>NC_138132.1:2609218-3260272 GCF_964188305.1 Podarcis bocagei | reverse complement strand
TCTGCTGCGTGGGGAGCCTTGCCGGGACCTCCGGCAAGGCTCCCCACACTGCGGATGTCTGCCTGGCGAGGGGGGCGCTCTGATTTAGGGCGCCCCACCCGCCGGGCGGCAGGCTGCTATCCGCAGCCTAGACATCCCTGCCGGACCTCCCGTAGGGCTGCCTAGGCTGCGGATGTGTTCCTGAAGCCTGGAGAGCGAGAGGGGTCGGTGCGTACCGACCCCTCTCGCTCTCCAAGCTTCAGCAAAAGCCTGCATTCGCCCCATAGGAGGCACCCAGATTTCCCCTTCGTTTTTGGAGGGGAAAAAGTGCATCCTATAGGGCGAAAAATACGGTATATTTAGAAATGTTCTTTCCTCTGAAAGCATTTTATTTTTAAAAATCCGTTTTTTTTTAAAAAAAAAACTGATTAAAAAAACCGGATTAAAATAAAAAAGCCGTTTAATTTTTTTTAAAAAAATCTGATTAATTTTCGTTAAAAATACAATTTTTTATTTATATTTTTATTTATTGATTTTTATCCACCCTGCTTGCCAGGACGGCTGTTCTCTGCTTCCATGGTCAGAAGCACCGGTGCTTCTGCATCCCTGTTGCCAGAAGCCACAGGAGGGGAAGAGGGTCTTGTGTTCGAATCCTGTGGGTTTCCCATTGGGACATCTAATTGGCCACCATGAGCACGGAAGGCTGGACTTAGCTGGGCCTTTGGCCTGCGCTTGCAACCAGACTCTTCATAGTTTCTTATGGAGCCTCCAGGTCTCGGCGCAGTCTATCTGGAGCCCTTGGTTCTTAGGGGTATTTGGCCACTGTGAGAAGAGGAGGCTGGATTAGCTGAGCCATTCATCTGATCCCATGGTGTAGACTCTTCCTATATTTTCTTACGATGTTCCCCTTGGCTGGGATGGTCTTTTTCTTCCACGAGCGCAAATCCTATTTTTGCTTCCCACATCCATCCATTTTCGCAGCATAAATTTAGCAATCAAAGCCTTATTCCGTCCATCTTCCAAAGGCATTTATTAGGGACAGTCCCATGGTTTTTTCAGAAAATGCCATATTTTTAGTAATGCCATAGAATCACAGAATCGTAGAATTTTGTTCAACCCGATTTGTTGTGGTGAGTTGTATTTGTCCTGCGGAAGGGGGTAAATTCTCTACAGATGAGTTTTTTAAAACATTTAATGGGATGGATGTTCCCCAAGTGCGCAAGGGTTTTGCTATTCTGGGCAACAAAAAACCCGCCTGCGTGTCGTAGTGGTCAGATCGTGGGACTAGGACAGGGGTCAGCAACGTGCGGCCTGTGGGCCAGGTGCGGCCCACGAAGACCGTTTTACTGGCCCACGAGCCGCCCCTGAACCGAGTCGCCCGCTTGGTGAGTCCCCTGTGCACTGTGCTAAACCGGCCCGGCGTGGTGTGGGGACTCGCCGAACAGCGCCGGAAATCACGTCTGCGCATGTCCGGACACCCAAAATCGCTTCTGTGCAGGTGTGATTTTCGCTATCTGGGCATGCGCAGAAGCGATTTGCGGCACCATCAACATGCGCAGACACGATTTCCGGCATCGCGCTGCGCTGGTCCGGCCCACGGACGATCGCCGTGGGAGTGATCCAGCCCATGGCTGGTAAACTTTGCCACCCCTGAACTAGGACATGGGTAGGTAAACTAAGGCCTGGGGGCCGGATGCGGCCCAATCTCCTTCTAAATCCAGCCCACGGACGGTTCGGGAATCAGCGTGTTTTTACATGAGTAGAATGCGTCCTTTTATTTAAAATGCATCTCTGGGTTATTTGTGGAGCCTGCCTGGAGTTTTTACTTGAGTAGAATGCGTCCTTTTATTTAAAATGCATCTCTGGGTTATTTGTGGGGCACAGGAATTTGTTCTTTTTTTCCTCCAAAATATAGTCCAGCCCACCACGTGGTCTGAGGGTCGATGGACTGGCCCACAGCTGAAAAAAGTTGCTGACCCCTGTTATAAACAGCCACAGTATCCTAGGCACCTAAGCAAAGCCTGATGAGTCTAGTAACAGAATCACAGATTTGAAGAGTTGTTAGGGACCCCCAAAGGCCATCCATTCCAACCCCTGGCAACGCAGGAATCACAACTAGATCATACCAAACCCGCCAGGGACAGTCCCAGATTTACAGAAGCCGTCCTGGTTTCTGATTTGATCTGGGAATACCCCGCTTTCCTTTAGGATGTCCCTATTTTCGCCGGAGAAATGTTGGAGGGTATGGTACTGGAATCCTGCACTAGAATGTGCCACACAAACCTGCAACATCTGTCTGCCAGAGGAACATCAATATCTACAGATATCTTAAAATATATATATATATTTAAATGATATTTATTACTTTTTCAACATTTTCAACACAACACTACAAACAAAAAAGAAAAGAGAAAAAACAATACAAATACAATACAAAAACGCTACATGGACTAACAAAACAAAGCAAAAACCAACAAAAACAATTTAAAAACACCTCAAACATTTTCAATATCTTATATTTCATTCACTTATTTCCAGCGACCTCCTCACACCTCCCTTTTTGTCTTCCACTTCTATTAATTGTTTCAGCAATTCCTTTCCATCATACTCTGTTTTCTATCCTATAATTATCTTAACACATTCTTGCCTTATTTTTCCTTTAATTTTCTATTAATCTATTTATACTTAATTCCTTATGACATTTCTACTAAAGCCATATAACTTCATTCCAACATTTTTCTAACATTCCTTAATTTTACAATATTTCTATAAATAGTCTTTAAACTTTTTCCAATCTTCTTCCACCGACTCTTCTCCCTGGTCTCGGATCTTGCCAGTCATTTCCGCCAATTCCATATAATCCATCAACTTCGTCTGCCATTGTCCAACACTTCAGTGTTTTCAAGAAGCAGCCATTCTCTCAACCAGCAAAAGGCAGATGGTTCACAACGAAATTTAAAGGTCTGGCAGGGCAGGTCCACCTCCTTCTTTGGTATCCGTCAATATCTTAAGTTTTACTCGAGGCTTCCTGCCCTGCCAAACGACTCTAAAAACATCCCTCTGCCACCTCCTGAAACAATCCATCCCATCCAAAGCTTGCAATGTTTGAAACAAAAGCAACATCCCCAGCAACACAGCAGCCCTCATCCCCACCACAGAAATTCGGCCCAACAGTAACAACTTCTGATTTGTTGTTTTTTTGTTTTTTTAAAAAAATATTTATTAGAGTTTCCAATTTTTTACAAACAAAAAGAAAAAAGCAAACATTAAAAACACATAAATTTCACAACTTATTTTCTCGTAACATATTTCCCCGACCTCCTCATACCTCCCCTTCTTGTATATCCAGTTCAAATTATTTATACAGCAAATCCTTATCTCAAAGCATTATAGCTTAAAAAGAAAACACCTTACTTTCTCTCCAACATCTTGGATTATTATAACTTTAAATTCTTGCTTACAAAAAGAAAACCATTTTATCATATTCCTTTTACCATTACAGCTAGAAACCACTTAATTTCAATCCAACATCATTCAACATTCCTTAATTTTACAGTATTTTTGTAGATAGTCCTTAAATTTTTTCCAGTCTTCTTCTGCCGACTCTTCTCCCTGGTCACGGATTCTGCCCTGATTTGTCCATATTTCCAAATCCCCCTTCTCTTCAATCCAACATCCTTCACAGTTATCCTTAAACAGATTCACATTTTTGGCGGTCCAGATATCTTAAAATAAAAGGTAAAGGTAAAAGACCCCTGGATGGTTAAGTCCAGTCAAAGGTGAAATTCGTTCATTTCCCCCCCCCCAAAAAAAATAGTCCGCCCCCCCACAAGGTCTGAGGTACAGTGGACCGGCCCCCTGCTGAAAAAGTTTGCTGACCCCTGGACTAGGACATGGGAGGCCAGGGTTCGAATCCCACCCCTCTCAGCCATGAAATTGACCACCTTGGTCTGGCTGATGCCTCTCAGTCCAGTCTACCTCGCAGGGGTGTCGTGGGGATAAAATGCGGAGAGGGAGAACCACGTTAAACCACCTTGAGCTACTCGGAGGAAAAGTTGGGACAGAAATGCAATAATAATAGACAACGCTACTTCTTTCCCTCTCCACCAATTTAATCTGGATGTACCCTTGGCTGGGGGAAATCCAATAAAGTTCTTTGGAACAACAGCATCCGCAACCCAAATCCTGTTGCCGACGTTTCCATTTGCAATATCTCAGCACTTCTCTTAACAATATCAAGTCCCCTGGAGCCTTCCGAAGTTGAATTTCAGAGTGGGGCATGTCTGTGCATGCAGTCTAAAGGATTGTGCAGTCTGCAGCTGTGGCTGCTGCCGATAATGCATTTTGGAATCCTAGAACTGTCGAGTTTGGGGGGACCCCGAGGGTCATCTAGTCCAGCCCCCACTGTGACGCAGGAATTGGAGCTAAATAATCCCTGGCAGTCGGACCCCCAAAACTCTTGTTTAAAAATCTCCAGTGAAGGAGAGCCTGCCACTTTCCGAGGGTGTTTGACCGTCTAACGGCTGGCAGAAAGTCATTCCTGTAGCGTAGTCAGAATCTCATCATTTGAATCCATTGGTTCGGGTCTGTTTTCCATGTGACAGTCCTTCGGATATTTAAAGAGAGAGGGACATGGGTGGCGCTGTGGTCTAAACCACTGAGCCTCTTGGGCAGGGGTCAGCAAACTTTTTCAGCAGGGGGCCGGTCCACTGTCCCTGAGACCTTGTGGAGGGCCAGACTATATTTTGGAGAGAAAAAAGAACGAATTCCTATGCCCCACAAATAACCCAGAGATGCATTTTAAATGAAAGGACACATTCTTCACATGTAAAAACATGCTGATTCCCGGACCATCCGCGGCCTGGATTGAGAAGGCGATTGGGCCGCATCTTGCCCCCAGGCCTTAGTTTGCTTACCCCTGATTTATAGGGTCTCCCCACCCCCCAGTTTCCTCCCTCTAAAATATGCTTTTCTAATAATAATAATAATAATAATAATATTTATTTATACCCCGTCCATCTGGCTGAATTTCCCCAGCCACTCTGGGCGGCTCCCAATCAAGTGTTAAAAGCAATACAGCACTAAATATTAAAGTTTCCTAAACAGGGCTGCCTTCAGATGTCTTTTAAAGAGAAGATAGCTGCTTATTTCCTTCACATCTGCTGGGAGGGCGTTCCACAGGGAGGGTGCCACCACCAAGAAGGCCCTCTGCCTGGTTCCCTGTAACCTCACTTCTCACAGGGAGGGAACCACCAGAAGGCCCTCGGAGCTGGGCGATGGAGTGGAGATGCTTCTTCAGGTATACTGGACTGAGGCTGTTAAGGGCTTTAAAGGTCAGCACCAACACTTTGAATTGTGCGCGGAAACGTACTGGGAGCCAATGTAGGTCTTTCAGGACCGGTGTTATGTGGTCCCGGCGGCCGCTCCCAGTGACCAGTCTAGCTGCCGCATTCTGGATTAGTTGTAGTTTCCGGGTCACCTTCAAAGGTAGCCCCACGTAGAGCGCATGGCAGTAGTCCAAGCAGGAGATAACTAGAGCATGCACCACTCTGGTGTGACAGTCCGAGGGCAGGGAGGGTCTCATCCTGTGTACCAGATGGAGCTGGTAAACAGCTGCCCTGGACACAGAACCGACCTGCGCCTCCATGGACAGCTGTGAGTCCAAAATGAGTTACCCCATTCAGGACCAGGAAGTCCCCCACACCTGTCCCCCAAGAACAGTACTTCTGTCTTGTCAGGATTCAACCTCAATCCATTAGCCGCCATCCATCCATTGTACTTCTGCAAGCTTCACGGCTTCTTTTCCCCTAGCAGGCTGATGCCGCCGCCGCCAACCCCCCCCCCCATTGTGGGTTGGTGACATCATTTTGTCCACAGAAAGACGAGTACGTGGAGAATTGCGTTTGCTGCTCATATATATATGAGTTTCAGTGCCCAGACCAACCCCGCTCTTGGCTTCTAAATCAATAGCGGACGGGCTATTGCAGGGTAATTGAATATAGCAGGCATGGAAAAGGTTTCAGCCATCTGTATTCGCAGAGGAATGGAAGACCAGGGCTGGTTTCACGCCTGCCTCCAGGCAGCTCTTTTCCTTCTCCTGCCTTTGGGCCTTTAAAAGAAAAAGGAAAAAAAGTATTTCTTATTAAATCTTACCCACATAACCCAAATAACAGAAGAGAGCCTCGTGAGAGAAGAACGCATTAAAAGCTAAACAGCATTGAGGCTGGCATGGGATGGCCATGCTGTTAAAGCATATCGTTTCCCAAGAATCCTGGGAATTCTAGTTTTGTTAAGGGTGGGAACCATAGCGCTGTGGGGGGTAAACTGCAGTTCCCAGAATCCTTTGCGGGGAAACGATTTTGTAAAAATATATTCATTGGTTTTTCAAAGATTTTGTTGAAGCAAATCAAACAAATCACACAAGGGTAGAATTCAACGAGTTGTCAGGAAATCTTCAGCCGGGATTGCTGCATGGTCTAGATGACTTTGGGGGTCCCGTCCGACTCTGCATTTCTAAGGCAACTCTGGACATGTTCCAAGTGCCTTTCCCTAACCGAGGAGTAACAGATTGAGGTTGAGTCCTGACAAGACAGAAGTACTGTTTTTGGGGGACAGGGGGCAGGCAGGTGTGGGGGACTCCCTGGTCCTGAATGGGGTAACTGTGTCCCTGAAGGACCAGGTGCGCAGCCTGGGAGTTATTTTGGACTCACAGCTGTCCATGGAGGCGCAGGTCCATTCTGTGTCCAGGGCAGCTGCTTATCAGCTCCATCTGGTATGCAGGATTAGACCCTCCCTGCCCGTGGACTATCTGGCCAGAGTGGTGCATGCTCTGGTTATCTCCCGCTTGGACTACTGCAATGTGCTCTATGTGGGGCTACCTTTGAAGGTGACCTGGAAACTGCAACTAATCCAGAACGCGGCAACTAGACTGGTGACTGGGAGCGGCCGCCGAGACCACATAAAACCAGTCCTGAAAGACCTACATTGGCTCCCAGGACATTTCCGAGCAAAATTCAAAGTGTTGGTGCTGACCTTTAAAGTCCTAAATGGCCTCAAAAGCCCAGTATACCTGAAGAAGCGTCTCCACCCCCATTGTTCTGCCTGGACATTGAGATCCAGTGCCAAGGGCCTTCTGGCGGTTCCCTCCCTACGAGAAGCCAAGTTACAGGGAACCAGGCAGAGGGCCTTCTCGGTGGTGGCACCCGCCCTGTGGAACGCCCTCCCACCAGATGTCAAAGAGAAGAACAACTACCAAACTTTTAGAAGACATCTGAAGGCAGCCCTGTTTAGGAAAGCTTTTAATGTTTGATGTATTACTGTATTTTAATATTTGGTTGGAAGCCACCCAGAGTGGCTGGGGAAGCCCAGCCAGATGGGCGGGGTACAAATAATAAATGATGATGATGATGATGATGATGTAGCTAGTTCTGGGCACATGGCTTTCGAGGAACGGTCTCCCAGGGGGACTTAAACCACCCCACTCCCAGATTTAAAACAACCACTCTCTCTTTTTCTTTCCTCAGATCGGAGCTGGGACTTGAAACTCACCCCTCCTGCGGGCCCTCCAACCTCCCGGCCTCTCGCCAGGCAGCGAATCAGCAACAGGAGCAAAGTCCTGCCTTTGTGGACCGGATCGGGGGCTGAGCTGGGGCTGCCAGGGGGGGCCACGCAAAGAGGCTGAGAGGTGAGTTCAGGTCCCGTTTTCGAAATGCAACACATCGGTTTGCCTGGGTTCTCTGTGATTCTGCAGCCGTGCAACACAGAATGGTAACGTGGGTGCCGAGTGCAAAGCCTGTCCCGAACGCAATGCCCCAGGAGTTCCATCACCCCATGGCATTGTGGGTAGAAAGCACAGGGGCTGCTTTGACGATTATGTCGGCCATCTTGTGCTACGTGGCATGTTTCTTTTCCCACAATGCCTCGGGGCAAGTGCCACCTGGGGCTGGTGGTTGCCCCAAGTAATACAGAGGGCAACGTTCTGGTCGCCTCATCTCAAAAAGGATATTGTGGAGTTCGCAAAGGTTTAGAAAAGGGTGACCGAAACAAAAAAGGGAGTGGAACGGCTTCCTTACGAACAAACTTGTTATTTAACTTTTTAATGGTTTCATTGCATGGTTTTGTGGGATGTGAAACACAAGAGCAGGCAAGTACAACCTTCCTAGAGTATAAGCAAGTTCACAATTTAGCAGAGTAACATTCTACTTTTTAAACTGACAGCGGATGCGTTAGCTCAGGCTCGCTAAAGCCTCTATAATAACTGTTCTGGTATTTTCCCCTTATTCCCTCATAAAAGATAAGACACGACACAGTCTTCTATAAAAGTATAAAAAAGAATTCACTCACATTCTGTTCACAATCAGATGGCAGACTTTGCTTAGAAAAGTAACATACACCTGGAAACTATCTCATAAAGAGACAGTCCCTTTGTCCTCTCTTGGCTGTACTTGACTGCTCTTGTGTTTCACATCCCACACATCCCACACTCTCCCATAACTCGTGTTCAGAAGCATAGCTGCCTCCTCTATGAACATGTCTAATTCTCTTCTAAAGCTATCCAGGCCGGTGGCCGTCACAGCCTCCGGTGGCAGTGAGTTCCATAGTTCAACTATGTGCTCCGCGAAGAATTCCTTTGTGCTACCTCTCCTGAATATTTCAGCATTCAGCTTCATTGCATCTCCTCTATAGGAGAGAGGGAGAGCCCAGATTCTTATAGGGGAAGATTTTCATCTTGCCTCCCCAAAATTGCTTTCCGTGACTTTTGCCCGCATTTCAGAGTGTTGCAGGATCTAAAGGCCTTTTCCTATTTTCTCTCCCTCCCCAGGTTGAATTTCTGGACTGCACATCACTCCTCTGCTCCCTCTCCCATCACAATGGTGCTGCCCATCACAATTTGAGGGGTGGGGCCAGCAGCCCCTGCCCCAGACCCTCCTTCACGCCTCCCGCGGGGTGGGAGAGTTGCGCTCCGCGCTTGCCGAGGTCTCACCCATGTGCTGTTTCTACTGGATTCTCACTCGTGGACCCCCGCTTTTCTTTTCTACGAAGCTCGCTCCCGTTTTTCTAAACCGTGTTCCGCAATTTTCTAATAAACAGAGTTGGAAACCAGTGACGGACGGGGTGGCACCGGGAAGCTCCCTAAAAAGGGGTGTCTGTCTGTGTCTGTGTGGCTTCTTTCCATAGCTGTCAACCGTCCCTTATTTGGCGGGAAAGTCCCTTATCCCAGCACTGTGTCCAGCTGCTGTCCCTTATTGATGATGTCCCTTAAATTTCCCGGGTTTCAAAGGAAGCAGCTCCTCTCCCTCCCTCCCTGCCGGCCAGGGAGGAGGGAGGCTCCAACTGGGTTGCTTGGCTGCGTTGCTCACCCAATAAGGAGTCTAAGAACGACTGGGGGTGGAGCTTGCATGCCTTGTGCCGATCAAATCGGTTGCGTTGCCTGGGGACTCGCCTTTGCTCAGCGCTTCCCAGCGGAGAGGTGACGGTGGTTTTCCTTGCTGCATCCCCTTTGCCGGGTTGCTGCGCTGTGGGAACCACCGCTTGAGGCTTCGTTTGGCTGCTGGCTGGGCTTTCTGCCTTTGGCTGGGAGGGGCTCAGAAGTTGAACATACCTGTGCCCCTTGGAAAATCCCTTATTCTGGCTGCTGATCCCTTATTTTCGAGGCTGCTGGTCCCTTATTTTCAAATCTGTAAGTTGACAGCTATGCTTCTTTCCAGAACGAGTAAAGGATAACATGAACTGAACCGTTTCTTAATAATGACCCCCCAGGCTCAAGCCTGGCAATAAAAGGAGAACCAAATCAGCAAAAAGTTTGCACTGCCCACAAAAATGGCATCCTCTCTCCCTGCCTCCTAAGTTTCCCAAACACTGCAGCCCTGTGCATGTGACCAAAATGGGGGCGGGTTCATTGCAGGAGGCCACACCCCCGTTTGGCCATGTGACAAAGCACGCTGTATACGTCTGTACAGTGGTACCTTGGTTCTCAAACTTAATCCGTTCCACAAGTCCGTTCCAAAGCCAAGGTGTGCTTTCCCATAGAAAGTAGTGCAAAACGGATTAATCCATTCCAGACTTTTAAAAACAACCCCCAAAACAGCAATCTAACATGAATTTTATTATCTAAGAGACCATCGATCCATAAAACGAAAGCAATAATCAATGTACTGTACTATAAAATAAATAAGGTAGTATTGTAGATGATAAAAATTAAAAATAATTCTTTTTCTTACCTGCGCTGATGATAGTCGTTGTTTGGATGGGGGGCTTCTTTATCCATTTCCACAATCGCAGATTCAGTCAATTAGTAGTTCAATTGGGTTCCACACAGTCACAAAAACAAATGAACAGAAAAAGCGTCTAAAACAAAAATGCAAAATAGATAGCAAAAACAAAAGCGCCAAACTTAATAATAATAATAATTTATTATTTATACCCCGCCCAGTCTGGGCGGCTTCCAACCAAATATCAAAAACAATACTGTATCAGACATTAAAGACTTCCCTAAATAGGGCCACCTTCAGGTGTCTTTTAAAAGTAAAATAGTTGTTTATTGCCTTGACATCTGCTGGGAGGGCATTCCACAGGGTGGGTGCCACTACCGAGAAGGCCCTCTGCCTGGTTCCCTGTAACTTCACTTCTTGCAGGGAGGGAACCGCCAGAAGGCCCTCGGTGCTGGACCTCAGTGTCCGGGCAGAATGATGAGGGTGGAGACACTCCTTCAGGGATACAGGACCGAGGCCATTTAGGGCTTTCAAGGTTAGCACCAAGACTTTGAATTGTGCTCGGAAACATCCTGGGAGCCAATGTACCGTATTTTTCGCTCCATAGGGCACACCAGACCATAGGGCGGACCTAGTTTTTAGGGGGGGGAATAAAGAAAAAAAATTATTTCCCCCACAGCCCCAAAGAGCAAAGAAACCAAGACAGCCAGCGGAATCCATCCCGCTGGCTGTCTTGGCTTCCTCTTTAGCCACACACAACCTCTCCATCTCTCCAGGCTGCGCGCGGCTTCATTTTTAGCCACGGGGCTGGGGTGGGGGAAGCCGGGAGGTCCGGGAGCGGAGGCAAGGTTGCGCAGCTTTTCCGCCACTCCCGGAGCTTGCGGGCTGGGGGAGCGCTCCGAAGGTTTGCGGATAGCTGCCTGAAGCCTGGAGAACGAAAGGGCTCAGCGAAAGCCTGCATTCACTCCATAGGATGCACACACATTTCCCCTTCGTTTTTGGAGGGGAAAAGTGCGTCCTATGGAGCGAAAAATACGGTAGGTCTTTCAGGACCGGTGTTATGTGGTCTCGGCGGCCACTCCCTTTTTATTTTTATAATTTTTATTAATTTACAACAAAACAAAACATACATAAAATTTCACATCCAATTTTCACAAATTGCTTCTTTTCTGGACTTCCTTCATCTTCTCCGCAAATCATCCATAGTCATTATTTTAAATACACATTTCATAATTTGTATTGACATTATTTATATCCTTCTCGGCGGCCACTCCCAGTCACCAGTCTAGCTGCCGCATTCTGGATTAGTTGTAGTTACCGAGTCACCTTCAAAGGTTGCCCCACGTAGAGCACATTGCAGTAGTCCAAGCGGGAGATAACTAGTGATAACTAGATAACTTCTGTTCCGGAAGTCCGTTTAACTTCCTAAATGTTCAGAAACCAAGGCACGGCTTCTGATTGGTGCAGGCGCCCCGGAAACAATAGCCAGCTTCCGAAAAAGTTGTTTGGCTTCCGAAAAAGTTCGGAAAACCAGAACACTTACTTCTGGTTTTTCGGCTTTTGGGAACCAAGGCGTTTGAGACCCAAGGTACCACTGTCAACCTCATAAAGTGTCTCTTAACCCCTTAGTCACTCCCCTACAATGCCTTTCTCCACATTCCTCAGGTGACTTTAACAGAAGAATGGAAAAATTCATGGAGGAGAGGGCTATCGTTGGCTACGTTTTGCCTAGAAGGCAGCAGTGCTTCTCAACTCTACAGAATCACAGATTTGTAGAGTTGGAAAGGGGCCACGGGAAAGATCTCGTCCTGCAATGTAGCAATCTTTTCCCCAACCTGAGACTCAAACCCAGGACCCTGAGATTGAGAGTCTCATGCGCTACCAACCGAATGCCAGTTGCTGGAAGCTGCAGGCATGGAGTCTTGTGTTCGAATTCCGCTTCCTGGTTTCCCACAGGCCTCTGGTTAGCCAGTCTGCAAAGAGAATGCTGGACTAGATGGGCGCTTGGAATGAGCCCATCCTCTCCAACATTCCTCGGGTGAAAATAAGGAGTTCCTATTGCAGCCTCTCTGAGATTTCTTGGACAAAAAATAGGGACGTCCCTCTGAAAGGGCAAGAGAGACAGTCTGGGGTCAAATCAGAAACTGGGACGGCTTCTGTAATTCCGGGGACTGTCCCAGGGAAATTGGGACACTTGCGAGGATCTGTGATCCTGAAGGACTCTTCTGGCGACAACAGTGAAGCGTTCCCAAAACAAGGAAGGATTGGACTCTGATTAATAGAATACACATGAGGCTTGACCAGCAATACTCTGCTAGGAGGTGTCAATAATAATAATAATAATAATAATAATAATAATAATAATAATTGTTTATATCCCGCCCATCTGGCTGGGATATAAACAATTTCCCCAGCCACTCTGGGCGGCTCCCAACAAAACACTAAAATACAGTAATGCATCAAACATTAAAAGCTTCCCTAAAGACGGCTGCCTTCAGATGTCTTCTAAAAGTCTGGTAGTTGTTCTCTTTGACATCCACAGGGCGGGTGCCACCACCGAGAAGGCCCTCTGCCTGGTTCCCTGTAACTTGGCTTCTCACAGTGAGGGAACCACCAGAAGGCCCTCAGCTCTGGACCTCAGTGTCTGGGCTGAACGATGGGGGTGGAGATGCTCCTTCAGGTATACTGGACCGAGGCCGTTTAGGGCTTTAAAGGTCAGCACCAACACTTTGAATAATTTCTCTCTACCCCTCGGCCCAGGTCATTTTATTCACAAAAGAACTTTTTACACAGTGTTCTTAAGAACCAATCAGATTTCCTCTGAGCATTTCAAAAACCTCACGTGGGACAAAGTCAGATCAGAAGAAATTATTTTAACTACAAAGAAGCTATTTCCTACTTGAGCATGCATATGTAATTCAGAGTAAATAAAAGAGGAAGCAAGGAAGAATGCTTTTAGGAAACTCCAGAGGTCACAAACAGCAATAAACAGGAGAGGAAGGATGGGTAGTATTTACCATCTCTTTGTGAACTCTCTTCCTGGCCCTAAGATTAAGAAAGCTAACTATCATATTAATGACCCGGGATGCCTGGTGAAGCAACTGGCCTGTGTTTAGAATGCTTATACATGCCTGTCAGGCAAAGAAATAGGACAGAGATGCAGAGGCGTGGGTTGATCAGAAATCAGAAAAATGGGAGATGTAGGAAGGGGGGAACTAGGTAAACACGTTTTCCCCAAGTGGAGACAAACCCTGCTGGCAATCACGTCTCCCCAAGATTACTGGAAGCAGAGAGAATTATGCAGTGGGAGGAAAGAAAAGTAGAATAAATTGTTGTTTAGTCATTTAGTCGTGTCCCCCTCTTGGTGACCCCCTGGACCAGAGCACGCCAGGCACTCCTGTCTTCCACTGCCTCCCGCAGTTTGGTCAAACTCATGCTGGTAGCTTCGAGAACACTGTCCCACCATCTCGTCCTCTGTCGTCCCCTTCTCCTTGTGCCCTCCATCCTTCCCAACATCAGGGTCTTTTCCAGGGAGTCTTCTCTTCTCATGAGGTGGCCAAAGTCTTGGAGCCTCAGCTTCAGGATCTGTCCTTCCAGTGAGCACTCAGGGCTGATTTCCTTCAGAATGGAGAGGTTGGATCTTCTTGCAGTCCATGGGACTCTCAAGAGTCTCCTCCAGCACCAGAATTCAAAAGCATCCATTCTTTGGCGACCAGCCTTCTTGATGGTCCAGCTGTCACTTCCATACATCACAGGGCCTTTTCGGTGGTGGCGCCCGCCCTGTGGAATGCCCTCCCATCGGATGTCAAGGTGATGGACAACTACCTGACATTCAGAAAACATCTTAAGGCGGCCCTATTCAGGGAAGCTTTTAATGTATGATATTTTAGTGTTTTTTGGTTTCTGTGGAAGCCGCCCAGAGTGGCTGGGGAGGCCCAGCCAGATGGGCGGGGTACAAATAATAAATTATTATTATTATTATTATTATTATTATTATTATTACTACTGGGGAAACCAGAGCTTTTGTAAATACAGCATCCAGCTTCTCTTCCTCTCCCCACCACGGAGACTTTGCTTTCTTTCCTTCTGCGCAGAATTTTGAACCCGGGGCTGAGTTTTCCTGGCACGGACCGCACGCCAAGTTGTCCACAGGCCCTTTTAGGCTCTTACTACCCTGTGATGCTTTGAAGGATAATTCCTGCTCTGGGCATTGAAGTTGCATCCTCCCCCCGCACTGATTCCGCTTCTGACTTTGTGATTCTAAGGCAACAGAGCAGCTATGGGGGCTGGAGCCCCACAGAAAGCTTTGCCGTGACAGGTGGAGAGCCCCAGGGGGTCTGTGGGGAGCGGGAGAGGGGGGTTCCCAGAGGTGACAGCCCGCCTTCGACTTGGTTGGCTTTGAAACGCAAGCAGTCTGGATGAATTAGCTGGGCTGACAGGCGCGATGGTTCCAGCGTGGTGGAAAAGGCAAGGAAAAGTCTCTGGGTTCTCCGCTGCCCCCATTTCCCCCTCTCCCCCCTCCCCGGTGTCAGGAGTTAATGTGGCCCATCATTTATTTGGTTTTCTAGCCAGTCCCCAAAGGCAGCGCGGCAACGGAGCGGCTGCATCAGAGCCAGCCTCTATAAAGCAAGCTTTAAACAAATAATAAATGTAATGGAGGGCTCTGACAAATAGTAAAAAAAATCCCTTCTGTCTTGCCAGGTTTCAGCTCGGCTGCTGAAAGGCAGCGCCTAGGCTGGGAGAAACACTCGGCGGTTTGGGACGGGGGTTTCGTGGGTTGGCTTATTAAAAACGTGCACAGGACTTTATGAGCTCAGTCAGTAGAGTGTGAGACTCTTAATCTCAAGGTTGTGGGTTCGAGTCCCATGCTGGGCAAAAATATTCTTGCGTTTCAGGGGGTTGGGCTACATGACCCACGGGGTACCTTTTAACTCTATGATTTGATGATAATAATAATAATAATAATTTTTATTTATACCCCGCCCTCCCCAGCCAAGACCGGGCTCAGGGCGGCTGACACCAGGTTCAACAATTGATTGAAATACAACTTAAAAACAAGATTAAAATACAACATTAAAATGCAGCCTCATTTCAGCAGAAACTCAAATCAAAAACTTTTTTGGGCATGAAAACGTCAAGTCTTCACCAAGGCTAACTATCCAGACTGGTCCGACGTGGGCCAGAAAAAAGCCAGGGAAGTCCCCAAATAGGAGTTCCATCACAGAAGGAGAAAGGAAAGAGGGGGAGGGGATCAAGTTGATTCCAAGCCAAAGGCCAGGCGGAACAACTCTGTCTTACAGGCCCTGCGGAAAGAAATCAGATCCCGCAGGGCCCTGATGATGATAATACTTATTTATTTGTACCCCGCCCATCTGGCTGGGCATCCCGAGCCACTCTGGGTGGCTTCCAACAGAGTATCAAAAACATGATAAAACATCAAGCATTAAAAGCTTTCCTAAACAGGGCTGCCTTCAGAAGTCTTCTAAAAGTCAGGTAGTTCTTTATTTCCTTGACATCTGATGGGAGGGCGTTCCACAGGGCGGGCGCCACCACCGAAAAGGCCCTCTGCCTGGTTCCCTGGCTCTGTGGTTGCACTGAGCAGAAGACAGTAAAGGAATAAAAACAATCAAAAGGCAAGTGACCCCCTGGAGCAGAGCACGCCAGGCACTCCTGTCTTCCACTGCCTCCTGCAGTTTGGTCAAACTCATGCTGGTAGCATGGAGAACACTGTCCCACCATCTCGTCCTCTGTCGTCCCCTTCTCCTTATGCCCTCCATCTTTCCCAACATCAGGGTCTTTTCCAGGGAGTTTTCTCTTCTCCTGAGGTGGTCAAAGTCTTGGAGCCTCAGCTTCACGATCTGTCCTTCCAGTGAGCACTCAGGGCTGATTTCCTTCAGAATGGAGAGGTTTGATCTTCTTGCAGTCCATGGGACTCTCCAGAGTCTCCTCCAGCACCAGAATTCAAAAGCATCAATTCTTCGGCCATCAGCCTTCTTTATGGTCCAGCTCTCACTTCCATACATCACTACTGGGAAAACCATAGCTTGAACTATACAGACCTTTTTCGGCAAGGTGATGTCTCTGCTTTTTAAGATGCTGTCTAGGTTTGTCATTGCTTTTCTCCCAAGAAGCAGACGTCTTTTAATTTCGTGGCTGCTGTCACCATCTGCAGTGATCATGGAGCCCAAGAATGTAAAATCTCTCACTGCCTCCGTTTCTTCCCCTTCTATTTGCCAGGAGGTGATGGGCCCAGTGGCCACGATCTTCGTTTTTTTGATGTTGAGCTTCCCATTATGGGCATCTGCTTGGCCATGGTGAGAAGAGGATCGTGGACTGGATGGGCCTGATCCTGCAGGGTTCTCCTTATGTCATTAACCATTGAATCCTGCATCTCCATCCCCGCTCCTGCAGAGATATACGCAGCAGAACCCAAATCAATACGACTGGAGGCCGAAGTGACTGAGAACCCCCTGGAGCCTTAAACAGCCGCAGATTTATTGCGGCAGAGATGTTTGGTGACTAAAACCTGCCTCTCTTGATGAAGTGCAACTGAGAAAAATGTGCGCGCTTCTGTCGTACGCAGCTGGAAAGGGCCCAAAAGACCCTCGTTTGCCTTTACTGAAATGGCATCAACGCAGTGTTGCTACCCTCTCTGGGTGATGCTGAGAAGAATCAGGATTGCATCCAACGTAGCGCTGTAAAAATGTGTCCCATCAGCGCAAATATTTCTGCTTGTGCGACGGGGGTCGTCCCACTTTCCTCACCTTGCACACCCCAACCCCAAATGTGTTCTGGGGTTCCTCTGGAGAGGGAGAAGGAGAAATCCCTGACGTGCAAGAAGAAATCCTTGCATTGGTCGGATCCTGCCCCAGGATTGGAATCCTAACCTTAAGACACCTGGCAGCAAGCTCCATTCAACTCCACAGGGCATACTCTGAGTAAGGGCTCAGCCACACTGTTCCTTGCCTTGCTGCAAATTCAGGGAGGCTGGATTCCACAGTCGGGGAAAGCAGTGCTTCTGAATCACAGTTGCTGGAAACCGCAGGAAGGGGTCTTGTGGTCAAATCCTGCTTGCTGGGTTGGCAAGCTGGTTGGCCACTGGGAGAAGAGGGCGCTGCAGGTGGGTTGGGCTAAATGACCTTTGGGTTCCCTTTCTGGGGAAGGCTGGCTGGCTACAAATGGACGGATTCCTTCTTCAAACCAAACTCCAGTTTCTAGAAAGTGTTAACGGAGAAATCTGAGGGCTCCCTTGGACAAAAAACAGCAGCCAGTAGGCTTGGTCTTGATTGAAGAATGTCGTGACAGGAGTCCTGCCACCAGGTGGAACAAGATGGAAGCCCCGAACAAAAGAGAACCCAAACTTTTATTAGCTGCTAATCCCCATGTTAAAGATAAAGGGACCCCTGACTATTAGGTCCAGCCGTGGCCGACTCTGGGGTTGCAGCGCTCATCTCACTTTACTGGCCGAGGGAGCCGGCGTACAGCTTCCGGGTCATGTGGCCAGCATGACTAAGCCGCTTCTGGTGAACCAGAGCAGCGCACAGAAACACCGTTTACCTTCCCGCTGGAGCGGTACCTATTTATCTACTTGCACTTTGACGTGCTCTCGAACTGCTAGGTTGGCAGGAGCAGGGACCGAGCAACGGGCGCTCACCCTGTCGCGGGGATTCAAACCGCCAACCTTCTGATTGGCAAGTCCTAGGCTCTGTGGTTTAACCCACAGCACCACCCGCGTCCCTAATCCCCATGTTACAGCCCCCCAAACTACATCACTCATACATCACGGTTACATCATGAAAGGGGAGGTCTGGTGGCAGCAATCTGAGCATCCTGGACCCTGCCCCATGGTTCTCCTTGCCCTCCACCAAACACCCATCAAGTGCAAGAAAAGAGATATTTACATTTCCCTGTTTCCCAGCCAAGTTCATCACACCCTTTTGTTTTCATCTGGGTTTGTTCTTTCTGGAAGGGCTACCTGTCTGGCACTCAGGTATCAGGATGCCAGGGATTATCACTCAGGCAGAGGGGCTGCTGAGGAGCTGAGCTCACATTATATGAACTTCTGAAGTTTTCCCTGTGAGCCAGTACATAGATACATTTACCAGTGAATTCTTACATTTGGTATCGTGCAGCAAAGGCCCTTTGAATAGATAGGAAGAAACGGTGATGAAGAGTTTTGTGGGGACAAATCACAACAGCGATTGTGCTGGTTTTGGTAGTGGGCTGCATGTGCATGATATCTGCTGGAGGGGCAACCCCCCCCCAACCTAAATTCCTGCGACAAAAGAAAGAGGACAAACCCTGCCACAGTCGTGTCTCTCCAAAGTGCCTGGCCTGGTCTAGTTTCTCTTATCTCCTCCTCCGCCTGTCGTCAGACTGAGCCCTCGCTTTCCCTGACACCTGTCATTTAAATTCAGGTCACTGAGTGGCTTGTGGTGGCGATCTGCGTCTGGCTGGCAATGTCCTGGCTGCCCTGCAAGCTTTTGACCTACTTTCAGGGGAGAAAAAGACCCCGGAGGCAGAGAATTCCCACTACCCAGGTGCATTTGTATAGAATCACAGAACTGTAGAGTCGGAAGGGACCTCCAGGGGTCATCTAGTCCAACCCCCTGCAGTGCAGGAATTACAGCTGAAAAATCATTGTATTTGGCAGCTGGAATATAAATCCAAAGGACCAAGGAAGACAGTAAACTATGCTGGGCTTTCCAGCTCAGGCTCAAATTGGGAGTCCAGTGGCTTTGCTGAACCTGAGAGCTTAGAGCAGGGGTCAGCAACCTTTTTCAGCCATGGGCCGGTCCACTGTCCCACAGACCATGTGGTGGGCTGGACTATATTGGGGGGGGGGGATGAACGAATTCCTGTGCCCCACAAATAACTCAGAGATGCTTTTTAAATAAAAGGGCACATTCTACTCATGTAAAAACACGCTGATTCCTGGACTGTCAGCAGGCAGGATTAAGAAGGCGACTGGGCCTGATCCGGCCCCCAGGCCTTAGTTTGCCTACCCCTGCCTTAGAGTAAGTTAGATCTTCTGTTAACTCTTCTTCCCTCTGAGCACATTTCTTCTTCAAGGGCTCTGAATGAAAAACTTCTTTCCAGATTTCCAGATTCTGGCTCTGGGTGCGGTTTCTCAGCCTACAGGAGAAGCGCTTTGCACATGGTCAGAAGCATCCCTGAGTTCACACACTCCCAAAGCCTTAGCGTTGCATAAAACACGCACAAACCATGCGAAGGTGGACTCTTTCTTCTGCTGGAGGTCTAAATCAAAATATTTGGATTGCTTGCCTTTGCTGGGCTCACAGGGGCACATTTGCAAACTGGAGAATAATAAATTATTATTATTTGTACTCCCCAGCCAGAGCCGGGTTCAGGGCGGCTAACACCAATAAAATTAGAATAAAAACATAATAATTTAAAATACAGGTTAAAATGCAATTTAAAATGCAGCCTCATTTTAAAAGTAGCCCATAGATCAAAACCATAAGGGGAGGGAAGCATAAGGGTCAGAGTG
Source organism: Podarcis bocagei (assembly GCF_964188305.1). NCBI lineage: Eukaryota > Metazoa > Chordata > Lepidosauria > Squamata > Lacertidae > Podarcis > Podarcis bocagei. Next base: position 3,240,571 of record NC_138132.1, on the reverse strand, counting down.
AGTCCAAACCAAAGGCCAGGCGGAACAGCTCTGTCTTGCAGGCCCTGCAGAAAGATGTCAAGTCCCACAGGGCCCTGGTCTCTTGTGACAGAGCGTTCCAAGAAGTCGGGGCCAGTACTGAAAAGGCCCTGGCCCTAGTTGAGACCAATCTAACCACCTTGCGGCGCGGGACCTCCAAAGTGTTGTTATTTGTGGACCTTAAGGTCCTCTGCAGGGCATACCAGGAGAGGCGGTCCCGTAGGTACATGGGTCCTAGAAGCGGTTGTGGGTGAACAGCAACCTCCCTTCTGCGTGCAGACGCCAACTCCTACCGGTTATGTTATAGAACCATATAATTGCAGAGTTGGAAGGGGACCCCCAAAGGCCATCTAGTCCAAACCCCTGAAATGCAGGAATCGCAACAGCCATGAAGCTCTCCGGGTGGCCTAGAAGGCCCAGTTGCTGCCTCTCAGCCCAATCTGCCTCACAGGGCTGTTTTGGGGGGTAAAAATGGGGAGGCTGTGGACCCTGTCTGCCGCTTTGAGCTATTTGCAGAAAAAGGCGAGCTATAAATTGGCACTGCCACATTTTCCAATGTCTGAGCCTCTGTTTCCTCTCAAACTGAGAGCACAACCCCAGACAATTTGTGCGTATTTCGTTGGAGCCTTTGAGATGGAGAGGACTCAGCGGACAATTTATTCGCCACTTCAATTCAGGGTCCATTTCTCCTGCCTCAAACACCTCCGCTTTGCAGTTTGCTACAACTCCTGTCTCCCTGCGGTTGCGCAGCCCAGCTCCCTCTCCACATCATGGAAGCATCTTCTCTCTTTGCCCCCCCCCCCCCCCGAGGGACAGGTTCTCTGCAAATTGCCCTGCCACCCCAGATGAGCATCTGAGGAAAGAGTCCTTTCCGCAGAAATAGAGGGAAGGTCAGGTCATAAAGACCCCTTTTCATCAGTGGCGTAGCGTGGGGGGTGCAAGGGGGCAGGCCGCACCGGGCGCAACATCTGGGGGGGCGCGCTCGCTGCCTCCGGAGTCGCCGAAGAGCCTCGGGCGCAGGCTGTAGCGGAGCCGCATGTCTCGCGGAACCGACGAGCTGTGCGCGCGTCCGGGCTGAAGGCACCCAGGAGGCAGCGGCTCTCAGCGCTCGCCGTGGAGGACGCGCCAGGCAGCCCCTCCTCACAGTCCCGCCTCCGCCGGTGCTGCTGCCGCTGCTGAGCCGTTGCATTTTCCTCGCCTCTCTGCCCCCCTCCTCCTCTGGGCAAGCGGCGTCGTTTGGGCAGCAGCGCCAGCGGCAACTCGCAGGTTAGGGGGGGCGCAAATTACGTGCCTTGCCCCGGGTTAGGGGGCGCAAATTACTTGCGTTGCCCCGGGTGCTGACAACTCACGCTACGCCGCTGCTTTTCATCAAGCTGCCGAGAGAGAGAGAGAGCAGGAGGAATTATGTATTTGGAGTCGGAAAAGGGATTTTATTTTTTGGTGGGGGAGAGGGGGCGGGGGCTGCGCTGAAACGCGGCCAGCTTTGCTAACGCTAGAATCCTAGAATTGTAGGGTTGGAAAGGACCCGAGGGTCATCTAGTCCAACCCCCTGCTGTTAAGTTGTGGGTGAACATATCAGACGACACAGCGATCCTTCAAACAGCTCTTGTTTATTCACAGGCCAGAACAGAACTCACCTGAAGGGTTCAGCCAGCCTGCTTATATAGAGCTCCACTACAACGCAACAGTAACCATTTTCTGTAACTATCCAATCCCTGAACGTCACTTTCAATCCCTTATTTGCATATGTGGACCTGAGTGAAAACTATCTACAGTATCCCCCTGCTGGCCCAGGGTGAGAACTTCAGTACATAACACCTGCATTATGAATCTCTGACAAGTGGCCATCCAAACTCTCTTTAAATTTTTCCAGTAAAGGTGAGGCCACTGCCTTCTGAGGCAGCTTGCATTGGAGAGGCAGTGCTAAATGTGTTTGTGTGTGATTGGGAAGTTGGCAACAGATTTGTTCCATGGGTCAAAAGCCATACCTCATGTTACGTTTGCTTCATGTTACGTTCTTTCATGTTACGTCCCGTGGCGACCCGGAAGTACCGGAAAGGGTTACTTCCGGGTTTCGCCGCTTGTGCATGCACAGAAGCGCTAAATCTTGCTTCGCGCATGCGCACAAGCGCCATATTGCGCCGCGCACCTGCCCAGATACGGTGCTTCAGGTTGCACTCTTTTCATGTTGCGAAAGGGCCTCCAGAACGGATCGCGTTCGCAACCAGAGGTACCACTGTATTTGAAATAGATGGTAGATAGATAGATAGATAGATATAGATAGATAGATAGATAGATAGATAGATAGATGATAGATGATAGATAGATGATAGATAGATGATAGATAGATAGATATTGTTGTTGTTTAGTCGTGTCCGACTCTTCGTGACCCCATGGACCAGAGCATGCCAGGCATTCCTGTCTTCCACTGCCTCCCGTCTGATGGGTGGGGTACAAATAATAATAATAATAATAATAATAATAATAATAATAATAATAATAATAATTCCAAAGCTGCTTACAAACAATAGATAACCACAGGAGGGGAGAGTCGCTTTGTGCGCGGGTCCTGCTTGCTGGTTTTGCATTTGTAGGGTTGCAGTATTCCAAAGCACACCCCCCCCAAATAAAAAAACAACACCCCCCGACATTTCATGTAAATTGCAAAAATCCACCCGGAGAGGAACACTGCGCCCCAAAAGAGAACATGTCCAGGAAATCCCAGACTTATGGCTACCCTACCATTGGGGCACATGGCTAGCCATTGTGAGAACAAGGTGCTGTTCCAGATGGACCACTGGCCTAATCCAGCAGCCAGGTGCAAGCGGATCTAGGTGGCTCAAGTGAGCGAGCCATGCCGGTGGGTGGGAACCCAAACTGAGCATGCTGGGAGCTTTGCCGCTGAGGACAGGGCCGCAAAACAGTCCGTTGTAAACTCGGTTTCCAAATGTCTGGAGGAGCTCTAATTGAATCGTGCAGAATTCAAACTGGGTGGAAATGTTGCTCGTGAGTGTATTCCAAGAATTGTAGAAATAAAAAAAATTCCTTCCAGTAGCACCTTAAAGACCAACTAAGTTAGTTCTTGGTATGAGCTTCCGTGTGCATGCACACTTCTTCAGATACACTGAAACAGAAGTTGCCAGATCCTTCTATATAGTGAGAAGGTGGGGAGGGGTATTACTCAGAAAGGTGGTGGGAATGGGAGATTGGCAGATAGCTGAGATGAGCCTGTTGACGACTCTTAACGACTGTAATAGGTCTTACAGGAAAAGGCAAGGGGTGAGAAGGTGAGAAATGGCTAAGTCATGTATAATGAGATAAGAATCCAATGTCTCTGTTCAGACCAGGTCTCTCCATGGTTTTAAGTTTGGTAATGAGTTGCAATTCAGCAGCTTCTCTTTCCAGTCTATTTCTGAAATTCCTTTGTAGTAAAACAGCTACTTTGAGATCTTGTATAGAATGTCCTGGGAGATTGAAGTGTTCTCCTACTGGTTTCTCTGTTCTGTGATTCTTGATGTCTGATTTATGTCCGTTTATTCTTTGGCGTAAGGTTTGGCCTGTTTGTCCAATATAGAGAGCTGAAGGACACTGTTGGCATTTGATGGCATACACAATGTTAGACGATGAGCCATTAAATAGTCCCGAGATGGTATGTGTGATGTTGTTGGGGCCAGTAATGGTGTTGTCCGGGTGTATGTGTAAGACCTATTGCAGTCGTTAAGAGTCGTCAACAGGCTCATCTCAGCTATCTGCCAATCTCCCATTCCCACCACCCTTCTGAGTAATACCCCTCCCCACCTTCTCACTATATAGAAGGATCTGGCAACTTCTGTTTCAGTGTATCTGAAGAAGTGTGCATGCACACGAAAGCTCATACCAAAGAACTAACTTAGTTGGTCTTTAAGGTGCTACTGGAAGGAATTTTTTTATTTTGACTATGGCAGACCAACACGGCTACCTATCTGTAACAAGAATTGTAGAGTTGGGAAGGGACCTCCAAAGGTCATCCAGTCCAACCCCCTTCCACATAGGGCTGTCATCGCCCTTCTCCATTTCCCTCTCCTCCCTGTTGTACAGGCTCTATATACTTAGCATCCCCCCAATAAACAACGCGTCACGAACCTACCTTGGCGCAGAGGCGGGCACCTGAACCTTCCTTTGTTCCTTTGAAAAGTAAAAAATGATTGATCACCGCCCACCTTTTTTTTTTTAAAAAAAAAGCCCCTAGCAATCAAGCCTAATTGGGGGTTTTTGTATGTGTGTCTATTTTTTTTTTGCAGCAAATAATTATCAGTCTGCATTAATAGCCGCTCGGCTGCTTATTATTCAGCTGTCAATATGATTTACTGTCTGTAACAGGGGGAAAAAAGAGGTGAGCATCGATAGACTCCCAGACGGGCAGATTTACTGGCGCAGTTTATTTTTCCAGACCTGCAGGATTATTTACAACTGTTTTCTCTGTGTTGGAAGTTGGGCGTATTTCCTGAAGGACGCAGCGAGCGAGAGAACGATGCTTTCTGGTGGAAGGGGAAAGAGGTGGGCACTGTGGAGGCGGCGAGATCCCTATTTTTACGGGAGAAATGTTGGAGGGCATGGAGTTGTTACGCGAGCCCCGAGCCAAGGAGATAAGTCACTGTACAACCTTTAGAAGACACAGGGAAGCTTTTACTACGATTTTATATATATGTTGGAAGCTGCCCAGAGTGGCTGGGGCCGCCCAGTCAGATGGACAGGGTGTTGTTGTACTACTACTGCTACTAGTACTACTATTATATTATATATAATTATTATATTATTAGCAGAGACATCACTTTGCCGACAAAGGTCCGTATAGTTAAAGCTCTGGTTTTCCCAGTAGTGATGTATGGAAGTGAGAGCTGGACCATAAAGAAGGCTGATCGCAGAAAAATGGATTACCGTATTTTTTGCACCATAATACTCACTTTTTTTCTCCTAGAAAGTAAGGGGAAATGTCTGTGCGTGTTATGGAGGAAATGCCTATGGGTGGCATGCCTACGGATTTTCCTCCTCTAAAAACTACGTGCGTGTTATGGTCAGGTGCGTGTTATAGAGCGAAAAATACGGTATTTTGAATTCTGGTGGTGGAGGAGACTCTTGAGAGTCCCATGGACTGCAAGAAGATCAAACCTCTCCTTTCTTAAGGAAATCAGCCCTGAGTGCTCACTCGAAGGACAGATCCTGAAGCTGAGGCTCCAAGACTTGGACCACCTCATGAGAAGAGAAGACTCCCTGGAAAAGACCCTCATGTTGGGAAAGATGGAGGGCACAAGGAGAAGGGGAGGACAGAGGACGAGATGGTGGGACAGTGTTCTCAAAGCTGCCAGCATGAGTTTGACCAAACTGCGGGAGGCAGCGGAAGACAGGAGTGCCTGGCGTGCTCTGGCCCATGGGGTCACGAAGAGTCGGACACGACTAAACAACTAAACAACTAAACATTATTATTAATAATAATAACAGTAATACTCTCCCCACTACAGGTGGGGAGAGTATTACTGTTGTGCTCAGATCCTGATTTTGGTTTTCCTGTCAGGCATCTGGCTGGCCACTGATGCTGGACTGGGTGAGCAATAGGCCAGATACAGGAGCCTCTTCATAAAGCAACCAGCCTGACCGTGTTATAAACAAAATCTGCCCTTTTTCCCTTGTGGGGTATCCAAGAGCCCGTACAGAGTCCTTAAGTGGGTTCTCCATCGGTCAGAGAAAATAACAGAGGCCAACCAGAGAATATTGAGAAACAAAACAGCTAGTAAGCCTGATCTTTATTGTTCTGTTGCAACAGGGTGCTCCCCTCACCCGCAGGAAAGGAGGAGGAACCCAGAACCAAATTGTGCCGTCGTTATATAGACATTTTAAATTTCCTGCCCTGGAGCTCAAGACCACCCCTCCATACATCATACCTACATCACAGAAGGGGTGTAACTTAAGACCACCCCCCCCAGATACATCATACCTACATCACAGGAAAGGTGGTCTACAGCAGAAATCTGAGTGTGTTGTTTATCTTGTCTGACAGGTTACCGGTTAATGCTCACTTGATTGGATACCCTGGGGAGCCTGGCTAGTCTTTTGTAATGACAAATACTGAGTTCCTGAGCCAGGTCACAGGCTCACCCTATTCAAACACAGACAGACATGCCCTTAAGACAGGATTTTGTGAAGGAAAAGACAATGGGGAGGCTTTTCCATTTTCCTTTGATCTTGCAAAGAAAACATTTGGTCAGTTTGGGAATCAGAATTGGTTTCAGGTCGGTCTTCCTATGCTGATCTATGTACTTGCTTGGTTGGTACATTTATGAGCATTTATTATATATCTAAGACTTTAAAATTCTTATCACAACCGCTTTGCCAGGTTTCCTCTTGCAGATTCTAACCTCACCACCAACATGAGTGCAGGTCGGGAAGGGACCCCGGGGGGCCATCCAGACTGACCCCTCAATCCCAACACCTTTATTACCACCTTGACTGACGCATCAAGGTGTGAGCTGCTCACACAACACACGGCCTGCTCCCTCCTCTAAGGAGTGCATTCCTGTCCTTCTGCCCCGCCAACTTGTGTGTGCTGACAGTTTTTTCTTCTTATTAAAAAAGTGACCTTCTTTCCACGAAGTTCGGATGCTCATAAACATTCTGTAATCTCCCCCGCTGAGCCCAAAGACCAGGGAGGCCTTGTTAATCCATTGACTGAAGCCAGTGCTCTACATCGGTGAGGTTGCAAAAGCCGCTGTCTGTGCACACTTGACCTCAGAATTTGCTTCCCACCTTCTGGGTCAAACAGATTCAGTAAACCGCTGTTTCTCCAGCTCTCAAGCGCCACGCGGGGTCAGTTTTCGGCTTGCAAAATAGGTATATGGATTTCCGTTTAGCTGAACTCCGGCGTGAGCCAGGATACGCTGTTTTCAAGGCTGGATTCATGCTGGAATAAATCAACACCTGGGCTTGGCAAATGGGAGGTGGGAGACGTCAGGGTGCAATAATAGGAGCACTTGTGCCTGCGTGAAGTGTCGAGATTTGGGCTGTCAGCGAGCCAGCCGTCTCCAAGCTGCCAGCGAGAGGCGTGCAATAGTTTCCCCGGCTGCTCCAGGCCTCGTCTGTCTCTCCCCATCAGGGGAAGCATTTTTCAGCCTGGCAAAGGCCGCTTAGTGAGCTCTTGGGTGCCCTGATTCTGACGGCACTAGGGTTCTCCTCGGACGCTCGGAAAGCCTGTGGGAGCAGCAGGGCGTAGGCAGGGCAGAGAATAAGCGCTCCCCACACCCCCGAGCTGCACTTACAGCTGGGTTTTGCCAGTGGAATCGTAGAAGTGTAGAGTTGGAAGGGACCTCCAATGGTCATTTAGACCAACCCCCTGGAAAGTCACTGCCCACAAGTGATTACTTCCAATTATGCCGTCTACATACAGTCATACCTCGGGTTGACTGTGCTTCAGGTTGAGCGCTTTTGGGTTGCGCTCCGTGGCAACCTGGAAGTAATGGAGGGTGTTACTTCCGGGTTTCGCCGCTCGCGCATGCACAGAAGGGACAAAACGCCACCTGCGCACGCGCAGACAGGCTGTTGCGTCTTACATTCCATTGAGGATGTGAACGGGGCTCCAGAACAGATCCCGTTTACATCCCAAGGTACCACTGTATATGTGTCTGTGCGTGTGTGTAGAGAGAGAGACGGGCTGTGCCTGCAATGGGATATCTGAGAACTTTCTTGGGGACTCCAGTTCCAACAACAAACAACAACAACAACAAAAACAACAACAAACAACTTATGTATACCCCGCCCATCTGGCTGGGTTTCCCCAGCCACTCTGGGCGGCTCCCAACACAATATTAAAAACACGATAAAACATCAAACATTAAAAGCTTCCCTAAACAGGGCTGCCTTCAGATGTCTTATAAATGTCATATAGTTGTTTTTCTCTTTGATATCTGGTGGGAGGGCGTTCCACAGGGCGGGTGCCACCACCGAGAAGGCCCCCTGCCTAGTTCCCTGTAACTTGGCTTCTGAGGGAGCAGCCAGAAGGCCCTCGGAGCTGGACCTCAGTGTCTGGGCAGAATGATGGGGATGGAGACGCACCTTCAGGTATACTGGACCGAGGCCATTTAGAGCTTTCAAGGTCAGCACCAACACTTTGAATTGTGCTCGGAAACGTCCTGGGAGCCAATGTAGGTCTTTCAAGACCGGTGTTATGTGGTCCCGGCAGCCGCTCCCAGTCACCAGTCTAGCTGCTGCATTCTGGATTAGTTGTAGTTTCCAGGTCACCTTCAAAGGTAGCCCCACGTAGAGCGTATTGCAGTAGTCCAAACGGGAGATAACTAGAGCATGCACCACTCTGGTGAGACAGTCTGCGGGCAGGGAGGGTCTCATCCTGCATACCAGATGGAGCTGGCAGACAGCTGCCCTGGACACAGAATGGACCTGCATCTCCATGGACAGCCGTGAGTCCAAAATGACTCCCAGGCTGCGCACCTGGTCCTTCAGGGACACAGTTACCCCATTCAGGACCAGGGAGTCCCCCACACCTGCCCGCCCCCTGTCCCCCCAAAACAGTACTTCTGTCAGCTCTGGGTGGCATGGCTCCCCAAGGCCAGAAGGCGATAGGAAACTGCTGTGCCAATCCAAGTTGGATGGCCGCCTGTCAGGGATTCTGGAGTGGCGATCCCTGCATTGCAGGGGGTTGGACTAGATGACCCTCAGGAGTCCCCCTTTCGACTCTACAATTCCCCAATTCTGTGAGTCCCCCAGACACTTCGCCGCCGCCCCATCCCCGCAATCCCTCTCCAAGGAAGCATGAGTGCAAGAAACTGCAATGTCATGGAAGATGTGAGTGCTGCCGGTTGCCATGGAGACGCTGATGAAAATATCTGTTAAGGTGCTCAGAGGGAGAAGGAGACACAGCTGTCGAATTCAGACTCACAACGCAGCCCCTTGTCTGGTACACCTCGTCCCCTCATGCTCCCCCCACCCCCATTCCTACGCTCAAGTAGGGGGAGCTATGGGGAGAGGATGCCCTGGAAGACCATGGAAAATGTTCCTGAATGCTACTGATTTCCAAAATCAAAGGTGACTTTTTTTTGGAGGGGCACACGGAGGTGTGAGGTCTTCCAGTAGTTAATCTCTCTCTCTAACCCTGGCTGTCTTTGCTGTGTTGGGCTACTGTGGGAAGACACTCTGTGCATTCTCAGTAGCCCCAGCTCCAGGTCTGCCCTTCCATGGCTGGATGAGGGAATTTTAAGTCCGGACTCTCCAAGCTCCTAAGGTAAAGGGACCCCTGACAGTTAGGTCTAGTCACAAACGACTCTGGGGTTGCGGTGCTCATCTTGCTTTACTGGCCGAGGGAGCTTGTGTTTGTCCGTAGACAGTTTTTCCGGGTCATGTGGCCAGCAGGACTAAGCCACTTCTGGCGAAACCAGAGCAGTGCATGGAAACGCCGTTTACCTTCCCACCAGAGTGGTACCTATTTATCTACTTGCACTTTGGTGTGCTTTCAAACTGCTAGGTTGGCAGGAGCTGGGACCGAGCAACGGGAGCCGTCATGGGGATTCGAACCGCCGACCTTCTAATCGGCAAGTCCTAGGCTCTGTGGTTTAACTCACAGCACCACCCGCGTCCCACCTTTCTAGGAGTCAAATACCACTAGCACATCATTTTCATATACCATAGTTTCCTTTCAGCGTACAACGTGCCGAGAATTTCAAACCAGATTTCCATAACCTTTCCCCATCTGAAAGTTGGATAAAGGTAAAGGTAAAAGTATCCCTGACCGTTAAGTCCAGTCGTGGCCGACTCTGGGGTTGCGGCGCTCATCTCGCTTTATTAGCCAAGGGAGCCGGCGTACAGCTTCCGGGTCATGTGGCCAGCATGACTAAGCTGCTTCTGGCGAACCAGAGCAGCGCACAGAAACGCCGTTTACCTTCCCGCTGGAGCGGTACCTATTTATCTACTAGCACTTTGATGTGCTTTCGAACTGCTAGGTTGGCAGGAGCAGGGACCGAGCAACGGGAGCTCACCCCGTCGCGGGGATTCGAACCGCCGACCTTCTGATCAGCAAGTCCTAGGCTCTGTGGTTTAACCCACCGCACCACCCGCGTCCCTACCTCCAAGCTCCTAGTCCTCATTTATTTCCCACAACAACCCTGCGAAGTAGGTTAGGTTGAGAGTCAGCGACTGGCCCCAAAGTCACACCTGGTGACTTTCATGGTTTAGTGGGGGAATTTCAACCCCGGTGTCTCCCAGGTCCTCGGTGGAATCTACAAAACGTACATATAAAAAAACGTTCTGGAAATGCTTTTTAAAGGTATATTGAATTTCCCACAAGGCTCACTATCGCCATCTACTGTCACATTGTATAGTGCCCTAAAAAGACAAATTAAAACAAATAAAAAGACAAATAAAAACGTTTTGTTTGCAGCTGTGGAGCGGAGTCCCTGGCCTGACATTCTAAATCACTACACCTCCACCACCATGTAAAAGATAACCGTTAAATGCTAATTAAACTGCAGTAGAATTAAAGCAATATAAAAAAACCTCCCAAATCCATTAAAATACAGATAAAGAAAACAACACAGCCTTTCCTTAAAGAACTTTCCTCCTTGGCACCTCTCGTGCCCTTCATAGAATCGTAGAGTTGGAAGGGATCTCAGCTAAATCATCCTTCATCCAACTTCTGAATTTATTTATTTTTAAAAGATTTATTTAAGAAAGGACATACGCTCTAATAACGCACAAGAAGGAAAGAAGACACGACGACTGAAATAAAATTAAACACGCAAAATGCAAATACGGGTTGTTTTATTTTACTTGAGAGAGGCAGAAAACGATGCGGAGAATTATCCCGACTCCCTTTTGATCGGGGAAGGCAACTTCGGATCAGCAACTTTGGTACCCGCTTTGCAGTTGCGCAAGATGATAAACTGACACCCCCACCCCACCCTGGTGCCCAAGGTGGTCCCTACCTGGCTCCCTTTGCCCCCCAACCTGGACCGACCGGGGGCTCCCTCGCCCCGCTCCCCCCTCTGGCGGCAGGAAGGATGCAGGAACGCCGGGCGGTTTCCTAGCAACCGTGGGATGCGCTTTCCCCGGCCACTCCGCGCTGACCCACATTCGGCTGGCAGCTCTGAGCCTGGGGGTTGCTAGGCAACCCCGCCAGTTTTCCTTCCATCACGGGGACCGGGGCGCGCGGGGGGGGGGGGGAATGACCCTACAACAATAACAACGATCCTGCGGAGACATTTGCAGCCGTTCTGGGGCTCAAGGGATAGGGTCTTGGGTTGGGGCGGGGGGACTGGAAAGAGAGGAGGAGGAGGAGGAGGAGAATCAGCCGAGCAGGCTGGCGAGGTGTGGGGTGCTTGCAGGGGGATAGAAAGGGTGGGGTGGGAATCCAAGCTCCCCACTGCCACATCACTTTTTCTCCATTTCTCCGCGCTGCGAAAACCGAATCAGGCAGCTGACCTTTCGCCTTGTCAGAAAAGCGCAGAGTCTTTGTCAGGAAAGAGAGCGAGCAAGCGAGAAAACGTGAGGACCGAAGGAGGGTTGACTGGATCAGGCCCATCGAGTCCAGCGTCCTGTTCTCGCAGGGGCCAAATACCCCCTAAGAACCGAGGGATCCAGGTAGACTGCTTCTGGACAGGAGGTTTCATGAGGACATAGAAGAGTGTGGGTTTGATATCCCACTTTATCACTACCCAAAGGAGTCTCAAAGCGGCTCACAATCTCCTTTCCCTTCCTCCCCCACAACAAACACTCTGTGAGGTGAGTGGGGCTGAGAGACTTCAGAGAAGTGTGACTGGCCCAAGGTCACTCAGCAGCTGCATGTGGAGGAGTGGGGAATCGAACCTGGTTCACCAGATTACGAGACTACCGCTCTTAACCGCTACACCACACTGGCTCTAACATAAGTTATAAGTTTAACATAAGTTTGTTAAAGTTGCTGAGCGTTGTTCCAGGAGACCCTGTGTACCCCCCTCCACAAGAGCTACAATTCCCAGAGTTCCCTGTGAAGAGGGATTGATGGATAAACCACGCTGGGAATTTTAGCACCAGGAGCAGAATACCTAGAACTGTCGGTGCCCTAAGCAAACTACAACTCCCAGAACTTATTTGGTGAAGCAGTGCCTGTCTAAAGCGGTATCACAGCGCTTCGAATATAGGGTGCAAGTGTGGCTTCAGAGTGCTTGAAAAGCACTTTTCAAAAGCATTTCTGGGAAGTGTAGCTCTGCTAGGGGAATAGGGGTCTCCTAACAGTTTTCCCAGTAGTGATGTATGGAAGTGAGAGCTGGACCATAAAGAAGGCTAAAATAAAAAAATTCCTTCCAGTAGCACCTTAAGGACCAACTAAGTTAGTTCTTGGTATGAGCTTTCGTGTGCATGCACACTTCTTCAGATACACTGAAACAGAAGTTGCCAGATCCTTCTATATAGTGAGAAGGTGGGGAGGGGTATTACTCAGAAGGGTGGTGGGAATGGGAGATTGGCAGATAGCTGAGATGAGCCTGTTGACGACTCTTAACGACTGTAATAGGTCTTACAGGAAAAGGCAAGGGGTGAGAAGGTGAGAAATGGCTTAGTCATGTATAATGAGATAAGAATCCAATGTCTTTGTTCAGACCAGGTCTCTCCATGGTTTTAAGTTTGGTAATGAGTTGCAATTCAGCAGCTTCTCTTTCCAGTCTATTTCTGAAATTCCTTTGTAGTAAAACAGCTACTTTGAGATCTTGTATAGAATGTCCTGGGAGATTGAAGTGTTCTCCTACTGGTTTCTCTGTTTTGTGATTCTTGATGTCAGATTTATGTCCGTTTATTCTTTGGCGTAAGGTTTGGCCTGTTTGTCCAATATAGAGAGCTGAAGGACACTGTTGGCATTTGATGGCATACACAATGTTAGACGATGAGCAATTAAATAGTCCCGAGATGGTATGTGTGATGTTGTTGGGGCCAGTAATGGTGTTGTCCGGGTGTATGTGGCAGCAAAGTTGGCATCTGGGTTTATTGCAGGCTCTGGTGCCAGTGTCCGTGTTAAGTCTGGTTGTAGTATTATTGTGGGTTAGGAGTTGTTTAAGATTGGGTGGCTGTCTGTAGGCAATGAAAGGTCTTCCTCCCAGAGCTTGAGAAAGAGAACTGTCATTGTCCAGGAGAGGTTGTAGATCTCTGATGATGCGTTGTACTGTTTTAACTTGGGAGCTGTATGTGATGACTAGAGGTGTTCTGTTGTTTTCTTTTTTGGGTCTGTCTTGCAGCAAGTTCTCTCTGGGTATCAGTCTGGCTGATGGCCTTCTTTTGAATTCTGGTGCTGGAGGAGACTCTTGAGAGTCCCATGGACTGCAAGAAGATTAAACCTCTCCATTCTGAAGGAAATCAGCCCTGAGTGCTCACTGGAAGGACCAGGGACGCGGACTTATAAAAAATATTGGGGGGGGGGCCCCGGGAAAGCTCATGAATAATAAATAAGCTCATGAATATGCAAATAAAGTGGCTCCGGCCCTAAATAGGGCAAGCCACGCCCCCCCAGCCAGCCGATTGGCTGGCTGGGAGGTGTGGCCAGTCGGGATTCCCCTGTTCTCGCGGGGGCTGAAACCGCGAGGAGGAAGGAAATTCCCCCCGGCAGTGCCTTGGCAGTGGCGGTGGTGCTGCGAAGCAGCGAGGCAGGAGCCCCCGCCCCCGGCGCTCTGCTGGAAGGGCGCCCGAGATTATTGGGGGGGCTGAGCCCCCCCAAAAAATTTTTTGAGGGGGCTCGAGCCCCCTCAAGCCCCATGGAGTCGGCGCCTATGGGAAGGACAGATCCTGAAGCTGAGGCTCCAAGACTTTGGCCACCTCAGGAGAAGAGAAGACTCCCTGGAAAAGACCCTGATGCTGGGAAAGATGGAGGGCCCAAGGAGAAGGGGACGAGAGAGGACTAGATGGTGGGACAGTGTTCTCGAAGCCACAAACATGAGTTTGACAGTGGAGGCAGTGGAAGACAGGAGTGCCTGGCGTGCTCTGGTCCAGGGGGTCACGAAGAATAGGACACCACTAAATGACTAAACAACAATAACAACTCTCAGAACCCTGAGCAAACTACAGCTCCCAGAATTCTTTGGAGAAAGCCATGCCTGTTTAAAGCACTTTAAGCCGATGGTGCAGACATCTCCCTAGTCTCAGCCTTGTCCTTGCAGAACCTGCTAGGGAGCAGCCTGGAGGCGGGACTAGAATTATTTGGCCCCGCCTCCCATTGGCTCTGACTCCTCCTCCTCCTGGCTTCCTGCTCCGCCCCACTGCTGAGCTATGTACATTTCTGCAAAATGGGTTTAAATTCAGGACTCATTTGCATTTTTATCAGGGACAGAGCCTGATTTCTGGTCCCTGGTTAATCCCTATTCTGGCTTTTGAGAGCGGGGTTCTGTTAGCATGTGACTGGTGTTGAATGGGACCAGATTTATAATAATAAATAATAAAATAATTTTTTATTTATTCCCCGGTTCAGAAAACCGGGCTCAGGGCGGCTAACAACAAATTTAAAGCACTTAATTGCAATACAACATAGAAGCAGCATAAAATACTGCTTAGAGGCAGTCTGCCATCTGGGGCAGCAGATTCAGTGGGGAGAGGCTTTTTCCTCAGGGGTGGGGAAGGATACGGTTCAAATATATATATATATATATATATATATATATATATATATATATATGTAGGTTTTGGTGTCTTCGGGTGTCTTCCCGTGTAAGAGTTGGGGTGTCTAGGCGACGTTTCGACGAGGTCTCACTCGTCATCTTCAGGCTGGTGCTTTCGGCTTCTTGTTACTAGAACAGAGCAGGATCTCAGTGTTTGAGTTCCTATAAATACTGTTGAGGGGGTGTGGTGTATAGCCTCCAACGTTCTGGGCAGATAGGAAGTTCCTAGGTTAATGTGCCTTTTCTTCTTTTGTTCATTAATTACTTGAGTGATATCTTGAGTGATTACTTGAGTGATATTCTGAGTACCACTTAGGAGGGTCATTAGGTGTGGATTAGTTGCTAAAGCTTTCGTGTCTTGACCTCTTGAGCTTGTGAAGAGTTTTTCTGAGAAGATGGCTGTACTGCACTTAGTTGTGCTCTGGCTTGGCTTCGTGTATATGGGCGAGCTGTGGTTTTGTGCCCTGTGCCAGCCAGATCTGTGTAGGGATTGCAGGGGGGTGCAGCATCCGGAGGTGCCACTATGGTTTGGCTACTGGATGGTGTCTGTAATTTATCTGTGGAGAGGGTCTGGGTTTGGGTCTGGTGTGGTTGATTGGAGATGGCGTTCTGTGTGCCTCTGGTTCTGGTGTCGGTTTTTGTGGGGAGGGCTAATTTCCAGATGTCTGGCAGGCGGGACGTGTCGTCACGCTTGTTCATGTTGTGAGGGTGTTTCTCTATCTCGATGGCTTCCATGATTATTCTCTTGTGGTGATGTTCCATGTTAAAGAGCAATTTGGAATCTGCAAAATTAATTTCGTGTCCTGTTTCTTTCATGTGTTGGTAAAGAGAGGAAGTTTTTTCTTCTTTTTTGACGGCATTCTTGTGTTCTGCGATACGTGCATTTATTCGTCTGTTTGTTTGTCCAATGTACGTGGCTGGGCAGACTTTGCAGGGTATTTCATAGACCCCTTGGTTTTCTAACTGGATTTTATCTTTTGGGTTTCTGAGGATATTAGCTATTTTTTGGTTGGTGCAAAAGGCTGTTTTGATATATATATATATAATAAAATTGTCCAGTAGCACCTTAGAGACTAACTAAGTTTGATCTTGGTATGAGCTTTCATCTGCAGCTTCTGCGGACCACGAGGCATCAATGTATATTTTCGTCTGTGGGGCAATTGGCAGTGCCAGCCCCCATTCAACAAACGGCAGGCAAGTTTATCGTCTTAACGTGACAGAGATAGATCACACGCCCAATTGTGCATGGGGGGGGGGAGACCTCTCCCCCCAAGTTGAGCAAAGGAGGAACCATGGGTCATAGTACTGTGGAATTGTAGAGCTGGGAGAATCTCTGATAGGTGGCCGTCCAACGTCTCTTTATAAACCTCCAAGGATGTGGAAGGCACAAGATCTACCCACCCTATAAGAATGGCAGATGAAGATGATGGACTATATGGAATTGGCAGAAATGACTGGCAGAATCCGAGACCAGGGAGAAGAAACGGTGGAAGAAATTTAAAGACTATCTGCAGAAATACTGTAAAATTAATGAATGTTAAAATGATGTTGGACTGAAAATAAGTGGTTTTGGTATTAAGGCTAATAAGAATATGTAAATATAGATAGTTATATGGATGAAAATATATAGTTATAATAGGTTAAGAATACAGAGTAAAGATAAATGAAAGAGGGTAAGGATTTGCTGAAAGGACTTTGTAAACGGGAATACAAAAAGGGGAGGTGTGAGGAGGTCAAGGAAATAAGCAAATGAACTTAAAGATATTGAAAAATGGATTATTTCTTTTTTAAGATATTTTTTTTCTTTCCTTTTTCTATTTTTTCAACTACCTGTTTTTTTGTATTTTGTATCACACTGTTTTTCTTTTTCTTCTTTTTTCTTTCTTTTTTCTTTCTAGGTCTCTTTTTTGGTAACTTCCTTGTTAGCTTTCGTTTTTTTTTCTTTTTTCTTTTTTGTATGTGTAATTGTTGGTTTAATTATGTGTAATTTTAAAACCTATGTTTAGTGTAAAATCTCAATAAATATTTATATATATATATATATATATATATATATATATATATATATATATATATATATATATGTAGGTTTTGGTGTCTTCGGGTGTCTTCCCGTGTAAGAGTTGGGGTGTCTAGGCGACGTTTCGACGAGGTCTCACTCGTCATCTTCAGGCTGGTGCTTTCGGCTTCTTGTTACTCTGTTCTAGTAACAAGAAGCCGAAAGCACCAGCCTGAAGATGACGAGTGAGACCTCGTCGAAACGTCGCCTAGACACCCCAACTCTTACACGGGAAGACACCCGAAGACACCAAAACCTACATTCCTGTACCCGTGAAAATCTACGAAAGCATATATATATATATATATATATATATATATATATATATATATATATATTTATTTATTTATATATATATATATATACCTCCAAGGATGGTGTTATAGGAAAATCCATGGGCTCACTTTGGATTATCAAACAAAGACACCAGCCAGGAACAGAGGAGCAAAACAGCAGCCTGTAGGCCTGACTTTTATTCAAAAGAACTTCCACCCACCCCATGGAAGAAGCAGGAAGAAGCCCAGAACAAAGGATGAATCCTTCTCTTATAAACTTTCCCTTTCCCCCAAACTAAAGGTGCTTTTAGTGAAGCACCTTTAGTTGCCTGGAAAAAACAAGCCTTGCCCTCACTGCCTCCTGTGGCAGGGAGTTCCATAGTTTCATCCCTGCCCTGCATGAAAAAAGGGTCTTGCACTGGATATTTTTAAGGTCAGAGGGCCATCTGTCAGGGATTTTTCAGCCGCGATTTCCTGCATTGCAGGGGGTTGGGCTACATGGGTGTCCCTCCCAGGTGTCCCTCCCAACCCTATGATTCTGGGTTCTCACGAGGTTAAATCTCAAAGTGGCGAGACGGCTGCCTCTCTCGTTCCCTGCTCTCATGCTGCTGTGCGGCACAAACCTTGCAATTTCACACACTGTGGCTGCGGAGAGGTTTGTCGAACTGTTGATAACAAGCTGTAAGACCATTAGGGCTGTTTAAAAAAAAATGGGGGATGGGGGGTGGAAAAACCAGAAGCAAGATTGGGAGCTTTTAAAGCTGCAGCTATGGAGGAAATTGGCAAAGAGTTCGGGAGGTGATAAAGAGCCTTCAGTAATTGGTATTAGTGGTGGTATTTGGATCACGAGCAATGTTGCATTGCAGCTAGTTAGAGGGTTGGACTAGGACCTGGGAGACCAGGGTTCGAATCCCCGCACATCCATGAAGCTCACTGGATGACCTTATGCCTGGCACTGCCTCTCAACCTGCCCTACCTCACAGGGTTGTTGTAAGGATAAATGAGGATAATAATAATATAATAATAATAATTTATTATTTGTACCCCACCCATCTGGCTGGGTTTCCCCAGCCACTCTGGGCGGCTTCCAACGAAGATTAAAAATACATTAAAATGTCACACATTAAAAACTTCTCTAAACAGGGCTGCCTTCAGGTGTCTTCTAAATGTCAGGTGGTTGTTTATTTCTTTGACATCTGGTGGGAGGGCGTTACACAGGGTGGGGGCCACCACCGAGAAGACCCTCTGCCTGGTTCCCTGTAACTTTGCTTCTCGCAATGAGGGAACCACCAGAAGGCCCTTGGAGCTGGACCTCAGCGTCTGGGCTGAACAATGGCGGTGGAGACGCTCCTTCAGGTATACTGGGCCTTTGAGGGCATTTAGGGCTTTCAAGGTCAACACATTGAATTGTGCTCGAAAACGTACTGGGAGCCAATGTAGGTCTCAGGACCGGTGTTATGTGGTCTTGGCGGCTGCTCCCAGTCACCAGTCTAGCTGCCGCATTCTGGATTAGTTGCAGTTTCTGAGTCACCTTCAAAGGGAGCACCACACAGAGCGCATTGCAGTACTCCAAGTGGGAGATAACCAGAGCATGCACCACTCTGGCGAGACAGTCCACGGGCAGGGAGGGTCTCATCCTGCGTACCAGATGGAGCTGATGAACAGCTGCCCTGGACACAGAATTGACCTGCGCCTCCATGGACAGCTGTGAGTCCAGAATGACTCCCAGGCTGCACACCTGCTCCTTCAGGGACACAGTTACCCCATTCAGGATCAGGGAGTCCTCCACATCCGCCCGCCCCCTGTCCCTCCAAAACAGTACTTCTGTCTTGTCAGGATTCTACCTCAATCCACCCTCCTCGGGGAGAACAATGGACTACACCTTAGAGAAAAAAGGTTGGCTAAAAATGCGATGAATAAATGATAAATTAATATCACCCCTTGCTTCAGTTGTTGTCACAACCCGTCCAGTTCCTGCAGCTTTTCTCAGGGATATGACCTGAGGAAAAACCAGCCAGTAAAACCTGCCCGGAGAACCTGGCTGGAGACATTAATTTTTATTTGTTCCATAAAATTCATACACTACTTGATTGTTTGAAAAATAAACCCTCAAAGTGGTTTACAGAGAACGTAAGACAATAAACTTATCAAAAAGAAAGATTAACAAGAATGACCTAAGACTTTTGAAAAGTTAAAATAACAAGAAAAGCAGATTAAAACTCACATCAACTCTCTAAATATCTGGGTAGGTTTCTCGAAACACAAATGTTTTCAGCTGGCGGCATTTTTTAAAAAATAAACTTTCTTCCAATCACTGGTCAAATTCCTTGAGATCAAGCTGGTGTTTTAAAGCAGAGAGACAGCCACATTCAAGCTATCATGAAAGGCACAGGCGCAGAGGCCAATTCAAAAGTTGGCAACCCTATCTGGCGGTGGCAAAAATGAAGCCCAGTGAAGATACAAATCTTGTTCTTCTTTTGATCTCTGAAATATTAACTGGATTTTTACATTGATATGCCGCTGTTCCAGGAGCTCACGGCAGCATGCTTCTTCTTAATTTAATTAATTAATTTAATCTTAATTCAGCAGGGGGCCGGTCCACTGTCCCTCAGACCTTGTGGGGGGCCAGACTATATTTTTTTGGAGGAAATGAACGAATTCTTCTGCCCCACAAATAACCCAGAGATGCATCTTAAATAAAAGGACACATTCTACTCATGTAAAAACACGCTGATTCCCGGATCATCTGTGGGCTGGATTGAGAAGGCGATTGGGCCGGATCCGGCACCCGGGCCTTAGTTGGCCTACCCATGATTTAAACTGTACCACAGTTCTGCAAGGGAGGCGTGGGCAGCAAACGAACACCTTTCCCAAGCTCACGAGTGGGGAGATTTGAACCCTGATCTCTCCCAGGACCTTGCTCGATGCTCTAACCCATGGGTAGGCAAACTAAGGCCCGGGGCCGGATCTGGCCCAATCACCTTCCCAATCTGGCCCGCGGGTGGTCTGGAAATCAAGTGTGTTTTTTCATGAGTAGTGTTGCACGAACCCTCCACCCCCAATCATTCAGTATGTACAAACATGACACACTCATATAAATTCATAGTAAATCAACCATACATCGAATTTACACCGGTTGACTTTTATTTTGCTCCATGAAGAAAGGACTATCAAAGGGGGATGGTTTGATACAGGACGGCCATAATCCCGTAACCGTACCAGGACATACACAGGAGCCCTACCCAGTTGGCATGACAACCTTGATGGTCCCAGACAGAAGACCATCAAGGACACAACGGACTGGCATATGGACTTGCATATGGGAGTGGATTCAACACGGACTGGAACAAAGGACAATGATCAGATCTTCCCTCTGGGGGCAGGAAACTGCCAACTCCCCTTTGTCCTCTGGAAATGACTTATGGGGAGGGGGGAAAGGAGGAACCAGGCAGGTGACAGGACACTCAGGTTACCTCCACAACTCCTCCCTCAACCCCTCCTTTTTGTGATGTAGCCATGATGTAGTTGTGATGTAGTTCTAGGGGTGTAGTTTGGGTGAAGGAGCATAGTACAATACAATTGTTCTATTATTGAAGGACATGCTTAAATGTTACATTGCAAATGGGGCCTCTCGGAATGTCTAGCTTGGGCAGATAGAGATAAAGAACAAGGATGTATTGTCATACCAAGATGAGGGAGGTTGCAGGAAGGAGGGAGAAAAGACCAAGACCTTATATGGTAATATAGGAACTTATTATAAGTTTTGATTTCCCAGAAATCAGGTGGTTTACAAGAAATCAGGTGACTTACAAGAGATCAGGTGGTATTCTATTTTGCAAATCTATATAAAGGGGCGCACCCTGACTACTGTGTACAGGTTGCGTACTGATCGCCCTGTGCCTTTGTTCTGCATATGCACTTCAAATAAAAATCCTGTTAATAACCTGCAAGAGCGTTTTGCCGCTTTGTGTGAATCTGTGCTTCAGGGACCCAAATAGCAGATATGTGTGGTCCTTCATGGGGGATTAGTAACTAATAAAAGTTTGGGTTCTCTTTTGTTCAGGGCTTCCATCTTCTTCCACCTGGTGGCAGGTGGGAGTCCTGTCGCGACAGTCTTCAATCAAGACCAAGCCTACTGGCTGCTGTTTTGCTCTGGTATTCCTGGCTGGTGTTCTTGTTTTTTTGTCCAAGGGAGCCCTCGGATATCTCCGTTAACAATAGAATGTGTGTTTTTATTTAAAATGCATCTCTGGGTTATTTGTGGGGCCTAGGAATTTTTTCATTTCCCCCCCTTCAAAATACAGTCCAGCCCCCCCCACAAGGTCTGAGGTACAGTGGACCAGCCCCGTGCTGAAAATGTTTACTGACCTCTGCTCTAACCCCTGTGTCTGAGTTCGCCGGAGCATGTACAGAGGTTCTTCCCTTTGGGCATGGAAGCGAGACTCCTGGGACAGAGGCACAGGTTGCTAGAATGTGAAAGCACCTTTTCCTAGGAGATGGAGTGTGATGGGAAATTGCTGGGTGACAAGTCAAGGGTGGGAGGGAGACATGAGATTAGCTGCACATCAGATGTCCCAGGCCTGGAGACCCCTCACTGCAAATTAATTCCTGATGGCCCAGAGCTGTTAACGAAGGGATCCGTGTCTGTGCGCCAGGTGCTGGGCCCGGATGAAGATGGATAACGCAGCGTCTTAATTAGCACACCATCGATTGGACGGAGCGGCCTGCGACTCCGAAGATCTTGGTGCAGCGGCTCCGGTGATTGATTGGCAGCTGTCAGAAACTCAGCATCCCGGAGGGGCTTTTGGCCTGTCTCGTTCGATTTGGATCCAGCGATGAGTGGCGTGCCAACGCAGGAATGGCAGCTTGCGGTGGAATCCCAGCTCTCAACTGCTACCTTGTTGTTGTTTAGTTTTATTCATGCCCGACTCTTCGTGACCCCCTGGACCAGAGCACGCCAGGCCCTCCTGTCTTCCACTGCCTCACGCAGTTTGGTCAAACTCATGCTGGTAGCTTCGAGAACACTGTCCCACCATCTCGTCCTCTGTCGTCCCCTTCTCCTTGGGCCCTCCATCTTTCCCAACATCAGGGTCTTTTCCAGGGAGTCTTCTCTTCTCATGAGGTGGCCAAAGTCTTGGAGCCTCAGCTTCAGGATCTGTCCTTCCAGTGAGCACTCAGGGCTGATTTCCTTCAGAATGGAGAGGTTTGATCTACTTGCAGTCCATGGGACTCTCCAGAGTCTCCTCCAGCACCAGAATTCAAAAGCATCCATTCTTCGGTGATCGGCCTTCTTTAGGGGCCAGCTCTCACTTCCATACATCACTACTGGGAAAACCATGGCTTTAACTATACGGACCTTTGTTGGCAAGGTCCGTATAGTTGCTACCTACCCCCCAAAAAACCCCAGACCCTTTGGTGCCTTTTCCGGCTTTGGAAAGGACAGGCGAGCACTGAGGGCTAGAGACTTGAACAGGAACATCAAACCATTCTGCAGGGCTGGCTCTGCTGCCAGGAAGGGCACAGCGGCCAGCTCAGTGGGTGGGTGCTTGTGTGTGTGCCAGATTTTGAAAGCTGGAGCATGCAGGGTGAACTCTTGTTCAAATTGTGCGAGAGCACGGGAAGGGATTGAATACTATCTGAAATATAATCGGAGTCGAGTGTGAATTTCATGCTCTTTATTCAGCTCATAGGGACTCAAGTGGCGCTGTGGGTTGAACCACAGAGCCTAGGACTTGCAGACCAGAAGGTCGGCGGTTCGAATCCCCGCGACGGGGTGAGCTACCATTGCTCGGTCCCTGCTCCTGCCCACCTAGCAGTTCGAAAGCACATCCAAGTAGATAAATAGGTACCACTCCGGCGGGAAGGTAAACGGCGTTTCCGTGCGCTGCTCTGGTTCACCAGAAGCGGCTTAGTCATGCTGGCCACATGACCTGGAAGCTGTACACCGGCTCCCTCGGCCAATAAAGCGAGATGAGCACCGCAACCCCAGAGTCGGTCATGACTGGACCTAATGGTCAGGGGTCCCTTTACCTTTACCTATTCAGTTCACAGTAGCAATGAATGAAGCTTTCCCCAAAACGTCTAGCTATATATACATTATTTACACAATGGGCCTCACGTGATTGGCTAATTCCGGGCTGCTCCTATAGGCCAATCAGGTTGTGGATTCACCTCTTCCAGAAGCCTGATTGGCTGCTCCTGCAGGCCAACCAGGTTGCTGATTCACGTCATCCAGGAGCTGGATTGGGTGGCTCCTGCGGACCAATCAGACTGCTGCATTCTGGATCCTATTGTTCTAGGATTCAGCTCAGTGCATAACACTAGATAAGATCCCTTTTGCATTTAGACTGGCCTCCCTTGCTTCTTTTTCTGGAGGCCTGTGAGGAGTGATTGTGGATTCTTGAGTGTGTTTGCATGAGAACTCTGCACATGCACCAGAGACACTCACTCCCTCTTGCTTTGCGAGGAGCAAATCAAGCCCATTTACTGATTGGGTGTTTCGAACTCGCTTGTAAGCCATCTAAGCCAGCCTTTGGCAAACGGGTACCCCAGATAATGGGAGTTGTAGTCCAAAGCATCTCAATGGCACCAGTTGCCAAACGCTGGCAAGGAGACCCCCCTGTATAAGATGACTAACAGGTTGAATTAATAATAAAACTGAGGAACAGCAGTAACATCTGCCTGCCATTTGTACAGATGCCAGCTTTTAAATCTCTGTTAACAAGGAATTTCATCTTTTAAAAGGAGGCAATGGAAGCAAGGGGGTTTGAACATCTCTAGTAGGTACCGAGTTCCGGTTTAGGAGCCCAGCAAAGATAAGCATTGCCCTCTAGTGCTTAGTAAGGGGGAATGCACTCCCATTTATCTTTAGCTTGAGAGGACGAGGGTGTTTTTCTACATATCCCCTTTAATATATTTCCAAAGGCATTCACTTTCCTCTCTGAATGAGCTCATAAAACTCTCTGGTTTAAGAGAGGGCTTGTTAAAAGGCTTTAGACTAGGAGAATGTATTTGTTTAAATCAATTTTATGCCCGTATATGAGAGGGGTAGCTAATGCGGCAGAAGGTAATCGAGATTCAATATTGCCTTAACTGATTGGAGAATTGGGCCCGAACTAAGAAGCTGAATTTCAGCAGGGACAAATGCAAGGTTCTGCACTTAGGCAGGAAGAGTCAGCTGCACAGGACCTGCCTGCATTGCTATCTCAAAGTATTGATTTGTGTATGATAGTTCTAATTCAGCAAGAGTCTGACAATGCTTTGCAAATCTCACTGCAGTGGGGTTGGTTTAGTAAGTTGTTATATGCTGGGGCCCTGTGCGGTCCTTGATTCTGCCTGGTTGCTTTGAGAACACTGTCCCACCATCTCATTCTCTGTCGTCCCTTCTCCTTGTGCCCTCCATCTTTCCCAACATCAGGGTCTTTTCCAGGGAGTCTTCTCTTCTCATGAGGTGGCCAAAGTCTTGCAGCCTCGGCTTCAGGATCTGTCCTTCCAGTGAGCACTCAGGGCTGATTTCCTTCAGAATGGAGAGGTTGGATCTTCTTGCAGTCCATGGGCCTCACAAGAGTCTCCTCCAGCACCAAGCTACCAGCATGAGTTTGACCAAACTGTGGGAGGCAGTGGAAGACAGGAAGGCCTGGCGTGCTCTGGTCCACGGGGTCACAAAGAGGCGGACACGACTAAATGACTAAACAACAACAACAGGCACGCCAGATATTCTCGACCATCTTATATTTGTGTAGCTGGTTCTTCCTGCCTAAGTGCAAAGCCTGACATTTGTCCCTATTGGAATTGCAACTCAGTGGAAAACAGCCCATAATCTTACACTAGGTGCTTGGGTATCTCTCTCTCTGGCTACGACTGGGAAAATTATGCATAATTTGAGATGTTGACTCCAGATATTTTTTATGTGACTTGGCATCCCTATATTACATGCACAGCGGATCCATCATTTCCCAGGCAACCTTTGCCAGAAGCCCAGCAAATGTGGGGCTCAGCTTGATAATCGGACAACGCTGATATTCCTCACTTGGGCTTTTGTTATTTGAACCCGTGTGCAACTGTACTCATTCCAGGTGCCTGTTTCATAGCTTTGTTGTTCGTCTTTTAATTTCCACCTGTTATAATTGTTCTCTCGGTTTTGTATACATGATGAAATGAGAAAACTTTATGAAAAGAAAGAATGACAAAGGGACAATTCTGGGCACACTGACTAGAACCCAGGTTGAGCACAGGTAAGAAAAACCGAGACCAGGTCTGTCTGTGCACAGGTTGGTTTTATAGTCTCATCGGACCTGCCTGCATTGCTATCTCAAAGTATCGATTTTTGTACAATAGTTCTACCGTATTTTTCTCTCTATAACACACAGATTTTTTTCTCTTAAAAAGGAAGGGGAAATGTCTGTGCGTGTTATTAAGTGAATGTGTGGTCCCTGAAGCCGACAGTCCGGAGTGGAGGGGCAAAAATCAGGCAAAAATCAAATCGCGCGTCTCGGAGAAGGGAAACCTGAAAAGAGGAAGCGGCTGCTTTCCTGCATTCTGCCTCAGGGTCTTACTGCCCACCCTCCTCTGTTTCGTTGCTGTGTTTGCTCAAAGGGAACAAAGAGCAGGGAAAGCCCCTCCCCTCCAGGCAAGAAGAGAGGAAAGCAGAGCGTCCTTCCTTCTAATTCCTCTCCCTGCTCCTCGCAGGCAGCCAGAAAACATGCAGGTGGGAGAGAGAGAGAGAGAGAGAGCTGGCTGGCTTGGGTGGGGGGAAAAACTTTTGCCTTCCTTTCCTCCCTCCCGTTATATCCCACTCCTGCATTCTTAGCCAGCTGCTTCTCTGCACACCCCTCTCGTGCTCCTTGTCCCTTCTGTGTTTTTCCTTCCCTCCCCACTTAAAATGTGGTTACAAAGCATGGATCCACATGGATCCTCAGGATCTTTGCACTGGGTCACCCCAAATTCACCATCAGATCACATAGCATGTCCATGGCTACAGCCTGCCCCCCAAAAATCATGCACCTACTATTGCCTGGGGCTGCAATGGTGCAAAAACGTGGTTACAAAGCATGGATTCACATGGATCCTCAGGATCTTTGCATTGGGTCACCCCAAATTCACCACCAGATCACATTTCTGTGGCCACAGCATGAAGCACAAAAATGATACATCCACTGTTTCATTCAGAATGTTTTTTCCCTTGTTTTCGTCCTCTAAAAACGATGTGCGTGTTATGGTCAGGTGCGTGTTATAGAGCGAAAAATACGGTAATTCAGCAAGAGTCTGACAATGCTTTGCAAATCTCACTGCAGTGGGGTTGGTTTAGTAAGTTGTTATATGCAAGGCCCCTGTGTGGTCATTCATTCTGCCTGGTAAACCAGAACCCTGAGCTTTATTTTACCACTGAAAACAACAACAACATGGCTTTAGAGGCCAAATTAATGAACTGAAATGAAATTTGTTCTGGACCAAACTTTGGGAATCAGACTCCTGGGGGCAGAACAAAAAATGGTGCACACATTTTAAATTTGGTGATTGCATCGGGGGTGGGTGGACACTCTCTCAAAATCTGCAGCTTAATATTATTATTTTTTTGAAATTTAATCTTTGAAACCCACCTGTTTCCTTCCCCAATTGCTTTTAAGGATTATTTTTTTTAAAAAAATGGGCTGGATTGTGAAAGCATTGTTGTTCTCTGTTTTGAAGTTTAAAACATTCTTTTATGGGTCTGGACTGCGAATTGTTTACACTGCTGTTTCAGTCTAAAATGCTTAGATATTGGCTATAAAATATATGGGTTTTTTACGATGCGGACAGCGACCTTTCCTTCGAAAGGTGCCGTATGAATCCTGAAAACAAATAATTTTTGACAGGGTAATGTATGTGAAATCGTTTGAACATTTAGAAGCACCCTGCAGATTCCTCTACAAAGTCTGTTTGATGAATTGTTTTTTTAGCCAATGAAATACTTTAAAATGGATTGCAAGAAGGATAAATTACATTTCCCCACACTGTTCTGTTCCTGAATCTACCTGAATCTGCATGTGAAAATTTTCCGAACACCCACCAACCCACACTAAATAAGTCAATTTACATCTGGGCAAATCAATCTGAGCTAGGAAAGATTATACAAATCAGTTTTTGTTGCACATCCCTGCTACTCTTAATTCCAAGTGAGATTCCAGCGCTGGACACCAGAGGGCACCCTGAGGCAAGGTATTATTGCGCCTGCAGCTTTTTCTAAATCTAGGGGTGTGATTGTGAACTGACACTTTCCCCCAAGATACAGGGAGAATAGAATAGCAAACTAGAGGCGGGGCATTTTGGAGCCAAGCTGCTAAAATTTCATTCTGCACCTCCCACAACTCCAATGTGATGTGACGAACGCTGCCCTCGATTTGAAAGTGCACCTCATATATAATATACATCCCTGTCTCTTTTCCCATTTCACAAACAACATGTGTGTGGGCATGTGCAGAGGGCCTTTCGCTTGTTGCAGCATGCACCGGTGGTACTGGGGAACCAGGGCTTCCTGGAAAGGGGTTGTTTAGTTGTTTAGTTGTGTCCGCCTCTTTGTGACCCCCTGGACCAGAGCACACCAGGCACTCCTGTCTTCTGCTGCCTCCCGCAGTTTGGTCAGACTCATGCTGGTAGCTTCGAGAACACTGTCCCACCATCTCGTCCTCTGTCGTTGAAATATACTCAGAGTCGAGAGTGGATTTCATGCTCTTTATTCAGCTCATAGTGGTGAGGCGGAATGGAAGTTCCCCCACAATATCTGCTTTATATACATTATTTACACAATGGGCCCCACGTGATTGGCTAATTCCGGGATTCTCCTGTAGGCCAATCAGGTTGCGGATTCACTTCCACCTGGAGCTGGATTGGGTGGCTCCTGTGGACCAATCAGACTGCTGCATTTTGGATCCTATTCAACTCAGTACATAACACCATTCATCTTTAAAGTCACAGTTATCCTTGTCATGTAATTTATGTGTCAGTTTTGCCAATTCTGCGTAGTCCATCAGTTTCTCCTGCCTACAGTTCTTTGGTCGGAATTTCTTCATTCTTCCATCCTTGTGCTATTAAGACTATTGCCGCCGTTGTTTCATACATAAAGATATTTTTCAGTTTCCTTGGCAGGTCTTTCCCGACAATCCCTAACAAAAATGCTTCAGGTTTTTTAACAAATGTTAATTGGAACATTTTCTTCAATTCATTATATATCATTTCCCATTTTCTTAAAAAAATTGTTACCATCCCACCACATGCGATAAAAAGTCCCTTCTTTTTCCTTACATTTCCAACACAAATTTCAACCGGTTTTATACATTCTTCCCAACTTGCACTGGTGTTATACGCCATCTACACATCAATTTCATATAATTTTCTTTCAGCAGAGAACAGTCTGTGAATTTTAAATCGGTTTCCCATAACCTTTCCCAAGCCTCTTGTCTTGCCTTTTCTTTGAATGAAAAAGTCCCAAACGCTTTATTATTTATAATAAAACAATAATAATAATCATTTATAATCGGCCCATCCTAGAGGAGTCTCTCCCTTCCCCTGAATCATTTCGGTGGATCATTTCTGAACCTTTCCCAATGCTACATTATCCACTTTGAGACGAGGCGGCCAAAAATGGGTCCCCATAGCAAATGTCTCTCAAACTCTTTCCCATCCCCTCCAAAGCTGTCAACTTACAGATTTGAAAATAAGGGACCAGCAGCCTCGCAAATAAGGGATCAGCAGCCAAAATAAGGGATTTTCCAAGGGGCACAGGTATGTTCAACTTCTGAGCCCCTCCGAGCCAAAGGCAGAAAGCCCAGCCAGCAGCCAAACGAAGTCTCAAAGGGGATGCAGCAAGGAAAACCACCGTCACCTCTCCGCTGGGAAGCGCTGAGCAAAGGCGAGTCCCCAGGCAACGCGGCTGATTTGATCAGCACAAGGCATGCAAGCTCCACCCCCCAGTCGTTCTTAGACTCCTTATTGGGTGAGCAACGCAGCCAAGCAACACAGTTGGAGCCTCCCTCCTCCCTGGCCGGCAGGGAGGGAGGGAGAGGAGCTGCTTCCTTTGAAACCCGGGAAATTTAAGGGACATCATCAATAAGGGACAGCAGCGGGACACGGCGCTGGGATAAGGGACTTTCCCGCCAAATAAGGGACGGTTGACAGCTATGATCCCGTCTAGCCCCGAACATCGCAACCTGCCCCTTGCAATGGTGCCCTCTAAGTTTCCACTCTCTCCACCCAGGGCCTGGAAAGAATCCTCCTTTTCAAATTATATCCGGCCCCCAGATGGGTTTCTTCTTCCATTAATGTCACGGGTTAATTAAAAAACAAGATAAAACTGGGGAGAAACAAACTGCAAATTATGGCTTTTAATTCCGAAGCAGCCTACTTCTCGTGAGCAGTCCTCTGTGGTCCAGGGCCGGGAGAGAAATAGGTTCGGGGATGGAAAGGCCAGAATCTTTCTAATAAGCTCTGGGGCTCCAGGGATATTCTGGGATAACAAAGCATTCTGCAGAGCCTAGGAGGAGAGGCAGGAGAAAATTGCGGCGGATATTATTTCTCAGTTCAAGCCGAGCAGGAACCGGCTGGTTCCCCGGAGGGGTTCTCTATTGCAGAACTCTCTGGGAAGCTGGAAGGGAAGGGGGTTCTGTCTCTGCGTCTGTGTGTGATGATTCTGTGTATGATGTAGAGACATCACCTTGCCAACAAAGGTCCATATAGTTCAAGCTATGGTTTTCCCAGTAGTGATGTACGGAAGTGAGAGCTGGACCATAAAGAAGGCTGATCGCCAAGAATTGATGCTTTTGAATTCTGGTGCTGGAGGAGACTCTTGAGAGTCCCATGGACTGCAAGAAGATCAAACCTCTCCATTCTGAAGGAAATCAGCCCTGAGTGCTCACTGGAAGGACAGATCCTGAAGCTGAGGCTCCAAGGCTTTGACCACCTCATGAGAAGAGAAGACTCCTGGAAAAGATGTTGGGAAAGATGGAGGGCACAAGGAGAAGGGGACGACAGAGGACGAGATGGTGGGACAGTGTTCTCGAAGCTACCAGCATGAGTCTGACCAAAGTGCGGGAGGCAGTGGAAGACAGGAGTGCCTGGCGTGCTCTGGTCCAGGGGGTCACGAAGAGGCGGACACGACTAAACGACTAAACAACAACAACATGATGATTCTGGGCTCCTTCCCTCTTTGCCCAGGGGAGCATTTTGAAATGGAGGTTGTTTAGGAAAGGAATGGAGTTCACAGAATTGTAGAATTGTAGAACGAGAAGAGACCCTCAAGGGTCATCTAGATCAACCCCCTGAAATGCAGGAATCACATACCCACCAACCAGGACCGGATTTAGGTTTGATTTAGGTTTGATGAGGCCCTAAGCTACTGAAGGTAATGGGGCCCTTTATATGTCCAGCTGTGCTTTGTCAACAAAAAATTGTCGCTGTTTTTTGTGTGTGTGTTGAATATATGCTATAAGTACCCTCTTCTGGGTACTTATTTATTTGTATTTTATTTATTAAAGATATATACTGCTTCTTTGCGTGTGAGCACACACATATATATCTGAGCAGTTTACAACTGTACATAAAACCACAAAATAAAAACCACGGAAAAGTTAAAATCAGAAATCCACTAAGTATTATGGAAAGTTGTAGTCTTCAGTGCCTCAATAGGGGTGGCAGAATAGGAAAGTTTCCAGCAGATGTTTCAAAGGCATTTACAGAAGGTGCCTGATTCTAGTGGCAGAGAGTTCCCCAGGACTGGGCGGATGTCACTAAAGGCTCAGTTCCTTATGGTTGTCCAGCGATGCTCCTTCAGATGATCTCAGTGACTGAGCTGGGATAGAAGGAGGTTCCCTGTGATATCCTGGATCCATGTTGTTCAGGGCTTTGTAAATTAATGCAAGAACTTTGAACTTGGTTTTGTGGGCAGCCAGTATGGGGCCAGATTGAGGTTTGATGAGGCCCTGAGCTCCTGAAAGTAATGGGGCCTTTTCTATGTCCAGCTGTCCTTGGTCAACAACAAATTGTCACTGTTTTTTGTGTTGAATATATGCTAGATGGTCATTTATGGACCTAATAGGTATCTCAAGCCATTTGCACAGTCCATGCAGAATGTGGGCACCCTATATATAGAAAGGAGCAAAGCAGGGATATTTGAGGGAGCAGGCGGGGCCCGTGCCTTACATCCTAGGAGCCAACACAACACAACACAACACAACACAACACACTGTTGCTGTATGTAGGTTTTGTTTTATTTGCTTTTTATCTTATTGTTATGTACTGAGTTGAATAGGATCCAAAATGCAACAGCCTGATTGGTCCTAGAACAATAGGCTCCAGAATGCCGCAGTCTGATTGGTCCACAGGAGCCATCCAATGAAGCTCCAAGTGGAAGCCAATCCGCGACCTGATTGGCTTACAGGAGAATCCCGGAATTAGCCAATCATGTGAAGCCCATTGTGTAAATAATGTATATAAAGCAGACATTCTGGGGGAACTCCCATTCCTCCTCACCACTATGAGCTGAATAAAGAGCATGAAATCCACTCTCGACTCCGAGTATATTTCACTTATATTTTGGAAATGTACATCCAGTTGTTTTCCCCCCCTTTAAAATTTTTGGGCCCCCAAGAGAGTGGGGCCCTAAGCTAGAGCTTGTTTAGCTTATACGAAAATCCAGCACTGTACGGTGCCGGTGTCAACGGTCGTTGTCGTTGTCCTGGCCTTAGTCAGAGGCTGTGGAGGGGATTTGAGGTTTGGGGGGAGTCGTGTCACTGCCTCCCCCATTCCAGATTTTAAGAGAGGAATTCCTGCCTTGCAGCGGGTTGGGCTGGATGACCCCGAGGGGACCCCTTTGCAACCCTGCAGCTTGTTTAGCTTATACGTAAACCCGGCACTGGCCGGTCGGGTAATTGAAACAGATGAGGACCAATAAAGCTTTTTAATGTAGCAAGCAAAACATACAGGCAGGCGGGGGGGGGGGGGAGCTGTGCTCCGTCCGTGATGCCCTCTGCTGCGTGCAGCAGAGCAGAGCTGGGCAGCAAAGGCTGCCAAAGCAAACAGCCGCTCCTCGGGGGACGCTGACGCCGCTGTCGCCAGCAAAGGGAGGGCGGCAGGCAGCCCCACTGAAATTTGCCTACCGCTTCTGCATCCAGAACCACAGTCCTATAGGTTTCCCATTCGGCTGGCCACTGGGAGGACTGGTTACTGGAGCAGCTGGGCTACTGGGAGGGGGATCACAGGCTAAGGGACCCCTTGGGGTTCCTTCCCCATTGTTTGGTTGTGCAGAACAGAAGAACTGGAGGAGAGACTTCTGGATCAGGCCCTAAGAACCGAGTAGTCTGGATAGACTGCCTCTGGAGCTGGAGGTTCCACGAGAACACAAGAAGAGCCCGGATTCTGGGTCAGGCCAAAGGGGGGCCCCGAGTCCAGCTTCCTGCTCTCACAGCAGCCAAATACCTCTAAGAACCTAGGGACAGAGACAGAGTTCCTCTGGAGGTGGAGGTTCCATCATCATCATCATCATCATCATCATCATTTATTATTTATACCCCGCCCATCTGGCTGAGTTTCCCCAGCCACTCTGGGCGGCTCCCAATCAAGTATTAAAAACAATATTAAAAACTTCCCTAAACAGGGCTGCCTTCAGATGTCTTTTAAAAATAGGATAGCTACTTATTTCCTTCATATCTGAAGGGAGGGTGTTCCACAGGGAGGGTGCCACCACCAAGAAGGCCCTCTGCCCGGTTCCCTGTAACCTCACTTCTCGCAATGAGGGAACCGCTAGAAGGCCCTCGGAGCTGGACCTCAGTGTCCGGGCAGAACGATGGGGGTGGAGACGCTCCTTCAGGTCTACTGGGCCGAGGCTGTTTAGGGCTTTCAAGGTCAGCACCAACACTTTGAATTGTGCTCAGAAACATCCTGGGACCAATGCAGATCTCTCAGAACCGGTGTTATGTGGTCCCGGCGGCCACTCCCAGTCACCAGTCTAGCTGCCGCATTCTGGATTAATTGCAGTTTCCAGGTCACCTTCAAAGGTAGCCCCATGTAGAGCGCATTGCAGTAGTCCAAGCGGGAGATAACTACAGCATGCACCACTCTGGACAGACAGTCCGCAGGCAGTTAGGGTGTTAGCCTGCATACCAGGTGGAGCTGGTAAACAGCTGCCCTGGACACAGAACTGACCTGCGCCTCCATGGACAGCTGTGAGTCCAAAATGACTCCCAGGCTGTGCACCTGTTCCTTCAGGGGCACAGTTACCCCATTCAGGACCAGGGAATCCCCCACACCCGCCCGCCCCCTGTCCCCCAGAAACAGTACTTCTGTCTTGTCAGGATTCAACCTCAATCTGTTAGCTGCCATCCATTCTCCAACCGCCTCCAGGCACTCACACAGGACCTTCACCGCCTTCACTGGTTCTGATTTAAAGGAGAGGTAGAGTTGGGTGTCATCTGCATACTGATGGACACCCAGTCCAAACCCCCTGATGATCTCTCCCAGTGGCTTCATATAGATGTTAAATAGCATGGGGGAGAGGATGGAACCCAGAGGCACCCCACAAGTGAGAGCCCAGGGGTCTGAACACTCATCCCCCACCACCATAAGAACATCAGAAATGCCCGGCTGCTGGATCAGGCCAGTTTCCTGTTCTCACAGTGGCCAAATGTCTTAAGAAATTCCTGGGAGTCTAGCTAGACTGCCTCTGGACCCGGACATAGAATAATAGAATTGTAGCGTTGGGAGGAATCCCAAGGGCCATTGTTGTAAACAAAATCTGCCTTTCCCCCCTGATGGGGTATTCCAGAGCCTGTATAGAGTCCTTAAGTGGATTCCCTATCGGTAGGAGAAAATAACAGAGGCCAACCAGAGAAGATTGAGAAGCAAAGCGGCTAGTAAGCCTGATCTTTATTAAAACTGTTGCAACAGGGTGCTCCCCTCAAACGCAGGAAAGGAGGAGGAACCCAGAACATTGGTGTGCAAGCCCTTATATAGGCTCCTGAATATAGACCACCCTCAAAAACATCAGGCATACATCACAGAAGGGGTGTAACCTAAGACCGCCCCCCAGATACATCATACATACATCACAGAAAAGGCGGTCTACAACAGAATAATAATAATAATAATAATAGTAATAATAATAATAATAATAATAATAATAATAATAATAATAATAATAATTTATTATTTGTACCCCGCCCATCTGGCTGGGTTTCCCCAGCCACTCTGGGCGGCTTCCATAGAAACCAAAAATACAGTAAAATATCACAGATTAAAAACTTCCCTGAACAGGGCTGCCTTAAGATGTCTTCTAAATGTCAGGTAGTTATTTATCGCTTTGACATCTGATGGGAGGGCGTTCCACAGGGCGGGCACCACTACAGAGAAGGCCCTCTGCCTGGTTCCCTGTAACTTTGCTTCTCGCAATGAGGGAACCGCCAGAAGGCCCTCAACGCTGGACCTCAGTGTCCGGGCAGAACGATGGGGGTGGAGACGCTCCTTCAGGTATACTGGGCCAAGGCCGTTTAGGGCTTTAAAGGTCAACACCAACACTTTGAATTGTGCTCGGAAACGTACTGGGAGCCAATGTAGGTCTTTCAAGACCGGTGTTATGTGGTCTCGGCGGCTGCCCCCAGTCACCAGTCTAGCTGCCGCATTCTGGATTAGTTGTAGTTTCCGAGTCACCTTCTAAGGAAGCCCCATGTAGAGTGCATTGCAGTAGTCCAAGCGGGAGATAACCAGATCATGCACCACTCTGGCGAGACAGTCTGCGGGCAGGGAGGGTCTCAGCCTGCGTACCAGATGAAGCTAGGAGACAGCTGCCCTGGACACAGAATGGACCTGTGCCTCCATGGACAGCTGTGAGTCCAAAATGACTCCCAGAAATTTGAATGTTGTTGTTTTTCCTGTCCTGCCAGGTTATCTGATAATGCCTTTTCTGATTGCCTTTCCTGGTAGTCTGGCCATTCCTTTGAGATGGTGATTACTAAATTCCTGTAACAAGGAAGGTTTATTTTCCACCTCCTCCCTCCTTGCAGAGAAACATTTGGTCAGCTTGGGAGTGAAAATGGTTTCAGGACTGTCTTCCTGAGCTGCTTCAGACATGTGGTTTATATATTCATGTACCTGTTTGCTTGGTACATTTATGAACATTTAATATATATATTTTAAGACCTTAAAATTCTTATAACAACATCTAGTCCAACGCCCAGCAGTGCAGGATTCTAAGGTAAACTCTTCTCTGGGGCCATAGCTGGCGAACCAGCCGGAGCTGGAAAAACAGGCATGTAAGCAAGAATCAGAGAGTTGGAAGGGATTAGGAGGGCCATTTCTAGCCCAACGTTCTTAAATGCAGGATTCTTTTGCCCCATGTAGGACTCGAACTCACATCCCTGAGATTAAGAGAGTCTTTCGCTCTACTGACTGAGCCATCCCTCCTTAACTCATTAGTTCATCCCGGGCTGTGATAGGAATTTTGAGGTCTTAGATATATGGTAATGTTCATAAGTGTACCAACCAAGCACATACATAGATCAGCGCAGGAAGGCCAACCTGGAACCATTTTGATTCCTAAACTGAGCAAATGTTTTCTCTGCAAGGTCAAAGTGGGAAACCTCCCCATTGTCTTTTCCTTCACAAATCCTGTCTTAAGGGTATGTCTGTGTTTGAATAGGGTGTGAGCCTGTGACCTGGCCCAGGAACTAAGTATTTCTCACTACAAAAGACTGGGCAGGCTACCCAGGCAATCCAATCAAGTAACCTGCCAGACAGGAGGTAAACAAGGACAGGAGAAAAACAACATTCAAATATTCTGTTTTAGACCGCCTTTTTTGTGATGTATCTGAGGGGTGGTCTTAGGTTACACCCCTTCGGTGATGTATGTATGATGTTTCTGGGGGTGGTCTTGATCTGCAGGGTGGCAATTTCAAAAGTCTTTATAAGGCGTTGCACACCATTTTTCTGGGTCCCTCCTCTCTCCTGCGGGTGAGGGGAGCACCCTGTTGCAATAGATCAATAAAGATCAGGCTTACGAGTTGCTTTGCTTCTCAATATTCTCTGCTTCTCAATATTCTCTGCTTGGCCTCTGTTATTTTCTCCTACCAATAAGGAACCTACGTAAGGCCTCTACAGTGGTGCCTCGCAAGACGAAAAGAATCCGTTCTGTGATTCTCTTCGTCTAGCGGTTTTTTCGTCTTGCAAAGCAAGCCCATTGACGGATTAGCGGATTAGCGCTATTAGCGCTATTAGCGGCTTTTAGCGGCTTATCGGATCAGCTGATAAGCGGCTTAGCGGCTTTGAAAAAGGGGGGGAGGGAAAAAAACCCGCAGGAACTCGCAAGACATTTTCGCCTTGCGAAGCAAGCCCATAGGAGATTTGTTTTGCGAAGCACCTCCAAAATGGAAAACTCTTTCGTCTAGCGAGTTTTCCGTCTTGCGAGGCATTCGTCTTGCGGGGTACCACTGTATATGGGCTCTTAGATACCCCATAAGGGAAAAGGGCAATTTTTTATTTACAACGGGGCCCTGCCAGGCCCTCCTCTCCCTGTTTTCCTTTCGACTTAAACTACGCCTCCCAAGGAGTGTTTGCTTGCGCAGCAAGGGAAGCCACCCCTTGGCATTCGCTGCAAGACGAGGCTCCCAGAGGTACAGTAATTAAGCAGTTGCTCGTGTTCAATTCTGCTATCCACCCTGTGAGGAAGAGAGAGAGATAGCAAGTGCTCTCTCCAAATCCACCAGAGCCGGCCTGCCACAGTCAAGCGCATTTAAATCCTGCTGCGCTCTCCAATTTCACCCCACCTTGTGCCCATTTCCTTGCTTTGACGCTTGCAAAGAAAAAACCAAACCACCCAAAACCCCCTGGAGCCAGCCTCTGCCTCCTTCGGCTCTAATTCCCTGTGCCCTGGGAATGTTTCCGGGTTCGACTTGTGTTGACAGTGGAGTAATTTTTAAATAGAGTGTTAAGAGACAACGGAGTGATTCAGCCGTCCCTGGAGCGCTGCGCTGCAAAGCTTGTTAGAATTAATGAGAGAGAGAGAGAAAGGCAAAAAAAAAAAAAAAAAAAAAATGGAGAGAGAGAGAGTGAGTCTGTGGGAGAGGTGTGGGAGGCAATGGCGGAGGCTCCCGCAATTATGGGATTGCCAGAAACCACGGAATTGTAGAACCGTGGAGTGGCTGTTTTCTAAAAAGCATTTTTATTGGATGTTTTCCCATACAGCGGTACCTCGGGTTACAGACGCTTCAGGTTACAGACTCCGCTAACCCAGAAATAGTACAGTCATACCTCATGTTACGTTTGCTTCATGTTACATTTTTTCAGCTTGCATCCCACGGCGACCCGGAAGCACCAGAAAGGGTTATTTCTGGGTTTCGCCGCTCACGCATGCGCAAAAGCACTAAATCGCGCTTTGCGCATGCGCACAAGCGCCAAATCCCACCACGCACCTGCACAGATACGGCGCTTCAGGTTGCGGACTATTCATGTTGTGAACAGGCCTCCGGAATGGATCCCGTTCACAACCAGAGGTACCACTGTACCTCGGGTTAAGAACTTTGCTTCAGGATGAGAACAGAAATCGCGCGGCGGCAGCAGGAGGCCCCATTAGCTAAAGTGTTACCTCAGGTTTAAGAACAGTTTCAGGTTAAGAACAGACCTCCAGAACGAATTAAGTTCTAACCTGAGGTACCACTGTATACCCAAATAACAAAACAGAACCTATGCAAGATCTGAGCGTGGCAGCGCCGCTTGCTGTGATTCAGTGGTGAAATGCAGGTTTTCACGTGGAAAGAACAGGGACAGCAACAGAACCCCTGCTCTGAAATGGACCCGGTAAGCTTGGGTCTGTGCATATCTTCCAACATTTCTCCAATGAAAATAAGGATGTCCTATTTTATTATTTATACCCCGCCGATCTGATTGGGTAGCCTCAGCTGCTCTGGGAAGCTTCCAACATATATAAAAACATAATACAGTGGTGCCTTGCAAGACGAAAGGAATCCGTTCTGTGATTCT
The DNA here is from genome assembly GCF_964188305.1 of Podarcis bocagei. Taxonomy (NCBI): domain Eukaryota; kingdom Metazoa; phylum Chordata; class Lepidosauria; order Squamata; family Lacertidae; genus Podarcis; species Podarcis bocagei. Next base: position 3,202,571 of record NC_138132.1, on the reverse strand, counting down.
CTTCGTCTAGCGGTTTTTTCGTCTTGCGAAGCAAGCCCATTGAAGGATTAGAGGATTAGCGCTATTAGCGGCTTTTAGCAGCTTATCTGCTGATCGGATCAGCTGATCAGCGGCTTAGCGGCTTAGAAAAAGGGGGGGAGGAAAAAAAAACCAGCAGGAACTCGCAAGACATTGTCGTCTTGCGAAGCAAGCCCATAGGAGATTCGTTTTGCGAAGCACCTCCAAAACGGAAAACTCTTTCGTCTAGCGAGTTTTCCGTCTTGCGAGGCATTCGTCTTGCGGGGCACCACTGTAAAACATTAGGCGTTAAGAAATGTCCCTCTACCGGGCTGCCTTCAGATGTCTTCTAAGGGTCGTACAGTTACATATTTCCTTGCCTCGGGGATCAAGGCATAACTCCACACCCTCCAACGAAAATCGGGACATCCTAAGGAAAATCAGGACATTCTGGGATCGGATCCGGGATTGTGCCTGGAAAATAAGGGCACATGGAAGGTCTGCCTGTATCTAGAAAGCTTAGAGCAAAGGCAAGTGTCTCACAAAGAGATTATTATTATTATTATTATTATTATTATTATTATTATTATTATTATTATTATTAATACCCCGTCTGCTTTTCATCTTTAAATTCCCCTCTGCTGTTATAACCATTCCCCCTGTTTTATATACATTGTGAAATGCAATGGGAAATATTCCTTCCCCAAGCCCACCCCCTTCTCAGTTTCCCCCTAGATTCTGGTGCGCCTCCTGGTGGAGAGGGCAGGAATTATCTGCACAGTAAATAATCTCACGACTAAAGTGTGACCTTGTCTGACCTCCAAACGCCTGGCTGCCGCCCCAGAGTCATGGGAAATTACTTCTAAATGTGCAGACCCAGTTCGTATTCTAATTAATCGGAGACTGTGGCGGTTCAGGCTTCCTCCAGCCGGCGAAAGAAATTCGGAGCAGCCCCCTCCTTTCTGGGCACAGCCCCTCTAACGCCCCCTCTGGTCCAATCACCGGCGGCATTACCGGGCCTAATTAATTATTGATTTGTTCCGGCTAAAATAGGCAGCCGATCGATTTGAGTAAGAAGCAGGGAAATTAAAGGATTTTTTTTTTTGCGTGTGTTTAACTTCCTTTTCCTCCCCCCCCCAACTCCCCAGAAGCGTTTCAAAAATAACAATGAAAAATCGCCGTCCGTTTGCCTTTGCCCATCTCTGGCATCCGTCTAGCGCAGAATTGCACCGTCCCCTGGGCTCCCCCCAGATTTAATTTGGCAATCTCCCACCTCCTGGGACGGAGGTTTAAGAGCGCTAATTAATAACAGTATTTATAGAAGGCTTCCCCTCCCCGCTCCAGGTGATTCGCATACATTATCTTGGTAATCCTTACGGCAGCCCTGAGGTGCTACGCTGTCCCTGAGCTTCTTAAAACTCATGGAATTGCAAGAGTAGGAAGGGGACCCCCAGGGGTCATCTATTCCAACCCTCTACATTGGAGGGAGAGGCAGCTGTCCCAGATGGGAATCGAACCTGCAACCTTGGCGTCATCAGCACCACAGAAATGTTTTCAGGGATGATAAGTGGAATTCTTTTGCTGTGATATTGTGATAGGAATTTTGAGGTCTTAGATATATGGCAGTGTTCATAACCGCACGTACATAGATCAGCACAGGAAGACCGACCTGAAGCCGTTTTGATTCCTAAACTGAGCAAATGTTTTCTCTGCAAGGTCAAAGTGGAAAAGCCTCCCCATTGTCTTTTCCTTCACAAATCCTGTCTTAAGGGTATGTCTGTGTTTGAATAGGGTGTGAACTGTGACCTGGCTCAGGAACTACCGTAAGTATTTATCGCTACAAAAGACTGGCCAGGCTACCCAGGAAATCCAATCAAGTAAGCATTAGCAGGTAACCTGCCAGACAGGAGATAAACAATGACAGGAGAAAAACAATATTCAATTTTCTGTTTTAGATCGCCTTTTCTCTGATGTAGGTGTGATGTATCTGAGGGGTGGTCTTAGGTTACACCCCTTCTGTGATGTATGTATGATGTTTCTGGGGGTTGTCTTGATCTACAGGGTGGCAATTTCAAAAGTCTTTATAAGGGCTTGCACACTATTTTTCTGGGTTCCTCATCTCTCCTGCGTGTGAGGGGAGCACCCTGTTGCAACAGATCAATAAAGATCAAGCTTACTAGCTGCCTTGCTTTTCAATATTCTCTGGTTGGCCTCTGTTATTTTCTCCTACCAATAGGGAACCTACGTAAGGACTCTATATGGGCTCTTGGATACCCCATAGAATCGTAGAATCCTAGAGTTGGAAGAGACCACAAGGGCCATCGAGTCCAACCCCCTGCCAAGCAGGAAACACCATCAGAGCACTCCTGACATATGGTTGTCAAGCCTCTGCCTAAAGACCTCCAAAGGAGGAGACTCCACCACACTCCTTGGCAGCAAATTCCACTGTCAAACAGCTCTTACTGTCAGGAAGTTCTTCCTAATGTTTAGGTGGAATCTTCTTTCTTGTAGTTTGGATCCATTGCTCCGTGTCCGCTTCTCTGGAGCAGCAGAAAACAACCTTTCTCCCTCCTCTATGTGACATCCTTTTCTATATTTGAACATGGCTATCATATCACCCCTTAACCTCCTCTTCTCCAGGCTAAACATGCCCAGCTCCCTTAGCCGTTCCTCATAAGGCATCGTTTCCAGGCCTTGGACCATTTTGGTTGCCCTCCTCTGGACATGTTCCAGTTTGTCATAAGGGAAAAGGGCAATTTTTGCTTACAACAATATCCAGATCCTCAAAATGTCCCTATTTCCCAGATTCATAGAAGCTGTCCCGGTTTCTACCGTATTTTTTGCTCTATAAGACTCACTTTTTCCCTCCTAAAAAGTAAGGGGAAATGTGTGCGCGTCTTATGGAGCGAATGCAGGCCGCGCAGCTATCCCAGAAACCAGAACAGCAAGAGGGATTGCTGCTTTCACTGCACAGCAATCCCTCTTGCTGTTCTGGCTTCTGAGATACAGAATATTTTTTTTTCTTGTTTTCCTCCTCCAAAAACTAGGTGCGTCTTGTGGTCTGGTGCGTCTTATAGAGCGAAAAATACAGTAATTTGATCCCAGAATGTCCCGCTTTTCCTTAGATCTACAGGGTCAGCAAACCTTTTCAGCAGGGAGTCAATCCACTGTCCCTCAGACCTTTTTTGGGGGGGCGAACTATATTTTTTGGGGGGAAATGAATGAATTCCTATGCCCCACAAATAACCCAGAGGTGCATTTTAAATAAAAGGGCACATTCTATTCATGTAAAAACACGCTGATTCCCGGACCATCCGCAGGCTGGATTGAGAAGGCAATTGGGCCGGATCCGACCCCCGGGCCTTAGTTTGCCTACCCATGCCTTACAGTGATTCTCAACCTGTGGGTCCCCAGATGTTGTTGGACTACAACTCCCATCATCCCTGAGCTCTGGCCTTGCTAGCTAGGGGTGATGGGAGTTGTAGTTCATCAACATCTGGGAACCCACAGGCTGAAAAAGGCTGCAGGACATCCCTATTTTCATCAGAGAAATGGTGGAGGGTATGGAGTTATGTGTTCCCTGAGCCACGAAGATGAGCAACCCTTAGATGACATTTGAATATTTATTTATCCATCCCCCGCCCATCTGGGAGGCTCCCAACAGAATTAAAAGCTCAATAAAACATCAAACATTTGAAGGCAGCCCTGTAGCGAGAGGTATAATGTTTTATTATGTTTTTATAGATGAGATATTTATTAAAGTTTTCAATATATTACAAAAAGAAAAACAAACAAAGTAGAATCAAAAGGGAATACAAAGAATAAAAATAATTAACAGAGTAAAAAGCAAAAGAAAAAAGCAAACCCCTTCCCACCATGTAAAAAAGAAGAAAAAAGAAAAAAAATCAATAAAAAGAAAACAAAAAAGTGGCAAAAATACAAAAAACCCTAACCTTTAAAAACATTTAAAAACAAATTCATTGTTTTCAGACCCTTAACTGTCATAACCTTCTTTCTTAGACTTCCTCCTCCTCCCTTCCTTTGTATCCTAGTTATTAATTATCCCAGCAAATCCTTTCCGTTCCATGTTTCATAAAATTCTGTCATTACATTACCCTAGACTATTTTGATCCTATCTTTCTATAATAGAATAAACCTTAAAATTTAAAACTTAAGTCTTAACCTTACCAGCTTCTTATAATCATAATATTCTTTCATAATTCTTTAAGCATCTTTGCTAAAGCCCGGTAATTTCTCCCAACATTTTTTCTATCATTCATCAACTTTATATTATGTTTTTATATATGTTGGAGGCCGCCTAGGGTGTTTGGGGCAACCCAGTCAGTTGGATGCTGTATAATAATAATAATAATAATGATGATGATGATGAAAATGAATAGGATGTCCCTAATGTCCCTATTTTATTGGAGAAATGTTGGTGGCAGTGCCAGATTTATGTATAAGATAAACAAGCTATAGCTTAGGGCCCCACTCTCTTGGGGGCCCCCAAAAAAATTAAAGGGAAAAAACCACCTGGATGAACATTTCCAAAATATAAGATAAAAAACAAATAAAACAAAACCTACCTACAGAACCGTGTTTTGTGTTGCGTAGGCTCATAGAATGTAAGTCCTGGGCCCCGCCCACTAGCCTGCTCCCTAAAATATCCCTGTTTTGCTCCTTTCTATATATAGGGTGCCGACATTCTGCATGGACTGGTTGTGTGGCAACATGTGCAAATGGCTTGAGATACCTATTACAGTGGTGCCTGGCAAGACAAAATTAATTCGTTCCACGAATTTTTTCGCCTAGCGAATTTTTCGTCTTGCGAAGCACGGTTTCCCATAGGAATGCATTGAAAATCAATTAATGCGTTCCTATGGTAAAAAAAGTCCAAACAAAGCCAAATTTGGTACAACAAGAGTTTATTAACTGCTCTTTAAAGTCACAAACTGTAAAGAGCATTTCAAAATTCAAACCCAGAATTTTTTTAAAAAAAGAGCAGAGTGGCCCAATGGTCACAGAAAATCATAAAAATGCAGAAAAAAACCACAAGCTTCCAGATTCTTGCAAACCCCTCTCCAACTGTTCCCCCAGCCACCCAGCACACAGAAATTCAAATCCAGAATTTTTTTAAAAAAACAGCAGAGTGGCCCAATGGTCACAGAAAATCATAAAGATGCAGAAAAAAACCCACAAGCTTCCAGATTCTTGCAAACCCCTTCCCAACACCAAGTCCTTGAATTCCAAACACCCCAACCCAAAATCCAACCCCCCCCCCAAATTTTTAAAGCTTAACTTACCAAATGGCTGCAAAAGAAGTTTTGGAAAAGCTTCAAAAATCACCAAAGTCTTTAAAAACCTCAAAAAAGGCTACTATGTACATTGCGTTCTATGAGTTGCTCCTCGAAGTCAAGTCGCAACTGTATTAACGGTGTTAAGAAAAAGGAAACAAACTTGCAAGACGCTTTCATCTTGCGAAGCAAGCCCATAGGGAAATTCGTCTTGTGAAGCAGCTCAAAAACGGAAAACCCTTTCGTCTAGCGAGTTTTCCGTCTTGCGAGGCATTCGTCTTGCGGGGCACCACTGTAGGTCCATAAATGACCATCTAGCATATATTCAACACAAAAAACAGTGGCAATTTGTTGTTGACAAAGGACAGCTGGACATAGAAAGGGCCCCATTACTTTCAGGAGCTTAGGGCCGCATCAAACCTCAATCTGGCCCCATACTGGCTGCCCACAAAACCAAGTTCAAAGTCCTTGTATTAATTTACAAGGCCCTGAACAACATGGATCCAGGATAATCCAGGGAACCTCCTTCCATCCCAGTTCAGTCACCAAGATCATCTGAAGGAGCATCGCTGGCCATTCCCTGAGCTGCTGAGGCTCATTTGACAACCACAAGGAACTGAGCCTTTAGTGCCATCCGCCCAGTCCTGTGGAACTCTCTGCCACTAGAATCAGGCACCTTCTGTAAATGCCTTTTAAACGTTTGCTGGAAACTTTCCTATTCTGCCACCCCTGTGGAGGCAATGAAGGCTGCAACTTTCGTTAATACATAGTGGATTTCTGATTTTAACTTTTCCATGGTTTTTATTTTGTGGTTTTATGTATAGTTGTAAACCGCTCAGATCTGTGTGCGTGTGCGTGTGTGCTTGTGCACAAAGAAGCAGCATATATCTTTAATAAATAAAATATAAATAAATAAGTACCCAGAAGAGGGCCATCTCCAACTCCTTGAAAGATTTCATCAACAGCGTCTCCAAAATTTTTTACACATCACTTGGGAAGACAGGCGAACCAATACCAGTGTACTGGAAGAAGCAAAGATCACCAGTGTTGAAGCAATGATTCTTTAACATCAACTTCGTTGGACTGGTCATGTTGTACAGATTCCTGATTATTGTTTTCCAAAGCGATTACTCTATTCCGAACTTAAAAATGGAAAGCGTAATGCTGGTGGTCAAGAAAAGAGGTTTAAAGACTCTCTCAAGGCAAATCTAAAAAAAAATAAACACCAACAATTGGGAAACACTGGCCTGCGAGTGCTCCAGTTGGAGAACAGCCTTTACCAAAGGTGTCATGGGCTTTGAAGACACTCGAACTCAGGACGTAAAGGAGAAACATGTTAAGAGGAAGGCACGTTTGGCAAATCCACACAGTGATCAACTCCCACCTGTGAACCCATGTCCCTGCTGTGGAAGGACATGTGGATCCAGAATTGGCCTCCACAGCCACTTATGGACTCACTGTTAAGACCGTGTTTATGGAAGACAATCTTACTTGGCTATGATGGATTGCCGAAGAAGAAGAGGAGGAGGAGGACGAGGAGGAGGAGGACGAGGAGGAGGAAGGGCATGGGTAGGCAACCTAAGACCCGGGGGTTGGATATTTTCCAAAATATAGTCTGACCCCCACAAGGTCTGAGGGACGGTGGACCGGCCCCCTGCTGAAAAGGTTTGCTGGCCCCTGAGGTTGGGTCTGGAGAGCGTTTGCTTCAGAGGCGATTATATCCGCATGGAGAATTCGCACCAGCTCCTTTTCATTTCACAACAGTGGGGAGAAGTGTTCATGCAAGTAGTCCCCCCCCCCGCCACCTCCAAAGAAAAGTCCAAGAGGGAGGGGGGTGGATGGAAATGCTATTTGCAAATTTTTCATGCGGGGTTTATTTCTGACACAGCCGTGAAAATGAAGCAGTCGAGGTGGTGCGTGCAGAATTTTTCAGCCAAGGTGAAAATGAGCCTGGAGTCCCCCCCCCCATGACTCTACCCCCTTGGAAATGCATTATTGCATTTCCTTTATGCAAAAGGGGGGGGAATGTTCTGCGTGCAGCAAATAAACAGCTCAGGAAGAGGGCTGGGATAAAACCTTTGTGGCTAGCTTTCTACATGTGGGGAGTTGCTCTCTTGCGAGTGGAGAGGAACGAACCAGCCAATTTCATTTTCCCTCAGCTGCTCCTTTTCCCAGTCTAAAATCCATTCCTCCTCATTTCTGCAGCAATCCGTGATTTTATTTTTCTTTGAAATGACATTTTAATGTTTCAAAAGAAAACTTTTCACAACAATAACCAAGCAGAAGTCTAGGTATACAATTGACGCCACCACCAAATACACGGTGTTTCTTGTGTCCTTTTCAAGCATATTCTTAAGTTATTTGTGGTTAATAGAGCCTATCCACAGACAAATCGTTGTGAAAATTCATCAGGATTTTCGAAGGAATTTGTCCATGCCGTGCATAATCATGTCGAATCATACTCACCTTTTCTCTAAACTAAAAAGTCCCCAAAATGCCATAATAATAATAATGGTTAAAACCGATTACAATAAAAAGCAAAGGGGTAGGTTGAAAATGTACCCTATGCTCTAGACTGGAATCTGTTGTAATGGCATTTAATCTGGGCAGTTTAAATATATATATTTCAGTCAGCAGCCCACATAGTGGGTGCTTTCGGAAATTCAAGGCCTCCATCTTTAGCGATGCCCTCAAGGAACTCTGAGAAATTAGAGAGAGGAGAAACTTGAGTTTCTACCTTTTCCTGGCTCCGTTCTAGACTTAATAACGCTTTCCACCAATTTGTCTGTGAGATTGGCACATTCGTCGTTTGCCTGCTTCCACTTGGATTATTATTATTATTTTACTTCTATAAAAAGAACCAGAAACTGGCCTTAAGAACATGAGAGAAGAAGCCCAGTCTGGATGAGAGCAAAGCAGTTTCAACTAGCCCAGTGTCCTGTCTCTGACTGGGGTCAGCCAAAGACCTCTGAGAAGTCTGTGAGCAGGGCTTGGTGGAGGCCACAGGATGGTATCAATGCACTGCTTTGTTGTTGTTTTAAAAAAGTGGTGAGATTCAAAAGTAGACTGCCTCTGCAGTGGAGTTTCCACAGCTACCAGCCATTGATACCTTTTTCCTCCTCCTAATTCGTTTTGAAAGCTGCTTCCATACACCCTCCTTGTTGTTTAGTCGTTTAGTCGTGTCCGTCTCTTCGTGACGCCCTGGACCAGAGCACGCCAGGCACTCCTGTCTTCCACTGCCTCCCGCAGTTTGGTCAGACTCATGCTGGTAGCTTGGAGAACACTGTCCCACCATCTCGTCCTCCATCATCCCCTTCTCCTTGTGCCCTCCGTCTTTCCCAACATCAGGGTCTTTTCCAGGGAGTCTTCTCTTCTCAGGAGGTGGCCAAAGTCTTGGAGCCTCAGCTTCAGGATCTGTCCTTCCAGTGAGCACTCAGGGCTGATTCCCTTCAGAATGGAGAGGTTGGATCTTCTTGCAGTCCATGGGACTCTCCAGAGTCTCCTCCAGCACCATAATTCAAAAGCATCAATTCTTCGGCAATCAGCCTTCTTTATGGTCCAGCTCTCACTTCCATACATCACTACTGGGAAAACCACGGCTTTAACTATACGGACCTTTGTTGGCAAGGTGATGTCTCTGCTTTTTAAGATGCTGTCTAGGTTTGCCATTGCCTTTCTCCCAAGAAGCAGGCGTCTTTTAATTTCGTGGCTGCTGTCACCAACTGCAGTGATCATGGAGCCCAAGAAAGTCAAATCTCTCACTGCCTCCGTTTCTTCCCCTTCTGTTTGCCAGGAGGTGATGGGACCAGTGGCCATGATCTTGGTTTTTTTGATGTTGAGCTTCAGACCATATTTTACGCTCTCCTCTTTCGCCCTCATCTGGCGCGGAGTTTTGTATTTTCCTTACCAAGATCTCTCTCCCTTCCCCGCCCGAGTTCTCGAAGAGCGCTCCCTGTCTGATTGATTTCCTTTGACAGCTGCTAAAAGGTGGCCTCTCTTTAAAGGCCTGGATTTAAGTGGAGGGTTTTTAAATTCTATTTTTTTAAGAGCATCTGATGTACTCTACGAATATTAATCAAATGGCATTAAGCAAATGGCCGGCACGCTCCATCGCTTTGATTTAAAGCGCTCTTGCTGAGGGTCCAAGGACTGCTTCCCTCTCTTTCTCTCTCCACTCCTGAAGACAACTCCTTTCCCCACCTTCTCCTGGCGCCACAACGCTTTAGGGGTGCCCCTCTCGCCGCCTTGCCCCTCGCCCCGCTTTTTGATCCTGATCCGATGGGACATCTCCCCTTCTCCAGCTCCGTGAGAGGTGGCCTCGGTCCCGCTCCGCGAGGGGAGCTGGGGCACTGCCAAGCGAGGAGTGCCACGGCCCGGGCTGCGGCGGCGGCAATCCGATTAAATCACATTAACTGGAACCAGTTCCTTAAAGAGCCCCCGGTCCAAATTTGGGAGGCGAGGAGGGTCTCCCGGGCAAACGGGTGCCAAGTCGAATTAGACCGGAGCAGGCCTGGGCTCGTCCGAGTGTGTGATTGCTTCTGCTAGGGGCTTACTCCGAGGGTACTCTGGGACAGAAACTCTATCAAGAGCTGTTACTTATGATGATGTTAGTGGGGGAGAAGCAGGAGGCGTCCCAGACCTCAGAGACTCCTGGAGACTGCAAGGTGGATGCAGGGAGATAAAGGCGTCTCTCTCTCTCTCTGTAAGGGCTGTAGCTCTGTGCAGGGGCGTTGCAAGGGGGCGCGGGGGTGCGGTCCGCCCAGGGTGTCATGCCTGGGGTGTGTGTGACAAAATCCTCCCCCCTGGGCGGATCGGTGTGGTGGCGCTCGCACCCCCAGCAGGCTTATTTTCGCAATTGGCGCAATCATTGTCGTGAAAATCCGTCCACTGATCGCACAAATACGGCCGACAATCAGCTTGGCACCCTCCAGCGGGCACCGTTCGCACACCACCCCCGGAAGGCGGTTTTATGTGATCCTTGGTCGGACTTGCACAATCTGCGGACATATCTGTTTCGTGGCCAATCCTCCCTAAGAAAAGGTAAACAACTTTGGGGCACCCTAAAAAAGCTCAACAGCTCTGGGCAATGTTCCAAGAATTGCAATGTGCGTGTCGGGGAGGTTTGACAAAAAAATTGTTGCACTGGGTACCACTTTGTGATGGCCTGGGACTCGGGCTCGGGCTCAGAACCAAAGGAGTCCCAGTCCTCACAGGTTCCCCTGCAACAAACTCCAGCTGGGCCGAGTCAGGGGCCTGATCCTGCCCTGGCTCCAGATGCGGGGATGACCTCGTTGCCTCCAGCTGGGCCATCGCTTACAGCTGCTCCACTTACAGCTGGTCAGGGGAGGCTGAGGCGGCCTCTGGGTCTAGTCACCCACCGACGTCTCCCGAGCTGCAGAGACTCAGGTCTGAGAGAAGGAGAGACCTGAGTACTCGCAGGAGGAGTGCTCGCCTTCGGGCAAGACAGGGAGGAGAGTCGCCGGGGGATCAGGACTGGCCGTTACCCCGACAAAGATAAAAGGCTGTCGGACCCCGCCCCAGGTTGCGAGAGCAACATTGCTGTATGCCAGATCCTGCCTGAGATCCTGTACCTGTCCTTGCCTGGTTTCCTGCCTCGTGTTCTGCCTTGGCCCTGTCGGACTGACTCCCAGAAGAACCTTCAGATTCTGCACCGGACCTGGACCGCGTTTCACGGGTTACCCCCAGGCCCAACACACACCTGACCTTCCTACACCTCTGGCTCCATGGAAGAGCATCTGCCTTGATGCCAAAGGCCGCAGGGTCAATTCTCAGCTGCATCGCCAGGTGGGGTTGGGAGAAACACTCCCCGTCTGGAAAGCTGGTGGGGGCTGCTGCCAGTCAGTGCAGACAGCACTGGGTGAGGCGGAGCAGCTGCCTGCATACGCCTGAAACTGAAAATAAATAAAAAAAAGATTCTGCTCAGAGGTGTGTTTTGGGATCAATGTGGAATATGCAAACTGATGGGGAGGGAGACGGCAGGCAGAAGATGGATTTCTGCTTTTGTGCTCTGGAGAGGAGAACCCAGACCAACGTATTCAAATGCCAGTAAAGGAGATTCCGACTAAACGGATAAGGAAAAATCATGGGGTGTGGATTTACTCCGCTGCCTAGCTCGTCAGTGTGCCACTCCCCGCAAGTCCCTCTGGTCAGCAAAAGAAGGAGTCTCCAGCCAAGTTGAGGAAGCAAGCAGTGGTCAGTAGACCTGATCTTTATTTGTTGCAACAAGGTTCAAACACACAAGGAGTAGGAACCCCAAGCATGGGGTTGCGTGGACTTTTCAGACCTCTCCCCATTTCACATAATACATTTTTCAACAGCATCATCGATACATCACAAGTATGTCACAAAGTCAGAGTGTTTGGCATGTAGAAGCATGAGCCCATCACCCACCCCTGTCCGTAACCCCAGGTCCCAACACATTTTAACTACCCTCTTTCCCAAATAACAATAGAAGCACAGTGGTTGCGCACGGGATCTGTTCCGGAGCTTCGGTCGGATCCCGAGGAATTCACAATTGAAGGTGCCTGTTCTGCGCATGTGCAGCTTCCAACATATTTAAAAATATAATAAAGCATCAAACATTTAAAAAAACTTCCCAATATAGTGCTGCCTTCAGATGTCTTCTAAAGGTTGCACACCGTATTATTTGCTCTATAAGACGCACCAGACCACAAGACGCACCTAGTTTTTGGAGGAGGAAAACAAGAAAAAAAATATTCTGAATCTCAGAAGCCAGAACAGCAAGAGGGATCACTGTGCAGTGAAAGCAGCAATCCCTCTTGCTGTTCTGGCTTCTGGGATAGCTGCGCAGCCTGCATTCGCGCCATAAGACGCACACACATTTCCCCTTACTTTTTAGGAGGGAAAAAGTGAGTCTTATAGAGCAAAAAATGCGGTAATTACTTATCCCCATCCCCTCCAATGAAAATAGGTACATCCTACCACATGGGTAGGCAAACTAAGACCTGGGGGCTGGATCTGGCCCAATCGTCTTCTAAATCTGGCCCGCGGACAGTCCGGGAATCATTGTGTCCTTTTATTTAAAATGTGTCCTTTTATTTAAAAAGCATCTCTGGGTTATTTGCAGGGCATAGGAATTCATTCATTATAATTATTTTCCAAAATATAGTCCGGCCCCCCACAAGGTCTGAGGGACAGTGGACCGGCCCCCTGCTGAAAGAGTTTGCTGATCCCTGTCCTCCCATATCCTCCAACATTTCTCTGATGAAACTAGGGACGTCCTAAGGAAAAGTGGGACTTTCTGGGATCAAATCAGAAACCGGGACGGCTTCTGTAAATCTGAGACTGTCCCTGGAAAATAGGGGCACTTGGAGCGTCTGTAGCAACTACCCCACATTGACTCTTTGATTGAACGGTACCCAGAAATTGCAGCGTTTAACGTCTGAGCAATTTGAAGGACAGGCCTTCCCTTCCCTCCTTGTTCTGGTGATGTTGGGCTACAGGTCTCGAGTCTCACCTGCGTTCTTTCCGAACGAAACAGACTGGCTCCCAGCAGGGAGGGTGGGTTTAATGAGAACCGGGTAGGCGATGGAAAGCACTTTTTCAGGGGGCAGCAGGGTTCAGAGGTCGCAGAGTAAGAGGCGGCCACGACTCCGTGAGTCTGGCGCGCTCTTCTCATTTCGAGACCCGATGCTCTCTGAGCCAGGCAAGGGAGATGAATTGTTTCAAGCGCACGGAAAGAAAAGGCAGAAGATGAGGTGTCTGGGGGGATCACGCCGGCTGCTTGCTATTCTGGAAACGGTTTGAGCCATGGCAGCGTGCCAGAATTGCAGCCAGGCAAGAGGAGGGAAGGATCTGCAGGAGACGGAAGGTATCGGAGGAAGCAAAGAGAGGACAGGATAAGAGGGCATGGAAGAAAATCTCCTCCATCACCATGAGAACGTATTTGCCAAAGGAACATAGATTGCTGCATTGCAGGGGGTTGGACTAGATGACCCCCAGGGTCCCTTCCAACTTATATGATGATGATGATAATAATAATAATAATAATAATAATAATAATAATAATAATAATAATTTATTATTTATACCCCTCCCATCTGGCTGGGTTTCCCCAGCCACTCTGGGCAGCTTCCAACAGAACACTAAAATACAATAACCTATTAAACATTAAAAGCTTCCCTAAACAGGGCTGCCTTCAGATGTCTTCTAAAAGTTTGGTAGTTATTTTTCTCTTTGACATCTGATGGGAGGGCGTTCCACAGGGCAGGTGGCACTACCAAGAAGGCCCTCTGCCTGGTTCCCTGTAACTTGGCTTCTCGCAGGGAGGGAACTGCCAGAAGGCCCTCAGAGCTGGACCTCAGTGTCCGGGCTGAACGATGGGGGTGGAGACGCTCCTTCAGGTATACTGGGCCTTTGAGGCCGTTTAGGGCTTTCAAGGTGAGCACCAACACTTTGAATTGTGCTCGGAAACGTCCTGGGAGCCAGTGTAGGTCTTTCAAGACCTGTGTTATATGGTCTCGGCGGCCGCCCCCAGTCACCAGTCGAGCTGCCACATTCTGGAATAGTTGTAGTTTCTGGGTCACCTTCAAAGGTAGCCCCACATAGAACGCATTGCAGTAGTCCAAGTAGGATATGACCAGAGCACGCACCACTCTGGAGAGACAGTCTGGCAGGGAGGGCCAATCTAGTCTGGCATCTTGTTCTCACAGTGGCCAACTTTCTGAGGTTAGGTGTTCAGTAGGCCTAGTCTTGGTTTTCCCAGTAGTCATGTATGGAAGTGAGAGCTGGACCACAAAGAAGGCTGATCGCTGAAGAATGGATGCTTTTGAATTCTGGTGCTGGAGGAGACTCTGGAGAGTCCCCCGGACTGCAAGAAGATCAAACCAATCCATTCTTAAGGAAATCAGCCCTGAGTGCTCACTGGAAGGACAGATCCTGAAGCTGAGGCTCCAAGACTTTGGCCACCTCAGGAGAAGAGAAGACTCCCTGGAAAAGACCCTGATGTTGGGAAAGATGGAGGGCACAAGGAGAAGGGGACGACAGAGGACGAGATGGTGGGACAGTGTTCTGGAAGCGACCAGCATGAGTTTGACCAAACTGCGGGAGGCAGTGGAAGACAGGAGGGCCTGGCGTGCTCTGGTCCAGGGGGTCACGAAGAGTCGGACACCACTAAACGATTAAACAACAACAGGGTCTTGGTGGGAAGGGATGTCATCAGTCCCCAGTCTAGCTGCCCATTCTGGATTAATTGCAGTTTCCAGGTCACCTTCAAAGGTAGCCCCACATAGAACCGATATTCTGGTCCTCCTGATTCTGAGCAAAGGGATGGAGAAAGCCTCTTCTGAAATATTCTGAGAAGAGGCCCTTGCCCACCTAAAATGGAAGGTGGTCCCCCCTCATATTTTTCATTCCTAGCTGCTCCCATTTCAGACTGAACTTCAGGCATTTTGACCTTTCGGCTCAACGCTAGTTATTGGACGAGCAACACAAGGAGAAACTTGGGTTCTGCCGCCGGAGACCAGCGGAGGAGTCGGCACGCAGCATAGCCCCCAAACCGAAAAGAAGGCGTTGTCAACCCGAGAGATCTCTGCATCCCTTTATGTAATTTCAAAGCGCTCAATTGTTTCAGGGCTTTGCAATATAGCAGCTATTTATTTGCTTTTGCTTGTCAAACAAAGAGGAACATTTGTTCTTTCTTTCATTTTAACGGTGCTGTGCCTTATTTTCATATATATATGTCGTGGGGGAGCTGCACGCTGGACTCGTTCCAAAAGAATCGTTTCTTTCCTTCCCCATAGTAATTTAATGCTTAAGAACCCGCTTCTCCCTGTTTTAATGAAACGTTGAAGGGGATTTCCTGGCAGGAGAGAATTCTCCTGGGACCCCAAAGTGTGGGCTGTAAAACACAGCCGTGGGCCTTAATCTGCTCCCTCAGGGATCTCTGCCTCGCAGGTCTCTCTAATGAAGGGGCCAGAAGAGGCACTCTTGACATGCACAATTTCTCTTGGTTACCATATTTTTCGCTCCATAAGACACACTTTTCCCCTCCTAAAAAGTAAGGGGAAATGTGTGTGCGTCTTATGGAGCGAATGCAGGGGGGAGGCAGGCAGGAAAAGCCCCCAAAAGCCGCACACAAGCTCCGCACGGCTCTTGCGGGCTTTTCCCCAGGAGGGAGAAGGGACTGACTGGCCGCGTCAGTCCCTTCTCCCTCCTCGTAGAAAAGCCCGCAGGAGCCGCACGCTCCTTAAAGGGTGTGCAGCTCCTGTGGGCTTTTGCGGGAGATGGGGGTATTGCCATAGCCACGCGCAGCCTCTCCCTGCCAGAGAGGTTGCGCGGGGCTAAAGAAGTCATAGCAGCGGCGTAGCGTGAGTTGTCAGCACCCGGGGCAAGGCAAGTAATTTGCGCCCCCCCTAACCCCTAACCTGCCGATCTGAGGCGAGTTGCCACTGGCGCTGCCGCCCAAACGACGCCGCTTGCCTGGAGGAGGAGGGGGGCAGAGAGGCGAGGAAAATGCAACATGGCCCAGCAGCTGCAGCAGCAGCGGCGGCGGAGGCGGGGCTGTGAGGAGGGGCTGCCTGGCGGGACCGGACGAGCGCTGAGAGCCACTGCCTGCCGGACGCCTTCAGCCCGGGCGCGCGCACAGCTCGTCGGTTCCGCGAGACATGGGGCTCTGCTACAGCCTGCGCCCGAGGCTCTTCGGCGACTCCGGAGGCAGCGAGCGCCCCCCCAGATGTTGTGCCCGGTGCGGCCGGCCCCCCTTGCACCCCCCACGCTACGCCACTGAGTCATAGCCCTGCACAGCTTCTCCCGGCTGGAGAGGTTGTGCGCGGCTATGGCGCACTCACTGTCTTGGCTTCTTTGCTCTTTGGGGCTGGGGGGGGGCAAAACCTGGGCTTCCCCAGCAGCCCTGAGAAGTTCGTGGAGCAGCGGGAAGGCTGCATGCCTTTCCGCTGTTCCCCGACCTGCTCTTTGGGGCTGGCAGTGGGCTTCCCCCCGCCAGCCCCAAAGAGCAGGTCGAAAGGAACCCGAAGCCTCCGGAGCGCAGCAGGAACTCCCGCCATGCTCTGGAGGCTTCGGGTTGCCTTCACTGAAGCCTGGAGAGCGAGAGGGGTGCACACAGACCCCTCTCGCTCTCCAGGCTTCCAAGGTAGCCGCCTGAAGGTGACTGAACGCACCTTGAACGGCACCTTGTTTTAGAGGGGGAGAACAAGGAAAAAAAACCTCTCCCCCTCTCTGCGCAGTGCCTCCTGCCGCTTCGCTGAAGGGGCGCTGGGCAGAGAGGGGAGAATTTTTTTTCTTGTTCTCTCCCTCTAAAACAAGGTGAGTCCTATGGTCGGGTGCGTCCTATAGAGAGAAAAATACAGTATTTGAAGGGTGCAGAGTGGCGAGTTTGTCTGCGGGGAAAGAAACTGTCATTTGTTGCCCCAAATCAATAAATGTTGTTTATTGGTCTTGTATACAGTCTTTGGGCTCGAATAGGAATCACAGCTCAATGGAAAACAGTCCCAAATCTTAAGAACTTAAAATGTCCTGGACCAGGCTTCCTCAACCTCGGCCCTCCAGATGTTTGGGGACTACAACTCCCATGAACCCTAGCTAGCAGGACCAGTGGTCAGGGATGATGGGAACTGTAGTCTCAAAACACCTGGACGGCTGAGGTTGAGGGAGCCTGCCCTAGATGGATCAGGCTAGTCCCTCATCCTGTTCTCACAGTGGCCAAGCAGATGCCTGTGCAAAACTCGCAACCAGGATTCGAACACAGAGCCCTCTCCCCTCCTGTAGCTTCCAGGCATTCAGAAGCATTGATGCCTCTGACCGTGGAGAGCAGAGCACAGCCGTTGTGGCTAGGAGCCATCCATAGCCCTCTCCTCCTCTGTGAATTTGCCTTGTCCTCTTTGAAAGCCAAAGGAAATGGGGACATAGCATAGGTAAACTGCGGAACTCATTGCCACAGGAGGCAGTGATGGGCACAAAGCTGGGTGGCTTTCAAAGAAGACTGGGCAAGTCCATGGGGGAGAGGGTGATTGATGGCTAGTAGCCACGATGGCAATTCTTTGCCTCCACAGCTGGACGCAGCAGTACATCTGCATACTGTGGGATGTGTAACACAAGAGCAGTCAAGTACAACCTTCCTAGAGGGTAGGTATCTGAAGAAGTGTGCATGCACACGAAAGCTCATACCAAGAACTAACTTAGTTGGTCTTTAAGGTGCTACTGGAAGGAATTTTTTTATTCTTCCTAGAGGGAACATGTTTACACATGGGGAGGAATGTTTGTCCAGCCAGCAGGTCAACTTCCTGTTCCCTTCTGGGCTGGGACAGACTTCCTCTGCATGTGACTAGAGGTGGGCGTGGCCTCACCTGTGCAGGTAATGACAAAAGCACAGGGCAGGGCAGCCATCTCTCTCTCTCTTTGACTACATGCGTTGAAGAAGCAACATCTGCTTAGCCAAAGATGCTCTCTTGGCCTCCAGTCAAGAGAGGACAGAGGGACTGTCTCCTTATGAGATAGCTTCCAGGTATATGTTATTTTTCTAAGCTAAGTCTGCCTTCTGGGATCCGACTGTGAACAGAATGATGTGTGAGTAAACCTTTTTATACTTTTACAGAAGACTGTGACGTGTCTTATCGTATATGAGGGAATAAGGGGAAAATACCAGGACAGTTATTATAGAGGCTTTAGCGAGCCTGAGCTAACGCATCCGCTGTGAGTTTAAAAAGGGGAATGTTACTCTGCTAAAATTGTGAACTTGTTAACACAAGTTGAAAAGGCTATAATCAAACAATATATCCTCTCCTACATCCCTGAACATTCCCACACATACCAGTTGCTGGAAAGAAGAGGAAGGGAGAGGGCTTAGGTGAGGTCCTGCGTATGGGGTTTCCCATTGAGGCATCTATGTGAACAGGAAGCTGAAGTAGAAAGGCCATTGGCCGGATTTAGCAGGCCCTTGTGATGCTCTCATGGAACCTCCAGGTCCAGGCACAGTCTATCTGGATTTCTAGGGTTCTTAGGTGTCCCCATTGAGAACTAGATGGGCCAATAACCTGATCTAGCAGGCTCTTCTGATGGAACCTCCAGGTCCAGGCGCAGTCTATCTGGATTCCTAGGTTCTTAGGTGTCCACATTGAGAACTAGATGGGCCATTGGGCCTGATCCAACAGGATCTTCTTAGGTTCCTACGCAGTCCCTGACTTACGCCGGGATCAGGGCCTGTAGATCTCAAATGGGAACCACCATGGCTTGTATGCCTGCTCCCAGACACGCCTCAAGATTCCTGTGCTGAAAAGTGACTTTTTTATTTTTAAAAAAACGCTAGCTAAAGATCTGACTGCGCTCGAAATCAATGTGTGCAAGCCACAAACATCTTGCCCCCGGCTTCCCCGAGGCTGTCTTTGCCCCCTTCCCAGGCTGGCAGGCGGGCGCCGGCGTGGAGTAACTCTTCCTCGCGCCGTGTCCCAGAGAGCCGGATCCATCCCATTTCGCTCCTAGCGATAGTGGCTTGTCTCAACCCTCCAGGGGTCCCTCCCTGAACGCTTCTCTTTCCATTTCTCCACTTAGATTGTTTCCTTCAAGGTATTTACACACTGACTTCGCCTCTCCCTGGAGACGCCGCTGCAGAGGCTTCTCCTGCCTGCCTGCCTCCAATTCCAGCCTCCATTTAGCTTGAACATCCTGGGAACCAGAAGCATCCTCTGATTCCCGCCCCTCCTCTCCTGGTGTGAGTGCAACCGCAGGTAACGCTGAGCCCTTTTAAAGGCCAGCACTGAGCAGGAACGCCAGGCAGCCGGCACATGGCTGAGATGTGCGCCTGGGGGTAAGGAACAGCAGATTCCTGCTCAGATGTTTGTTTCTGGTGCGAAGGCGGCATTCGGAGCCGTCCCTTCTGGGGACAGAAGATCGAGGAATCGTAGAATTGTAGAGATGGAAAGGACCCTAAGGGTCATCCAGTCCAACCCCCTGCAACGCAGGAATCTCAACTAATGTTAAATAAGTTGGAGTTCTTGTTACAGTGGTGCCTCGGGTTGCATACGCTTCAGGTTACAGACTCCGCTAACCCAGAAATATTGCTTCAGGTTAAGATCTTTGCTTCAGGATGAGAACAGAAATCGTGCTCCCACTTGGCAGTGGGAGGCCCCATTAGCTATAGTGGTGCTTCAGGTTAAGAACAGTTTCAGGTTAAGTACGGACCTCCGGAATGAATTAAGTACTTAACCTGATGTACCACTGTACGCGGGTGGTGCTGTGGGTTAAACCACAGAGCCTAGGACTTGCCGATCAGAAGGTCAGCGGTTTGAATCCCTGCAATGGGGTGAGCTCCCGTTGCTCGGTCCCTGCTCCTGCCAACCTAGCAGTTCAAAAGCATGTCAAAGTGCAAGTAGATAAATAGGTACCGCTCCGGCGGGAAGGTAAACGGCGTTTCCATGCGCTGCTCTGGTTCGCCAGAAGCGGCTTAGTCATGCTGGCCACATGACCTGGAAGCTGTACACCGGCTCCCTTGGCCAATAAAGCGAGATGAGCGCCGTAACCCCCGAGTCGGTCACAACTGGACCTAATGGTCAGGGGTCTCTTTACCTTTGCCTTTTACCACTGTATTAAATATATCAAGAAAAAAGTACACCAAGAACTCTGGCCAATATAAGTTTCAATAGTGGGAGTGGTCCCTCCCCGCAAATCAATAGTCAATTGTAACAAAAACTAATCCATTCAAAAGTATGTACCATCTTACCTCGGGATAAATACACTTCAGGATAAGTATTTTCAGGTTGCGCTCCGCGGCGACCCGGAAGTAACGGAGCGCGTTACTTCCGTGTTTCGCCACTCGCGCATGCCCGAGGTACCACTGTATGGACCTTTGTTGGCAAGGTGGTGTGTCTGCTTTTTAAGATGCTGTCTAGGTTTGTCATTGCTTTCCTCCCTGCCTTTGTTTATGTGCAAGAGAAAAAATATGTTTTATAGGAAATACTAAGCCTTTTCATTGGGGGGCGAATGGGTTGGAGGTTTCTCTGGAGCGCTGGACCACAGGACTGGTCTTCTCCAGACAACCTGTTCATCCATTCTTTTGCTGCTTTCTGTGACCACTGTGGGGCAGGTTGGGGTGTGTGTGTGTGTGTGTGTGTGTGTGTGTGTGTGTCCTTCTCCCCAATGCCTACTTTTCCAAGTGTCCTTGAGTGGCGCCAAGGCCCCATCGTTCTCCCGGTCCAAGGTTACCATAGCAATCGTATCATATTTGAAGAGAAAGAAGATGCTGCAGTTTTTTCCCCCGGCCAACCTGGGCTTATTACTTCTGATTTTTTATTTTTTGCGGTTTGAATAATCAGGGAAATCAGGGAAAGAGAAGCAGGCTTGATCAGCACTGAAGTCTAGGCAGGTTGTGGGTGTGGGGGAAGAGTGAAAAAATCTCATTTTCATCCGACCTGGCTAATAACTGTGTTTAAGAGAGAGAGAGGGAGAGAGGGAACCAGAGACAAGCACAGAGGCTCATCAAGACAGGAAAATGAGCTGTAATAATTTCTAAATTACAGGGTTCCGGGGTCCGTTGCCGAAAAAGCCTCTTTGGGTTTTCCTCCCCTCCTCCCCTCCCCCACCTTTTAAAATATCTCCTTGCAGAAAATATCATGACTCTGCACACCTGTCAACGATTTCGTAGGGCAGGTGGGCGGATCGTCTGCAGAATCATCCTCGAAAGAAGAAAATGCTATTGAAGAGAGAGATAAATGCACTGGAGCCTCATTATTGGAATGGCTGGGGAGGGATTTTGGAAAGGGGGGGAATCCCAAACATGAGGAGGGGGGCTGCCAAGATCAGGGCTGACAACAGTGGGTTGGGGGGGCTCTGGTGGAATGGCCTCCACCCCCAGCAGTAACTGACCGTCTAAAATGCTTACATAGGATATAAAATAAACCTGCAGTCTCCTTTTTCTTACCAATGAATAGGATAAAAATCTGTACCTGTTGAGAATATTAAGATCCTAATGGCCAATGTTGATAATGTAAGCGTCCCCACGACCCTAACCACATGCTTTAAACATTAAACCTGTCCGCGCAAAACAACGCGGTGTGTCTCGCGCAACAACTTTTGCTGCATTCTCACGGGGTTTTGGCTTACGAAAACCTACTAGTGTGGCAGCCCATAATAAGACGCCATGCCGTCAAAGTGCAGAAGCGAACGTTTGTAGAGAGTCGGAGATGCTCAGTTCATGGCTAAAGTGCGCAAGGCGTTCTTTAGAATTGTGTATGCGCTGAACATGAAATACATATTTTGTCAAGAGTTGCATAAAACATGCAGGAAAACTGGTCCCTGGGACATCTTCGGGACCCCGGTAATTTGTACTGGCTCCCCACTTCCCATGCCATATACCTTGCCAGGTATGAGCAGGCAGTAAATCACACCCAGATCCACAAATATTATTGAAAACCATTATCTATAAATAGAAAGGAATGTAAGCTCTTTTTATATGCAGTAACAGCAGCAAGAATATTACTGGCCCAAAAATGGAAGCAAGAAGAATTACTGAAGATTGAATAATGGAGGATGAAGTTAATGGACTATGCAGAACTAGATAAACTAACAGGAAGGATTTGAAATCGGCGGGACCAGAAATTCATGGAAGACTGGAGTAAATTCACGGACTATTTGAAAAGTATTTGTGAAGATCAGGCGACGTTTGTAGGCTTGCAAGAAGTTTTGTGGGGAGTATGATTGGAAGTATTGCAAAAATGGAGAAGGGGAAGGATGATTTGTTAAGAGATGTAAAGGCAATATAAAGTTAAGAAACGCATAAGAAGTGGTTAAAACGGTGGATCATCAGAGGTGCTGATGGAAGTCTAAAAAGATTGTATAAGTGATAAGTTTTGTGGTACATTTTATAATTTATATGTTAAAATCAATAAAAATGTTTTTTTAAAAAAAAAGAAAACCATTGAAAGTATTCAGTTATCTGAGGTTCTGCTCCCCACCCCAGCAGAAGCCTCCCCCCTGCCCAATGTCCTGTATGGACCATTTGTTCCCGTGATTTCCCAAGAAAATCTCAACAACTTATATTTCCTTAAAAAAAAGCTCAGCAACAACTGACTACGCCCATGGTTGGAGTTAATCTTTACTGTATTAACAAGAACACAATCTGTACAGACTTGGCTGAGCATCAGGCCTAATGGGCACAGCAGCTCATCCCATGACTCAGTTGCCGAGACTGAAAGTCCCTGCCTCCCCCACAGCCCTCTAAGTCCCCTCCTCTCCAGGGCTTTCCCCAAGCAAGCGGAGACTGCGCCTGCATGAAGCCAACCTCTCCTCCGCTCTCTTCACGCCTCTTCTGGCTCTGGGATACAAGAGGGGAGGAGAGCTTGTTGCAGCAGGAGGGGGGAGACAGCTGTGACTCCCCCCCCCAGCCTGTCAGGATTACAGATGCCCCTCTCACACCAAGAACGCAGCAAGATGGGGGCTCAATTGCACTTAGATTTCTTGGTATTTACACAGTAGTTTCAGTCCAAGCTCACAGCTCAATCGTCTGCCGAAGACGATGTTGAGCTCACTAAAGGGCGGCTCCTCCTCCAACAGGATATACTCCATTGGATGTCCCTCCTCCTGTTGGGCTGATGCCAAGCCAGGACCCTACTCCTTCGCCGTGGGGATTCAGGGGCAGTTTGTCCATCCCTCCCCCCCCAAGCCATCTCCCCCCCCCCGGAGCGAAGCCTAAAGCAGTGTTTCCCAACCTTTTTTGGGCAAAGGCACACTTGTTTCATGAAAAAAATCTCGAGGCACACCACCATTACAGCCCCGTAACGTCAGTGCGCAGCGTCACTCCGGGAGGGACATGAATTGCTAGCAAATTACATAATCACCTCCTTGAGGGCTGGCTCATCTTCTCCGAAGGCAGAACCCCATTAATTAACAGCACAGACTCACACCATAGCCAAGACGAGGGGGGAAAACCTCAGTCATGCACAGTCATGCACATGTGGGGGCTAAATGAGGACGAAGACCGGGCAGAGAGCAGGGTTCAAATCACCCCACCTGGCCAGGACAATCCCTGGGTGCTCCCTTGGGCCACTCGCCTGACCCACCTCGCAGGGCTGTTGTTGCGAGGATAACACGGGGAGAACCACGCGCGCCCCCGGGAGCTCCTTGGAGGAGAAAGCGGGCGATGAATGCAATGCACGAAATATATGAGAGGCGACCAGGTTTTGCAGGTGAGGGGCCCCCGCCAGCCTCCACTTCCAACACCCGGCGCAACGACGCCGAAGTTTCCCCCCGGGCTCGGCTCGGGGAGCAGTGCTGCTCCCCCCGGCTCCCCTTCGCCCTCCCGGCTCTCTCTGCCACCCACTGGGGACCCCCCTCACCTGCCAAGTCCGGAGCGCCGGTGGAAGTTGCATGCATGCATGCAGGGTGCCGCGTTGCCATTGCATTGCACTGCACTCCATGCAACGCCTGCACGCATGCATTGCCTTGCACGCCCGCCAAGGGGTCTCCCCGCGGTCCGATGCGTCCCCTCCGGCGCGGATGCAGCATTGCAAAAATAACCCCCCCCCGACGCAGCCCTACCTGGGGGGCAGCCTCCGCCTCCGCCGCTCCGCCTCCGCCGCTCCGCCTCCGCCGCTCCGCCTCCGCCTCCGCGGGGATCCCCGGGCTCCATCCTGCCGCCCGATCTCCGCGGGGGCGCAGGCAGGCTGCGCGGGGTCTGCGCGGAAGAGCCCCTGCCCGCCCGGCCGCCGCCGCCGCACTCATTCCATGGCCGGGAGAAGAGCGCTTCAAACAAAACGCCCGGCCCGCCAGGCCACGCTGGGAAACGTAGTTTGCGCACCCCGCGTGGGCGCGGAGCCCAAGGGCGAGGGGACTACGGATCCTGGCAGCCCCCGCACCGGGGACGGAGGGGGAGAGGCCAGGTGCAGGGATGGAGGGACGGGTGGGCGAGCGAGTGAGTGAGTGGCAGCCGCCAAGCCTTGGCCGAGAGCCAGGAAGGGGCTCCCCGGAGGAGGAGGAGGGAGGCGCAGAGCGGGAGGGAGGGAGGGAACCCCAGGGGTCATCTAGTGACGGCGCCCCAATCGAAAATTTGACTTTAAAATATATATATATATCTTTCGAATTTTTTAATTTTTCCCGTGGCACACCAGGCAACATCTCGCGGCACACTAGTGTGCCGCGGAACAGTGGTTGGGAAACACTGGTCTAAAGCCTGCAGTTCCTCTGAATCTGTCTCTGTCTGCCCTTCGCTATTTTGGGAATTCACAGCCTGCATCCCAGGATGGGAGGGGCTTGCATCACTGTCAGTATGGGAAGGAAGCAAGACTCTGTTTTCCCCAGTCTGCCCCCCACCCCTTCGGAGTCCTCACTGTCGCTCTGGGAAGAGACATTTCTGACACAGCCAGACTCATCTCTGCCTCTTGGCCTCCTTCCTCTCCTGCCTCTGATTCTGGACTGCTCTCTGACACAGACTCTCCCTGCTCACTAAGCTCTGTTGCTTCTTCAGCATCCGACATCCCTTCTTCCCAGTCTTCCCAGTCTCTGTGTAACGGTCCGGTTCATGGGCAATTGAAGTCCCGGCAGGGGACGTCAGGACTGGGGGCAAGATGGTGGGGTGGGAGGAGGAACAGGGGTCCAGGAGCCAGGAAGCAAGGAGTCAAGAAGCCGAGGTTCAAGGATCTGGAAGCAAGAAGCCAAACGCAGAAAGGCAGGAAGTGTGTTGCTGTTGCAAAGAGCCAAAGGGAAATGCTGACCTTATATCCCTTCCTAGCTCTTGCCACCAGGTGCAGCGAGTTACCAAGCGACCTCACTTATGCGGCCGCGCCTTGCCTCTCCAGAACAAACTCGGGAAGACCCCAGTCCTGCGAAGTCCTACTGCTCACAGGGCCTGGCTCCTGCACGCACTCCTGACACTCTGACCACTCATCCCACTACCATACCCAGCTCCCTCGACCATTCCTCATCAGGCTCGGCTTCCAGACCCTGGGTCACCTTGGCTGAATCGAGCAAGGGGATTTCCCCCTCCGCACTACAGCTGAGCCCACCCCAGTCCTCCACCCCACAGATTTCTCGCAGCTCCACTGGAAGAGAAGACGGAATCGAGCTCACGACCTCCCAGATCTGTACCCTGAGCCCCTCCAGACAAGGGGAGCTTTCTGAGACGTCGGTCCCTCCCCCCATGCATAAAGAAGCCACCTCTGACTCCTGTATCCGTGCGAGGCAGTGTGGTGCAGTGGTTAGAGGCAGGACCTGGGAGAGACCAGGGTTTGAATCCTGACAGTCATCCCATGAAGCCTACTGCACGTGACACTGACCGCAGCCACTGACTCTCTTACCCTAACCTGCCTCACAGGGTTGTGGTGGGGTTTCGGTGGGGAGGTGGGATGTTTATATGCTCCCTTGAGCTGCTTGCAGGGGGGCGGGAAGGTGAGGTTGGACTAGATGACCCATGGAACCCCTTCTATGGTTCCATGATTCCGGTTTGCTCTTGAGGGCTTCCCTTGAGGGCTAATGATGGTTGTCTCCCCCCATCTTCTTTTAAAATGTAAAAGAGGGGTGCTTCCTATTATTTTTCTCCCCATTTTGATTTAAACAGCCATCTCCTCCTCCTAGAACACCCCTGGGTTGGCTTCCTGCGCAGCTCTGAAAAGCCATTTCCAAAAAACGCCCTCGAAGATGATTAAACGAGCCGAATAAATTAATCTCACACAAAAAGATCCTCTCGTTCGGATTCAGAAGGCAAAAGCTTTCATAAGGCTTCCTTGCCCCTGCCCGCCCCAGATCCCAGCTGGCTAACCCCCCCCCCAAAAAAAAGTTCTTTATTGAATCTGTGGGTGAACTATGGAACTCACCGCCACAGGAGGCGGTCGTGGTTGCGAACTTGGGTGGTTTCTGAAGAGGATTAGGCGAATTCATGGAGGAGAGGGCAGTTGCAGCCTCCAAAGTTGCTTCTGTATATCCCAGGTGCTGCAAACTTTTTGGGGGGCCCTAAGCTATAGCTTGTTTTGCTTATACCTAAATCCAGCACTGGCTGTTGTGTCTGTGTGGTGCCTGTGTGTCAACGGTCATTGCCCTGGCCTTCGTCAGAGAGGCTGTGGTGGGGACTTGGGGTTTGGGGGGGGGAGTCGTTTAACTGCCCTCCCATTCCAGGTTTTAACAGAGGAATTCCTGCCTTGCAGCGGGTTGGGCTGGATGACCTCGGGGGGACCCTTTGCAACCCTGCAGCTCTGTGATTCTGAGAGAGCGGAGGAGCTGAAGGGTTGCCAGCTTCTTCCTGGCAGCGCAGCAATTAGACCTGGATTTGTGCCTCCGGAAAAAAATGATAGCCCCCTCCGCCTGGACTTGACACATGCCTCGCGCATATTCGGAGCACTGGCTTCAGATATATTGACTTTGTTCCCCCATAAGTGCAATTTCGCCCTCCCCTCCCCTCCCCTCTTTCTTGTTTTCCTTCGTCTTCCCCGACACCATCGGCTGAGTCAAAATTGAAATCTGTTCAAGCCTGGGATAATTTGCAATAAATCCTCCTGCTCGGTTTTCCGGAGGGGGGGGGGCTCCAGTATTTTGCATTTTAATTGAGTGTCGGCCCAGGCGATGCCTCCCCGGGGCCTGATCGAGACATTTTAGGTGCCCGAGAAAATCCAAATGGCAAAGGCTGCCCCACATACCCCACTTGTTAATATGGAGGGGGGGCATGGGTCTGCGGGGAGGGGAGAATGGTCTGCTTCGGGTACCTTCAAAACGGTGCCTGTCATGTTAGCTCAGTCGGTAGAAGATGGGCATCTTCATCTCAGGGTTCTGGGTTTGAGTTCAACGTTGGCCTCATCCGGCAGCCAGGCTCCAATGGAACCTCCAGGACCAGGGGCAGTCTATCCATATTCCTTGGATTTACAGGCGAACCTCCAAAAATTAGAATATCGTGGGAAAGTTCATTTATTTCAGTAATTCAACTTAAAAGGTGAAACTAATATATGACATGCAAAGCGAGATATGTCAAGCCTTTATTTGTTATAATTGTGATGACCATGGCGTACAGCTGATGAAAACCCCAAATTAACAATCTCAGAAAATCTGAATATTACCGTATTTTTCGCCCTATAGGACGCACCTTTTCCCCTCCAAAAATGAAGGGGAAATCTGGGTGCGTCCTATGGGGCGAATGCAGGCTTTTGCTGAAGCTTGGAGAGCGAGAGGGGTCGGTGCGCACTGACCTCTCTTGCTCTCCAGGCTTCAGGAAGACATCCGCAGCCTAGGCAGCCCTGCGGGAGGTCCCGCAGGGCTGTCTAGGCTGCAGATAGCAGCCTGCTTCCTGGCGCGAGGGGCTCCCTGAAGCAGAGCGCCCCGCACGCCGGGCAGACATCGGCCAGCCCCACAAGCTTGGGGGACAGCAGGGAGGCGCAGCGCCGCCATCCCGCTGTTCCTCAACCTGGTTCGGTTTCCCCGACCTGGTTTGGGGGGGGAAATAAAGGGAATTTCCCCC
This sequence comes from Podarcis bocagei, assembly GCF_964188305.1. Lineage (NCBI taxonomy): Eukaryota > Metazoa > Chordata > Lepidosauria > Squamata > Lacertidae > Podarcis > Podarcis bocagei. Next base: position 3,174,857 of record NC_138132.1, on the reverse strand, counting down.
CCTTTATTTCCCCCCCAAAAAACTAGGTGCGTCCTATTGGACGGAGCATCCTATGGGACGAAAAATACGGTAAATGAAATCAGCAAAACAAGGACTGCAAGTAGAGCAATACTGGACCTCTGAGAAGTAAAAGCATGCATATGTACTCAGTACTTGGTTTGGGCCCCTTTTGCATCAATTACTGCCTCAATGCGGCGTGGCATGGATGCTGTCAGCCTGTGGCACTGCTGAAGTGTTATGGAAGACCAGGATGCTTCAACAGCAGCCTTCAGCTCTTCCGCATTGCTTGGTCTCATGTCTCTCATCTTTCTCTTGGCAATGCCCCATAGATTCTCTATGGGGTTCAGGTCAGGTGAGTTTGCTGGCCAATCAAGCACAGTAATCCCATGGGCATTGAACCAGGTTTTGGTACTTTTGGCAGTGTGGGCAGGTGGCAAAGTCCTGCTGGAAAATGAAATCAGCATCCCCATAAAGCTCGTCTGCGGAAGGAAGCATGAAGTGCTCCAAAATCTCCTGGTAGACAAGGAGTCTCAAAGCGGCTAACATTCTCCTTTCCCTTCCTCCTCCACAACAAACACTCTGTGAGGTGAGTGGGGCTGAGAGACTTCAGAGAAGTGTGACTGGCCCAAGGTCACCCAGCAGCTGCAGGTGGAGGAGCGGAGACGCGAACCCGGTTCACCAGATTACGAGACTACCGCTCTTAACCACTACACCACACTGGCTCCCCAAATCAACACAGACTGTGGAAACTTCACACTGGACTTCAAGTATCTGGCATTGTGTGCCTCCCCATTCTTCCTCCAGACTCTGGGTCCTTGGTTTCCAAATGAGATGCAAAAGCTGCTCTCATCAAAAAAGAGATTTGGGGAGCCGAAATAAATGAACTTTTCCATGATATTCTAATTTTCTGAGTTTCACCTGTAAGTGTGCCCAAAATTGTCCCTTTGTCGTTCTTTCTTTTCATAAAGTTTTTTCATTTCATCATGTACCGTATATAAAACCGAGAGAACAATTATAACAGGTGGAAATTAAAAGACGAAAAACAAAGCTATGAAACAGGCACCGGGAATGAATACAGTTGCACATGGGTTCAAATAACAGAAGCCCAAGTGAGGAATATCAGCGTTGTCCGATTATCAAGCTGAGCCCCACATTTGCTGGGCTTCTGGCAAAGGTTGCCTGGGAAATTCTAATTTTCCGAGTTTCACCTGTATACACCTGTATGGTGTATTTGGCCGCTGTGAGAACAGGATACTGGACTGGAGGTGTAGCTGCCAGGCTCTTATGGAACCTGCAGGTCTAGGGGCAGTCTATCGGCACTTCTGTGTTTTTAGGGCTGTTTGCCCCAAGGGCCTAAGAAGAGGCTGTTGCATCAGGCCAAAGAAGGACCATCTATTCTCGCCGGAGGTGTAAATGACTACCAGACTTTGAGAAGCTGCTGTCACGGGATCAAGTTTGTCAGTTTTGTTGAATTAGCTAATTAAACAGTTTTAATTGGATTTTGAATAAATGTGCAATGGTTTTTCTCACTGTTTTTTTTAATAGTATGATTGTGTTACTATATTCCTTAGTGGGTTGTGCAAACCACTATTCTGAAGAGTGCTTTTTATAGGGTGGGGAAGCAGGCACTGGGTGTGAATTTGCGGAGTCCAGAAAAGCTTGGGAACTACTGATTTAGGTGATTTCCCAGCCCCAGAAGATGAGGCGCCCTTATTTTTTAATTATGCATTTATTGATTGCGGCAGCTAGACTGGTGGCTGGGAGTGGTCACTGGGACCACATAACACCAGTCTTGAAAGACCTACATTGGCTCCCAGTACGTTTCCGAGCACAATTCAAAGTGTTGGTGCTGACCTTGAAAGCCCTAAATGTTAGCGACGACCCATCAAGATAAACCACGGGTAGAGTGAGCCCGTGGCCGTGGGACTCGGCGGGCACCAGAAGCTGCTCCGAAAACACAGAAGGGACCCCGTAAGGAGACCCGGAGTGAAGGAGGGGTAGCGGTGCTGTGAGTTCATCGCTCTTTCCGCGGAAGTGAAGCCGCGCGGCTGTTACAGATGAGCGCTGATCCTTCTTCCTAAAATCAACACCAAACTGCAAGTAACATACCCGTGAGTAAAGGGGACTAAAATTTGGCAAAGAATTCGGTAAATTTGGCTGAAAGCGGGAGACGATAAAAGGGAAGTCCGTCTTCCGACATTGCTGACAAGATCAAAGCAAAGCTTTAAAAAGCGGAAGCGCTTGAAACGGGACTTTGGGAAGCTTTAACTTTCTCGTGCTATTAAACCTGCTCTTTTTCCTGCTGAACTGAAGGTGGAAAGGGACTTTGATTATAAGAATGAGTAACGGGGGTTCTCCTCCTACCTTCCCCTCCCTTTGGGGTGATTTTTAAAGAGCCAGATCGTCGGGCTGCCGGAGAAAGAGACTGTGCTAAACTGCGGAAACAGTTGCAAACTTTGTAAAAACTTTGTTGGAGCATAACTGATACATTTGAGCAGGAAAGTTTGGATGTGATATTGTTGCAAGCACCCCTTGTGAAACTTTGTTGAACTTTAAAAGGTGCTCTGGGGAATTTTGAATCTTTGAAGGGACTGTTGGATATTGAACTTACTGAGTCGAAAAAATTTGGAACTTTAATGGCGGACTACTTCCTTCTTTGTCTTTGAAACTTGGTGGCACTCCCCCTACAGGGCTTTCGGATTATAAAATCCTGGGAACTGATTTTTGTTTTGAATTCCACTTTACCGGTTGTTTATAATTGAATTTGTCTTTCTCATGGAACAATAGACAATTTGACCTTGAACACTGACAGATGTGTAATGAGTGGTGCAGGGAGAACAAGAGCATCTAAAGCTAAGGAATTTAAAGAGGCCAAGGAGAAAGAAAAGGAAAGGAAACCAGCACAACTTGTACAAACAACACTGACCCAAGGACGCCGATCGTCGGTTCCAGCTGTACTGGTGACCCAAAGGGAACAAGGGGAAACAACTGAGAAGTCCACTGAGGAAGATATGGCAGCAGGTGGGTCAGATACACTATTTAAACAAATATTGGAGCAACTATCAAGTTTAAACCAGAAGGTGGACGACCAGTCTTTGAAGATAGATAAAGCAACTTCCTCGATTCAAAAATTGACTGATCAAGTTTCCCAGCACACGCAAGCCATAGAGAATTTGCAAGGAGCAACAGCGGAAAATCGGGAATTGGCTGGAGAAGCAATCCAGAAAGTGGGAGCTCTACAAAAAGAAGTGGAAGAAATAAAAGGAGAAGTCAAGCCCCTGCACAATCAGGTGGGTGAACAACAAGTCTATCTGTCAATGGTGGAACTGAAAAATCGCGAGAGTAACATCAAATTGAGAGGCATCCCGGAACTAGAGCAAGGAGATTTGATTGGATACTTGACACAGGAATTTTCGAAGTTCTGGGGTTTAAAGGAAGACACAGATTTTAAGATTGTTTCGGCATATAGACTGGGAAGAGTGGTAAAGAAAGATAGATCTAGAGACTGTCTGATAATTTTAAGATCAAAGGAAGAGAGGGATAAGATCCTAGGTCTCCATTTCAAAAAAGCAATTGAAATACAAGACAAAAGGGTGGAAATCTATAGAGATATCCTGAGACAGCTGTTGGATCTTAGAGCCACCTATTCAGAACTAGCAAAATTGCTGAGATACAACGCAATTCCCTACAGGTGGGAGTTTCCACAAGGATTATCTTTCACCTACAAAGAAAGGAAGGTTAAAATTAGAACACCTGAAGATAACCAAAAGTTCCTTCACGACCACGGAGAAGATCTCCAAAAAGGAGTGGACTGGCTTCCAGCTGTACCAGCACCAATATTGCCTGAAAGCGGGCCAACGCCTGCACCCTCGGGATCTGAGCAAAAGGAAGGCACCCCATCTTAAGAACGTTTAAAATAGAACAGGATGTCTCTGCAGCTACTTAGCTGGAACATAAATGGCGGGAATTCTCCGGAAAAAAGAAGGAGGATATTCCATATTTTGAAAAAAGAACAATTGGATGTAATATGCCTTCAAGAAACACATGTGACTAGGCTCCACAGGAAAGTACTAATTAATAAAAGACTTGGCCAAGAATTTATTTCATCAGACAAAGTCAAAAAAAGAGGTGTTGTAATTTATGCAAAGGAGAACCTGTCACCAAAATTCTTATTTAAAGATGATCATGGAAGAATTCTCGCAATTGAAATCCAAACACAAGGGGAAAAGATTTTGATATTAGGAGTTTATGCGCCAAATGATGGAAAATCAGAATTTTATAAGAAGCTGCATGAGACAATGATGGACTACCTGGACTATTCTAATATTATCGTGATGGGAGATATGAATGGGGTGGTGTCTACAAATATGGACAAATCCCAAAATCAAAATTTAACAACAGATGGCAGACTCCCTAAAACCTTTTTTGAAATGACAGACAATATGGACTTGATTGACATTTGGAGGACAAGGAACCCCTTGGGTAAAGAAGGAACCTTCTTTTCTGAGGCCCACTTGTCATGGACACGAATCGACCAAATTTGGATATCTAGAGGACTGGCCCCGAAAACGAGAAAAGTGGAAATCTGCCCAAAAACCTGCTCCGACCATAATGCCTTAAAAATGGAATTGAGACTTTTCCCAACTGGATCCTTCAGATGGAGAATGAATGACACCTTGCTAAGAGATCAAGAGATCGTTAAGAAGGCCCAAAAAACGCTAAAGGACTATTTTGAAATAAATTTGAATACTACGGTGGAGAAAAGAATAATCTGGGATGCAAGCAAAGCTGTAATGAGAGGGTTTCTGATACAACAGAATACAATAAAGAGAAAATTTTGGAATGGAAAAAAGGAAAAAATTCTAGAGAAAATAAGTGAAGGAGAGAAAAAGCTGAGAACTAATCCGAAGTCAAAAGAGGTGCTAAGAGAGATCAAATTCCATCAAGCACAATATTCGAAATTGATTAATCAAGAGATTGAGTGGAAAATCAAACAAATGAAGCAGAGATCGTTTGAATCAGCAAATAAATGTGGAAAGTTGCTAGCTTGGCAATTGAAAAAAAGACAAAAGCTAAACACGGTTACAAATTTGGAGATTCAAGGAAAAATAGTTCAGAAACCAGAAGAAATAAGAAAATGCTTCCACAGATATTTCAAAGAACTTTATGCACAGGGGCCTCAGAAAGAATCGGAAATAGACCAATTCTTGAGGACAAATGGACTATCCAAAATAAGTCAAGATAAAAGATCAATGCTCAACAGTAAAATAACTCAACAGGAAATTGAAGGTGCCATCCAAAATATGCAACTTGGCAAATCTCCAGGCCCAGATGGTCTCACCTCCAAATATTATAAGACTCTGAAGGATTGTTTGACACAACCGTTGTTGGAGGTTTGCAACCAGATTATGGAGGGGAGAAGGGCACCGGAAACGTGGAAAGAAGCATTCATCACATTGATTCCTAAGTCAGAGAAGGAAAAGACTCAGCTTAAGAACTACCGTCCCATCTCACTCCTGAATGTGGATTACAAATTATTTGCAGACATTTTAGCAAGTAGACTTAAAAACGTATTAAATGAAGTAATTCACAAGGACCAAGCAGGCTTTCTCCCTGGTAGACACATGTCTGATAATACCAGGAATATTATTGATATATTGGAGCTGTTGCGAATTAGAAACACAAGGGCTGCTTTAATCTTTATTGATGCGGAGAAAGCATTTGACAACATTTCTTGGATGTTTATGAAGAAAAACTTGAAGGGGATGGGAGTGGGACGGGGGTTTGAAAATGGACTAGAAGCAATTTATTCAGAGCAAAAAGCCAAGTTGATAGTGAACAATGTGGTGTCGGATGAACTTCTAATTGAAAAAGGGACACGACAGGGGTGCCCTTTATCCCCTCTGCTATTTATTTCTGTTCTGGAGGTATTGCTGAATATGATTAGGGAGGACCAGCTGGTGCAAGGTATAGAGGTCGGAGCGAAACAATACAAACTGAAAGCCTTTGCAGATGACCTAGTCTTGACAGTACAGGAGCCAGTATCTAGCACAAAAAGAGTTTTGGAACTTATTTTGGAGTTTGGTCGGGTGGCGGGATTTAAGTTAAACAAACAAAAAACTAAGGTTTTGGTTAAAAATCTGACACCTACAGAGATAGAGGGGTATCAGAAAGAGACAGAGCTAAGTGTGGTTAAAAAAGTGAAATACCTGGGGGTATACTTGTCCACTAAAAATTTAAACCTTTTTAAAGATAACTATGAAAAATGTTGGTTGGAAATTAAAAAAGACTTGGATATTTGGTCAAGATTGAAACTTACCTTGTCAGGCCGAATCGCAGCTATAAAGATGTGTGTTTTGCCTAAAATGCTATTCTTATTTCAGACCCTTCAGGTCGTGGACAGAATGGAATGTTTTGGAAAGTGGCAGAAGGATATTTCTAAGTTTGTCTGGCAGGGCAAAAAGCCCCGAATAAAATTTAAAATACTAACCGACTCAAAAGAAAGAGGGGGGTTTGCCCTGCCGGACCTAAGGTTGTACTATGAAGCTGCAGCCTTCTGCTGGTTGAAGGATTGGTTCCTGTTGGAAAACACCGATGTCCTAGATCTGGAAGGGTTTGATAATGTGTATGGTTGGCATGCATATTTGTGGTATGACAAGGCGAAGGTTCATAAATTGTTCAAAAACCATATTGTCAGAAAATCAATTTTTGCCGTCTGGATGAAGTACAAGGACTTATTAGAAAGCAAGACCCCGAGGTGGTTATCACCTGTGGAAGCCAAGATTTCTAAAAAAAAGCCCAATATGGAGGCCTACTGGCCAAAATATTGGGAACTGATTGAAAGAGTTGGAGACAACTGGAAGCTCCAAAGCCAGGACAAATTAAAAGGTAAGGTGCGAGATTGGTTACATTATGCTCAAATTCAAGAGGTATTCAAAATGGACAAAAAAGTGGGTTTCCAGGTGGAGAAATCGAAACTGGAGACGGAGTTACTAGAACCAAAGACTAAGGTATTTTCGAGGATGTATGACTTGCTGCTTAAATGGAACACACAGGATGAGACAGTTAAATCTGCTATGATTAAATGGGCACAGGATGTAGGACACAACATTATGTCTGAGGACTGGGAAAGGTTATGGAACACCGGTATGAAATTTACGGCATGTAGTGCCTTGAAAGAGAACATTATGAAAATGGTATACCGGTGGTACATGACCCCAGTCAAGTTGGCTAAAATATACCATCTTTCTGATAATAAGTGTTGGAAATGCAAGGAGGCAGAAGGGACATTCTTTCACCTCTGGTGGACCTGCCCGAAAGTAAAGGCCTTTTGGGAAATGATACATAATGAGCTGAAAAAGGTATTCAGATATACCTTTTCTAAGAAACCAGAGGCCTTTCTTCTGGGCATGGTGGACCGGAAGGTGCCAAAGAAGGATAGAACCTTGTTTATGTATGCAACCACAGCAGCTAGGATTCTTATCGCAAAGTTCTGGAAGACATCAGATTTACCCACACTGGAGGACTGGCAGACGCAGCTGATGGACTACATGGAGTTGGCAGAAATGACTGGCAGAATTCGAGATCTGAGCGAAGAAACAATGGAGGAGGACTGGAAAAAATTCAAGGACTATTTGCAAAAACATTATAAGTTGTTTGAATGTTAAGATTGCGCACGATTAAGATACGTTATGCTTCTGCAATTTATTTTAAGTAAATGATAAAGTAAGTATTGATGGGGAAAAAAATGAGACAAATTAGAAACAAAATATTATGTTTATTAAGAGTGTCAAAATTAAATTACAAATTTTTGAAATTGGTAACATAATAAATACAAAGGTATAATAAGTTGGGAAATAAGATAATAAATTGCTGAATTGGTTAGAATGATGAATGCAATGCTGAGAGGATGTGAGGAGGTCCAAAAAGATGTCGAAAAATTTTATAATGATTCTTTCTTTTTTCTCTGTTTTTCTTCATATATATAGAAAATGTTTCTTGTATATTGCTGTTTAAACTAATGTGTTCACCTATGGAAAGAAACGCAATAAAAAAATTTTATATAAAAAAAATGAAAGCCCTAAATGGCCTTGGTCCAGTAGACCTGAAGGAGCATCTCCACCCCCATATTTCTACCTGGAAACTGAGGTCCAGCGCTGAGGGCCTTCTGGCAGTTCCCTCCCTGCGAGAAGTGAGGTTACAGGGAACCAGGCAGAGGGCCTTCTCAGTAGTGGCACCCGCCCTGTGGAACGCCCTCCCACCAGATGTGAAGGAAATAAGTAGCTATCTTCTCTTTAAAAGACACCTGAAGGCAGCCCTGTTTAGGGAAGTTTTTAATATTTAATGCTGTATTGTTTTTAACACTCGATTGGGAGCCGCCCAGAGTGGCTGGGGAAACTCAGCCAGATGGGCGGGGTATAAATAAATTATTATTATTATTATTATTAGCTCACCATTTTCCTCCATGGAGATGGTTCTACCCTTTCCTATTTAATCCCCACAACAACAGCCCTGCAAGGTAGTCTAGGCAGAGACAGGCAGCGGCTGGTCCCCAATGTCACACCCAGTGAACTTCATAGTCTAGCGGGCGTGGGGGTGGGATTCGAACCCTGGTCTTTCCCGGGTCCTAGTCCTAGACACTCGCACTGCACACCAACCTACCCTGGCTCCCTTAAGCAAACAAGGGTGCCTTCTGAGCATGTTCAGAGCGCTCCTGCCTGGCAAGCATGCCAGCATCTCACACCTCTCTGTGCTGCCAGCAGAGAAACTGGGGCTTAGAAAGGCACAGGGACTTTTTGAGGTCTTATAAAAAAAAAAAAGGCGCAGGTTTTTGGCGTAGCCGGGGTGGACTGAGGACTGTGCAGACCTCTGGTGGCCAGTTTCCTGAGTGCCTGCGTTCTCTCTTGGCAGGTTTGCTCAAATATTAATGGGCCACAAGATGTTAGAAGTTACTTGGAAGTATACCAAACAGGCCTAGGACTAGAATAAGAATGAATTGTAAAAGATTGTGGACTAGATTATCAAGGAAAGAGAAGAGGATAGCAAATTGAAGGAGTTAATTTTATGAGAAATATGATCTTGGAGAGCTGTTACCAAAGTGATTCAATGAAATTCAAGTTGGGGGGGATTGGAGGAAGTCAGTTAACAATGAAAGCTAAATTGGGTTTTAGAAGTAATAAGTTTATTATTTTCGTTTTATTTTTCTTTAGTGTTGTAATGTATGTTTCTTTTTGTGTGTTATATATGTTATGTTTGTGATAAATGTTGAAAATTGATAATATATATTTTTTTGAAAACAACAACAACAAATCGCCGTGCCCCCCCCCCGCTGTGGCCTTAGAGAGAGAGACAGAGAGAGAGAGAGAGAGAGAAGAGGGATAAATGGAAAAGCCACCGTTGTCTAGGAAACGACTTTCAGGCTCCCCCCTCCCATCCCACTCCCCCCCTCCAAAAATGGAGCTTTTTACTGAAGAACAGAAAGAGGTGATGGGGGTGACACTGTGGGGGCTGGAGTGGATGTGGAACATCCCTGCCTCACCCCCCCAATTCTGACAATATGGGGGGGGGGACAGGAGAGGGGACCCCGGAAACATCTTCCCTGTCTGGCAGACCTGTGTGTGAAGAATGAGGGTTCCCCTCAACTCATTCCCAGAGTTTCTGGGACGTTTAGTTTGAGGGTTCTGAGAGTTGCTAGAAGCCCCCTTTTCAGCTCACGGCGCTACAGTTCCCAGAGTGATTTAACAATCGGTTGCTGTTCTCGGGAAACTCTGGGAATTGTAGCTGTGGGAGAGGGAAGAGGGGTCACCTCTAACAATTCCCAGCACCGTTAAAAAAACTCCAGTTCCCAGAATTGATTTGGGGGAAGCCATGACTGTTTAAGGGACGTGGGTGGCGCTCTGGGTTAAACCACAGAGCCCAGGACTTGCCGATCAGAAGGTCGGCGGTTCGAATCCCCGCGACGGGGTGAGCTCCCGTTGCTCGGTCACTGCTCCTGCCAACCTAGCAGTTCGAAAGCATGGCAAAGTGCAAGTAGATAAATAGGTACCACTCCAGCGGGAAGGTAAACAGCGTTTCTGTGCGCTGCTCTGGTTCACCAGAAGTGGCTTAGTCATGCTGGCCACATGACCCGGAAGCTGTACGCCGGCTCCCTCGGCCAATAAAGCGAGGTGAGCGCCGCAACCCCAGAGTCGGCCACGACTGGACTTAACTGTCAGGGGTCCCTTTACCTTTACCTATTCTATTTTGTAGAATCCTAAAAATATAGGCTTGGAAGGGACTCCAACCCTCGGCAAATGCAGTGAAAGAACCCTTGGGCCTGACCCTCTGACCCACCTTCCTTTTTAAAACACACATACACACTCTCACTGTTTTTCCTTAAAAAAGAAATACTATTTAGAGTCGGGGGAGGAAGCCCCATGCAGATTTATTAAGAACACAAGCTGCTGCTTTAGTTGGAGCCAGAACACTGGTCCACTTAGCTTAGTGCTGATGGCTCTGGCTGGCAACTGCTCTCAAAGGCATCAGGGAGAGACCTTTACCAACCATTCCAGGAGAAAGATCATAGAATCATAGGAAGGGACCCTACAGCTGGAAGGGACCCCGGGGGTCATCCAGTCCAACCCGCTGCAATGCGAGAATCTCAGCTAAAGCATCCATGGCAGATGGCCATCCAGCCTATGCCTAAAAACCTCCAAGGAAGAAGTATCCACAACCTCCCAAGGGTTGTTCTTCCTGATGTTTAAGTTGGAATCTCCTGTTCTTGTAACATGAATCGATTGGTTCGGGTCCTGCCTTCCAGAGCAGGGGAAAACATGCTTGTTCCTTCTTCCATGGGACAGCCCTTGAGTTGTTAGAATATGGCATTTGTATCTCCTCTTTTCCAGGCTAAACATCCCCAAGGTAAACAAAGGTAAAGAAGGTAAACGGCGTTTCCGTGCGCTGCTCTGGTTCGCCAGAAGTGGCTTAGTCATGCTGGCCACATGACCTGGAAGCTGTACACTGGCTCCCTCGGCCAATAAAGCGAGATGAGCGCCGCAACCCCAGAGTCGGCCACGACTGGACCTAATGGTCAGGGGTCCCTTTACCTTTTACTATGACTGTTTAAAGTGGTATCACAGGGTTTAAATGTCTGGTGTGGCCTCAGTAAAGAAGGTTTTCACAATCTTGGGACCTGTTAAAAGCCTAGGAGCTTCTCCTGGAATATAAAGGCGGCTACAGTTAAAGCTCTGGTTTTCCCAGTAGTGATGTATGTATGCCGATATGCCGGCCAAGAGTGCCAAGAGAGGCTAAACATGGAGCCTGGCACGCTTCCCTTGCGCAGCTTGTAAACTGTCCGTGCCGATCCAAAAGTCCTTCTGCCTCTCTGCTTGACCGGTAGCAGAGTGATCACAGCGGTTAGAAACCAATTGCAGCGTGTGGGTAATAATTCAGAACAGACACAAGGCATTCCTTATCTTCTTAGCCTTTAATCATGAAGTTTAACAGCATAAATCAGACCAGGCGAGAACTGACACATTCTCCCTCTCGCATATCGACAGAGAGAAACACTCAGAGTCAAACCACTCCCGTGTTTGTGACCACGACTCAGGAAAGAGACGTCACACAGAACTCCTTAACCCTGTGAGTTCTGAAACCCAAAACAGTATGGAAGTGAGAGCTGGACCATAAAGAAGGCTGATCGCTGAAGAATCGATGCTTTTGAATTCTGGTGCTGGAGGAGACTCTGGAGAGTCCCATGGACTGCAAGAAGATCAAACCTCTCCATTCTGAAGGAAATCAGCCCTGAGTGCTCACTGGAAGGACAGATCGTGAAGCTGAGGCTCCAAGACTTTGGCCACCTCATGAGAAGAGAAGACTCCTTGGGAAAGACCCTGATGTTGGGAATGACAGAGGACGAGATGGTGGGACAGTGTTCTGGAAGCTACCAGCATGAGTTTGACTAAACTGTGCGAGGCAGTGGAAGACAGGAGTGCCTGGTGTGCTCTGGTCCAGGGGGTCACGAAGAGTCGGACACAACTAAAGGACAAAATTCTAATTTGTAGAATCCTAAAAGTTTCGGCTTGGAAGGGACTCCAACCCTCAGGAAACACAATTAAAGAATCCTGGGCCCGACCCTCTGTTCCACCTTCCATGTGACAACCCGTGAGATAATTGAAGACGGCTCTCATATCTCTTTTCCAGGCTAAACATCCCCAACTCCTTCAACCTTTCCTCATATGGCTTGGTTCCCAGACCCTTGATCATTCTGGTCGCCCTCTTCTGCCCACCTTCCAGCTTGTCAATATCCTTCTTGAATTCGGAAGCCCAGAACACAGGATTTCATGTGCGGTCTGACCAAAGCAGAACAGAGTGGGACTATCCCTTTCCTTGATCTGGACACTAGACTTCTGTTTATGCCACCTGGAATAGTGTTCGTTTCTTTTGCTGCTGCATCACACTGTTGGCTCATGTTTAGCTTGTGTTCCACTAAGACCCCTGGATCCTTTTCACGTGTGCTACTGGCAAACCAGGTGTCCCCCATCTTATATTGATGCAGCTGGTTCTTCCTGCCTAAGTGCAGAATTTTACATTTGTCGCTGTTGGAATTCATTTTGTTAGTTTTGGCCCAGAAAGAGAAAAAGAGGTTTGGGGGCTTAAATAATAACAATATTATTCCAACAGAATATTGAAATACAATAACCTATTAAACATTAAAAGCTTCCCTAAACAGGGCTACCTTCAGATGTCTTCTAAAAGTCTGGTAGTTGTTGTTCTCTTTGACATCTGGTGGGAGGGCATTCCACAGGGCGGGCGCCACCACCGAGAAGGCCCTCTGCCTGGTTCCCTGCAACCTCACTTTTTGCAGCTAGTGAATCACCAGAAGGCCCTCAGAGCTGGAACTCAGTGTCCGGTCAGAACGATGGGGGTGGAGACACTCCTTCAGGTATACTGGACCGAGGCCATTTAGGGCTTTAAATGTCAGCATTTTATAGAATTTTATAGAAATACTGTATAGAAGTTATCTCCCCTAATTCCAAGTGTGAGGGATGCGGGTGGCGCTGTGGTCTAAACCACAAAGCCCAGGGCTTGCTGATCAGAAGGTTGGCGGTTCGAATCCCCATAATTTTGTGAGCTCCCGTTGCTCAGTCACTGCTCCTGCCAACCTAGCAGTTCAAAAGCACGTCAAAAGTGCAAGTAGATAAATAGGTACCGCTCCGGCGGGAAGGTAAATGGCGTTTCCGTGCGCTGCTCTGGTTCGCCAGAAGCGGCTTAGTCATGCTGGCCTCATGACCCGGAAGCTGTATGCCAGCTCCCTTGGCCAGTAAAGTGAGATGAGCGTGAAACCCCAGAGTCGTCCACGACTGGACATAACGGTCAGGGGTCCCTTTACCTTTACCTTTAATCCCAAGTGTGTAAACCTGAGTTGTGGTTACTTAGACATGACACCCCATTATTATTATTCTGGGGTTCAGATATCAATCACTCTATTCCGTTGCTGCAGCTGACTCCCCTGATGGATTTTTGAGATTCCCAAACGTGGTACAAAAAGAGAGAGTCTGGCGCAATAAAGTAATAATAATACTACTAATACCAGTCATAATAGTTATAATAAAAAGCTTGTTAGCATAATGAGTTAATTACCGTGTTGCCTCATTAGCATAATAACGAGCCTCTTGCCACAACAAGCTAATTGCCATGACAAGGGGCTCATTTTGCCTGCTCATTAGCATAACAATGAGGAAATTGCCACTACAATGAGCTCATTATGAGGCCTCATTAGCATACCAATTAGCTCATTTGCATGCCAAAGTGCAAGCTGATCCTTACTGTCTTTTCACAGGAATATTTTTCTAAAAGTTTTCTTGACAAGGAGTCTGTGTCGCCTTCTTGGAGAAAGCAGATCAATTACAGCAGTCTTGAAAGTGACTCGAAAATTCCTGGTGAAAATTGGTTTTCTGAAGGATATTTCCTTCTCCTTGGCATTTCCTAATGTTTTTTTCTCTGGGCACCAGAGAGCGATGTGCCAAGGAGAATGAACCCGCGCCCAAAGTTCTGAGCAGTTGGACAGCACTATTCTGTAATTATGAAATTCTCTCCCCAAAACGAAAAGTCCCATCCCATCCATTTCAGGACCTTGATTGCAAAAAGGGTTCGGATCCTACTCTGGGGTAAATTTACTGCAAAAGGAAGCAGGGGAAATGGGAGGCCAGGGGCTGAGATGAGCTGGAATCCAGCACAGTTTGTCTTCTTCTCCTTCTTTGGCAATCCCTCATAGCCGAGGAAGATTGTCTTCCATAAACTCAGTTTTAACAGTGAATCCATAAGTGACTGTGGAGGCCAATTCTGGATCCACACGTCCTTCCACAGTGGGGACATTGGTTTCCGGGCAGGAGCTGATTACGATGTGGATTTGCCAAGCGTGCCTTCCTCTCAGCACGTTTCTCCATTGTGTCCTGAGTTCGAGTGTCTTCAAAGCCCAGGACACCTTTGGTCAAGGCTGTTCTCCAACTGGAGCGCTCGCCCTCCGTGTGGAACGCCCTCCCATCAGATGTCAAGGAAATAAACAACTACTTGACTTTTAGAAGACATCTGAAAGCAGCCCTGTACAGGGAAGTTTTTAATGTTTGATGTTTTATCGCGTTTTTAATATTCTGTTGGGAGCTGCCCAGAGTGGCTGGGGAAACCCAGCCAGATGGGCGGGGTATTAAGAAGAAGAAGGAGGAGGAGGAGGCGGCGGCCAGGGCCTTTTCAGTATTGGCCCCAACTTGGTGAAACGCTGTTTCACAAGAGACCAGGGCCCTGCAGGACTTGACATCTTTCCGCAGGGCCTGCAAGACAGAGCTGTTCTGCCTGGCCTTTGGTTTGGACTCAGTTTGGCCCTTCTGTTTCCCTCCCCTTATGGTTTTGATCTATGGGCTACTTTTAAAATGAGGCTGCATATTAAATTGCATTTTAACCTGCATTTTAAATTGGTTCCCCCCCCCCTATTATGTTTTTACTGTAATTTTACTGGTGTTAGCCGCCCTGAGCCCGGCTCTGGCCGGGGAGGGCGGGGTATAAATTTATTATTATTATTATTATTATTATTATTATTATTATTATTATTATTAACCCCACTCTATTCTGCCTTGGCCAGACCACACCTGAAATACTGCGTCCAGTTCTGTGCATCACAATTTGTGGCCTGGCGTGCCTTGGGAGTGAGGCATGCCGCTGGAATGACCCCAGCTTTGAGGGATGCATTCACTGAGCCTCGCAGGGCAGTGTGAGCTGTTGTGTAGCCACCCTCCGACCAGAGCAACAACTCACGCCACCCTGCGTCCCCAAAAAACTGTGCCCGGGCCGATAGCTTGCCCAGCCCCCTGACGCTATGCCTGCGCTCCAGACCGGGACACCCCTGTTAGAATTCCTGCTCCGTGATTGCAGTCATGGGATTGCTGTCTATCACATGACGGTGTAGGTTTTGACTCCACCGAGTGGGAAGTGACGGAGACAGGATGTTTGTGTTCCTGTGTTCCGTGAAGTGGGACTATTGTCCTTTGTCCTTTTTGTCTTTGCTGTCTGATGCTAGAGAGAGAGGGAGCCGTGTTGCAGTGCTCCGTGTGTGTTTATATGTAAATAAAGTCAATTAGCCAAAATGCTGAGTTGGTGAGGTCTGTTGCGCAAGCTGCGCAGACTCTGCGGATCCCTAAGTGTGCCGGTGTCTGTTGGCATCGGTCGCTGTGATGTTCAGGCTGAAGAAAGCTTTTGAAGCTCTCGAACGATCGACCAGGAGGGAGGGAACCTGCCAGTAGGGCATGTGTCTCTGCCAGGGTTCTACTCGAGTGTAGGCTGAACTCCTGACAACTCCTGCCCAGGGATTGGTGCTGTCTGCATCTCCTGCCTGCTCTCTGGGATTAATTTCATATCCCACCTTTTTCTCCAAGGAGTTAAAAGTCCATGGCTTTTCTCTTCCTCATCGTATCCCAACCAACGACCCTGCGAGGTAGGTGAGGCTGAGAGGCAGGGACTGGCTCAAGGTCGCTCAGTGAATATCGTGGCCTAGAGGGATCCAGACCCGGGTCCTAGTCTTCATTCCTGTTGTCTTTGTCCATGGAGTTTTCTTGGCAGGGATACTGGAGTGCCTTGCCTGTTCCTGCTCCTATCCATTCTGAAGGAAACCAGCCTTGAGTGCTCACTGGAAGGACAGATCCTGAAACTGAGGCTCCAAGACTTTGGCCACCTCATGAGAAGAGAAGACTCCCCGGAAAAGACCCTGATGTTGGGAAAGATGGAGGGCACAAGGAGAAGGGGAAGACAGAGGATGAGATGGTGGGACAGTGTTCTCGAAGCTACCAGCATGAGCTGCGGGAGGCAGTGGAAGACAGGAGTGCCTGGCGTGCTCTGGTCCAGGGGGTCACGAAGAGTCGGACACGACTAAACGACTAAACAAGTCTTCATTCAAAGCTGACCACCACCTGGTGAGGGAGGTTCAGCTCATTGTGAGGTTCAAAATGTGAATCTGAGAGGCAGTGACTGGCCCAAGGTTATACTCAGGGAGTTTTGTGGCTGAGAAGGGTTTCAAACCCTGGTCTCTCCCAGGCCCTAGTCCTGCGCTGTCACCACTATGCCATACTGCCTCTCTCTGGAGTGCGTGTTATGGCTGTAAATGCGGAGTCTTAGACCTCCTCCAGCTGTGCGAGATCCCTTTCAGGCATCAATGCCAAAAGCCTCTGTATTCCAATCATGTCCTCCCCGGCACTGAGCTATGGCTTCTAATTCTCTGGGAAAAGGATCAGCGGCGATAAGGTGAAATTTGCAAATGGCATGTCATTATCCGACCCGGCAGAACCCAAAACAGGACTGATGTATGTGTGTGAGCGTTGGCTGAGCGTGCGAGCCTCGTGCGAGCCTCGTGCGGAACCAAGCGACAGGAGACTCGGATGACAGGTGACAGCGGCAAAAAATGTTTGGCGGTGCCAAGGGTGGGGAGGGCAGACCCGGGAGGAGGGGAACAAAATATTAACCCTGGTTTTTTCATGGTTTCTGAGCCAGGTGGTGAGGCTCGGGCAGGCGAGAGCTCAGCCCGGTGGTCTGGAGGTCGGCTCAGACGCGGCGAGGGTCAGAGTGGGCCAGGAGAGAGCAGGGAGCAATTATGAAGGGGATTGAGAACAATAATAGCATTTGACAGTTTCGCCGCCAGAGCTTTGGCTCCGTGGCCTTTTTGAAGCAGGGAGGCAAGGTTTCAAGGCCGCCTCGCTTCAGACGGGCCTCGCAGGGCTACCTCCATCCGCGACAAAGGCTGCAGACTTGCTGTGCATTTAGAAAAGGGCATTTCACAGAACTGTAGGCTTCAAAGGGGCACCCCAAAGGTCATCTATTCCAGCCCCCAGGAATCACAGGTGAAGAGTCCCTCACAGGTGGCCAACTGCCCTCTGTTGATGGTGGAGAGTCCAAGGTCATTCGTCCCACTGTTGAACATCTCTTACCATCATAAAGTCCTTTCTTTTCGCCAGAATCTCCTTTTGTGTTTCTGGAATCCCATTGGTTTCAAGTATTGCCCCCAGGGGCAGCAGAAAAACAAGCTCCTTCCTTCTTTCTCTTGACAGTCTGTTAGATATTCGAAGATGGCTACCAGATCGCCTCTCAGTCTCCTCTTCTCCGGGTTTTAAAATGCACAGCTTCTCCCAAAGAATTCTGGGAATTGTAGTTTGGGAATTGTAGTTTGTTAAGGGTGCCCAGAATCGTAGTGCTGGAAGGGCAAAGGACAGGTCCAAGGCTCCTTTGCAGGATGCCATGTGCTTTACATGCACACAGCCAGTTTTATTTATTTTTAAAATTACATTTATCTCCCTCTTCTGACCCTTAGGCAACACTGCCCCCTGTCCCTGTGCCTCTGACACCCTTCCCTCTTGTCATTTATATCCCACCTTTTCCTGGTGGGGTGTACATGATCTCTTCCTCCCCATTTCATCCTCTGAGAGAGGCCCCGAGAGAGGGTGACTGGCCCCCAAGCGAGCTTCATGGCAGAGCACAGATTTGAACCCGTCTCCCAGATCTTAGTCCGACACTCTGAACCAGGGGTCAGCAGGGGGACGGTCCATTGTCCCTCAGACCTTGTGGGGGGGCAGACTATATTTTGGAAAAAATAATAATGAATCAATTCCTATGCCCTACAAATAACCCAGAGATGCATTTTTTTTTAAAAAAGGACACATTCTACTCATGTAAAAACATGCTGATTCTTTGACCGTCTGAAAAATGCTTGAACAGAATAATAGGTAAGGATCAGAATAGCTTTCTACCAGGGAGACAGATAAAAAATAATACAAGAGTAGTGATTGATCTCCTAGAATATATTGATATGAAACCTAGTAAGAAGGTGGCAATGTTACTGGTAGACGCAGAGAAAGCCTTTGACAGTGTGACCTGGAATTTTCTGGTCCACACCATGGAAAGTTTGAAACTTGGGAATAAAATTTTGAATGGTATTAAAGCGATTTATGAAGGCCCCTGGCCTTAGTTTGCCTACCCATGCTCTGAACCACCCCACAGACTTTAAGGACCCCATAGCCAAGTCATTTCATTGCTTCCAGTACACCGATTCCAGCACTGCAGTGGGTTGGACTAGATGGCCGCTGGGTTCCCTTCCAACTCTCCAATTCTCTGATTCTATAAGACTGTGGAGCCTGTGACCCTCTGAATGTTGCTGAACTACAGCTGCCATCATATGCACATCTTTCAGTGTTGCCCATTAATCCAGATTTTCTGGACTGCAACCTGTAATTTTATCAATTAAATGACAGGGATACTCACGACCGCAGAACCCCCTGATACTATTATTAAGCTATTTGGAAAAATAATCATACAGTATTGGAGGTGGATCGTGTGTTAAATTTACTATCTGTGGCAAAAAAGAAGTGAGGATTGCTAAAGCTTGGAAGAAAAGCACAACTTCCTCAATTTGTAAATTCGTTTTTTTACTGAGACCTGAAACGGACATCTTTCGGGCTTGTTTCAGAAGTGCACTGTAAACTGCGGCTTGCCATAACAGACACTGTTACAGTTGCTGCATAATACCTGGTTTGTACAAAACTGATTGATTAGTGTGGCCGCATCTGCATTGTGGAACTCCCTGCCTATTGACATTGGGTAGATGCCTTCACTGTAAGGGACGCGGGTGGCGCTGTGGGTTAAACCACAGAGCCTAGGACTTGCCAATTAGAAGGTCGGCGGTTCAAATCCCCGCGACGGGGTGAGCTCCCGTTGCTCGGTCCCTGCTCCTGCCAACCTAGCAGTTCGAAAGCACGTCAAAGTGCAAGTAGATAAATAGGTACCACTTCAGTGGGAAGGTAAACGGTGTTTCCGTGCGCTGCTCTGGTTCACCAGAAGCGGCTTAGTCATGCTGGCCGCATGAACCAGAAGCTGTACACTGGCTCCCTCAACCAATAATGTGAGATGAGCGCCGCAACCCCAGAGTCGGTCACGACTGGACCTAAAGGTCAGGAGTCCCTTTACCTTTACCTAGATGCCTTCACTATATTCTAAAAACATTTTTGTTTAGACGAGCGCACAAAGGCAGTGCATGATTTCGATGTGTGTTGTAATCTGGTCTCCAGTTTCTTGCCGATTTTATTTCTCAAATGTGTCAAAGGGTTACTTTTGCTGATAATTTTGTTGTTGCTTTCCTGTTTATAAACCGCTTTGAGGTTTGTTTGTTTGTTTGTTTGTTTTAAAATAACAATACAAAAATCAAGTGGTGCATAGGTTTTAGGAAATGAGTAGGTAAATAAACAAAGCCCCTGCAAACAAATCGAGACCGCAAGAGATACTGTTGTGTTGCTGTGTTTGTGCAGCCGTCCTAAACCAGCAGAAAGTTTGGCGCCCGAGAGACTTGTGTTGAGTGGCAACCCCCTGTATGCACACCTGCGCCACTGTGTTGCACGCACACAGGCGCGCACAGCCTTTGATTTTATGCCTGAAACGCACAGCAGGAAGCTGAGCTTGGCCGCATCTGTTGATGGTTTCAGCAGGCGACACAGTTTGGCTCCTCTCTCCGCGCCACGACTTGGGCTTCCAGCTGTTGGCCCTGCCTGAGGCTGCAAATACACCATGCATTTGAAGCACACTGAAAGCGCATCTCCTCCCCGCAGGGGATCCGGGAACTGTAGTTTACCCCTTGCGGATAATGGGCTTTAAATGTATGTTGTGGATGCAGCCCAGGTCTCTTTGCAATGGGAGCTCAAGGATTGCAAGGTTGCACAAACACCATTCGTTTAAAGCCCGTTTAAAGTCCAGTGCATAAAGTCCGTTTAAAGCAGAGACATCACCTTGCCGACAAAGGTCCGTATAGTTAAACCATGGTTTTCCCAGTAGTGATGTATGGAAGTGAGAGCTGGACCATAAAGAAGGCTGTTTGCCGAAGAATGGATGCTTTTGAATTCTGGTGCTGGAGGAGACTCTTGAGAGTCCCATGGACTGCAAGAAGGTCAAACGTATCCATTCTTAAGGAAATCAGCCCTGAGTGCTCACTGGAAGGACAGATCCTGAAGCTGAGGCTCCAAGACTTTGGCCACCTCAGGGGAAGAGAAGACTCCCTGGAAAAGACCCTGATGTTGGGAAAGATGGAGGGCACAAGGAGAAGGGGACGGCAGAGGACGAGATGGTGGGACAGTGTTCTCGAAGCTCCCAGCATGAGTTTGACCAAACTGTGGGAGGCAGTGGAAGACAGGAGGGCCTGGCGTGCTTTGTTCCAGGGGTTCCGAAGAGGCGGACACGACTAAACAACAAACAAAAGTCCATTGCAAGGACAGTTTTCAGGATTCAGGCCGTGTGTGTGTGTGTGTGTGTGTGTGTGTGTGTGTTTCTATGCACCATGTGCAACACAGCCCAGGCTGTAATGGAAGGTCAAGGAATCTCATTTCTTTCTTTGATAGACTCCCTAGCACAGTGGATCAGGGGAATGTGGCCGTAATGTATCTTGATTTCAGTAAGGCTTTTGACAAAGTTAGAAATGTTAGAGGGAGTGTTTCTGGGCATGCGCAGAGAGGCTCGGCTACACATATATACAACCTGATCTTAGTTTCCCCTCGGTTTTCTTCTGCAACACTTTATCTCAAATATCCTCTGAACGCTCGTACTCCCAGTACTTGATATCTGGGTTTGACCTTGGTTGCTCGATTTCTGCATTTGATATCCACAACGTGATAAGTAACGTTCAAAGGTATCTCATCTTTGGCAGCCGGTAGCTTAGGAGATTTTTATTCCTGATGCTCGACAGAAGCAATCAGGAGATAGCAAGGGAGATTAAAAGTACAATTCCAGGTTAAAAAGCACGCGCAGGCGTGGATTTGAAGTTCAAACCCCACATTGTGCAATTGAAATTGGAATGGAGAAGTAAATATTTCGGAATATAAGATAAGAACCTAAGAAGAGGCTGCTGGATCAGGCCAGGAATTCAGCTAGCCCACCATTTAGGGTTACCATATTTGAAAAAGTAACCCCAAAGTTGTTGAGCTATTTTTTTTTTTAACAAAGTCAACCCCCGAAAGACAATGACTTGCCTTGCCTAAGATCCACCTTTCAGAAATGCCCCCAATTTCACCTTGGAAAGCCCATTGATGTCTGGGAAAATGTAGGGCAGCCCTAAGCATCCTCAGTGGCCAACCAAATGTCCGTTATGGGAAACCTGCAATCAGGATTTGAACACAAAAGCACAACTCTCTCCTCCTGCATTTCCAGGAACTTGTATTCAGAAGCATTTATGCCTCCGGCTGCGTAGGGCAGGTCATAGCCATCCTGGCTGGTAGCCATCAATAGCCCTCTCTTCCTCTAATAATTTGTCTAATCCTCTTGTAAAGCCACCCAGGTTGCTGGTCCTCACTGTTTTCTGTGGCAGGGAGTTCCATAGTCTAACTCGGTGCTGACCAGGGACGCGGACTTATAAAAAATATTGGGGGGGCCCGGGAAAGCTCATGAATAATAAATAAGCTCATGAATATGCAAATAAAGTGGCGCCGCCTCCTCGTGAGCGAATAGGGGAGAGCGTGCTGCGCCTATTAATCAGCTCCGGAGCGGAAATTGGGTGGAGCTTTTGCTCGGGAGGGAGGGCAGGAGGCATGCAGCCCGACCCTGTACATTTTGGGCTGGGGGAGGGGCGGCGATGGCGCTCTGCTGGAGGGGCACCGGAGATTATTGGGGGGGCAGAGCCCCCCCAAACGAATTTTTGAGGGGGCTCGGGCCCCCTCAAGCCCCATGGAGTCGGCGCCTATGGTGCTGACTCAAGTAGAACTTTCTTTCCTCCGTCCCCAGTCTTCCAACATTCACCTTCTCCGGATGACCACTGATTTGTAGTGCTCCTATCGCTGTGGTCTAAACCACCGAGCCTCTTGGGCTTGCTGATCAGAAGGTCGGCGGTTTGAATCCCCGCGACGGGGTGAGCTCCCGTTGCTCTGTCCCTGCTCCTGCCAACCTAGCAGTTCAAAAGCACGTCAAAGTGCAAGTAGATAAATAGGGACCGCTCCGGCCGGAAGATAAACGGCGTTTCCGTGCGCTGCTCTGGTTCGCCAGAAGTGGCTTAGTCCTGCTGGCCACATGACCTGGAAGCTGTACGCCGGCTCCCTCGGCCGGTAAAGCGAGATGAGCGCCGCAACCCCAGAGTCGGCCACGACTGGACCTAATGGTCAGGGGTCCCTTTACCTTTACCTATGGCAACCACAAGGGGTGGTGGTCTTAGGTTTGAATCCTGCATGCGGGCTTCGCTTTGGGGCCACCATGAGAACAGCATGCTGGGCTTGATCCAGCAGGCTTTCCTTACGTTCTTCTGAAGCTCAAATCCAGCATTTAGCATTTGAAATCTGGAGAATTTGAGCGCTTATGAATATTTTGGGCTATTTATCTCAATCTTCACATGCGCATGTTGCAGATGCAAAACACGACATGCCTAATTGGCTGACACACTCCCCATTCATTCATTCATTCTCTCTTCTCTCTCTCTCTCTC
Organism: Podarcis bocagei; assembly: GCF_964188305.1. Taxonomy (NCBI): domain Eukaryota; kingdom Metazoa; phylum Chordata; class Lepidosauria; order Squamata; family Lacertidae; genus Podarcis; species Podarcis bocagei. The sequence continues at coordinate 3,151,898 of NC_138132.1, read as the reverse complement.
TCTCTCTCTCTCTCTCTCTCTCTCTCTCACACACACACACACACACACACACACTGCTGAAACCTCATTCCAATGCTTGAGATGCTCCTCTCTCTCTCTCTCTCTCTCTCTCTCTCTCTCTCTCTCCAAATATCTATTGCATGCACAGCCCGTTCCATTGCAGGCACTGCTTGGAATTTCACACGCTCCTCTCAAGCCCAGACCCCCTTTTGTAAAACAGATCTTGAGGCTGCCTTTCCATCTGTTGCTGCCCAGCCTGAGCGAGACCCTCTGACCCTTTCCTTAAGGACGGAGTTTTTATTCTGTTCGTGGAATATCCACCTGCCGGCCTTTGGTCCACTGTTGAGAGCACGGTGTCAGAACTGCCGGGCTTCCCCGGAGCACGCTCAGAGTGCCTTTCACTTTCCACTGAGTAATTTCAGTCCCCTCCCTAGGTCTAGCACTGCTGGGCACTCAGAGGCCAATCTGTTGCGGGTGTCAGGGTGACCTGCCTCCATCCTGCCCCATTCCTGGTAAGCAGGAGGAGCAGCAGCGGTGGTTGGTGCCCACGGAGAGTGGTAGGGCAGAATGCGGGGAGCCCACCAGCAGGTGGCGCCAGAGCCAATGACGGGCAGAACCAGCTCGTTCTCACTCCATCCCCATCCTCTTGAACACTGAGACTAAGGGGTGGGGAGCTGACAGCCAGCTGGACCAGGTGAAAGTAAGGAGGCAGTGGGGGGAACTTGCAGGAATCGAGGTTGCTGGGGGAACACCCCCGTTCTCCCTAATGGACCGACCTCAAACAATATTGGAAGCCTCCATAGTTTTGGCTCCCATTAACCCATATATCCTGATACATCTCGGACATCACTTGCCACCTTCGTCTCTCCAGCTCCACCACTGGTCACCTGAAGGTCTCCTGCACTAGCAAATGACTTTGTCCTTTTTTCTCCTCTTGCCTTGAACGGCCTCCCAGAAAATCTTCACGATCCCCTTGCTCTGAATGGGTGGGATGGTTTCCAAAGATCTTCTTCTTGCCCTTGCTCTGAATGGGCTGAACAGTTTCCAAAGGTCTTCTCCTTGCCCTTGCTCTGAATGGGCTGAACGGTTTCCAAAGGTCTTCTCCTTGCCCTTGCTCTGAATGGGTGGAGTGGTTTCCAAAGGTCTTCTCCTTGCCCTTGCTCTGAACGGGCTGAACGGTTTCCAAAGGTCTTCTCCTTGCCCGTGCTCTGAATGGGCTGAACGGCTTCCAAAGATCTTCCCCCTGCCCTTTCTCTTAATGGGTTGGATGGTTTCCTGAGAACTCCACAGGTCTTTCTTCTCCTTGCCCTTGCTCTGAATGGGCTGAACGGTTTCCAAAGGTCTTCTCCTTGCCCTTGCTCTGAATGGGCTGAACGGTTTCCAAAGGTCTTCTCCTTGCCCTTGCTCTGAATGGGCTGAACCATTTCCAAAGGTCTTCTGCTTGCCCTTGCTGTGAACGGGCTGAACGGTTTCCAAAGGTCTTCTCCTTGCCCGTGCTCTGAATGGGCTGAACGGTTTCCAAAGGTCTTCTCCTTGCCCTTGCTCTGAATGGGCTGAACCATTTCCAAAGGTCTTCTGCTTGCCCTTGCTCTGAACGGGCTGAACGGTTTCCAAAGATCTTCTCCTTGCCCGTGCTCTGAATGGGCTGAACGGTTTCCAAAGGTCTTCTCCTTGCCCTTGCTCTGAATGGGCTGAACCATTTCTAAAGGTCTTCTCCTTGCCCTTGCTCTGAACAGGCTGAACAGTTTCCAAAGATCTTCTCCTTGCCCTTGCTCTTAATGGGTTGGATGGTTTCCTGAGAACTCCACAGGTCTTTCTTCTCCTTGCCCTTGCTCTGAACGGGCTTACAGAGTGCTGCCACCTCCTCCTTCCTTCGGATCCCTCCTCAAAACCTACTCCATCAGTGTTGCCTTTGGCTGAGCCCCACTGCAGCTGCCTCAAATACGTGCAGCAGAAATGATGGTGGATTTTATTCTCTCCTTGCCCCCCAGAGCCCCGTCTTAATCTTCCTCTCCTGCCTCCTGCACCTCAGGCAGACCACGTCGGTGATATTGAGCTTGCAAATATCTCTCTCACTGTCCAGCACGCAAAGGCGCAAGAGGAAACGCATTTGTGCAGCTCACCATCTGCGATTAATGGAGTAAAGACTGTCTGGCGACCAGTTCAAGGCTGTTCCTTCACCAGGGAAGAAAAAAAATGAATCCCTGAAACAGAAAACAAAACAAAAAACCACTTTTCTTCCCACTCGGCTGCCTGCCCTTGTTCATCAGCTCCAAAGCAAGCAGGCAGCCATCCTCATTTCCAAGAATGGATGAGCTCTGCAGGGCTATCGCACCTGGTCCCTCTGATAATGGAAAAGCGTATTTGGATGAAGCTGCAGAGGTCAACACATGGAAATGGCATTTGCAAGCAAGTAATTAGCAACTAACAGCTACATGCCAGCAATGTAGGAAGACCAGAAGCTACTGGGTGGAAGGGAAAGGGGCTCTGTATGAAAAGGTTTCTTGAATCAGTCTATGTTCAGGGGAAGTGGGGAATCCAGCTGCCTTGGGAGGTAAAGGTAAAGGGACCCCTGACCATTAGGTCCAGTCATGACCGACTCTGGGGTTATGGCACTCATCTCGCTTTACTGGCCGAGGGAGCCGGCATACAGCTTCCGGTTCATGTGGCCAGCAGGACTAAGCCGCTTCTGGCGAACAAGAGCAGCGCACAGAAACACCATTTGCCTTCCTGCCGGAGTGGTGCCTATTTATCTACTTGCAATGTGACGTGCTTTCGAACTGCTAGGTTGGCAGGAGCAGGGACTGAGAAACGGGAGCTCACCCCGTCACGGGGATTCGAACCGGCAACGTTCTGATCAGCAAAGTCCTAGGCTCTGTGGTTTAACCCACAGCACCCCCCACATCCCGCCTTGGGAGAGGTGCCTTCAACTCATCGTGCTGGGTTTTCAAAGAACTTTACAGGTCTTGCCCTTGTTGGCTCCCATGATCTAGTTTAGATTTATTCTAGTCTCCAGGGCCAGATGAACTGCATCCAAGAGTATTAAAAGAACTGGCAGATGTGATCTCAGAACCACTGGCAGTCATCTTTGAGAATTCCTGGAGAACAGGCGAAGTCCCGGCAGACTGGAGGAGGGCAAATGTTGTCCCTATTTTCAAAAAGGGGAAAAGAGAGGACCCAAATAATTACCGCCCAGTCAGTCTGACATCAATAGCAGGGAAGATTCTGGAGCAGATCATTAAGCAAACAGTCTGTGAGCACCTAGAAAGGAATGCTGTGATCACCAATAGTCAGCATGGATTTCTGAAAAATAAGTCATGTCAGACTAACTTGATCTCGTTTTTTGACAGAATTACAAGCCTGGTAGATGAAGGGAACTCAGTGGATATAGCCTACCTTGATTTCAGCAAGGCATTTGACAAGGTGCCCCATGATATTCTTGTAAAGAAGCTGGTAAAATACAGTCTTGACTCTGCTACCACTCAGTGGATTTGTAACTGGCTGACTGACCGAACCCAAAGGGTGCTCATCAATGGTTCCTCTTCATCCTGGAGAAGAGTGACTAGTGGGGTGCCACGGGGTTCTGTCTTGGGCCCGGTCTTATTCAACATCTTTATCAACGACTTGGATGATGGACTCAAGGGCATCCTGATCAAATTTGCAGATGACACCAAACTGGGAGGGGTGGCTAACACCCCAGAGGACATGATCACACTTTAAAACGACCTTGACAGATTAGAGAACTGGGCCAAAACAAACAAGATGAACTTTAACAGGGAGAAATGTAAAGTATTGCACTTGGGCAAAAAAAATGAGAGGCACAAATACAAGATGGGTGACACCTGGCTTGAGAGCAGTACATGTGAAAAGGATCTAGGAGTCTTGGTTGACCACAAACTTGACATGAGCCAACAGAGGCTTGACAACCATATGTCAGGAGTGCTCTGATGGTGTTTCCTGCTTGGCAGGGGGTTGGACTCGATGGCCCTTGTGGTCTCTTCCAACTCTATGATTCTATGATCCCTTATATCCTGATACATCAGCCATCGCTTTCCACCTTCGTCCACCCAGCTCCACCACCGGCAAGCTCTCCTGCACTCTCAAGAACACCTCCCAGGAGATCTTCATGTTGCCCTTGCTCTGAATGGGCTTGATGGTTCCCAGAGATCTTGCCCTTGCTCAGAATGGGCTTAATGGGTTTCAAAGCACTTCTAAGGTCTTCTCCTTGCGCTTGCTCAGAATGGGCCTAGGGGGCAGGGCCCACACTCACCCTGAACAGCTAAAAGAGGCTCCTGGGAGGCCCCTGGGAGATTGCTGGAACAACTCTTGGGTTGGGGCAGCTGGCTAAAATGTTTTACAATGTTTTAAACGGTTCGAATTTTGGGTTCTCTGTTTTGTTTTGGTTGGATTGGTGTTGGTTAAATGTTTAGTTGGGGTTGGCAGTTATTTTAATTTGGGTATAACTGTAAACTTTTTATTATTGTTGCTATTTTTATTATTATTAGCTTCTATTGATTTACTGGTTTGTTTGTTGCTTGTTTAGGATATTCTGTTTTTTAATGTTTGATGTTTTGGTGTTTTGGTTTTTTTACTGGGGGAAACCCAGCCAGATGGGCGGGATATAAATTAAAAAGTTGTTGCAGTTGTTGTTAGATGATGATTATGGAGAGCTGGACTTCCACTCTATTCACAGAAGTGGCTTTTACGTCTTGCGAAAGCACAAACAGAATACGGAAATTAAGAGATAGGGAGACGCCAGGGTAAATGGAATAAACTGCCGAATGAATGCCTCCGAAGGTCACGATTGCACCCTTCTTTGAGACCACTTTAAGTAGTCGTGCCTCCCCCCCCCCCCAAAGAATCCTGGGAGCTGTAGTTCATGAAGGGTACTGAGAGTTGTTGTTTAGTCGTTTAGTTGTGTCCGACTTAAGAGCCTCGGACATCACCAGGTTGATGGACTAGATGGAATGGACAAGAAGGACTGATAAAACCCGAGACCAGGAAGAAGGATGAAGATTGGAAGAAAGTTTTAAAAAATTTATTTTGAGAATTAGTGTAAAATTAATAAGTATTAGGAAAAATGTTGGAATGAAACTATTTGGCTTTAGTAGAAATGATATAAGGAGTCATGTACAAATAAGTATTAAGTTTTAAGTTTTAAGGTTTTTTTATGGTAAGATAAGGTTAAATAAATTAAGGTAAATTGAATGACAGAATATAGTGAAAGATGGAAAGGATTTGCTGAGTTAATTAATAGGTTAGATCATTAAGATAAATTATATAACAAAAATTGAGAAAGATGGAAAGAATTTGCTGAAACAATTAATTAAATTAGAATGCAAAAAGGGAGGTGTGAGGAGGTCGATGAAACAAGTAAATGAAAGATAAAGATATGGAACATTGGATGTGTGTTTTAATGTTATTGTTTTTTTTGCTGTATTGTTGTATTGTTTTTTATGCTTTTCCTTTTATGTATTGTAATGTATGTTTTGTCAAATTTTGTGTTGTTTTCTTTTCTTCTTTTTCTGTAATTCTTAAACTTCTAATAAATATCATTTTTTAAAAAAACAAAAAAACAATACTGTGTACAGCAGCTTTCTCCAACCTCCAGATATTTTGTACTAAAACTCCTCTATCAGCCCCGCAGCTAAGTCACAGCAAAAATGCCACGCGACTGATTACGACATTTTGCAAACGATTCACGCGCAGCGCTTGCGGCCTCCTTCTTGCAATGAATTAAAATACCGGTTTGCTTTAATAATGGGTTAGGCTTCGATTTTCATTAGCTGGGCTGGAACTTGAAAGGGATCTTTGGCTCTGGTGTGCTATTCCTAAGAGGGAATGAAATAAATATATATCCCTGGTTGGCCTAAGAATGATGGGAGCTTCTTTCAGACAAAATTACATGTAGCTTCCTTTAGAAAGCCTCCTCAATTGAGGCCTGGCAACGCGCAGATTGATTTCAGCCGACGAATCAGTTAAAAGGAAGGTGATTTATCTTCTGGCATCACATAACATAAGACTGCATTTGCCAATAATAGGCAAATTTGTGGCATTTAAATTTTGGATGTGTGTGTGGTAGGCAGTGGCGTAGCGTGGGGGGTGCAAGGGGGCAGGTCGCACCGGGCGCAACATCTGGGGGGGCGCGCTCGCTGCCTCTGGAGTCGCCGAAGAGCCTCGGGCGCAGGCTGTAGCAGAGCCGCATGTCTCGCGGCGCCCGGCTGAAGGCGCCCGGCAGGCAGCGGCTCTCAGTGCTCGCCGCGGAGGACGCGCCAGGCAGCCCCTCCTCACAGCCCCGCCTCCGCTGGTGCTGCTGCAGCTGCTGGGCCATTGCATTTTCCTCGCCTCTCTGCCCCCTTCCTCCTCCGGGCAAGCGGCGTCGTTTGGGCAGCAGCGCCAGCGGCAACTCGCAGGTTAGGGGTTAGGGGGGGCGCAAATTACGTGCCTTGCCCCGGGTTAGGGGGCGCAAATTACTTGCGTTGCCCCGGGTGCTGACAACTCACGCTACGCCGCTGGTGGTAGGTTTCCTCTGCATATCCAACAGTACAGGTTGGATCCTGACAAGACAGAAGTACTGTTTGTGGGGGACAGGGGGCGGGTGGATGTGGAGGACTCCCTGGTCCTGAATGGAGTAACTGTGCCCCTGAAGGACCAGGTGCGCAGCCTGGGAGTCATTTTGGACTCACAGCTGTCCATGGAGGCGCAGGTCCATTCTGGGTCCAGGGCAGCTCCATCTGGTACGCAGGCTGAGACCCTACCTGCTCGCGGACTGTCTCACCAGAGTGGTGCATGCTCTAGTTATCTCTCACTTGGACTACTGCAATGCGCTCTACGTGGGGCTACCTTTGAAGGTGACCCGGAAACTACAACTAATCCAGAATGCGGCAGCTAGACTGGGGACTGGGAAAAGCCGCCAAGACTTGAAAGTCCTACGCCAAGACTTGAAAGTCCTACATTGGCTCCCAGTACGTTTCCGAGCACAATTCAAAGTGTTGGTGCTGACCTTGAAAGCCCTAAATGGCCTCGGTCCTGTATACCCGAAGGAGCGTCTCCACCCCCATCGTTCAGCCCGGACACTGAGATCCAGCTCCGAGGGCCTTCTGGCGGTTCCCTCACTGTGAGAAGCCAAGTTACAGGGAACCAGGCAGAGGGCCTTCTCGGTAGTGGCGCCCTCCCTGTGGAACATTCCTTCAGATGTCAAGGAAATAAGCAGCTATCCTATCTTTAAAAGACATCTGAAGGCAGCCCTGTTCAGGGAAGTTTTTAATATTTAACGCTGTACTGTTTTTAACACTCGATTGGGAGCCGCCCAGAGTGGCTAGGGAAACTCAGACAGATGGGAGGGGTATAAATAATACATTATTTTTTTATTTTTATTACATTGTATGCCACTCTAAAAGCCCAGAAAATGTACACTGTGAACTGGGCACATCATCTGGGCACCGCAGTCAAAGAAGGATAGTGCCAGGCTGGAAGGTGCGCAGAGGAGAGTCTGGAAGCCAAGCCTTGTGAGGAACGGTTGAGGGAGCTGGGTCTGTTTAGCCTGGAGAAGAGGAGATTGACAGGAGATATGAGAGCCATCTTTAATTGACTCTGAAGGGGAGGACGTGAGCCAGTGGATTCAATCTGCAAGAACGGAGATGCCTGCTAATACAGTTGTACCTTGGTTGTCAAACGGCTTGGCTCCCGAACAAATCGGCTCCTGAACACCGCAAGTGTTCCAGTTTGCGAATGTTTTTTGGAAGCCGAACGTCCGACGCTGCTTCCAATTGAGTGCAGGAAGCTCCTGCAGCCAATTGGAAGCCATGCTTTGTTGTCGTTTAGTCGTGTTTGCCTCTTCGTGACCCCCTGGACCAGAGCACGCCAGGCACTCCTGTCTTCCACTGCCTCCCGCAGTTTGGTCAGACTCATGTTCATAGCTTTGAGAACACTGTCCCACCATCTCCTCCTCTGTCGTCCCCTTCTCCTTGTGCCCTCCATCTTCCCCAACATCAGGGTCTGTTCCAGGGAGTCTTCTCTTCTCCTGAGGTGGCCAAAGTCTTGGAGCCTCAGCTTCACGATCTGTCCTTCCAGTGAGCACTCAGGGCTGATTTCCTTCACAATGGAGAGGTTTGATCTATCCCCTTCATGGATCACCTGCCTTGCCGTGGCGAAGGGGCTTGAATAACTCAGAGAAGCTATGAGCTATGCCGTGCAGGGCCACCCAAGATGGACAGGTCATAGTGGAGAGTTTTGACCAAATGTGATCCACCTGGAGCAGGAACCGGCAAGCCACTCCAGTATCCCTGCCAAGAAAACTCCATGGACAAAGACAACAGGAAGCCACGCTATGATAGGAATTTTGAGGTCTTAGATATATGGTAATGTTCATAAGTGTACCAACTAAGCATGTACATAGTTCAGCACAGGAAGACCGACCTGAAACCATTTTAATTCCCCAACTGACCAAATGTTTTCCCTGCAAGGAGGGAGGGGCAGGGGCAGGGAGGCTTCCCATTGTCTCAGGAATTGAGTAATCAGCATTTTAATTGGCGACAGACTATCAGGAAAGGCAATCAGATAATCTGGCAAACAGGAAAAACAACATTCAAATTTTTGTTTTAGACCGCCTTTTCTGTGATGTAGGTATGATGTATCTAGGGGTGGTCTTGATCTACAGGGTGGCAATTTCAAAAGTCTATATAAGGCCTTGCGCCATTTTTCTGGGTCCCTCCTCTCTCCTGTGTGTGGGGAGTGAGGACCCTGTTGCAACAGTTCAATAAAGACCAGGCTTACTAGCTGCTTTGCTTCTCAATATTCTCAGGTTGGCCTTTGTTATTTTCTCCTACCAATAGGGAACCTACATAAGGACTCTATATGGGCTCTTGGATACCCCATAAGGGAAAAGGACAATTTTTGTTTACAACAACACCTTGGTTTTCAAACGGCTCCAGGAGTCAAACGGACTCCCGGATTGAGTTCAACAACCAAGGTACCACTGTATCAAGAAAAAAGTTTCCAACTATGAGAGCTATTTGACAGTGGAACAGAAGACCTGGGGAGGTGATGCTTTGCTTCATTGCAGGCTTTGAAACAAGAGGTTGGGTGCCAGGGAGTGCCAGGGATTCTTGGGCCCAGATTCCTGCATTGCAGGGGGTTGGACTACATGACCCCCTGGGGTCTCGTTCATCTCTACAGTTCTACAATTCTGGCAAAATGCATTAGATTGAAATCGAACGCAGCCTTTCCCTGGGTGTCCTTGGACCTGTTTGCCACCACTTCCAACCCCCCACCCCCAAGTCCATATCCTGTCCCCCCCACCCCAGGAATAACATAAACCAGACTGGGCTGCAGTTCACACACAAAAGATTTAATCACCTCCGAAAAAGCAGCCACACCCTGTGATGGAGGAAGAGGAGCTGGATGGCACTGGGAGAACTGGGAGGGCGGGGAATGGATGATGGCGAGGGGGGGGGGACGGGACAAAGAGGTCAGGGCGATGGCCGGGTGTGGCAGGCACAGGTTTTTAATGTAAAAACTTGTGTTCATCAACACTCAAACGTTTTTTTGGGGGGTTTGACCTTGAAAAGAAATAAGAGAGTCATGGTTTGGGTAGAAGTTAGAAGAGGGCATTTTGGGGGGGGGGTTGCAGGGGAGAAGGGAGGGAGCGGTCTTGCATGACTTTAAATGGGGGTGGGAACAGGGTCGATTTCAAAGGTTTTAAGGAAAAAGGAAAGGGGGGTCTGGGTGTCATCAATGTTGGAAGTGGGGCAGGTGAAATGGAGGACCATAGATTTTGGGCGAGTGGGGAGGGAGGGGTGGGCTGGCAGAAATGTGGGCGAAGGCAGGGAAATCGGGGGGGGGGAGGTGTCGGTCGACGAGTTCAAATGACTTTTCTGATGAATGAACACACCAAACACAGAATTTCTTTTTATCTAGACCAGCCAGATACAATAAATATAGTAACCGAATATTGTCTCCGTGGGTCCTGGGGGTGGGGTGGGGTGTGCAGCAAATGGGAAGGGGGACCCCCCCACCCCTCCCTTCCCTTAAGTCGGACCACCACCCCGGTAGTAGTTTTTCTGTGGTCTTATGCTCAGTTCTCTCCTGAAATAATTCCCCCCCAATTCTCTCCTTTTTTTTTATTGGAACAGTTATTAATGCATAAAGAGGAGGAAAGGGGAAAAAAAGAAAGAAAAGGATCTTTGTTTAGTTTTTCGTGTCATCTGTGCATATGTGTCTTTCCTTGGCCTCCCGCCACCCCCCAACCCCCCTCCCCCTTTCCCAACGCTCTTGAGCACTGGCACCCCTAAAACCATCCACAGCCCCCCCATCTCTCTCTCTCCCAACACCCTCTTTCCGGGAAACTGAACTTTCTCCCCCTTTCAGCGAAAAAAACATGGTCCAGTTTCCCTTCTCAATCTCTCTCTCTCTCTCTCTCTTTGTGGCTCGGTTAAGGCACCGCCGCAGGAGATTCTGGAAACGAGCGGTCGATTGCGGAAGAGGTTGGGGGGCAAAGGGGGGGGCGGGCCGGATCCGCCCCTTGCCCCCCATGAATATTTCGGCCTGCATCTCTCTCTCTCTCCCCCTGGCCACCTTCCCTGCCTCCCTTCCTTGGTTGCTCTGCCCCCAACGAGTTGTGCGTCCGGCAAGTCCCTCCCTCCGTCCCTCCGTCCGTCCCCCCTCCCCGCCGCCCGCCCCCCGCTTTTCAGACTGTGCTTTCGAGCATCCATTCTGTGCTGCTAAAAGTGACCCTCCTGTGGCTCAGGGGGTCCTCGTCCGAGTTCAACTGCGAGGTGGACATGTGTCGCTTTGTCCGTGCCCGACGCGGGTAGCTGTGGCTCTGGAACAGCGAGTAGTCCCCGTCGAAGGAGTGGCGGTGATGGTGAGTCCTGGACAACTCGCGCGCGGGGAACCCCACCAAACCGCTGCCACCGCCGCCCATCTTGGCCCGCAACGGCGGCCCCGACCCGGCGTCCTTGACCAAGCACAATGAAACCGTCGAGCCCCTCAGGGCACCTTCTGCCTGCCCTTCGTCAGAAGACAAGATGGCCACCGTATGGAGGCTGGTGGTCATCTTGGAGCCTCCTCGGCTGTCCAGCTCCGTCAAGGCAACGTCTTGGCGGCTGGGCGCCTCTCTTGCAACGTCCCCCCTCAGAGGAGGCTCCTTGGAGGCCACTTCTTGGAGAGTCTCGTATTTGTCCTTGGAGGACGAGCGGGGAAGGGGGTGGGCGTGAGGCTGGTTCCCGTTGGTCTGCGAGTAGACGTTGCTGACTTTGGCTTTCTTCTGCTCCTCCTGCCCGCTGTAGACTTTGTACCGGATCATGAGGATGATGATGAAGACCAGGACGGAGGCCACGATGATGCCCCCGATGATGATGATCATGGTGCCCCCCAGGAACTGGGTGTGAAGCGAGTGGCACTGGGTGGCCTCGCCCTCCGTGGTGAACTGGACGCAGCCCACCACCCGGGTGGCCGTCAGGGACGTCACCCCGTCGTCGTAGACGGCCAGGACACAAAGGTCGTAGTCCCGGCCGGCCGCCAAGTCATTCACCAGGAAGGTCTTGCTGGACGAGGGGATCATCCTGGGGGGGCGAGGAGAGAAGGAGACATTGGGATCAAACAAATTGAGGGTTAGAAACAGCACCCAGCCACCCCTTCCTCTCTCACGGGCCTCATTCTTGCATGGCTTAGGGCCCTCGTATTTATGGGACCGCCTCTCCTGGTCTGCCCCGCAGAGGACATTAAGGTCCATGAATAACCACAGTTTAGAGGTCCCGGGCCCTAAGGAAGTCAGACTATCCTCCACCAGGGCCAGGGCCTTCTCAGTGATGGCTCCAACCTGGTGGAATGCTCTGTCCCATGAGACCAGGGCCCTGCAGAATTTAACCTCCTTCCGCCTGGCCTGTAAGACAGAGCTATTCCCCCTGGCCTTTAATTTGAATTCAGCCTGATCTTTTATTTCCCTTCCCTTCCCTTCTCTTCCCTCCCCCTCCCCTTTTATGAAGATCACCTGCTCTGAGACCCCACAGCTAATTCTCCCCTGACCTCCTCGCTGGCCCAAGTAGGACCAATTCAGCCAGCTAGCCCTGGGGATTATTGAATTGATTTTTGAATTTTATTGTCATTCATGTTTTCACATTGTATTATATGATGTCTTTATAATTAAGTGTTTTAAATTTGTTGTTAGCCGCCCTGAGCCCGGTTTTTGAACCGGAAAGGGTGGGGTGTAAATAAAAATTTATTATTATAATTTATTATTATTATTATTATTATTATTATTATTATTATGATGATGTAACTTTCACAAAATCATAGAATTGTAGAGTTGGAAGGGACCCAGGGGTCATCTAGTCCAAGCCGCTGCAATGCAGGAATCTCAACTCAAGCATCCATTGTAGATGGCCATCCAACCACTGCTTAAAAATCTGCAAGGAGAGTCTACCACATCCCAAGGGAGGCCATTCCGCTGTTGAACAGCTCTTACTGTCAGAAAGTAATGTTTATTCGGAATCTCCTTTCTTGTAACTTGATGCCGTGGGTTCGAGTCCTACCCTCCAGAGGAGAACACAAGCTTGTTCCATCTTTCACATGACAGCCCATTTTATACTGGGAGATGGCAGAGGAGGGTGACCAAAATGATCAAGGGTCTGGAAACCAAGCCATATGAGGAACGGTTGAAGGAGTTGGGCATGTTTAGCCTGGAAAAGAGGAAACTGAGAGGAGATAGGATAGCCATCCTCTAATATCTGAAGTCCCCTTCATGGATCACTGCCTTGCCGTGGCGAAGGGGCTTGAAGAACTCAGAGAAGCTATGAACTACGCCAAGCAGGGCACACAAGATGAACAGGTCATAGTGGAGAGTTTGGACCAAACGTGATCCACCTGGAGGAGGAACCGGCAAACCACTCCAGTATCCTTGCCAAGAAAACAACATGGACAAATACAACAGGCATATAAAAGTTATGACGCTGGAAGATGAGCCCCTCAGGTCGGAAGGCGTCCAACATGCTACTGGGGAAGAGCGGAGGGCAAGTACAAGTAGATCCAGAGCTGATGAAGCGGCTGGGCCAAAGCCGAAAGGACGCTCAGTTGCGGATATGCCTGGAAGCGAAAGGAAAGTCCAATGCTGTAAAGAAAAATATTGCATAGGAACCTGGAATGTAAGAACCATGAACCTGGGTAAGTTGGAGGTGGTCAAAAATGAGATGGCAAGAATAAATATTGACATCCTGGGCATCAGTGAACTAAAATGGACGGGAATGGGTGAATTCAGTTCGGATGACCATCACATCTACTACTGTGGGCAAGAAACCTGTAAAAGAAATGGAGTGGCCCTCATAGTCAACAAAAGAGTGGCGAAAGCTGTACTGGGATGCAATCTCAAAAATGATAGAATGATCTCGATACGAATCCAAGGCAGACCTTTTAACATCACAGTAATCCAAGTGTATGCACCAACCACTGGTGCTGAAGAAACTGAAATTGACCAATTCTATGAAGACTTACAACACCTTATAGAAGTGACACCAAAGAAGGATGTTCTTCTCATTATAGGGGATTGGAATGCTAAAGTAGGGAGGCAAGAGATAAAAGGAACAACTGGCAAGTTTGGCCTTGGAAATCAAAACGAAGCAGGGCAAAGGCTAATAGAGTTCTGTCAAGAGAACAAGCTGGTCATCACAAACACGCTTTTCCAACAACACAAGAGACGACTCTACACATGGACATCACCAGATGGGCAGCATCGAAATCAGATTGATTATATTCTCTGCAGCCAAAGATGGAGAAGCTCTATACAGTCAGCAAAAACAAGACCTGGAGCTGACTGTGGCTCAGATCATCAGCTTCTTATAGCAAAATTCAAGCTTAAACTGAAGAAAGTAGGAAAAACCACTGGGCCGGTAAGATACAATCTAAGTCAAATCCCTTATGAATACACAGTGGAAGTGAGGAACAGGTTTAAGGATTTAGATTTGGTAGACAGAGTGCCTGAAGAACTATGGATGGAGGCTCGTAACATTGTACAGGAGGCAGCAACGAAAACCATCCCAATGAAAAGGAAATGCAAGAAAGCAAAGTGGCTGTCCAACGAGGCCTTACAAATAGCGGAGGAGAGAAGGCAAGCAAAATGCGAGGGAGATAGTGAAAGATACAGGAAATTGAATGCAGATTTCCAAAGAATAGCAAGGAGAGACAAGAAGGCCTTCTTAAACGAGCAATGCAAACAAATAGAGGAAAACAACAGAATGGGAAGAACCAGAGATCTGTTCAAGAAAATTGGAGATATGAAAGGAACATTTCGTACAAAGATTACCATAATAAAGGACAAAAGTGGTAAGGACCTAACAGAAGCAGAAGACATCAAGAAGAGGTGGCAAGAATACACAGAGGAATTATACCAGGAAGATATGGATGTCTCGTACACCCCAGGTAGTGTGGCTGCTGACCTTGAGCCAGACATCCTGGAAAGTGAAGTCAAATGGGCCTTAGAAAGCACTGCAAATAACAAGGCCAGTGGAAGTGATGGTATTCCAGCTGAACTATTTAAAATTTTAAAAGATGATGCTGTTAAGGTGCTACACTCAATATGCCAGCAAATTTGGAAAACTCAGCAGTGGCCAGAAGATTGGAGAAGATCAGTCTACATCCCAATCCCAAAGAAGGGCAGTGCCAAAGAATGCTCCAACTACCGCACAATTGCACTCATTTCACACGCTAGCAAGGTTATGCTTAAAATTCTACAAGGAAGGCTCAAGCAGTATGTGGATCGAGAACTCCCAGAAGTGCAAGCTGGATTTAGAAGAGGCAGAGGAACCAGAGACCAAATTGCAAACATGCGCTGGATTATGGAGAAAGCTAGAGAGTTCCAGAAAGACATCTACTTCTGCTTCATTGACTATGCAAAAGCCTTTGACTGTGTCGACCACAGCAAACTATGGCAAGTTCTTAAAGAAATGGGAGTGCCTGATCACCTCATCTGTCTCCTGAGAAATCTCTATGTGGGACAAGAAGCTACAGTTAGAACTGGATATGGAACAACTGATTGGTTCAAAATTGGGAAAGGAGTACGACAAGGCTGTATTTTGTCTCCCTGCTTATTTAATTTATATGCAGAATACATAATGCGAAAGGCTGGGCTGGATGCATCCCAAGCTGGAATTAAGATTGCTGGAAGAAATATCAACAACCTCAGATATGCAGATGACACAACCTTGATGGCAGAAAGTGAGGAGGAATTAAAGAACCTTTTAATGAGGGTGAAAGAGGAGAGCGCAAAATATGGTCTGAAGCTCAACATCAAAAAAACGAAGATCATGGCCACTGGTCCCATCACCTCCTGGCAAATAGAAGGGGAAGAAATGGAGGTAGTGAGAGATTTTACTTTCTTGGGCTCCATGATCACTGCAGATGGTGACAGCAGCCACGAAATTAAAAGACGCCTGCTTCTTGGGAGAAGGGCAATGACAGGCCTAGACAGCATCTTGAGAAGTAGAGATGTCACCTTGCCAACAAAGGTCCGTATAGTTAAAGCCATGGTTTTCCCAGTAGTGATGTATGGAAGTGAGAGCTGGACCATAAAGAAGGCTGATCGCCGAAGAATTGATGCTTTTGAATTATGGTGCTGGAGAAGACTCTTGAGAGTCCCATGGACTGCAAGAAGATCAAACGCATCCATTCTTAAGGAAATCAGCCCTGAGTGCTCACTGGAAGGACAGATCGTGAAGCTGAGGCTCCAGTACTTTGGCCACCTCATGAGAAGAAAAGACTCCCTGGAGAAGACACTGATGCTGGGAAAGATGGAGGGCACAAGGAGAAGGGGGCGACAGAGGACAAGATGGTTGGATAGTGTTTTCGAGGTTACCAGCATGGGTTTGACCAAACTGCGGGAGGTAGTGGAGGACAGGGGTGCCTGGCGTGTTCTGGTCCATGGGGTCACGAAGAGTCGGACACGACTAAACGACTAAACAACAAAAATATCTGAAGTCACATGGAAGATGGAAGAGGTTTGTTTCTGCTTCTCTGAATCATCATCACCATCATCATCATATATTCTTTTTCTTTGGCGATCACTCATATCTGAGTAAGATTGTTTTTCATGAACACGATCTTAACAGTGAGTCTGTAAGTGACTGTGGAGGCCAATTCTGGATCCACACGTCCTTCCACAGTGGGGACATTGGTTTCCGGGTGGGAGTTGATCACGGTGTGGATTTGCCAAACGTGCCTTCCTCTTAGCACGTTTCTCCCTTGCGTCCTGAGTACGAGTGTCTTCAAATCCCATGACACCTTTGGTGAAGGCTGTTCTCCAACTGGAGCGCTCGCAGGCCAATGTTTCCCAATTGTTGGTGCTTATACTACATTTCATAGAATCATAGAATGATAGAGTTGGAAGAGACCACAAGGGCCATCGAGTCCAACCCCCTGCCAAGCAGGAAACACCATCAGAGCACTCCTGACATATGGTTGTCAAGCCTCTGCTTAAAGACCTCCAAAGTAGGAGACTCCACCACACTCCTTGGCAGCAAATTCCACTGTCAAACAGCTCTTACTGTCAGGAAGTTCTTCCTAATGTTTAGGTGGAATCTTCTTTCTTGTAGTTTGGATCCATTGCTCCGTGTCCGCTTCTCTGGAGCAGCAGAAAACAACCTTTCTCCCTCCTCTATGTGACATCCTTTTATATCTTTGAACATGGCTATCATATCACCCCTTAACCTCCTCTTCTCCAGGTTAAACATGCCCAGCTCCCTTAGCCGTTCCTCATAAGGCATCGTTTCCAGGCCTTTGACCATTTTGGTTGCCCTCCTCTGGACACGTTCCAGTTTGTCAGTGTCCTTCTTGAACTGTGGTGCCCAGAACTGGAGATTTTAAAGATTTGCATTGAGACGGTTTTTAAACCTCTTTTGTTGACCACCAGCATTACACTTTCCATTTTTAAGTTCGGAGTAGAGGAGTTGCTTTGGAAGACGATCATCAGGCATCCGCACAACATGACCAGTCCAGCGAAGTTGATGTTGAAGAATCCTTGCTCCCTTCTTACTGGCTTGCTCCAGCCACTCTGAGCCCAGAAGACCTGAACCAATGGCTTCACATTGCACCAAAGGAGATTCTGACTGAATGTCAGGAAGAACTTTCTGACAATAAGAGCTCTTCGACAGTGGAATGGTCTCTCTTGGGAGCTTGTGAACTCTCCATCCTTGGAAGTTTTAATGCAGAGGTTGGCTTCTCACCTGCCAGGGATGTTTTAGCTGAGATTCCGGCATTGCAGCGGGTTGGACTAAATGCCCTTCCAACTCGACAATTCCATGATTCTATCCCTACCTGGCATCTTTACTTAAAACGGAGTTGGGAAATGATATATAATGAATTGGAAAAAAATGTTTAAAATAACTTTTTCTTTAAAAACCCCCACGAAACCTTTCTTTTAGGAATTTTAGGTGCCGAAATCCCAAGGGAGCAGAAAAGTTTATTTATGTATGCAACCACGGCTGCGTGAATGGCCCAGAGATGGAAAGAAGATAAAGTCCCGACCAGAGAAGAATAGAAGATGACTTTGATGGATTATGCCGTAATGGCAAAAATGACCGGAAGAATCAGAAATCAGGAAGTCCAAAATTTTAATAAATATTGGGGGAAATTATCTCAAAAACCATTGTAAACAGTTAAAATTGTTAGTAGGATTGGAATAACACTTGTAATTTAATGTTGAATTGTGGATATAATGGAGATGTAAAAGATTTGGATTATTATAAAAGATGCAGGAGGAAATGACCACAAAGGGGAGGGGGGAAGTCCATGAGATTCCTTTAATCTTGTTTTTATGTTCTTCATGTGCCTCCTCTGCGAGAGGGCGTCAAAACGAGAACAGGGCCTTTTCTGCAGTGGCTCCCTGTCTGCGGAACGCTCTCCCCAGGGAAGTTCACCTGGCACCTTCACTATACACTTTTAGGCGCCAGGCAAAAACGTTCTTCTTCAACCAGGCCTTTTCCTGTCTTGATCTACATCCTATACCCTTTTTAAAAATGGTGGCTCTTTGGGGGGTGGGGGGTGGGGGGGTTTATATTATTATTGGGTTGCTGGTTTTGTTTTGATTTTATGTACAGTGGACGCTTGGGTTGCGAATGTGATCCGTGTGGGATGCACATTCACAAACTGCGTCTGCACGTTTGCTCATGCACGGGTTGCGATTCGGTGCTTCTGCGCATGTGCAAAGCGCAATTTAACGCATGTGCGACCGCCGAAACCCGGAAGTAACCCATTCCGGTACTTCCAGGTTTCGGCGGTCCGTAACACGGAAAACGCAACTTGAAGTGGCTGTAACCCGAGGTTCAACTGTATTTGATATTTTAGGTGAACTGCCCTGAGACCTTTGGGTATAGGGCAGTATAGAAATCAAAATAATAACAATAATAATAATGATGGTGATGATGGTGGTGATGGTGATGATAATGTATGTTGGATAAGGTAAAGGTAAAGGGACTCCTGACCATTAGGTCCAGTCGTGACCGACTCTGGGGTTGCGGCGCTCATCTCGCTTTATTGGCCGAGGGAGCCGGCGTACAGCTTCCGGGTCATGTGGCCAGCATGACTAAGCCGCTTCTGGCGAACCAGAGCAGCGCACGGAAACGCCGTTTACCTTCCCGCCGGAGCGGTACTGTATTCTGCTCTGGTCAGACCACACCTGGAGTACTGTGTCCAGTTCTGGGCACCACAATTCAAGAAGGACACTGACAAACTGGAACGTGTCCAGAGGAGGGCAACCAAAATGGTCAAAGGCCTGGAAACGATGCCTTATGAGGAACGGCTAAGGGAGCTGGGCATGTTTAGCCTGGAGAAGAGGAGGTTAAGGGGTGATATGATAGCCATGTTCAAATATATAAAAGGATGTCACATAGAGGAGGGAGAAAGGTTGTTTTCTGCTGCTCCAGAGAAGCGGACACGGAGCAATGGATCCAAACTACAAGAAAGAAGATTCCACCTAAACATTAGGAAGAACTTCCTGACAGTAAGAGCTGTTCGACAGTGGAATTTGCTGCCAAGGAGTGTGGTGGAGTCTCCTACTTTGGAGGTCTTTAAGCAGAGGCTTGACAACCATATGTCAGGAGTGCTCTGATGGTGTTTCCTGCTTGGCAGGGGGTTGGACTCGATGGCCCTTGTGGTCTCTTCCAACTCTATGATTCTATGATTCTATGATTCTATGATTCTATTTATCTACCTGCACTTTGACGTGCTTTTGAACTGCTAGGTGGGCAGGAGCAGGGACCGAGCAACGGGAGCTCACCCTGTTGTGGGGATTCGAACCGCCGACCTTCTGATCGGCAAGTCCTAGGCTCTGTGGTTTAACCCACAGGGCCACCCGCGTCCCACCAGTATGTTGGATATGTGATTGTAAAGCTGTAATTTGAAAAAAAAACACACAACCAAATAAATAAAGCAAAAATAAAGTGAAATAAAACAGAGGTGGGGCAGGAGAAGACAGATGCTCAGCACCTTCCTGTGCACCCTGGCAGGCAAGAGATGCAGAGGATCTGGGCGGGAGAGGCGGGGAGGGGGGGGCTTGCAAAGTGGTCCACGGACTGCTGAAGTGCCGCACTTCTGCAGAGCACTCGATTAGTTCCCATTTATTAGCAGAAGCGAGTGATGGAGAGGCCTGAGGAGCTGCAGGCAATTAGCCAAGAATTATAGAACCGTGTCGCCAACAGCTGCAATTTTCTGGGGGTGGGAAAGACAGGAGGGAGGGGGAGAGGATATGTTGGGGGGGGAACGACACACAGATCGCACGTGGCCCACGCGACCTGGCGGGAAGATGGATTGATCCGGCCGGGGAGGGGAGAGAGCAGGATCCATCATTCTGCCAGCGGAAAGGATTAGCCGGCGTCAGCCTTCAAAGAAACAAGGTATCTGGGCCTCCACACCAGGGTCTCGCTGGGTCTCCACATCTGTCTCCCACTGCCGGAACATGGCGCCTCTGAAACGGGTGAATTAATCATCGGGAGAGAAGGGGCAAGCTTCTTCCCCATGTCCTTGGGAAACTGCCTCCGAGAGGATTGGACAAATTCTGGGAGGAGAAGGCTACCTGTGGTTTCTGTCGGTGGTGCAGGTCCATTCTGTGTCCAGGGCAGCTGTTTACCAGCTCCATCTGGTACGCAGGATGAGACCCTCCCTGCCCATAGACTGTCTTGCCAGAGTGGTGCAAACTGGGCCGAGGCCGTTTAGGGCTTTCAAGGTCAGCACCAACACTTTTAATTGTGCTCGGAAACGTCCTAGGAGCCAATGTAGGTCTTTCAGGATTGGTGTTATGTGGTCTCGCGGCTGCTCCCAGTCACCAGTCTAGCTGCCGCATTCTGGATTAGTTGTAGTTTCCGGGTCACCTTCAAAGGTAGCCCCACATACAGCGCATTGCAGTAGTCCAAGCGGGAGATAACTAGAGCATGGACCACTCTGGCGAGACATTCCGCGGGCAGGGAGGGTCTCATCCTGCGTACCAGATGGAGCTGGGAAACAGCTACCCTGGATACAAAATTGACCTCCACCTCCATGGACAGCTGTGAGTCCAAAATGACTCCCAGGCTACGCACCTGGTCCTTCAGGGGCACAGTTACCCCATTCAGGACCAGGGAATCCCCCACACCTGCCCGTCTCCAGTCCCCCAAGAATAGTACTTCTGTCTTGTCAGGATTCAACCTCAATCCATTAGCCGCCATCTATCCTCCAACCACCTCCAGGCACTCACACAGGACCTTCACTGCCTTCACTGGTTCTGATTTGAAAGAGAGGTAGAGCTGGGTATTATCTGCATATTGGTGGACACCCAGCCCAAACCCCCTGATGATCTCTCCCAGTGGCTTCATGTAGATGTTGAAAAGCATGGGCGAGAGGATGGAACCCTGAAGCACCCCACAAGTGAGGGCCCAAGGGTCTGAACACTCATCCCCCAACACCACTTTCTGGACACGGCCCAGAAGAAAGGAGTGGAACCAATGTATGACAGTGCCCCCAACTCCCAGCTCCTCTAGACGGTCCAGAAGGATGTTATGGTCGATTGTATCAAAGGCGGCTGATAAACCATGGGTGCAGCTGACTGGGCAATATGCCCCAAGTTGGCGAAGACTGGTTTGCTGTGACATCCAGACACAGCCAACAGCTCAGCTGAACATAAAATCCAGGCAGGATGCTGTTTCTGGAAAGTGCCCCCCTCAATGCCTCTGAGATGCCTACAAGCTGCTCCTGAAGGCGACAGCCCTTTCCTGAAGTTTGTCACCAATATCTGGCACTCTGAGGTGCACTGCGCCTATCCAAGGAGGTTCTACTTAGCCACCGCAGCTACAATTTCCAACAGAACAGCCGGCAAACAGCCAGAAATGACACCTGGGACCGTAGGCTTGCACTCCCCCTAAAAATGCACTAAAATCTCAATTCTGAATAGAAGGATGATTTACTGTGAACCTAGGACCTTATAGCAAAGTCGGTCCATCGGTCTATCCAGCTCAGTACTGTCTACATGGACCGATGGAGTCTCTATGGGATTTCAAGCAGGGCTCTCTACCTGGCTTACCTGGAATGGTGACTTCTGCCTTGCAGGGAGTTGGACCAGATTATGTTTCGGGTGCCTTCTACGAGTCTGTGCTGCTGGGGATTGATCCTGGGACTTTGGGTGAGCAAGGCAGGGGCTCTAACCACTGAGCCACAGCCCTCCCCCGGTTCTAGACAACTGGATAGCTCAGTTGGCTAATCGTGCCAAGGTTGCAGGTTCGATCCTCCTAAATCCAACTCAATGGTGCAACGCTGGAAAATGTCAATCATTTCTCCTACCTGGGCAGTTATCTTTCCACAAGGGGCGACACTGATGCCAAAATCCAGCATCGCCTGAGCTCTGCAAGTTTGGATTTCTCCCAATTGAAGGGCAGAGTGTTTGAGGACCGGGACATTTGCAGGGAAACCAAAATGCTTGTTTACAAAACTACTGTACTACCAACCTTAATATATGCTTGTGAAACATGAACCACTTATAAACACCATCTCCGACTTCTCAAAAGATTCCATCAATTGTGTCTCCGGAAAATTTTACACATCACTTGGGAAGACAGGAGAACTAATACCACTGTACTGGAGAAAGCAAAGATCACCTGTGTTGAAGCAATGATTCTTCAACATCAACTTCTTTGGACTGGTCATGTTGTGCGGATGCCTGATGATCATCTTCCAAAGCAACTACTCTATTCCCAACTTAAAAATGGAAAGCGTAATGCTGGTGGTCAACAAAAGAGGTTTAAAGACTGTCTCAAGGCAAGTCTAAAAAATGTAGTATAAACACCAACAATTGGGAAACACTGGCCTGCAAGCGCTCCAGTTGGAGAACAGCCTTGATCAAAGGTGTCCTGGGCTTTGAAGACACTCGAACTCAGGACGCAAGGGAGAAATGTGCTAAGAGGAAGGCATGCTTGGCAAATCCACACCGTGATCAACTCCTGCCCGGAAACCAATGTCCCCACTGTGGAAGGATGTGTGGGTCCAGAATTGGCCTCCACAGTCACTGTTAAGGCCGTGTTTATGGAAGACAATCTTAGTTGGCTATGAGGGATCGCCAAAGAAGAGGAAAAATCTAAAGGTTATGGGTTCAATCCCTGCATTGGGTGAAAGATTCCCACCTTGCAGGGGGTTGGAATAGATGACCCTCAGTTCTCTGATTCTAGTGCTGCCATGCTGAGCACAGAAGGAGAAAGTCTTTGAGGCTTCTTTCATGGCTACTTTCTTGCCTCTGCGCCTGAACTCTGCTTTAATCTTATTGCTGGCTTTGTGACAATTCCTGGCAGGGAATCCCAGTATGAGCAGCTGTTCCACCTCTCCTGGTCTCCCCTTCGGGAGAGATGGCTGCAAGGTGGCAGGAGTGGAGGAGATAAGATGTGCAGGATCGTCGGATCTCTGGAAGGGGAGGGTGTCAAAGCGGGGAATCTCCTTGGGGAGGCAAATGGAGGGGAACATGCTGGTGCGTCAGTGGTGGAGCACCTGCTCTGCATGCAAAATCGTAGAATCATGGAGCTGTAGAGTTGGAAGGGAACCCGAGGGTCATCTAGACCAACCCCCTGAAATGCAGGAATGTGCATGTGTCTCTGAATGAACAGAACAAATGAGATTAAGATTGCGAGTCAAAGGAGTGGGGAGTGTGCGAATGCAGGGCTGCTTAGCTTATTTTTGGGTTGCTATTTCGTTAGTTCCTAATTTATGAATATTGTTGTACTCTGTGAATCCTACAATAGGACTTTTGTTGTTCTTGGGCTGGTTAGCTTATCTTTTTAGTTGTTTGGTTCACCGCGGTTCATAGATTCTGATTGTTTCACTGGTAATTTTAAATTGCTTACTTTCTTAACTATTCTATTTTATGTGATTTACGTTGCATTGTTGCATTCTGTTGCATTCCTTTCTGTTGTCGTTATTTATTGTTTGTAAGCTGTTTCGCAATTTAATGAAACA
This sequence comes from Podarcis bocagei, assembly GCF_964188305.1. Classification (NCBI taxonomy): domain Eukaryota; kingdom Metazoa; phylum Chordata; class Lepidosauria; order Squamata; family Lacertidae; genus Podarcis; species Podarcis bocagei. The sequence goes on along the minus strand of NC_138132.1, from coordinate 3,128,447 downwards.
ATAAATCCAAAGAAAAGAAAAAAAGGAATATACAGCTGTCCCTTACAGGGATCGAACCTGCAACCTTGGGGTTATCAGCAGCACTCTCACCAACCTCACTCTCTGTGGCAGGCATCCCCAACCTGCGGCCCTCCAGATGTTTTGGCCTACTACTCCCATGATCCCTAGCTGATGATGGGAATTGTAGTCTCAAAACATCTGGAGGGCCGGTGTTTGCCTATGCCTGCATTTGAGAACCAAGGTACCACTGTATGCATTTAAGGCAAAGCCTTATATTTAAATGCAGACCCTTATATTTGCAGAGCAATGACAAACCTAGACAGCATCTTAAAAGGCAAAGACATCACCTTGCCGACAAAGGTCTGTATAGTTCAAGCTCTGGTTTCCCCAGTAGTGATGTATGGAAGTGAGAGCTGGACCACAAAGAAGGCTGATGGCCGAAGAATGGATGCTTTTGAATTCTGGTGCTGGAGGAGACTCTTGAGAGTCCCATGGACTGCAAGAGGATCAAACCTCTCCATTCTGAAGGAAATCAGCCCCGAGTGCTCACTGGAAGGACAAATCCTGAAGCTGAGGCTCCAAGACTTTGGCCACCTCATGAGAAGAGAAGACTCCCTGGAAAAGACCCTGATGTTGGGAAAGATGGAGGGCACAAGGAGAAGGGGACGACAGAGGACGAGATGGTGGGACAGTGTTCTCGAAGAGACCAGCATGAGTTTGACCAAACTGCGGGAGGCAGTGGAAGACAGGAGTGCCTGGCGTGCTCTGGTCCAGGGGGTCACAAAGAGGCGGACACAAATAAACGACTACACAACAACATATTTGCAGACCGTTTGGGTTCCAAGTTGTTTGAGTACCAAGGCATTTGAGCAGGCACAGGCAAACTCCAGCCCTCCAGATGTCTTGGGACTACAATTCCCATCATCCCTAGCTAACAGGATCAGTGGTCAGGGATGATGGGAATTGTAGTCCAAAACATCTGGAGGGCTGAGTTTGGGGATGCCTGCTCTATTCCCTCTCCTCTCTGCTCACCCAGCTCCTGCAAACACCTTCCCACTTTCGAATCATTTCCCCAGCAAAAACATTTCCTGAGATCCTTCGCCTGCCTTATTTATTCATTTATATTAATCTTTTTCTATGCTACCCTTCCTTTGTTGCCAGCGCTGAAGGCAGCCCATTACGAAAACAATAATAACTATTAAAAAAACACCCACCAAAAATTAGCATCCCACATAACGATAATTAAGTCAAATTACTCGTAAGATTGTAAATACATATGATTATCCCTAATGCCATAACACGGCGAGAAATTTAACAATAGCTGTGCGCTGATCAAAACCTGCATGGATTTGGGCTGTGAGCCTGCGCATGCTTACTTGGGAGTAAGCCCAATGGGACTCTGTTGGGCTTACTTTGGAGTAGAAGTGCACAAGGTGGGGCTGTGCTGGCAGGCTGCAGGACCAGCTACAAAGTCTGTCCCACTCAAGTCGGTGGGGTTTACTTCTGAGTAAAAGCTCAGACAACTGTATGGAATAATGCATGGTGGGAAACTATAGCTCAGGCATTCAGAAGAACAAAAAATAATTAAATCGCAGGGCTGATCTCACGTAGGTAGACTTCTTTGGAGACTTGAGTGGGAGGTTGCTCAGTCCCTACGTTCAATGGCTTGTCTCTCAGAAGACTAAGAGATGCCATGATAAAAAAAGGTAAAGGGACCTCTGACAGTTAAGTCCAGTTGCAAACGACTCTGGGGCTGCGGCGCTCATCTTGCTTTACTGGCCGAGGGAGCTGGTGTTTGTCTGCAGTTTTTCCAGGTCATGTGGCCAGCAGGACTAAGCTGCTTCTGGCGAACCAGAGCAGCGCACAGAAATGCCATTTATCTTCCCGCTGGAGTGGAACCTATTTATCTACTTGCACTTGACCTGCTTTTGAACTGCTAGTTTGGCAGGAGCAGGGACCGAGCAACGGGAGCTCACCCTGTCGCGGGGATTCGAACCGCCAACCTTCTGATCGGCAAGCCCAAGAGGCTCAGTGGTTTAACCCACAGCGCCACCTGCATCCTACCTTACTAGGAGTCAAATACCACTGGCACATCATTTTCATATAGTTTCCTTTCAGCGTACAATGTGCCGAGAATTTCAAATCAGATTTCCATAACCTTTCCCAATCTGAAAGATGGATAAGGGTTAAGGTAAAGGGACCCCTGACCATTAGGTCCAGTCATGCCCGACTCTGGGGTTGTGGCGCTCATCTCGCTTTACTGGCCGAGGGAGCCGGCGTACAGCTTCTGGGTCATGTGGCCAGCAGAACTAAGTTGCTTCTGCCGAACCAGAGCAGCGCACGGAAACGCCGTTTACCTTCCCGCCGGAGGGGTACCTATTTATCTACTTGCACTTTGACGTGCTTTGGAACTGCTAGGTTGGCAGGAGCAGGGGCCGAGCAACGGGAGCTCACCCCGTCGCGGGGATTCGAACCACCGACCTTCTGATCGGCAAGTCCTAGGCTCTGTGGTTTAACCCACAGCGCCACCCGCATTTATCACATGCCGTGATAGATGACTTTAAACACCTGAAGGGCTGTCCCGTGGAAGATGGAGAAAGCTGGTTTTCTGCTGCTCTGGAGGGAACGACCTGAACCAACAGATTCCAATGACAAGAAAGTAGATCCCAACTCAATGTTAGGAAAAACTTCCTGGTGGAACGGACTCCTCTGGGAGCTGGAGGACTCTCCTTCCTTGGAGGTTTATAAGCAGAGGCTGGATGGCCATCTCTCAGGGATTATTTCGCTGTGACACCTGCGTGGCAGGGGGTTGGGCTGGATGACCCTCGGGGGTCCCTTCCAACTTCACAACAGTATGATTCCATACTTCAGAAGAGGCTGAGCAATTTCAAAAACTCAATACATTTCAACTCCCTAGTGAGCCCTCCTGCTGGAAACTCACATGATAGATCACTGCAGCTTCAACATCTCCGTAACTCTGTTCCTATATGAAGATAAATTCTAGCACCACATTGTTTTCTCTCTCTCTCTGGTGACTGGGAGTGGCTGCTGAGACCATATAATACTGGTCCTGAAAGACTGGTCCTAAAAGCTCCATCTGGTATGCAGGATGAGACCCTTCCTGCCTGCAGACTGCCTTGCCAGAGAGGTGCATGCTCTAGTTATCTCCCGCTTGGACTACTGCAATGGGCTCTACGTGGGGCTACCTTTTAAGGTGACCCAGAAACTACAACTAATCCAGAATGCGGCAGCTAGACTGGGGACTGGGAAAAGCCACCAAGACCATATAACACCGGTCCTGAGAGATCTGCATTGGCTCCCAGTACGTTTCCCAGCACAATTCCAAGTGTTGGTGCTGACCTTGAAAGCCCCAAATGGCCTCGGTCCTGTATATCTGAAGGAGCGTCTCCATCCCCAGCGTTCTGCCCAGCCACTAAGGTCCAGTTCCGAGGGCCTTCTGGCAGTTCCCTCCCTGCGAGAAGTGAGGGCCTTCTCGGTAGTGGCACCCTCCCTGTGGAACGCCCTCCCGCCAGATGTCAAGGAAATAAAAAAACTACTTGACTTTTAGAAGACATCTGAAGGCAGCCCTGTTTAGGAAAGTTTTTAATGTTTGAGGTTTTATCGTGTTTTTAATATTCTGTTGGGAGCCGCCCAGGGTGGCTGGGGAAACCCAGACGGATGGGTAGGGTATAAATAATAAATTATTATTATTATCTCCACACCCACCCACCGACCCACCCATTAATACCCCATGGCAATACAAGCCCCAGCCCATAAGTCCATCCACGTGGCAGCCATGGACACCGCCCCGACCACGGCGCAGCGACTCGAATGGTGCAACGGGCCCCGACCCACGTCACTCGCCTGTAAACCAGAGAGTCATCCAGGGAGCTGTTGTACTGGATCTGGTACATACGGATGCCAGGGATGTGCCGTTCAGACGGCCAGTGGATGACCACCGAGGTGGACGTCAGGTCAGCCGCCACGATCCTCTTGTCCAGGTGGTTCTTGGTGTCGTTGGCGCCCGATTTGGCAGAGGTGGTGATGTCCGACGAGCCGGGATCGGGCTCCTTCATGTGACCCGTGTTGTTGACCAGCAAGGGGAGCGGGACAATGCAGATCTCGACGGGAGCCGTGTCCTCGCCAGCAGCGTTGGAGGCGATGCAGGTGAAGACCCCGTTGTCCTTCAAGGTGGTGATGAGAACTTCCAGGGTCCCGTTCTCGAAGACGGTCATGCGGGTGGTGTTGTGGATCAGCTTGCCATCGGGGGCGATCCAGTGGATGGAGGGCTCTGGGTCGCCTACCGCCTTGCACTTGAGGCTGACACCTTGCCCTTCCATGATGAACGCCTTGGAGGAGTATTGGCGGGTGATGAGCGGGGGCTCGCAGATGAACTCTTCCTCAGGGATGGACCAGAAATACTTGTCCATCAAGTGTTCCGGCGAAGCGCAAGTCTCCAGGTCATCCTCTCGGGTCAACCTACGGAGCCAGAGGAGCTCGCAGTTGCAATGGAGCGGGTTGCCTCCAAAGCTGATGGTCAAGGTGGACGGGTGAGTCCCACGCACGTTGGCCAACACCTGGGCTCTCAAGAAGAGGTTGTCCGGGGGCAGCTTCTGCAGCCGGTTGGAGGTCATGTCCAACCGGACCAGCTTCTGCAGCTGGGAGAAGGTTCCCTCTGTGATGTGGTCGATGAGGTTGTGGTCCAACGTCAAGGTGTTGAGGGTCACCATCTGCCCGATGGCCTCCCAGGGCAGCGTCTCCAGGTTGTTGTAGGAGAGGTCCAGGTCCTCCACGGTGGAGAGGAACTCGTCAAAGGCAGAAGGCTCAATGTGGCTGATCTGGTTGTTGCCCAGGATGAGGTGGCGCAGGTTGCCCAGCCCGCGGAAGTGTTCATTCTTCAGGGCGGCCAGGCGGTTGCTGTTCATGTGCAAGGCCCTTAAGGCACGCAGGTCAGAGAAGGCGTAGGGCAGGATCTGGCTGATGGTGTTGCGCGAGAGAGTGAGGTGCACCAGGCTGGTCATGTTGGAGAAGTCCTTGCGGCGGATGACGGTGATGAAGTTGTCCGTCAGGCGCAGCTCCACCGTCCGCCGGTCGATGGTGGGCGGGACAAAGAGGAGGCCCGTCTTGGCGCACAACATGGTCAGCGTTGGGGAGATGTTCTGGCAGATGCATCGGCCGGGGCAGTGCTGAGCTTTCGCCATGGTGCCAAGCATCAGAAGAGGCAGGAAAAACTTTTCCATCGTACCGGCACACGCCGTACCTGCGGAGGGAAGGGAGAGAGGCGTCAGTCGGGGACACAAGCGTGTCAGCAATGAATCACACGGAAGAAGTGACGTTAACTTTATCAGAACAAACAAGGTCTGCTCAGGGGTGCCAGGCCTCATGAGCGTAGCAACACTTCTTGGTGGGTCTTGCCACTGTGAGGGAGTTGTGAAGACTAAAGGCAGGGTTGCCAAATGTCCACTTTTTCCAGAACATGTCCTCTTTTTCTGGTCTGGTTGCCATAGGTCCATTAGACTCAGATCTAAGGCACCTGGCTAAGCTAGTCTGCAGCAGAGAATGGCAACAGAGCAGTATCTTAAACTAGCTAAAGGTAAAGGGGTAAAGGGACCCCTGACCATTAGGTCCAGTTGTGGCCGACTCTGGGGTTGTGGCGCTCATCTCGCTTTGTTGGCCGAGGGAGCCGGCGTACAGCTTCCGGATCATGTGGCCAGCATGACTAAGCCGCTTCTGGTGAACCAGAGCAGCGCGCAGAAACACCATTTGCCTTCCTGCCGGAGTGGTGCCTATTTATCTACTTGCAATGTGACGTGCTTTCGAACTGCTAGGTTGGCAGGAGCAGGGACTGAGAAACGGGAGCTCACCCCGTCACGGGGATTCGAACCGGCAACGTTCTGATCGGCAAAGTCCTAGGCTCTGTGGTTTAACGCACAGCGCCACCCACGTCCCCTTAAACTAGCTATTTACTGTATAAATCCCTTCTCTTGTGGCTGAACTAAAAGGATGCTGGTTCAACTACAAGATCTTGGAGAAGGCGTTAGTGAGGGCAAGAGTTAACACCCCCCTGCCCTTAAGGAGACTCCATATGCACATGTTAAACAGTTCAATGAATTAAAGGATTTGCTGCGACAATTAACAACTAGGATACAAAAAAAGGGAGGAGGAGGAGGTCAAAGAAAGAAGGTAATGACAGTTGAGGATTTGAGAATGGTGGATTTGTTTTTGAGTGTTTGTGGTGTATTTTTGTTTTTTGAACTTTTATTGTTTGATGTGGTTTGTTTTTTCTTGTTTTTTCTTTTTTTTTCTTTTTCTGCTTTGTTTTCTTTTGTAACTCTAAATTTTTTTTCAATAAATATCATATAAAAAAAACACAACCAAACATGAAATACAGCTGCAATCGAAATTATTCACCACCTCCCATTGCAAATCAGGTTCATTATCAAAATGTACAGACTTTCAGCTGTTTGCAATGAGCAAAGCAAACAGAAGCCATTGAAATGGCTCAACTCGACAGAGGCTTTGAGTGGTTTCCCCCAAATTCAGCTGAAAATGCAACTCACTACAGTGGATGCTCGGGTTGTGAACGTGATCCGTGCGGGATGCACGTTCACAACCCGCAGCATTCGCAACCCACAGCGGCGCATCTCTGCATGCGCGGGTTGCGATTTGGCACATGCGCAAAGCGCAACTTAGCACTTCTGCGCATGCACGGCCGCCAAAACTCGGAAGTAACCCGTTCCGGTACTTCCAGGTTTCAGCGGTCTGTAACCCAAAAAAAGCAACCTGGAGCGCGAGGTATGACTGTACAGTGGTGCCTCGCAAGACGAAATTAATTCGTTCCGCGAGTTTTTTCATCTAGCGAATTTTTTGTCTTGCGAAGCAGTGTCGGAAAAGTTTTGGGAAAGCTTCAAAAATCACCAAAAACCTCAAAAAAGGCTACCACACCGTGTTCTATGAGTTGCTCCTCGAAGTCAAGTCACAACTGTATTAACGGTGTTAAGAAAAAGGAAAGAAACTTGCAAAAAACGCAAGACGTTTTCGTCTTGCGAAGCAAGCCCATAGGGAAATTCGTCCTGCGAAGCAGCTCAAAAACCGCAAAACCCTTTCGTCTAGCGAGTTTTTCGTCTTGCGAGGCATTCGTCTTGCGGGGCACCACTGTATTTGCTCATTGCAGACAGCTGAAAATCTGCACATTTTGATAATGAGCCTGATTTGCAATGGTGAATAATTTTGACTGTATATACATATATATATATAGATATATCTATATTGTCAGAATTATGTCCTGATAATACGTTGTCAGGGAACTGACATCGGAGCGAGAGGCGAAGGGGAGGCTCCCAGATGATGCTGGCGAAGGACCCAGCAGCAGGGGGAGAAACAGCTCAGGAGAGGGGGAAGCCAATCAGCGCAACACCAGGGATAAAGGGAGGCAGACAGGGGAATTGGAGAGAGGGCTCCAGGACTCTTCACTGGACATCAGTGAGGAGAGCCCAGGTCCTCCGCTACCCACGCCTTCCCTGTGCAGAAGACTCCCACGCAGTCAGAGGAGGAGGAGACTGGGTGTCAAACAACTTTTATGTTGGAAGAGGTTCAAGAAACGCCCACTGACGGATTCTGCCAGTGACTGAGGCAGCCACGATGAGAAGGGGCTGTGCAGTCAGAAAGGTTTAACAAGGCAAATTAACCAAGAAAGGCACCAGTTTACACACGAGTAACTCATACCTATTACATACGTGCTGGGCAATGACAAACCTAGACAGCATCTTAAAAAGCAGAGACATCAACTTGCCAACAAAGGCCTGTATAGTTCAAGCTATGGTTTTCTTAGTAGTGATGTATGGAAGTGAGAGCTGGACCATAAAGAAGGCTGATCGCCAAAGAATGGATGCTTTTGAATTCTGGTGCTGGAGGAGACTCTTGAGACTCCCATGGAATGCAAGACAATAAAACCTCTCCATTCTGAAGGAAATCAGCCCTGAGTGCTCACTGGAAGCTGAGGCTGAGGCTCCAAGACTTTGGCCACCTCATGAGAAGAGAAGACTCCCTGGAAAAGACCCTGATGTTGGGAAAGATGGAGGGCCCAAGGAGAAGGGGACGAAGGAGGACGAGATGGTGGGACAGTGTTCTCAAAGCTACCAGCATGAGTTTGACCAAACTGCGGGAGGCAGTGGAAGACAGGAGTGCCTGGCGTGCTCTGGTCCAGGGGGTCACAAAGAGGTGGACACAACTAAACGACTAAACAACAACAACATATTGCCAGAATTATGTCCTGATAATATGTGCTGGCCTCCCCACCAGCACGTCCTCGTCGACCCTTGTTCTCGGCTCTCAGGAGTCACGACACAACCCCGTCGTGAACGTTTCTCTCTGCGCCCGGGCAGACGGTCCGTTTTGTCTGCCCGCTTCTCGAGACGACGTGGTGAAGGGGCAGCGGCATTGAAGAGGCGTCGGAGGACTCAGATGAGGAAGAGAGGCCTCTTTTCCTCCCCTGACGGCGGCTATTAATACGGCTCCTATTATGCCACTGGGTGTCTGAAGTCTTCCTTGGAGCCGAGGGACACAGAATGCGGCGCGTCTCAGAACAAAGGCTGCCTCCTTTGCGCTCCTTTGAAGAGCCCTTCACCCACCAGCGATTACCTTGGGAAACAAGGCTCCACTGGAAGGAGAAGGAGGAGGAGAGGCAGGAAGGAGGATCGCGGTCGGGGAAGCGGTGGGCGGGGAATGTTATAGATGCTGGCAAATTCAGGGTGAAGGAGACGGCTATTGGAAGCTACGAGCCACAATGGCTCAGCTCTGTCTTCCATGGTCGGAGGCAGCAAGCCACGGAAGAAGAGAGCACTTAGAACAGGGGCCAGCAAACTTTTTCAGCAGGGGGCCAGTCAACTGTCCCTCAGACCTTGTGGGGGCCGGACTATATTTTGAAAGGGGGGGGGATGAATGAATTCCTATGCCCCACTAATAACCCAGAGATGCATTTTAAATAAATGCACACATTCTACTGGTTAGCCATATTTTAGAGCACAAATATTTCAATTTATTTCCTGTCCCTCTTTTGTTGCCCTGTAGGGCACATCTGTAGGGGACAAAGAAGGCTGATCACTGAAGAATGGATGCTTTTGAATTCTGGTGCTGGAGGAGACTCTTGAGAGTCCCATGGACTGCAAGAAGATCCAACCTCTCCATTCTGAAGGAAATCAGCCCTGAGTGCTCCCTGGAAGGACAGATCCTGAAGCTGAGGCTCCAAGACTTTGGCCACCTCATGAGAAGAGAAGACTCCCTGGAAAAGACCCTGATGTTGGGAAAGATGGAGGGCGCAAGGAGAAGGGGACGACAGAGGAGGAGATGGTGGGACAGTGTTCTCGAAGCTAGCAGCATGAGTTTGACCAAACTGCGGGAGGCAGTGGAAGACAGGAGTGCCTGGTGTGCTCTGGTCCATGGGGTCACGAAGAGTCAGACACGACTAAACGACTAAACAACAAGAAGGGCACATCTGCATAGCCTAAGATAGGGGTCAGCAAAAGTTTTCAGCAGGGGGACAGTCCACTTGTCAGACCTTGTGGGGGGCCAAACTATATTTGGAAAAAATAAATAAATGAACGAATTCCTATGCCAGATGTGGATAGAGGAGGGTGACCAGGAGGATGATGATTCTGGAAACCAAGCCTTGGGATGAACGGTTGAGAGAGCTGGGCATGTTTAGCCTGGAGAAGAGGAGACTGAAGGGAGATATGAGAGCCATCTTCAAAATACCTGAAGAGCTGTCACCTGGAAGATGCTAAGGGGAGTAGGACCTGAACCAATGGTTTCAAGGTGCAAGAAAGGGTCATGTAGCCAGCAGAACTAAACTGCTACTGGCACAACGGGACACCGTGATGAGTGCCAGAGCAGTGCATGGAAACACCGCTTACCTTCCCGCCAGAGCGGTACCTATTTATCTACTTGCACTTGACGTGCTTTCGAACTGCTAGGTTGGCAGGAGCAATGGGAGCTCACCACCATTGCACAGATTCGAATCGCCAACCTTCCGATCGGCAAGCCCAAGAGGCTCAGTGGTTTAGACCAGGTACCGCTGCAGCGGGAAGATAAACGGCATTTCCGTGTGCTCTGGTTTCCGTCACGGTGTCCCTCTACGCCAGAAGCGGTTTAGTCCTGCTGGCCACATGACCTGGAAAGCTGTCTGTGGACAAACGCCAGCTCCCTCGGCCTGGAAGCAAGATGAGTGCCGCAACCCCATAGTCGCCTTTGACTGGACTTAACCGTCCAGGGGTCCTTTACCTTTTACCTTTACCTTATGTGTAAATAAACCATATATCATTAAGACACGACAGTCTCCACTGTGCTTCATTCCCAAAGGTAATCCAAAGCCTAGGTAAGCATCTGGAACCTTTGGAATTTTGCTCCCCTTGGAGACTGCGGTTTGCATGCAATACTATAAACACTCATTAATTTAAAAGGAATAAATCCCTGGCCACTCACCAATGGCCGGTGGCTTTGTTTCTGAATTTAGCTGAATTTGTTTCCCACAAAGCCATGCCCATGTAAACGTCTATTTATTTAGCGGGTTTATATATTGCCTGTCACCAAAAAAATGAGGTGGATAGCAAAAATTCACTGGAAACACAACGCAGGAAAGCATAGACACACAAAAGCCAGATTAATTAACAGTGACTGATAGCCCATAGTTCAGCATTCTGTTTTCACAGTGGTCGACCAGAAGCCCTAATGGGAAATCTGCAAGCAACACCAGAACATAAGATCCATTCTCCCCTCCTGTGGCCACTTCTGACAATGGATGCAGTGCATAGCCCATGTGGCTAGCAACCCTCTCCTCCATGCGTTCGCCTAACCTTCTTTTAAAGCCACGAAGATTGGTGGACACCACTGCCTCCTGTGTCAGAGAGTTCCGCAGTCTAACTCTCCACCATGCAAAGATTTTTATCTGTTCTAGAGTAACGAGAGAGAACTGAGCGGTGCAACTGCTTGGGTCGGGGCAAAAATAAAGTCGGCCCCAGGTACCAACCATAGGACCCCTTGATAAAATATTTGAGCGGGCCAGGAGCCGCCAAAGTTGACAGGCATTGCCATTCAAAGGGCATGCATGTGCCACACCGTATGATTGATTATGCTGGGCAAGGCTTACCTGCCCCAAATATCTTATTCAAGTTGGCACCCCTGGCACCAGCTGTCACCCGCCACTCAACGCAGGCTTGTTTACACAGGGATTGATTGACAGCGCCTCACTCCTCCCTCCCTGACTCAGAGCTGGCTTCTGTTTTTCCAGCCGCCGGCGAACAACCGCCTTTGCTCACCTGCCCTTTGCTGGGATGCGTGGAATTAGCCCTCAGACACCCTCCTGCCACGCAAAACCTTTGCATTTGCAACCCCTCCGCTGGCCTGTCCCTCAAACCGCAGCCGCTGTACTCAACTGCTCCAGCCACTGCGCCCTTGGCAAGGTCTGGCGACTCTGCTCTTTATTATTATTATTATTTATTATTTTTTATATGCCTGTTGTCTTTTTCCATGGAGTTTTCTTGTTCAAAAAAATGAAGATCATGGCCACTGATCCCATCACCTCCTAGCAAATAGAAGGGGAAGAAATGGAGTCAGTGAGAGATTTTACTTTCTTGTGCTCCATGATCACTGCAGATGGTGACGGCAGCCACGAAATTAAAAGCCGCCTCCTTCTTGGGAGAAAAGCAATGACAAACCTAGACAGCACCTTAAAAAGCAGAGACATCACCTTGCCGACAAAGGTCCATATAGTTAAAGCTCTGGTTTTCCCAGTAGTGATGTATGGAAGTGAGAGCTGGACCATAAAGAAGGCTGATTGCTGAAGAATGGATGCTTTTGAATTCTGGTGCTGGAGGAGACTCTTGAGAGTCCCATGGACTACAAGAAGATCAAACCTCTCCATTCTGAAGGAAATCAGCCCCGAGTGCTCACTGGAAGGACAAATCCTGAAGCTGAGGCTCCAAGACTTTGGCCACCTCATGAGAAGAGAAGACTCCCTGGAATAGACCCTGATGTTGGGAAAGATGGAGGGCGCAAGGAGAAGGGGACGACAGAGGACGAGATGGTGGGACAGTGTTCTCAAAGCTACCAGCATGAGTCTGACCAAACTGCAGGAGGCAGTGGAAGACAGGAGTGCCTGGCGTGCTCTGGTCCCGGGGGTCACAAAGAGGCGGACACGACTCAACGACTAAACAACAACATTATTTTATGTGCTGACAGACAAACATAACACACAGACATATATTATATGACAAATCAAAAGAATAAAAAGAAAAGGATAAAAAAGGAATAAGTATATTAACAAAAAGAACCCTAGCAAAAATAAAAAAATACCTGAAAAATACTCTAATGGGCAACATTTGAAATCCATTTTCTTTGTTGACTTCCCTCATCCTCTATGCGGGTCTAATATCAACCATAGTAATCTGCTTCCTTTTATCTTCCTTTTAACTCTCTTTATATTTCTTTTTGGTTATTTTGTTCTAACCATAAATCAATTTGCAAAAGCTAATTAAAACAAGTCCAGGTAGTAATATGTGGGCGTTGCTTTTTCTGGTAATCACATCTTCCAACCTTTTTGAAACTTTTGTTTGCTGTGACCTCTGATCGCATCTGTCAATCTTGCCAATTCAACAGAACTAAATAATTTATCTTGCCATTCTGGTTTGGTTGGAATTCTTTTTTTCCCTCCAGTTTCTTGCCATCAAGGTTCTGGCTGCCCCCACAGCATACAAGAATCATTTCTTATCTTCTCTGGCTATATCTGTATCAATTATTCCCAACAAAAAGGCTTCTGTTCTCCCCCCAAAAAATATATATATTTAAAGATTGTTTCCATCTCTTCTAAAACCAAATCCCAGAAGCCCTTAATTTTTTCACATTGCCACCACACATGTAGAAGCATGCCTTCCAATCAATTGCGCCTCCAACATAAATTTGATTTAGTTTTGTACATTTTACAAATTTTAGTAGGTGTTCAGTACTTGGTACTGCCTGGCTCTTCTTCGCCAGCTGGACCAACTTATTTTTCCCCATCTGCAGGATCCTGGCCCCTAAGAACCCCCCAGTTTCGTAGGTCCGCAGGGCATCATTGCTGGAAGATTCAGGGTAGAGGGAGCCTAACTTCTGCCACCTATGCTCTGGTAACTTCTAGGTTAGATGCATTATACATGGAGCTACATCTGTGATGGCCTGGGATTCGGACTCGGAGGCTGAACCTGAGGAATCCCAGCCTGCACAGGAGTCCCCGCCACCAGAACCAGCTGATCCGGGGCTGGGGCTTGAACCTGAAGGGTCCTCACCTGTGCTGGATCCTCAGGTGCAGGCACCAGCTGAGTCTGCTCTGGCTCCTGAGATGATGGAGGACCCATTGCCTGCAGGTGCTCCACTCTCAGCCCCGTCAGAGGAAGCGGAGGTTGCCTCTGGGTCCGGTAACCCTCTAGCCTCTCCGGAGCTGCAGAGGCTCAGGGCAGAGAGGCGGAGGGAACTAAGTTTCCGCAGGAGGAATGCTTTCCTCCAGGCCAGGAGAGGCGAGTCACCTGTGCACCGGGGCCGCCCTATGCCTCGGGGCAAAGCTGGCCAGCCCCAGTCCCAGGTTGAGGGAGCAACATTGTTGGTAGCCTGTTCCTGCCGGCACCCTGTCCTGCTCTTCTGCCAGAGTTCCTGACCTCACCCGACTCCCTGCCTTGGACCCCGCTTCAGCCTTGACGGACAGCCTCCATACCGCACCCTTGACCTCGGACTGGACTCGGACCTCGCCGCACAGTTAACCCTCGGGACCAGCACAGCATCAGAGGGAAGGGGCTGGTGGGGGGATTTGAGGAGTTGTGGGGGGGGGGCACAGTCAGCAGGAGGTGGCAGAGAGGGAGGAGGGGATGTGGATTGGAGGAGAGGGCGGTCTCCCCCCCCCCCATAATTTTTTATTAAATTTTCTGTTTTACATTTTAGAATACAGTGGACCCTCGGGTCATGTTACCTTCGGGTAACGTAACTTTTGGGTTGCGGATGCAGGAAACCCAGAAGCGTATACTTCTGGGTTTTGCCATGCACAAATGCGCAGAAGCATTCTAGTGTTCAAGTGTCACCTCTAGATGCAGACTTTTCAGAGTACGGACAGACCCCCGGAACGAATTAGGTCCGTATCTGGAGGGTTCACTGTATTTATTTAAACAACCTTAAAATACCAATGACTTCGCTTCTCTTTCCATGGTTCATTATGCATAACATCAATCCCTGCATATTTTATATAAATTAAACCAGGCGTCCCCAAACTTGGCTCTCTAACTGTTTTGGGACTACAATTCCCATCATCCCTGACCACTGGTCCTATAAGCTAGGGATGGTGGGAGTTGTAGTCCCAAAATAGCTGGAGGGCCGAGTTTGGGGGTGCCTGAACTAAACCATAGAGTATTCCGTTATTACATCCATCAAAACCTTTTTTTTTTTTTTAATAAATTTTTATTGGTTTTACAGCATTTTTTTTTTTAAAAAAGAACAAACAAACACAAAACAAAACAAACATACAAAATACTTTCAAAGATATTTTCATAAACCTCTTTTCTTGGACTTCCCCATACCCCCCCTCTCTGCATCCCAGTGTCCATATTTGAACTAGCAACTCCCAGTTGTTACTTTCTAATCTCTGTCATCTTAGTCCTCCTTTATTATCTAACCTTGTATCCCTGTACCCTGTTACTTCTAGCTACCACAACATTTTAACATTCGTTGAGTTTATAGTAGTCCTTAAGATAGCTCTTAAATTTTTTCCATTCTTCTTCCACCATCTCCTTACGTTGGTCACGGATTCTGCCTGTCATCTCAGCCAGTGTCATATAGTCCATCACTTTCATCTGCCATTCTTCCAGAGTAGGTAAATCTTGTGTCTTCCAATACTTTGCGATGAGTATTCTTGCTGCTGTTGTGGCATACATAAAGAAATTTCTATCTTTCTTTGTCACCAATTGGCCGACAATGCCCAAGAGAAAGGCCTCTGGTTTTTTAGAAAATGTACATTTAAGTACCTTTTTCATTTCATTATAGATCATTTCCCAGAAGGCCTTTATCTTCGGGCATGTCCACCAAATGTGGTAAAAAGTACCTTCAGTCTCTTTACATTTCCAACATTTATTATCGGGCAAATGATAGATTTTTGCCAGCTTGACTGGGGTCATGTACCACCTGTATACCATTTTCATAATGTTTTCCTTTAAGGCATTACATGCCGTAAATTTGATACCGGTGTTCCATAACCATTCCCAGTCATCTGACATAATGTTGTGTCCAACATCCTGCGCCCACTTAATCATAGCAGATTTAACTGTTTCATCCTGTGTGTTCCATTTCAACAGCAAGTTATACATTCTAGACAAATTCTTAGTATTGGGTTCTAGCAATTCGGTCTCTAGTTTTGATTTCTCCACTTGGAAACCGATTTTCCTATCCTGTTTAAAAATTTCCATTATTTGGCGATATTGAAACCAATTTTCTACTTTGTGCTTCAATTTCTCCTGACTTTGTAGTTTAACCTTGTCTCCATCCTGTTCTAAAATTTCCCAATACTTCGGCCATCCGACCTCCATATTGAGTTTCTTCACTGCTTTAGCCTCCACTGGTGACACCCATCTAGGGGTTTTATTTTCCAATAAGTCTTTATATCTTATCCAGACATTAAATAATGCTTTTCTAACAATGTGATTTTTAAAGGTACTGTTAACCTTGTCATACCAAAGATATGCATGCCAACCAAAAGCATTATTGAAGCCTTCCAGATCCAAGATGTCTGTATTCTCGAGGAGCATCCATTCTTTCAGCCAGCAAAACGCTGCTGCCTCATAGTACAATTTTAGGTCCGGCAGGGCAAAACCCCCTCTTTCTTTAGCGTCAGTCAATATTTTGAATTTAATTCGGGGCTTTTTGCCCTGCCAGACAAATTTCGAAATGTCTTTGTGCCACCTCTTAAAACATTCCATCTTATTAAGAATCTGCAAGGTCTGAAACAAAAATAACATTCTAGGCAATACATTCATTTTAATTACTGCAATTCGGCCTAACATTGACAGTTTCAGATTTGACCATATTTCTAGATCTTTTTTAATCTCTGACCAACATTTTTCATAATTGTCCTTATACAAATTAACATTCTTAGGTGTTAAATAAACCCCTAGGTATTTGACTTTCTTAACCACTGTCAAACCTGTTTCCTCCTGAAATTTCTCCTTTTCCATGTCTGTTAGGTTTTTCCCTAAGACTTTAGTTTTTTGCTTATTCAACTTAAATCCAGCCACCTGGCCAAATTGTTGAATTATTTCTAAAACCCTTTTCGTACTAGTGTTTGGCTCTTGCAAAGTCAATACTAGGTCATCTGCATACGCTCTTAACTTGTAATGTTTAGCTCCGACCTGCACACCTTTGACCTGCTGGTCATTTCTTATCATATTCAGCAACACCTCCAGAACCGAAATGAAAAGTAATGGGGAAATTGGGCACCCCTGCCGAGTTCCTTTTTCTATCTTAAGTTCCTCAGTCACAACATTATTTACAATCAGCTTAGCTTTTTGTTCGGAATATATTGCAGCCATACCATTCTCAAAACCCTGGCCTACCCCCATCCCATGAAGATTCTTCCTCATAAAACTCCAAGAGATATTATCAAAGGCTTTCTCCGCGTCCACAAAGATCAATACTGCTTTAGTGTTTATATTCACCTCCAGCTTTTCCAAAATGTCTATTACATTCCTTACATTGTCCGCTAGGTGTCTTTTAGGGAGAAAGCCTGCTTGGTCTTTATGAATCTTCTCCATCAAAACTCTTTTAAATCTTTTTGCCAAAATGTCTGCAAAAATTTTGTAATCCACATTAAGGAGTGATATCGGGCGGTAGTTCTTGAGTTGGGTCTTTTCAGTCTCTGACTTTGGTATGAGTGAGATATATGCCTCTTTCCACGATTCAGGTGCCCTTTTTCCTTCAAGGATCTCATTACAAACTTCTCTTAATGGTTGAATCAACCATTCCTTCAACGATTTGTAGTATCTAGAAGTCAGTCCATCTGGTCCCGGAGATTTGCCCAATTGCATATTCTGAATGGCAGCCTCTATCTCTTGTTCTGAGATTCTCTGGTTCAAGTCCATCTTACTTTGCTGAGAGATATTTTGTAATCCATATCTTCCAAGGAATTTGTCTATATCTTCTTCATTTTGCGGGCCTTGGGTGTAAAGTTTTTTGAAGTAACTTAGAAAGCAATTTCTAATTTCATTCGGTTTAGATATACTCTTTCCATCAACCTCTAGGCTTGTAACTGTATTTAGTTTCTGCCTTTTCTTCAATTGCCATGCCAGAAGTTTACCGCATTTATTTGCTGATTCAAAAGTCTTTTGTTTCATTTGCTTTATCTTCCATTCAATCTCTTGGTTCATCAATTCCATATATTGAGTTTGATATAACTTAATCTCTCTTAAGATGTCCTGAGACTTTGGTTTTGTTCTTAGTTTCCTCTCTCCTTCCTTTATCATTTCCAAGATCTTCTCTTTTTTCTCATTTTGTTTTTTCCTCTTTATTGAATTTTGTTGAATCAAAAAACCTCTCATAACAGCTTTACTTGCGTCCCAGATCACTCTTTTCTCCACGTCAGTCCTCAAATTTATTTCAAAATAGTCTTTTAAGGTCTTTTGGGCCTTCGTGAGAATCTCCTTATCTCGAAAGAGGGTGTCATTCATTCTCCATCTAAATTGACCGGTTATTGTGAGTTTCATCTCCATCTTCACGGCGTTATGGTCGGAGCAAGTTTTTGGGCAGATTTCCACTTTCTTAATCTTTGGAGCCAATCCACTAGTAACCCAGATTTGGTCAATTCTGGTCCAGGTCATCATTGCTTGGGAGAAGAAGGTTCCCTCTCTCTCCAGAGGGTTCCTTGTTCTCCAAATGTCTATCAAGTCCATGTTTTCTGTCATTTCGAAAAAAGTCTTGGGGAGTCTCCCTTCTTTAGTGACTGTTAGTCTTTGTGCCTTGTCCATATTAGTGGAGACCACGCCATTCATGTCTCCCATGATTATCATATTATAATCCAGATAGTCCGTCAAAGTTTCATGAAGTCCCTTAAAGAAGTCAGATTTGCCTTCATTTGGTGCATAAATTCCAACAACTAAAAGTTTTTCTCCTTGTACTTGTATCTCCACAGCCAGATATCTCCCTTGTTCATCTTTAAATATCATTTTTGGAGCCCATTTCTCCTTCACATATATTACCACACCCCTCTTCTTAACTTTGTCTGATGAGACAAATTCTTGTCCTAACCTTTTATTTGTAAGTAATCTCCTGTGGGCTCTAGTTATGTGAGTTTCTTGTAAACATATCAAATCCAATTGTTCTCTGTTCAAAATATGAAATACTTGTCTTCTCTTCAAAGGCCCATTCAGTCCATTACAATTCCAACTAAGGAATTGCAGAGCCATCTTGTTATTTTCTTAAGGCTCCTCCAACAGCTCCAAGTTGTTGCTCTTCTTCTGACGGTGGTGGTTTTTGTCCAAACGAGAGATTCAGGATATCCAGTGCTCTCCTCTGTTCTGCAAGTACGTCCACAGTCCCCTTCTGTAGGTCCTCCTGATATCTTGCCAGAAATTTGTCTTTATCTTGAATTGTCTTTATTTTCACTTTCTTTGCCTTGTAGTCGAATGACAGTCCTTGTGGGAATTCCCACCTGAAGCGGATCTGATTTTTCTTTAACAAAAGCACCAAATCCTTGTAGAAGTTTCTTAAGTCCAAGATATATTTTGGTATGTCTTTAAAGATCTGTACTGCTGAATTTCCAATTTGGAGGGCTTTTCCAAAGTGTAGTCCTAAAATTTTATCTCTTTCCTCCTTAGATCTGAGTGTGATCAGACAATCTCTTGGTGTCTTTCTATCTTGCTTTTTGCCGAGTCTAAAGGCAGTTGTGATTTTGAAATCGTCTTCCTCCAGGTCCCAGCAATCCGCAAACTCCCGTGTCAAATATTCCACAAGGTTGTCACTTTCATTCTCCGGAATCAGTCTTAATTTTAAGTTTCTCTCTTTCCTCTGTAACTCCCACAAGGCCAAGGTTGCATCATGCTCATAGACCTTCTTGGCAAGTGGCTCTAATTTCTCCTGCGTCTCTCCAGCTGTGGCTTTGGCCTCTTCGGCAATTTGACGCGTGGTGGCATTTTCCTCGACCAATTTATTTATAGATTCTGTATTCTGGTTTAATCTTGTTGATATTTCTGTTAATTTTTGTGTGTTCTCTGAAGTCTGTTTTGTCAAAGACTCCAGAGTCTGATTTATCTTAAGCAAAGCTTCTGTCACAGCTTCCATAGAAACGGCTGCTCCTTTGTCCTGTCCTGTTGTTCCAGCTAGTCCGGCTGTTACGCCTAAGATCGAACCTCTTCTCTTTGCTTGTTGCAGCTGCAGCTGTTGCTGTTGTTGTTGCTTGGTCTTGGCTCTTGTTGTTATCTCTTCTTGTGGCCCACTCATGTCAAGGTCAATTCCCACGGGATTTATTCTCCCTTGGAAAATTCCACTGTCTTAGGCCGTGCTGGACTTCACTTTATCCTCTAGAGGGAGCAAATCAAAATGGCCATAGAAGGAAATTTCAAAATACATGAACAAAGGAGACCATCCAAGATGTAGAAAGAAAGGAGATTAACCCAGTCAAAATCAATGTTACTAAAGTCTTATAGCTTCCAATTGCCACAGTTGCCCAGTAAACTGTTTATACTGTTTCTTCTTAAAATGTACAAAAATCAGGCACTGTGGAAACTTTGTATCAAGGTGTCACTTCACAGGGAAAAGTCAGCTCAATGTACTAAGAAGGCAGACCGTTTCAGACTTTCAAGTAGATGAGATAGCAGAGGTTTTTTCCTTCAAATAAGTCATGCAGTTAATGGTCAAATTCGCCTCCCCTCTGCCCTGCTTGCTAGAGGGGAGATCAAAGGTTTAAATGTCCGGTTTAGCTGATCAAAGGACGAATTTAAACGGATGCAGGTTTAGAGCTCCGTTGCTTTCACTTTCATGCGGTCGGGGGGAGGCAGACTTCCTTTGTTTAAATCTCCCCCGTTTTTAGCCCAATTTTTAAAATTAAGAAAAGTCCCAGTTATTTTTCAGTTCTTACTCACGGGGAATCAGTCCGAATTTCTTTTCAGGAAGGAATCGGCGCTCTCCGCTTATGGCGACGCGGCTTCACTTCGCAGGCTGGGTAGCGACTCTCAGCACCGCGCTCACTCCCGATGTCGATCCGTAGCCTTTAAAAAGGCTCTTTCACGGTACCGGGGGGCGCGAAGGTGCCCACCGAGTCTCCTTGTTCTCAGGCTTCAGCGCCTGGGATTTTAGGGGTCCCCCGCTTGCCGTAGCGGGTAAGACCCGAACTTGCGAAGCAGTCCTTCTCCGGAGCTCGGAGGTAGGACCGCCATTAAGCGCTGGCACCGACCGGAAGACATCCATCAAAACCTATTTATACTAATGAATTTATCTTAACGCTGAACACGTTTTCAAGTGTACACAATTTCCTCCCCTATATTCAGTAAACTTTTCCCAGTCTTTTTAAACGTATGTTCTTCTTGTTCTCTTATTCTATATGTTACCATATTTTTCCTTGTATAAGACGGTGCTATTTGCTTAAGACAAAAATTGGGTGTCGTCTTATAGACGGATAGTGAATGCAGGGGGTGGGGACATGTAATTAATGGCAGCAGCAAGCAGGAGATTGGCAGCAGTGATTGGGCGGGTGATTGGTAGCTGTGGCAAGGCCTGCTGGTGATTGGCTGTGGCTACGGCAATTGGAAGTGAAAGCTGGACCATCAAGAAGGCTGATTGATGCTTTTGAATTATGATGCTGGAGGAGACTCTTGTGAGTCCCATGGACTGCAAGAAGATCAAACCTCTCCATTCTGAAGGAAATCAGCCCTGAGTGCTCACTGGAAGGACAGATCCTGAAGCTGAGGCTCCAAGACTTTGGCCACCTCATGAGAAGAGAAGACTCTCTGGAAAAGACCCTGATGTTGGGAAAGATGGAGGGCCCAAGGAGAAGGGGACGACAGAGGACGAGATGGTGGGACAGTGTTCTCGAAGCTACCAGCCTGAGTTTGACCAAACTGCGGGAGGCAGTGGAAGACAGGAGTGCCTGGCGTGCTCTGGTCCAGGGGGTCACGAAGAGTCAGACACGACTAAACGACTAAACAACAACAACAACAAGTGCACATCTGCATAGCCTAAGACAGGGGTCAGCAAAAGTTTTCAGAAACGTGCTCAGGAGAAGAGACCAAGGTGCGGCCGGCCCAAGACATTTTGACCCTTCGGGCAAAGCAGACGTAAGAACGCGAGAAGAGGAATGTAGGAATCTGCCTTAAAGTGGGTCAGCCCCATTGTCTAAAATGTATAATCTATTGTTGGAGTTATGGAATTCTGGTGCCGGAGGAGACTCTTGAGAGTCCCATGGACT
Organism: Podarcis bocagei; assembly: GCF_964188305.1. Classification (NCBI taxonomy): domain Eukaryota; kingdom Metazoa; phylum Chordata; class Lepidosauria; order Squamata; family Lacertidae; genus Podarcis; species Podarcis bocagei. The sequence continues at coordinate 3,106,990 of NC_138132.1, read as the reverse complement.
GCAAGAAGATCAAACCTCTCCATTCTGAAGGAAATCAGCCCTGAGTGCTCACTGGAAGGACACCAGACTTTGGCCACCTCAGGAGAAGAGAAGACTCCCTGGGAAAGATGAAGGGCACATGGAGAAGGGGACGACAGAGGACGAGATGGTGGCACAGTGTTCTCGAAGCTACCAGCATGAGTTTGACCAAACTGCGGGAGTCAGTGGAAGACAGGAGTGCCTGGCGTGCTCTGGTCCAGGGGGTCACGAAGCGTCGGACACGACGAAACGACTAAACAACAACAACGGCAATTGGGCAGGCAATTGGCAGTTGTGGCGAGGCAATTGGTAGCTGTGGAGGCATCTTATACACAGAAAAATACAGTACGTCTGCAAGCTGCTATTCTTCTTTAGTTGGGACTTTGCTTGTTTTCCATTTTTGGGCTAACAAAACACGGGTCACAGTAGTAGCATACATAAATAACCTTTTTCGACACCTGGGAATTTCTGTCTGAATTATCCCCAACCAAAACGACGGTCTTAATTCATTTTATTAATTAATCGTTATGATAATTGCTATATATTTATTTGTGCCCCGCTTTTCCCTCTCCTGACAGGGACTCATTACCGATAAGAATAGTAGAAGGTCAAAGAAGTAAAATAAGAGAGCAAGACGATTAAGTATATAAAGAGGAGTGGAATGTTCTTGTGGAGTATCTGGAAAATAACTGTAAAGAAGTGAAAACGCTAGCAGCATTTGGGCAAATTCAACAGCATAATATATAATAAAGGAAGAATTAGGGGAGAAAGTGATCTAAATGGATATATAAAAAATATGCAGTAATGGAACCAGGAAAGAAGGGAAGTCATTGAATGTTTTTATTACAAAGAAAGGTATAAATGGTGGAAATGTATATTTGAATGTGATGTGGTTTTGGAAACGGTAATAATGAAAATTATATATATATATATTTTAAAAAATACAGATAAATATAAGAACAGTTTAACAGTTTTCTAGGGCAGACCTAGCTTCCAACATTCCTCAGATGAAAATGTCCCCATGTAATTGTCATGTTCTGTTACTCACATTTTATCTAAAGGTAAAGGTAAAGGGACCCCTGACCATTAGGTCCAGTTGTGGATGACTCTGGGGTTGCGGAGCTCGTCTCGCTTTATTGGCCGAGGGAGCCGGAGTACAGCTTCCGTGTCATGTGGCCAGCAGGACTAAGCCGCTTCTGGCGAACCAGAGCAGCGCACGGAAACGCCGTTTACCTTCCCGCTGGAGTGGTTGCTATTTATCTACTTGCACTTTGACGTGCTTTCAAACTGCTAGGTTGGCAGGAGCAGGGACCGAGCAACGGGAGCTCACCCCGTCACGAGGACTCGAACCGCTGACCTTCTGATCGGCAAGCCCTAGCCTCTGTGGTTTGACCCACAGCGCCACCCACATTTCTCTAAACAGCCCCAAATGCTGCAATCTTTCCTCATGGGAGGCGTCACTCCACCCCCTCGATAATTTTGGTTGCCCTTTTCTGAACCGTTTCCAACTCTATGATATCCTTTTCAAGATGAGGTTACCAGAACCGTTACCAGAAATCGGGTTAAGAACTTAATTCGTTCCGGAGGTCCGTTCTTGAAACTGTTCTTAACCTGAAGCACCACTTTAGCTAATGGGGCCATCCGCTGCTGCCGTGCTGCCAGAGCACGATTTCTGTTCTCATCCTGAAGCAAAGTTCTTAACCCGAGGTACTATTTCTGGGTTAGCGGAGTCTGTAACCTGAAGTGTCTGTAACCTGAAGATTCTGTAACCCGAGGTACCACTGTACTCCAAACGTGGTTGCACCACAGATTTGCAGAATGGTATTATGATTAGGGCTGGATGTTATATCGATATATTATCCAAAAATGGTTTGAAATCCATATTGTGATATCGGTTTAACAATTTTTGACCTGGCAATATATCACAATTCTTGATGTGTGCATGTTCTATGCAAAATCAGCATGCGGGGAAAACCGTGAAGCCAGCCAACGCCTCTACAAAGCTCCACCCTTATTTCTGACATTGTGTTATATTGGTACAGTGGTACCTTGGTTCTCAAACTTAATCCGTTCCAGAAGTCCGTTCCAAAACCAAAGCGTTCCAAAACCAAGGCGCGCTTTCCCATAGAAAGCGATGCAAAACGGATTAATCCGTTCCAGACTTTTAAAAACGACCTCGAAAACAGCAATTTAACATGAATTTTACTACCTAACAAGACCATTGATCCATAAAATGAAAGCAATAAACAATGTACTGCAGTCACACAATCAATCAATCAATCAATCAATCAGTAGCTGAACTGGGTTCCACACAGTCACAAAAACAAAACAAAAAAGAGCCGCAAAAACGCAAAATAAATAGCAAAAACAGACAGACCTCGGCGTAACACTCAAATTGGAAGCATAACACTCAAAACGGAGCATGTTCAACTTCTGAAAAAAGTTCGCAAAACGGAACCCCTACTTTTATGTTTGCAGTGTTTGGGTTCCAAGTTGTTTGAGTACCAAAGCATTTGAGAACCAAGATACCACTGTATATCGCAATGTTTAGCTGGCAATATATCGCGATGTTGAAAACCAGATATCGCCCGGCTTTAATTATGATACTGGTAGTTTTGTTTTCAACATTTCCCCTAATTATCCCTAGCATGGAGCTTGCCTTTATCACAGACAATGCACACTGGGTCAACATCCTCCTCCAGCTCATTCCTGTGCAGTCACTGCCAGTTCAGTCCCTACTAGCAAGATGTGAAATTATGGGGTGGGTGTGTTTTGCCTCGATAAGCATCCCTTGTGGGAAGGTTACTGGAGTGCTTTTGTGGCTAGACACAGCCTGTGGATTATCCACTCTCCAAGTCAGAGGGAATGCACATTATTTATTCACTACAAACCGGAAACCAAAGCTTGGCTGGTTAATACAAATCAATAGGTAGATTTCAGCAGCCTCGCCGCCTGGCTCCTTGGCCCATGGGGCTTCAAAGCTCCTTTCCCTGCCCACTGTCTTCCTGTCAACACCACCGTCCATTGAGAGGCAGTGTGGTGCAGTGGTTAGAGTGCTGAGCTGGGACCTGGGAGACCACGGTTCGAATCACCACGTAGCGGGGAAACTCACTGGGTGACCTTGGCCCAGTCGCAAGGGCTCAGCCAGAGTGGTTTAGCAATCAATCGCCAAGAAACTCTGGGAATTACAGCTCTGGGAGGGGTATACGGATGCCCCCTTACAACTTTCAGCTCTTTTAACTGTTGCAGGAATTTATGGTATAGGTTGGGGGGGTTGCCCCTCCAACAGATATCATCCACATGCAGCCCACTACCAAAACCAGCACAATCGCTTTTGTGACTTTTGTGATTTGTCCCCACAAAACACTTCATCACAGTTTCTTCCTATCTATTCAAAGGGCCTCTGCTGCACGATACCAAATGTAAGAATTCCCTGATCAATGGATCTCTGTACTGGCTCACTGGGGAAACTTCAGAAATTCATCTAGACATGTGAGCTCAGCTCCTCAGCAGCCCCTCTGCCTGAGTGATAATCCCTGGCATCCTGATACCTGAGTGCCAGACAGGTAGCCATTCCAGAAAGAACAAACCCAGATGAAGACAAAAGGGTGTGATGAACTTGGCTGGGAAACAGGGAAATGTAAGTATCTCTTTTGTTACACTTGATGGGTGTTTGGTGGAGGGCAAGGGGAACCATGGGGCAGGGTCCAGGATGCTCAGATTCCTGCCACCAGATGTATGAGTGATGTAATTGGGGGGGGTGTAACATGGGGATTAGCAGCTAATAAAAGTTTGGGGGCTCTTTTGTTTGGGGCTTCCATCTTGTTCCACCTTGTGGCAGGTGGGAGTCCTGTCGCCACAGTCTTCAATCAAGACCAAGCCTACTGGCTGCTGTTTTGCTCTGGTATTCCTGGCTGGTGTCCTTTTTTTGTTTGTTTGTTTGTCCAAGGGAGCCCTCGGATTTCTCCGTTAACACTCTTAATTCATCCCTTTATCCAGCCCCATGAGGACTAGAATCTTGGTTGGTTCTTAGGGAAAGGGCTGCAGCCCTGGGGGGCAGAGAGCTTGCTTTGCATGCCGAAGGTCTCCAGGTCCAACCCCAAGGAGCAATTCCAGGTGAGCCTGGGAATGCCTCGTGCCTGAAACCCTTGACAGCTGCTGCTGCCGGTCCATGTTGACAGTACTGAGTTCAGTGACCCATTGGTCTCTACCTCTCTTTTAAATCAGAACCAGTGAAGGCGGTGAAGGTCCTGTGTGAGTGTCTGGAGGCGGTTGGAGGATGGATGGCGGCTAACAGATTGAGGTTGAATCCTGACAAGACAGAAGTACTGTTTTTGGGGGACAGGAGGCGGGCAGGTGTGGAGGATTCCCTGGTCCTGAATGGGGTAACTGTGCCCCTGAAGGACCAGGTGCGCAGCCTGGGAGTCATTTTGGACTCACAGCTGTCCATGGAGGCACAGGTCAAATCTGTGTCCAGGGCAGCTGTTTACCAGCTCCATCTGGTACGTAGGCTGAGACCCTACCTGCCCGCAGACTGTCTTGCCAGAGTGGTGCATGCTCTGGTTATCTCCCACTTGGACTACTGCAATGTGCTCTACGTGGGGCTACCTTTGAAGGTGACCCGGAAACTGCAATTAATCCAGAATGCGGCAGCTAGACTGGTGACTGGGAGCGGCCACCGAGACCACATAACACCAGTCCTGAGAGATCTGCATTGGCTCCCAGTATGTTTCCGAGCACAATTCAAAGTGTTGGTGCTGACCTTTAAAGCCCTAAACGGCCTCGGCCCAGTATACCTGAAGGAGCGTCTCCACCCCCATCATTCTACCCGGACGCTGAGGTCCAGCGCCGAGGGCCTTCTGGCGGTTCCCTCATTGCGAGAAGCAAAGCTACAGGGAACCAGGCAGAGGGCCTTCTCGGTAGTGGCACCCGCCCTGTGGAACGCCCTTCCAGCAGATGTCAAAGCGATAAATAACTACCTGACATTCAGGAGACATCTTAAGGCAGCCCTGTTCAGGGAAGTTTTTAACGTGTGATATTTTATTGTATTTTTGGTTTTTATGGAAGCCGCCCAGAGTGGCTGGGGAGGCCCAGCCAGATGGGCGGGGTATAAATAATAAATTATTATTATTATTATTATTATTATTATTATTATTATTATTATTGGTTTGACTTGGTACAAGGCAACTCCATTGCTGAGCAAAGGCTGGCTATGAATGACAGGTGTGGAGAGGACCACCTCTTCTGCCTTGGCTTAGGAAAAGCAGAGGAGCCCTGGGGCTGAGAGCAGCATCCTAGCACGCTCTGCAGCTGCAAGGGATTCTGGGAAGCTCCCCACTCTGCCCCCCTTGCTGCCACTGAGCCTGCCGCCCTTCGCCCCTTCTGCTTCCAGCTTCCCCACTGTGATGGCCTGGGACTCAGGCTGGGAACCAGAGGAGACTCAGTGTGCACCGGATCCTTTGCCTCAGGAGGCATCTGTTTTTTTTTTTATAGATATTTATTGAAGTTTCAGAAATTATATAAAGAAAACAAACAAAACACAGACAAAAAACAAGTATAATTTCGATCCCTTATTTTCTTATCCCTTACTTCGCTGACCTCCTCCTACCTCCCCTTTCTGTATTCCAATTTCAAATTATTTATTCAGCAAGTCCTCTCCCTTAATTTCATTTAGTTGTTAACCTTTCTTTTCTTTTAACTTAAACATTACTGCTGTAAACCACTTAGTTTCTAAACCGTCATCATTCTAACATTCATTAATTTTACAGTATTTCTCAGCCCTTCCTTCAATTTGTTTTGGATAACCTTATCATCGAACTTATACATCAGTTCTTATTCTTAAAACATTTTTTCTAAGGTCGGCCAAGATTCCCTTCCACGAATTTCCCAATTTATATAACAATAACGAAATAAAAAACGAAATAAATTGTAATTATGAACCCTTTGGATTCCCAAACTCCACCCCCCCCTTTCCCGGTTTCAGCCCCCAACAATGTCCATCAGTCTTAATCTACTATCAGCCTGGAGATCTCACATCCGAGGCACTTAATTGTCTCTCAGTTCCTCTCTGCCGGTCTTTTTGATAGACCTTGATATTAAACACCAAATCTTGGAGAAACTCCTGCCTCAGGCGGCATCTGAACCAAGACTGGGGCCTGATCCTGAAGAGTCCCAGTCTGCACAGGTTCCCCTGCAAGGGAGCCCTCGGATTTCTCCGTTAACATAACAAACTACAACTCCCAGAATTCTTTGGTGGGGGGAGCAATGACTGCTTAAAGTGGTTTCACGGTGCTTTGAATGTATGAGATTGGGAACCTTGGGATGAAGCGATTGTGTTCTCCTGGGTTTCCAAGCTGAGGAAAAGCTGAGTGCAGTCGGACAAGCACTCTGGAAAATATCTAAAAGGAGAAATACTGAAGGCCCAAAAGCAGACAATTCCAACAAGAAGGAAAAGTGGGAGGCGTCTGTTTGGCTCCAAAAGGAGCTTGCAGATGAGCTGAGCTTTAAGAAGGCCATCTATAAGAAATGAAAGATAGGGGAAATCACAAAGGAGGAGTATACACGAGTAGCAACAATTGCAGGGAGAAGGTCAGAATGAGCTCAAGCTTGCAAAGGGAGGTTAAATATAATAAAAAAGGTTCCCTTGGCTATGTTCGAAGCAAGAGGAAGAACATGCAAGTGGTAGGTCTTCTGCGTGGGGAAGATGGGAAAATGCTATGGGGTGATAGAAAAAAGGCGGAACTGCTCAACGCCTACTTTGCCTCCGTCTTCGCCCAAAAGGAAAGCGATGCCCAACCTGGCGATAAGAGAATAAATGATGGAAGGAGGGAGCTGCAGCCCAAGTTAGGAAAAGAGGCAATAAGGGAACACCTAGCTACAGTACTTTAAATTAATTCAAATCTCCAGGGCCTGATGAGCTGCACCCAAGGGAACTAAAGGAGCTTGCGGATGTAATTTCAGAGCCTCTGGCTATAAACGTGGAGAATTGTTGGAGAACTAGTAAGGTCCCTGCAGACTAAAGGTAAAGGTAAAGGGACCCCTGACCATTAGGTCCAGTTGTGACCGACTCTAGGGTTGTGGCGCTCATCTCGCTTTATTGGCTGAGGGAGCCGGCGTACAGCTTCTGGGTCATGTGGCCAGCATGATTAAGCCGCTTCTGGCGAACCAGAGCAGCGCACAGAAACGCCGTTTACCTTCCCGCCGGAGCGGTACCTATTTATCTACTTGCACTTTGACGTGCTTTCGAACTGCTAGGTTGGCAGGAGCAGGGACCGAGCAACGGGAGCTCACCCCGTCGCGGGGATTTGAACCCTCGACCTTCTGATTGGCAAGTTCTAGTGGGCAAATGTTGTCCCCATCTTCAAAAAGGAGGAAAAAGAAGAGCCAGGTAACTACCGACCAGTGAGCTTGACATCGATACCAGGAAACATCCTAGAAAAAGATAATTAAATGGTCGGTGTGTAAGCACTCAACAAACACACAATTGTTGCCTTTATACTGGCCATATAGACATACACGTAAGGACACCCAGCATGAAGAATGGTCACAGTTCATTTTAATCTTTTTTTTTTGTTGCACTAGGGCATGGGTAGGGAAACTACCCGGATCCGGCCCAATTGCCTTCTAAATTTGGCCCACGGACGGTCCGGGAATCAGCGTGCTTTTACATGAGTAGAATGTGTGCTTTTGTGCTGGTCCTGGGGGGTTACCGTGCGGCGAGGTCCGAGTCCAGTCCGAGGTTGAGGGTGCGGTATGGAGGCTGTCCGTCAAAGCTGAAGCGGGGTCCAAGGCAAGGAGTCGGGTGAGGTCAGGAACTCTGGCAGAAGAGCAGGACAGGGTGCCGGCAGGAACAGGCTACCAACAATGTTGCTCCCGCAACCTGGGACTGGGCTGGCCGGCTTTTATCTGCCCCGAGGCATAGGGTGGCCCCGGTCCACAGGTGACTTGCCTCTCCTGGCCTGGAGGCGAGCACTCCTCCTGCGGGAACTTAGTTCCCTCCGCCTCTCTGCCCTGAGCCTCTGCAGCTCAGGAGAGGCTGGAGGGTTACCGGACCCAGAGGCAACCTCAGCTTCCTCTGACGGGGCTGAGAGTGGAGCACCTGCAGGCAATGGGTCCTCCATCACCTCCGGAGCCAGAGCAGACTCAGCTGGTGCCTGCACCTGAGGATCCAGGTGAGGACCCTTCAGGCTCATGCCCCAGCCCCGGATCAGCTGGTTCTGGAGGCAGGGACTCCTGTGCAAGCTGGGATTCCTCAGGTTCAGCCTCTGAATCCGATTCCCAGGCCATCACAGCTTTTATTTAAAATGCATCTCTGGGTTCTTTGTGGGGCATAGGAATTCGTTCATTATTTTTTTCAAAATATAGTCCGGCCCACCACATGGTCTGAGGGACGTGGACAGGCCCATGGCTGAAAAAGTTTGCAGATCCCTGCGCTAGGGTCTGTACCCCTACCCTCTCTGCTCACCAAGCCCCCCATATTAACCCCTTAAAGCATCCCCTCCACACTTCATGCAACTACTAAGCTCACTTTCCACCTTTCCAACGCCATTCCTTCATGCAAAGCCAGGATCGCGATGCAGCACTAGGAATCCTCCACTAGGGGCTGCGTGACGACAGCCTTACATTTTTATGGCTATAGGCAGAAAGAGCACTCAGCTTTACTGTTTCAGCATCAGACCAGACATGGACCTTGTATGACTGTTGGCCATGCTTGTCGCTGAACCTGATGGGAGCTGGAATTCAACAGTGTCTTGGAAGGAGTCCCCCGCCCCACTAGTGCAAGAGATCTTCTGTCTATTCTGTCGTACGATTTCCCTGCAATGTGGTGTGTGTAATTTTTAAAGACATTCTGGCTCATTTATTAAGAAGCATCTTTCATGTCTGGTTTTAAATGTCAGCCAAGTTGCGGGCCTGAAGTTCAAATAGTGGGAGATAAGATACACACACTCTATATGGATCTTCCTTTCACTTAATCTCGAAGTCAGGGCAGAATGCTGCAGCACGATTGCTGACAGGAGTAAGGCCTCATTGGCATATGATTGCTGGGCTCAGAGATCTAAGGTTGTTGCTGATCTGCTCTTGGGTCAAGATGAAGGTGTTGCTATTGATCTATAAATGCCTTAACTATCTGGGACCAGTTACGTGTGAAACTGCCTTACCCCATAAACACATATTGAAATACTGCCCCTCAACGAGCCCAAACTTAGATTCACAAAATGTTTAGGGGTCATAGCTGTCAACTGTCCCTTATTTGACGGGAAAGTCCCTTATCCCAGCGCCGTGTCCCGCTGCTGTCCCTTATTGATGATGTCCCTTAAATTTCCCGGGTTTCAAAGGAAGCAGCTCCTCTCCCTCCCTCCCTCCCTGCCGGCCAGGGAGGAGGGAGGCTCCAACTGTGTTGCTTGGCTGCGTTGCTCACCCAATAAGGAGTCTCAGAACGACTGGGGGGTGGAGCTTGCATGCCTTGTGCCGATCAAATCGGCCGCGTTGCCTGGGGACTCGCCTTTGCTCAGCGCTTCCCAGCGGAGAGGTGACGGTGGTTTTCCTTGCTGCATCCCCTTTGCCGGGTTGCTGCGCTGTGGGAACCACCGCTTGAGGCTTCGTTTGGCTGCTGGCTGGGCTTTCTGCCTTTGGCTCGGAGGGGCTCGGAAGTTGAACATACCTGTGCCCTGAAAATCCCTTATTTTGGCTGCTGATCCCTTATTTTTGAGGCTGCTGGCCCCTTATTTTCAAATCTGTAAATTGACAGCTATGTTAGGGGTATGCACACCTCTGCGTCCCCCCCCCCCCAGAAAAAAGCACTGGGTGTATGCTTTACTCTGCTTTTAGTTTATTGCTGCATTTATTCTACTTTTTGAACAGGGCAAATAGTTGCTTCCACTGATGATTTTAGGTTTATTCTCTTTGCAAGGCAGCTTTTTAAAATAACCAAGCGGTGTATACATTTTATGAAAATGAACAGATTACTCGATAGAGATCTGTATTGTGGAGGAAGCCGCTTCCAAAAGCACCGGGGCAGGTAGAAGAGACGACAGAGAGCAGGTCCTGCAATATAATCTATATCATCGACTGCAAAAAAACCCCCAGAAGGCTGTACCCAGTACACAGGTAAAACTGCAACCGGCCTGCACACGCCTTTCTGAAACCACAAATCGGCCATTTTGACCAGAGTAATCATTTCAGTCCTGAGAAGCACAGCCAGCCAGACTTATCAATAATTGCTACAGATGCTGAGAGATCCAGCAACGTTAGCAAAGGCCGGGCGCATGAATGCTTCATGGCCTGAGCATGGAGGGAAGCGCAGCATCGCTGAGCTTCAGCAAATTAAACCACTCTGAGCATCCCACACTCAGAGCTCCTGTCATTTATTTTCAGAGCAGAGGATGGAGGCGGATGTCAAATAAACTCTGTTTCGATTCTCATCTGTCTCTCTGTCTACATACCTACCAACCTACCTAGATGTCTGCCAACATGACAGGAAGGCTGGCAACGCCAACCCTGCCTTGTGGGAATAACAACAACAACAACAACAACAACAACAACAACAACAACAACAACAACAACAACAACAACAACAACATTATTTGTACCCTACCCATCTGGCTGGGTTTCCCCAGCCACTCTGGGCAGCTTCCAAAAAAGATTAAAAATACATTAAAATGTCACACATTAAAAACTTCCCTGAACTGGGCTGCCTTCAGATGTCTTCTAAATGTCAGGTAGTGGTTTTTCTCTTTGACATCTGGTGGGAGGGCGTTCCACAGGGCAGGTGCCACCACCGAGAAGGCCCTCTGCCTGGTTCCCTGTAGCTTTGCTTCTCGCAATGAGGGAACCACCAGAAGGCCCTCGGCACTGGACCTCAGCGTCCGGGAATCCCTTGCAGGTGACCGCTGAGCCTGGAGACAGACAGACAGGTTGTGCATCCAACAGCAGTGACCAGAGGAGGAATGGCCGCTGGGAGGAGGGCAGAGAGAAGAAACGCCTTGATGCGTATGCAGCAGCACAACCAGACGCTTTCATCTGCCCTGGCTGCAACAAAACATGTCTCTCCCATATTGGTCTCAGTTGCAACTGTCCCAACAGCTTGACCTCACCCCCAAAGATGCACTCGTCCACTGTCTCCCAAGACAGACAAATGCCACTATTATGTGGCACTAGTAATGGTGCCAATTCCATCGATCAAGGCGATCTCACAGGTAAAATGGTGCCAAGTTGTTCAGGACTTAAAAAAAAATGACTGCAGCATTCACAAATTTAAAACAGATTTGTGCCAGGGCCTTCTCAGTGATGGCTCCGACCTGGTGGAATGCTCTGTCCCATGAGACCAGGGCCCTGCAAGATTTAACCTCCTTCCGTTGGGCCTGTAAGACAGAGCTCTTCCGCCTGGCCGTTAATTTGAATTCAGCCTGATCTTTTATTTCCCTTCTCTTCCCTCCCCCTCTCCTTTTATGAAGACCCTGCTCTGAGACCCCACAGCTCATTCTCTCCTGGCCTCCTCGCTGGCCCAAGTAGGACCAATTCAGCCAGCTAGCCCTGGGGATTATCTAACTGATTTTTGAATTTTATTGTTATTCATGTTTTTATACTGTATTTTATGCTGCTTTATGCTGCTACAATTAAGTGTTTTAAATTTGATGTTAGCCGCCCTGAGCCCGGTTTTTGAAGTGGGAAGAGCGGGGTATAAATTAAAAATTATTATTATTATTATTATTATGGCATAGCTGGGCCACCAGCCAAAGCTGATGGAAGGCGCTCTATGCCACTGAGGCCACCCGAGTCTCAAAAGACCAAGAAGTGAAGGAATGGGTTTCCCAAACCCCAAAACTGACTGTGCAGGCAGTTTTTAAACTGCACCAAAATCCCCATTTCTCCTTAGCTAAAATGCATAAACTTGAGCCGTTGAGCAAATGCAAAACAAGAACACAGCTCTCTACCTTATCAGTTTGACGGCAAGACTGGCCTTGACTTTACCAGTAGAACAGACACAGACATATCTTATGTCCTGGCCACAAATGACGCAGAGACCCAAGTCTGGGACTAACGCCAGAGCATGTTCTCGGAAGTAGTGACTTCTTGCTCCAAGACAGGAGTAGGAACAGGAATATCCTTTTATGGTCAGAAGTACCGGAAGGAAGATCCTTTTATGGTTGAGAGTACCAGAGCAGGAGACTTCCGGTCGGTGCCAGCGCTTAATGGCGGTCCTACCTCCGAGCTCCGGAGAAGGACTGCTTCGCAAGTTCGGGTCTTACCCGCTACGGCAAGCGGGGGACCCCTAAAATCCCAGGCGCTGAAGCCTGAGAACAAGGAGACTCGGTGGGCACCTTTGCGCCCCCCGGTACCGTGAAAGAGCCTTTTTAAAGGCTACGGATCGACATCGGGAGTGAGCGCGGTGCTGAGAGTCGCTACCCAGCCTGCGAAGTGAAGCCGCGTCGCCATAAGCGGAGAGCGCCGATTCCTTCCTGAAAAGAAATTCGGACTGATTCCCCGTGAGTAAGAACTGAAAAATAACTGGGACTTTTCTTAATTTTAAAAATTGGGCTAAAAACGGGGGAGATTTAAACAAAGGAAGTCTGCCTCCCCCCGACCGCATGAAAGTGAAAGCAACGGAGCTCTAAACCTGCATCCGTTTAAATTCATCCTTTGATCAGCTAAACCGGACATTTAAACCTTTGATCTCCCCTCTAGCAAGCAGGGCAGAGGGGAGGCGAATTTGACCATTAACTGTATGACTTATTTGAAGGAAAAAACCTCTGCTATCTCATCTACTTGAAAGTCTGAAACGGTCTGCCTTCTTAGTACATTGAGCTGACTTTTCCCTGTGAAGTGACACCTTGATACAAAGTTTCCACAGTGCCTGACTTTTGTACATTTTAAGAAGAAACAGTATAAACAGTATACTGGGCAACTGTGGCAATTGGAAGCTATAAGACTTTAGTAACATTGATTTTGACTGGGTTAATCTCCTTTCTTTCTACATCTTGGATGGTCTCCTTTGTTCATGTATTTTGAAATTTCCTTCTATGGCCATTTTGATTTGCTCCCTCTAGAGGATAAAGTGAAGTCCAGCACGGCCTAAGACAGTGGAATTTTCCAAGGGAGAATAAATCCCGTGGGAATTGACCTTGACATGAGTGGGCCACAAGAAGAGATAACTACAAGAGCCAAGACCAAGCAACAACAACAGCAACAGCTGCAGCTGCAACAAGCAAAGAGAAGAGGTTCGATCTTAGGCGTAACAGCCGGACTAGCTGGAACAACAGGACAGGACAAAGGAGCAGCCGTTTCTATGGAAGCTGTGACAGAAGCTTTGCTTAAGATAAACCAGACTCTGGAGTCTTTGACAAAACAGACTTCAGAGAACACACAAAAATTAACAGAAATATCAACAAGATTAAACCAGAATACAGAATCTATAAATAAATTGGTCGAGGAAAATGCCACCACGCGTCAAATTGCCGAAGAGGCCAAAGCCACAGCTGGAGAGACGCAGGAGAAATTAGAGCCACTTGCCAAGAAGGTCTATGAGCATGATGCAACCTTGGCCTTGTGGGAGTTACAGAGGAAAGAGAGAAACTTAAAATTAAGACTGATTCCGGAGAATGAAAGTGACAACCTTGTGGAATATTTGACACGGGAGTTTGCGGATTGCTGGGACTTGGAGGAAGACGATTTTAAAATCACAACTGCCTTTAGACTCGGCAAAAAGCAAGATAGAAAGACACCAAGAGATTGTTTGATCACACTCAGATCTAAGGAGGAAAGAGATAAAATTTTAGGACTACACTTTGGAAAAGCCCTCCAAATTGGAAATTCAGCAGTACAGATCTTTAAAGACATACCAAAATATATCTTGGACTTAAGAAACTTCTACAAGGATTTGGTGCTTTTGTTAAAGAAAAATCAGATCCGCTTCAGGTGGGAATTCCCACAAGGACTGTCATTCGACTACAAGGCAAAGAAAGTGAAAATAAAGACAATTCAAGATAAAGACAAATTTCTGGCAAGATATCAGGAGGACCTACAGAAGGGGACTGTGGACGTACTTGCAGAACAGAGGAGAGCACTGGATATCCTGAATCTCTCGTTTGGACAAAAACCACCACCGTCAGAAGAAGAGCAACAACTTGGAGCTGTTGGAGGAGCCTTAAGAAAATAACAAGATGGCTCTGCAATTCCTTAGTTGGAATTGTAATGGACTGAATGGGCCTTTGAAGAGAAGACAAGTATTTCATATTTTGAACAGAGAACAATTGGATTTGATATGTTTACAAGAAACTCACATAACTAGAGCCCACAGGAGATTACTTACAAATAAAAGGTTAGGACAAGAATTTGTCTCATCAGACAAAGTTAAGAAGAGGGGAGTGGTAATATATGTGAAGGAGAAATGGGCTCCAAAAATGATATTTAAAGATGAACAAGGGAGATATCTGGCTGTGGAGATACAAGTACAAGGAGAAAAACTTTTAGTTGTTGGAATTTATGCACCAAATGAAGGCAAATCTGACTTCTTTAAGGGACTTCATGAAACTTTGACGGACTATCTGGATTATAATATGATAATCATGGGAGACATGAATGGCGTGGTCTCCACTAATATGGACAAGGCACAAAGACTAACAGTCACTAAAGAAGGGAGACTCCCCAAGACTTTTTTCGAAATGACAGAAAACATGGACTTGATAGACATTTGGAGAACAAGGAACCCTCTGGAGAGAGAGGGAACCTTCTTCTCCCAAGCAATGATGACCTGGACCAGAATTGACCAAATCTGGGTTACCAGTGGATTGGCTCCAAAGATTAAGAAAGTGGAAATCTGCCCAAAAACTTGCTCCGACCATAACGCCGTGAAGATGGAGATGAAACTCACAATAACCGGTCAATTTAGATGGAGAATGAATGACACCCTCTTTCGAGATAAGGAGATTCTCACGAAGGCCCAAAAGACCTTAAAAGACTATTTTGAAATAAATTTGAGGACTGACGTGGAGAAAAGAGTGATCTGGGACGCAAGTAAAGCTGTTATGAGAGGATTTTTGATTCAACAAAATTCAATAAAGAGGAAAAAACAAAATGAGAAAAAAGAGAAGATCTTGGAAATGATAAAGGAAGGAGAGAGGAAATTAAGAACAAAACCAAAGTCTCAGGACATTTTAAGAGAGATTAAGTTATATCAAACTCAATATATGGAATTGATGAACCAAGAGATTGAATGGAAGATAAAGCAAATGAAACAAAAGACTTTTGAATCAGCAAATAAATGCGGTAAACTTTTGGCATGGCAATTGAAGAAAAGGCAGAAACTAAATACAGTTACAAGCCTAGAGGTTGATGGAAAGAGTATATCTAAACCTAATGAAATTAGAAATTGCTTTCTAAGTTACTTCAAAAAACTTTACACCCAAGGCCCGCAAAATGAAGAAGATATAGACAAATTCCTTGGAAGATATGGATTACAAAATATCTCTCAGCAAAGTAAGATGGACTTGAACCAGAGAATCTCAGAACAAGAGGTAGAGGCTGCCATTCAGAATACGCAATTGGGCAAATCTCCGGGACCAGATGGACTGACTTCTAGATACTACAAATCGTTGAAGGAATGGTTGATTCAACCATTAAGAGAAGTTTGTAATGAGATCCTTGAAGGAAAAAGGGCACCTGAATCGTGGAAAGAGGCATATATCTCACTCATACCAAAGTCAGAGACTGAAAAGACCCAACTCAAGAACTACCGCCCGATATCACTCCTTAATGTGGATTACAAAATTTTTGCAGACATTTTGGCAAAAAGATTTAAAAGAGTTTTGATGGAGAAGATTCATAAAGACCAAGCAGGCTTTCTCCCTAAAAGACACCTAGCGGACAATGTAAGGAATGTAATAGACATTTTGGAAAAGCTGGAGGTGAATATAAACACTAAAGCAGTATTGATCTTTGTGGACGCGGAGAAAGCCTTTGATAATATCTCTTGGAGTTTTATGAGGAAGAATCTTCATGGGATGGGGGTAGGCCAGGGTTTTGAGAATGGTATGGCTGCAATATATTCCGAACAAAAAGCTAAGCTGATTGTAAATAATGTTGTGACTGAGGAACTTAAGATAGAAAAAGGAACTCGGCAGGGGTGCCCAATTTCCCCATTTACTTTTCATTTCGGTTCTGGAGGTGTTGCTGAATATGATAAGAAATGACCAGCAGGTCAAAGGTGTGCAGGTCGGAGCTAAACACTACAAGTTAAGAGCGTATGCAGATGACCTAGTATTGACTTTGCAAGAGCCAAACACTAGTACGAAAAGGGTTTTAGAAATAATTCAACAATTTGGCCAGGTGGCTGGATTTAAGTTGAATAAGCAAAAAACTAAAGTCTTAGGGAAAAACCTAACAGATATGGAAAAGGAGAAGTTTCAGGAGGAAACAGGTTTGACAGTGGTTAAGAAAGTCAAATACCTAGGGGTTTATTTAACACCTAAGAATGTTAATTTGTATAAGGACAATTATGAAAAATGTTGGTCAGAGATTAAAAAAGATCTAGAAATATGGTCAAATCTGAAACTGTCAATGTTAGGTCGAATTGCAGTAATTAAAATGAATGTATTGCCTAGAATGTTATTTTTGTTTCAGACCTTGCAGATTCTTGATAAGATGGAATGTTTTAAGAGGTGGCACAAAGACATTTCGAAATTTGTCTGGCAGGGCAAAAAGCCCCGAATTAAATTTAAAATACTGACTGACGCTAAAGAAAGAGGGGGTTTCGCCCTGCCGGACCTAAAATTGTACTATGAGGCAGCAGCGTTTTGCTGGCTGAAAGAATGGATGCTCCTCGAGAATACAGATATCTTGGATCTGGAAGGCTTCAATAATGCTTTTGGTTGGCATGCATATCTTTGGTATGACAAGGTTAACAGTACCTTTAAAAATCACATTGTTAGAAAAGCATTATTTAATGTCTGGATAAGATACAAAGACTTATTGGAAAATAAAACCCCTAGATGGGTGTCACCAGTGGAGGCTAAAGCAGTGAAGAAACTCAATATGGAGGTCGGATGGCCGAAGTATTGGGAAATTTTAGAACAGGATGGAGACAAGGTTAAACTACAAAGTCAGGAGAAATTGAAGCACAAAGTAGAAAATTGGTTTCAATATCGCCAAATAATGGAAATTTTTAAACAGGATAGGAAAATCGGTTTCCAAGTGGAGAAATCAAAACTAGAGACCGAATTGCTAGAACCCAATACTAAGAATTTATCTAGAATGTATAACTTGCTGTTGAAATGGAACACACAGGATGAAACAGTTAAATCTGCTATGATTAAGTGGGCGCAGGATGTTGGACACAACATTATGTCAGATGACTGGGAATGGTTATGGAACACCGGTATCAAATTTACGGCATGTAATGCCTTAAAGGAAAACATTATGAAAATGGTATACAGGTGGTACATGACCCCAGTCAAGCTGGCAAAAATCTATCATTTGCCCGATAATAAATGTTGGAAATGTAAAGAGACTGAAGGTACTTTTTACCACCTTTGGTGGACATGCCCGAAGATAAAGGCCTTCTGGGAAATGATCTATAATGAAATGAAAAAGGTACTTAAATGTACATTTTCCAAAAAACCAGAGGCCTTTCTCTTGGGCATTGTCGGCCAATTGGTGACAAAGAAAGATAGAAATTTCTTTATGTATGCCACAACAGCAGCAAGAATACTCATCGCAAAGTATTGGAAGACACAAGATTTACCTACTCTGGAAGAATGGCAGATGAAAGTGATGGACTATATGACACTGGCAGAGATGACAGGCAGAATCCGTGACCAACGTAAAGAGATGGTGGAAGAAGAATGGAAAAAATTTAAGAGCTATCTTAAGGACTACTACAAACTCAACGAATGTTAAAATGTTGTGGTTGCTAGAAGTAACAGGGTACAGGGATACAAGGTTAGATAATAAAGGAGGACTAAGATGACAGAGATTAGAAAGTAACAACTGGGAGTTGCTAGTTCAAATATGGACACTGGGATGCAGAGAGGGGGGGTATGGGGAAGTCCAAGAAAAGAGGTTTATGAAAATATCTTTGAAAGCATTTTGTATGTTTGTTTTGTTTTGTGTTTGTTTGTTCTTTTTAAAAAAATGCTGTAAAACCAATAAAAATTTATTAAAAAAAAAAGAGAGTACCAGAGCAGGAACATATGTGATGTCAACCTGTGTACGTACGCCGACGTGGTGGGGCTCCTAGGGGAGGAGTGAGAGGGTGCCTGGAGGATATATAAACTGCATGAAACCTGTCATTTCTTTGGACTTGCTGTGGACTTGATCATGCAAGTGCCTTCTGCTATCCGGAGAGCAGAATAAACTCTTTCTTTGAACCAACTCGGTGTCATTTTGACTTCCTTCCTCCTGTCCCGGAGCAACGCAGACCCAATCAGTGAACTCCAATAAGGCTACAGAAGGACCCCAAACCTGCTGCTTCAGGGAGAGCGTAACCCCACCAAGAGCAGGCAACCTCCCATCTATCCAGTCTAGGGAACCTCGGTCTGATCTGGATTGAGCTTCGGTTTGTTAGCTCTCATCCAGTCCCCTACTGATCCAAGCTTTCCTGGTGTTTCCATGGAGCCTCCAGCCATAGCTGTCAACTTACAGATTTGAAAATAAGGGACCAGCAGCCTTGAAAATAAGGGATCAGCAGCCAAAATAAGGGATTTTGGCTTGGCTTATACAGAAATCCGGCACTGACGGAGCCAAGCTGCTTTGGCTGCCACTGACTGTGTTTTGCAGGGGGTTGGACTAGATGATCCTAAGGGTCTACAACTCCCACCAAAGAAGAGGGACAGACAAAACTGATGAACGACGTCGAGATGGCAAAGCTTACAGGAAGAATTAGAAACCAGGAAGAGGACCTCTTTCATAAAGAATGGGGAAAGTTTATCATTTAGTTGAAAAGCTATTGTCAAGAGTTACATACATTGACAGAAAACTTGTAGTAAAAAATTGAACTATGGATGGACAAATGATTTATAAAAATAGAGTTATGAAAGGGGTGCAGAGGGGGAAATCACTACATTAAGATGCTGCACCGGTTGGAGGGGATGTTAAGCAGCACGTCGGGGCTGCCGTCGTCCTGGCGCGAGGAGTTCCATCGGCCCTTCCCCGCCCGAGAGAGAGGGAGGGAGGGAGAGAGAGAGACTCTCACCCACGCCGCCTGCGAGCCCGGTATGAGGCAGTTGCGGCACCACCATGGCCACTGAAGCGCCGCCCTTCTACGTCCCTCCTCATCCCCTCCTCCCTCAGGCCGCCTCCGCCGCCACTGGCTTCCCCTGGCAGCTTGGCAGAAGTCTCGCAAGAGAGGGGCTGCCTGGCCACGCACCGCCACCCGTCTCCTCAGGATGCGCCCCCAAGGGGGGAAAGGGAGAGATGGAGACGCGGCAGCCCGTGTGCATGCTCTCTCGTGGCGAAGGACCCCGAGCCGCTGCTTCCCTCCTGAGCCGGGCAAGCATGAAACCCGGGAAATTAAGGGACATCATCAATCCGGGGCAGCAGCGGGAAATGGCGCTGGGATAAGGGAGCTTCCTGCCAAATAAGGGACGGTTGACAGCTATGGCCTCCATCTCCAGGAGCAGTCTCTCTCGAGCCGTAGCTCCTGTGGGGCATTGGGCCGCTGCGAGAACAGGGCGATGGACCAGATGGGCTGTTGGCCTGATCCTGTCCCTTCCTGCTAAGTGGTGAACAAAGCTCCAGCCTATTCCTTCCGCTCCTTCGTCTGCTAGTGGGAAGTCCTTTAGGAGAAAAGGAACGTGCAATGCTCCACAACAGAAACATGATCTGGCAGGGTGGGGGAGATGGAGTGGGGGAGAACCGCTGATTTTTTTTGCCGACGGCAGCAGAATAACCGGAGCCAGCTAGCAGCGGAATCGTCCCCCGGGAGCCATGTACCGAGTCTGCAGCGCTAATCAATTTGCTCGGAAGTTGCAAGCGAACGGCGCGCGCCTTTACTCGGAAGCAGGGTCCCGCTCTGCTCGGCAGGGGCTTAGACCACAGAAACGTGCTCAGGAGAAGAGGCCAAGGTGCGGCCGGCCCAAGACATTTTGACCCTTCAGGCAAAGCAGACATAAGAACGCAAGAAGAGGAATGTAGGAATCTGCCTTAAAGTGGGTCAGCCCCTTTGTCTAAAATGTACCGTATTTTTCGCCCCATAAGACGCACTTTTTCCCCTCCAAAAATGAAGGGGAAATCGGGGTGCGTCTTATGGGGCGAATGCCTGCAAGCCTCGCGCGCCCGGCAGGAGGTCCCGCTGGGTGCGCGAGGCTTGGGGCGGCAGCGGACTGCTCGCCCGCACCTAGAAGCTTGGCGCGCGCTGAGCTCAGCACGCCCCAAGCTTCTAGGTGCGCGCAAGCAGTCCGCTGCCGCCCCAAGCCTCGCGCACCCAGCGGGACCTCCTGCCGGGTGCGGGAGACTTGGGGCGGCAGCGGACTGCTTGCCGGCACGCAGAAGCTTGGGGCGCGCTGACCTCAGCTTGCCCCAAGCTTCTGGATTAGCGCAGGGGTCCGCTAGCCCTGGGAGAGGCGCCCGGCTCTCCCACGCTAGCAGAGACCTTGCCGGCACGCAGAAGCTTGGGGCGCGCTGAGCTCCGCACGCCCCAAGCTCCTGGTGTAGCGCAGCGCACCTGGGGGGGAAATAAAAAATTTTTCCTTTATTTCCCCCCCTAAAATCTAGGTGCGTCTTATGGGCCGGTGCGTCTTATGGGGCGAAAAATACGGTATAATCTATTGTTGGAGTTATGGAATTCTGGTGCTGGAGGAGACTCTTGAGAGTCCCATGGACTGCAAGAAGGTCAAACCTCTCCATTCTGAAGGAAATCAGCCCTGAGTGCTCACTGGAAGGACAGATCCTGAAGCTGAGGCTCCAAGACTTTGGCCACCTCAGGAGAAGAGAAGACTCCCTGGAAAAGACCCTGATGTTGGGAAAGATGGAGGGCACAAGGAGAAGGGGACGACAGAGGACAAGATGGTTGGACAGTGTTCTCGAAGCTACCAGCATGAGTTTGACCAAAGTGCGGGAGGCAGTGGAAGACAGGAGTGCCTGGCGTGCTCTGGTCCAGGGGGTCACGAAGAGTCGGACACAACTAGACGACTAAACAACAAATTGTTGGAGTGGCATACAAAGGATGAACAAGTTAAATCTGTGATGATAGACTGGGCAAAAGATGTGGGAGAAAACATAATGTTTTAAGACTGGGATAGGTTGTGGAGGAAAGGGGTCAAGTTCACTGCATGTACGATGTTAAAGGAAAATATGAAAATGATGTATAGATGGTACTTAACTCCTGTAATATTAGCAAAGATATATCATAATAGTGATCATCTATGCTGGAAATGTAAAGAAAAAGAAGGTACCTTTTATCATATGTGGTGGACCTGTCCCAAGGTGAAAGACTTCTGGGAGAAGATTTATAATGAATTGAAAAAAATGTTGAAATATACATTTACTAAGAAACTACAGGCCTTTCTTCTTGGAATAATAGGTCTGGAATTGCCCAAGAAAGATGTTAGATTGTTTTTGTATGCCACAACTGCAGCTAGAATTTTGTTAGCTAAGAATTGGAAAACACAAGAAGTCCCAACAGTGGAGGAATGGCAGATGAAGAGCTAGCCGACCTGACTGGAAGAGTCCGCGACCAGAAGAAGGAGGATTAGTACCAGGAGGAATGGATGAAATTCAAAGAACATTTACTTAAATATGCTAAGATAACTTAATTGGAAAAACTTGCAAATACCCATAGCTGTCAACTTGCAGATTTGAAAATAAGGGACCAGCAGCCAAAATAAGGGACCTGCAGCCTCCCCTGTTCCAGGCACTCCAGTCTTCCTGTCCTCCTGCAGTCTGGTCAAACTCATGCTGGTAGTGTCGAGAACACTGTCCAACCAACTTTGTAACCAGAGGTTCAACTGAATAGAATCTGAATCACATGCACCACAAGGCCTATGCAGCCTCAACTTAAGATGGCTCCCCAGCCTGGCTTTGCACTGCAAAGTTTGCAGCAGCATGTGCAACAAAATGGCATCCAGCATTCAAAACCCCCCTCAGCTTGCAGTACCTAGCCACACACAAGGCACGCAACCTCCACCCCCCAGTCGTTCTTAGACTTCTTATTGGGTGAGCAACACAGCCAAGCAACACAGTTGGAGCCTCCCTCCTCCCTGGCCGGCAGAGACGGAGGGAGAGGAGCTGCTTCCTTTGAAATTTAAGGGACATTTAAGGACATCCATCAATAAGGGACAGCATCGGGACACGGCACTGGAATAAGGGACTTTCCCGCCAAATAAGGAACACTTGACAGCTATGCAAATACCAGATAGGCTTAGGATTGAAATATGTGGTGTTAGTGAATAATATGTTTAAAGTTAAAATGAAAAGGTATAATGATGTTAAGTGATTAAGTTAATTTTATGAGAAATTTGGTTTTGGAAAACTGTTACCATGATATACACTGAAACTCAGCCGGCGGGATTCAAGGAAGTCACTTAACAATGTTACTATGATTGGATTAACTATAGCTAAGATTTTTGTTTGTTTGTTTGTTCAAAAATTTTGGAAAATCAATAAAAAAAATTGAAAAATAAATAAAATAAAGTGGGTCAGCCCCTTGCTCCATCTAGCTAGTGCTGTCTGCACGGGCTGGCAGGGTTTCAGGAAGGAGTGGCTTCCAAAATGTAAGGGAGCTGTCGAGCAAGGCCAGGTCATCCACAGGACAGGGACAGAATGCAAGGAGATTTTTATTAATAGAAAATAACACTGCAGAGTCCCTCGGTTCGTCTCCCCCCCCTTCAAATTTTTTTAATTCATTTTATAACACAACTAAACAGAAAAGCAGACAATACAAACAAATTCTTATCTTGCCCTTATTTTTTCTAAACATTGTTAGGTGAGCTTCCCCAAGTCCCCTCTATCTGATTTTCATCTTACCTCATCTTTAGCAGTTTACATAATTTTTAACCATTTTTCTATCACACTTACTTTTACCATAAAAAATCTTCACATTTTATCACTTGCAAATAATACTATTTTAAAATACACTATAGTCTACTTCTAACCCTACAGCCTATATCCACTTCCAAAGCTATTCTAAGATTTAAATAGTAACATATTTTTTTCAAATATTCTTTAAACTTCTTCCTAATTCGTCTTAATCCAGCGGATTAAGTTGCGGAAACTGACCACGACTTCCTTCCTTCCCCCTCTAGCCTCTCACTCGGGATCGCCCCCCCCCAAAGCAGACAAGAGGGACTTTAGCTCTTCCTTTGGGCCTGTCTGACTCATTGCTCAGCAAGGTGCAGGACTCGAATGGGGTGCCCGAGGAGGGAGGAGAGCCGGCAGGCCTGGGACTGTCCTGCTGCTGTGTACACAGCACATAACACTGGTCCTGAAAGACCTACATTGGCTCCCAGGACATTTCCGAGCACAATTCAAAGTGTTGGTGCTGACCTTGAAAGACCTAAACGGCCTCGGTCCTGTATATCTGAAGTAGCGTCTCCACCCCCATCGTTCTGCCCAGACACTGAGGCCCAGTGCTGAGGGCCTTCTGGCAGTTCCCTCATTGCGAGAAGCAAAGCTACAGGGAACCAGGCAGAGGGCCTTCTCGGTAGTGGCGCCCACCCTGTGGAACGCCCTCCCACCAGATGTCAAAGAAGAAAAACTACCAGACTTTTAGAAGGCAACTGAAGGCAGCCCTGTTCAGGGAAGCTTTTAATGTTTAATAGACTATTGTATTTTAATATTCTTTTGGAAGCCACCCAGAGTGGCTGAGGAAACGCAGCCAGATGGGCGGGGTATAAACAAATTATTATTATTATTATTATTATTATTATTATTATTATTATTATTATTATTATTATTATTATTATTATCAGCATTGCCCATCCAGTCCGGCATCTTGTTCTCACAGTGGCCGACCAGATGCCCATCATGGGGAACCAGAAAGCACGATTTGAGCATAAAAGTCATCTCCCCTTTCTGTTGCAACGGATGGTCAGCGCACAGCCATCCTGTCTAGTAGCCATCCCTAGCCTTCTCCTCCTCCGTGAATTTGCCCAATCCTCTTTCATAGCCATCCACACTGGGGGCCATCTCTGCCTCCTGTGGCAATGAGTCCCACAGTTCAACTCTGTAACATGTGAAGAAGGAACTTCCTTTCATCCGTCTGGAATCGATTCCGAGAGAAGCCAGACTAGCCAGGGCCGTCTTTAGCCAGGGGTGCAAGGGGTGTGGGGCAGCCTGGCGCCAAATTCTGGGGGGCAGCCAATGTATTGGGGGGGGCATCAAATGAATACCTACTGTACACCGGTCCCTCTCGATTGGTGGCAGTGAAAAGCGATGGAGCAAAAGTCCCTACCCACCTGTCGCTCTGTTACTCCGTAGCGTCAAATATTCCCGACGAGTCAGGAAACAAAAGCGGTTATTTCTGCTGTGTGGTCATTACAGGTGAGCAATTTCCTCCGATGGTGCATATGCTAAAGACAGCTCTGAGACTATTGTCCCTCCTTCAGCATGTGAAAACAGATTTATTCTGACCAGCTTTTGGGAGGCTGGTTTTTTGTTTTTTTAAAGGGCTTTGAAATTTTGCTGTATTTCAATAAATTTGTGGTTGGGTTTAGGCTTTTTTTAAAACAAAGCCTTAATTCTAGTACAGTGGTGCCCCGCAAGACGAAATTAATTCGTTCCGCAATTTGTGTCGTCTAGCGAATTTTTCGTCTTGCGAATCACGAAATCCCATAGGAATGCATTGAAAATCAATTAATGCGTTCCTATGGTCAAAAAAAGTCCAAACAAAGCCAAATTTGGTACAACAACAGTTTATTAACTGCTCTTTAAAGTCACACATACTGTAAAGAGCAGTTCAAAAATTGAAGGGAAAATAAATTAACTTTATAAACAAAACATGTCTTTGTTTTTAGACAAAGGAAACAAAGTCACGAGACGTTTTCGTCTTGCGAAGCAAGCCCATAGGGAAATTCGTCTTGCAAGGCAAATCGAAAACGGAAAAACCTTTCGTCTAGCGAGTTTTTTGTCTTGCGAGGCATTCGTCTTGCGAGGTACCACTGTAGAGTGTATTTCCTTCTTAACGATGGTCTTTTATATGATTTTAGCTATGTGTGCTTTATCTGTATCCATTCTAATTTCCGGGGAACAGATGGCATATAGTTTAAAAATAAAAAATGACGGTGATTCAATTGCAGGGGTTGGACTAGATGACCGTAGAGGGTCCCGACCAACTCTACAGTTCTGTTGCCTTTGGAGTCCCTAACCCTGCGCAGGATCAGGCTCCCACGCCCTGCTGAACTGAAGGGTCTGGAATGATCTGATGTCTTCTTGGGAAGACAAGGGTCCATTTCCACCCTTCCCCGAGCTTTCAGGGATGGAGAGGGGGGCGAAAGGACCTGTCCCCACCCCGCCCACCATTATGGCTCCCCTACTACACTGCCGTGACCTTCACGAGGATGCCTCAAATCTCTCCCTCCAGATGGAGATCGGAGGAGACAGACCACAGAGTGCTGACACAGGTCTCCGGGGAGCCCAGCGTAGATGCCGCAAATGGCAGCCTTTCCCTCCCCCCAGCCCCCCTGCCTGGCGGTGGGTGGGCGGGCTGGAGTTAGGCTCCTGTAGGTTGAGAGTGAGGCTTTGTGTACCTGGCCTTCCATCTTGGAACTGGGGCAAGCGGCTTGCTGGATCAGGCCAGTGTATATAGACTGTAAATAACTCTGAGGAGTTTGCTAACACAGCTGTTGCATGTATAGCTGTGGCTAGCAGCTCAAACCAGGATTCAGGTCTTGAGTGAGGTATAGTGGTACCTCAGGTTACAGACGCTTCAGGTTACAGACTCCGCTAACCCAGAAATAGTACCTCGGGTTAAGAACTTTGCTTCAGGATGAGAACAGAAATCGTTCTCTGGCGGCAGCGGGAGACCCCATTAGCTAAAGTGGTGCTTCAGGTTAAGAACAGTTTCAGGTTAAGAACAGACCTCCGGAACGAATTAAGTACGTAACCAGAGGTTACCGCTGTGCAAGGTTTGTCCACTGGAGAGACAAAGCCACACCTGAAGGTTGCAAGAGTCAATACTGTTTCCTCAGACCAAGGTAGAGCAAAAACTCTAGTCCCATGGAAGACAGGTAGCCAGAGGTTTGAACTGGTCAATCCAGTTGCAGGTAGTTCCAAATGCAGAACTGGTATAACAGGGGTATACTATGTCTATGACAACTGTTTGTTTATGTCTCTTGATGCTGCACTAGCTTCTGAGACCGCTAGGTAGCCGTGTTGGTCTGCCATAGTCAAAATAAAAAAAATCCTTCCAGTAGCACCTTAAAGACCAACTAAGTTAGTTCTTGGTATGAGCTTTTGTGTGCATGCACACTTCTTCAGATACACACTGAAGAAGTGTGCATGTATCTGAAGTGTATCTGAAGAAGTGTGCATGCACACAAAAGCTCATACCAAGAACTAACTTAGTTGGTCTTTAAGGTGCTACTGGAAGGAATTTTTTTATTTTAGCTTCTGAGAGTGTGAGACAGGAAGTCTCAGTACTGTTGGGGTATTGTTGCAGAGTTTAATTTCACTTCTGTGTGTGATGCTGTTCTGTACCACTGCTGAGAGAGCACAGACATGCTGATGGTTTCTTTGTATAAAGTAAAGGGTAAAGGGACCCCTGACCATTAGGTCCAGTCATGCCTGACTCTGGGGTTGCGGCGCTCATCTCGCTTTACTGGCCGAGGGAGCCGGCGTACAGCTTCCGGGTCATGTGTCCAGCATGACTAAGCCGCTTCTGGCAAACCAGAGTAGCGCACGGAGACACCGTTTACCTTCCCGCTGGAGCGGTACCTATTTATCTACTTGCACTTTGACGTGCTTTCGAACTGCTAGGTTGGCATGAGCTGGGACTGAACAACGGGAACTCACCCCGTCGCGGGGATCCGAACCGCCGACCTTCTGATCGGCAACTCCTAGGCTCTGTGGACGCCACCTACATCCCTTTGTATATAGACTGTAAATAAAGTAGTTTAGAGCTACTGATTAACTCTTCTGCTATGAGATGCTTGAAGATGAGTGTGCTCCTCTCAGGAGGGAGGGGTCGCTTATCACCGGTCTCTTGGGATTGAGGACGATTTACAGCCAGAGAGTGACCATCGGAGAGAGTGTCTTGGGAAAGTGGTGGCCTTTTCCCCCAACACAAACACCCCAAAGAACCTAGGACTCTATAGATAGACTGCCTCTGGACCTGGAGGTTCCTTAAGTACATAAGAAGAACCTGGGCCAAGGGTCCGTCAAGTCCAGCACCCTTTTCCCACAGTGGACAAATATCCTAGGCGCTGAGATAGACTGCTTCTGGGCCTGGAGGTTCCACAATATGGAGGCTCTTCATGAGAAGGCCCTGTGCCTGGTTCCCTGTAACTTGGCTTCTCGCAGGGAGGGAACTGCCAGAAGGCCCTTGGCTCTGGACCTCAGCGTCCGGGCAGAACGATGGGGGTGGAGACGCTCCTTCAGGTATACTGGGCCGAGGGCATTGAGGGTTTTCAAGGTCAGCACCAACACTTGGAATTGTGCTCCGAAATGTACTGGGAGCCAATGTAGGTCTTTCAAGACCGGTGTTATGTGGTCTCGGCAGCCGCTCCCACTCACCAGTCTAGCTGCCGCATTCTGGATTAGTTGTAGTTTCCGGGCCACCTTCAAAGGTAGCCCCACGTAGAGCGCATTGCAGTAGGAAAAGATTTAGGGGCTCCTATCTTGGTTCGGGTCTTCCCTTCCAGAGCAGGAGAAAACAACCTGCTTCATCCTCCAAGGGACAGCCTTTCAGATATTAGATGATGGCTTTCAGTCTCCTCCAGGCTAGACATACCCAGCTCCTTCAACCATTCCTCATCAGGCTTGGTTTCCGGACCCTTGATCCTGTGTTCATCAGCCTTGCTGATTGTAATGCCCCAGACAGAATGAGGAATTAACAGGAGATGCAGATCTCAGGGCCATCTCAATGGCTATATTCTATCTCCACTGTCTAAAGCAGTGTACCTCTGAAGACCTGTTGCTGGGAATTGCTGCTACGGAGAGGGCTGTTTCACCCAGGTCCTTCTTGTGGGCTCCTGGGGCATCTGGTTGGCGACCGCGAGAGCAGGATGGTGGACTCAAGGGCTCCTTTCGGCCCGATCCGCCAGGGCTCGCCTGATGTTCAGAGAATCATCTCTGTGTTTGCCTTCCAATCTCCCAGAAGCCTGTTCTCAGAGCAGCTCCCAGCATATCAAACGATTGTCGCTACATATCCCAGTTCCAACGCGCCCTATGAATAATTACAATTGCAAATAACCGTCATGTCTAAAAGTAAACATGAGTTAAGAATATCCGTCTGCGCAACTTTGAACAAGGCGAGACAATTGAATTTACTTGAGCCAACAGCTTAAAGCGATGCAGGAGAGAGAAGGAGGCCTAATTCAGAAAGTGCATTCTTCCTCTGGGTCTTAAGGACTAGATAAATGGCCTGATCCATCCATCTCTTCGGATGTTCTTATGCTTATTGAGCATTCACCCTGAGTTTCTTGCACAAACTTTAGATTAAACTGCAACTAATCCAGAATGCGGCAGCTAGACTGGTGACTGGGAGTGGCCGCATAACACTGGTCCTGAAAGACCTACATTGGCTCCCAGTATGTTTCTGAGCACAATTCAAAGTGTTGGTGCTGTCCTTGAAAGCCCTCAATGGCCTCAAAGGCCCAGTAGACCTGAAGGAGTGTCTCCACCCCCATTGCTCTGCTCGAGGGCCTTCTGGTGGTTCCTTCCCTGTATGAAGCGAAGTTAGAGGGAACCAGGCAGAGGGCCTTCTCGGTTATGGTGCCTGCCCTGTGAAAAATCCCTGTGGATGTTTGATCTACTACCCAGGACAGGATGGGGTTGTGCAGGGTTGTTAAGGCAGCAGAGAGCATTGTTGGCTGCCCACTCTCCACCTTAGAGCAGATTTATGCCACAAGGTGCCATAGGAAGGCACTGGACATAGTAAAAGATCCATCGCATCCTGGTCACTGTCTCTTCGAGCTCCTGCCGTCGGGACGGAGATACAGGACGATGAAGACAAGAATGAGCCGTCTTAAGAACAGCTTCTTCCCCAGAGCGATCTCGGCCCTGAATGGGAAGCCCGGACTTTGAAAGTCATCTAATCTCCCTGGCTGTATTATAATGTATTGTTTAATTATTGTTTTTATGGAGCAGTCAAGTAATTTCGTTGTCCCCGAAGGGGGCAATGACAATAAAGATATTATTATTATTATTATTATTATTATTATTATTATTATTATTATTATTATTATTATTATCTTTTATCGTGTTTTAAATATTCTGTTGGGAGCCACCCAGAATTATTGTTGTTGTAGACTTGTGAAATATTTGTAGAGCTGCTCGCTGCCCGCTGCCGTGGCACCCGCCATTTTTCCTCACCGGAAGTCCTCATATGATGTGTTGCACAGAAGGCACATCATATGGGGACTTCCGGTGAGGAAAAATAGCGGGCGCCACGGCAGCCAGCAGCTCCTGAAGCCAGCCAGAGCCAACTGCGCTACCAGGCTGGCTCCGGGCTGCTGAGGCTGCCACTGCCATGTTTCCCGGGGACAGATTTGCAAATCTGGGGACATTCCGGGGACGGAATTTGTCCAGGGACTGATATTCAAATCCAGGGGCTGTTCGGTAACCCTAGTGTAAGCCCCTGCAGTCCAAAGACAATTGGAAAGCTTTTCCCGTTTCCTTCCTCCTTGCAGAGAAATATTTGAGGTCAATTTGGGAGAGTCAAAATGGCTGCAGGATTGTTCTCCTGTACTATTTCAGACACGTGGTTTATATACTTACGTATGTGTTTGCCTTGTAGATTTGTGAACATTTATTTTATATATATAAGACCTTAGAATTCCTATAATAGTATCATAGAATCATAGAATTGTAGAGGTGGAAGGGACCTCAAATCATCTAGTCTACCCCCCCCGCCAGGTCCACAACTGTCTCTGGGTGGGCTCACCCCACCAACCTTCTGGTTAACAGCCAGACACACTGACCCATAGAATCATAGAATCCTAGAGTTGGAAGAGACCACAAGGGCCATCGAGTCCAACCCCCTGCCAAGCAGGAAACACCATCAGAGCACTCCTGACATATGGCTGTCAAGCCTCTGCTTAAAGACCTCCAAAGTAGGAGACTCCACCACACTCCTTGGCAGCAAATTCCACTGTCGAACAGCTCTTACTGTCAGGAAGTTCTTCCTAATGTTTAGGTGGAATCTTCTTTCTTGTAGTTTGGATCCATTGCTCCGTGTCCGCTTCTCTGGAGCAGCAGAAAACAACCTTTCTCCCTCCTCTATATGACATCCTTTTATATATTTGAACATGGCTATCATATCACCCCTTAACCTCCTCTTCTCCAGGCTAAACATGCCCAGCTCCCTTAGCCGTTCCTCATAAGGCATCGTTTCCACGCCTTTGACCATTTTGGTTGCCCTCCTCCGGACATGTTCCAGTTTGTCAGTGTCCTTCTTAAATTGTGGTGCCCAGAA
This sequence comes from Podarcis bocagei, assembly GCF_964188305.1. Classification (NCBI taxonomy): domain Eukaryota; kingdom Metazoa; phylum Chordata; class Lepidosauria; order Squamata; family Lacertidae; genus Podarcis; species Podarcis bocagei. Next base: position 3,076,410 of record NC_138132.1, on the reverse strand, counting down.
CTGGACACAGTACTCCAGGTGAGGTCTGACCAGAGCAGAATACAGTGGCACTATTACTTCCCTTGATCTAGATGCTATACTCCTGTTGATGCAGCCCAGAATTGCATTGGCTTTTTTAGCTGCCGCGTCACACTGTTGGCTCATGTCAAGTTTGTGGTCAACCAAGACTCCTAGATCCTTTTCACATGTACTGCTCTCAAGCCAGGTGTCCCCCATCTTGTATTTGTGCCTCTCATTTTTTTTGCCCAAGTGCAATACTTTACATTTCTCCCTGTTAAAGTTCATCTTGTTTGTTTTGGCCCAGTTCTCCAATCTGTCAAGGTCGTTTTGAAGTGTGATCCTGTCCTCTGGGGTGTTAGCCACCCCTCCCAGTTTGAACCACTAAAATAGCTTCCTAGATTCTGAATTAGGGGAAAGGGTATAGGGACCAGGAGATGATGCCATCCTGGAGATATGCTGCCGGTCAGTGTAGACTGTTGTTGTTGTTGTTGTTTAGTTATTTAGTCGTGTCTGACTCTTTGTGACCCCATGGACCAGAGCACGCCAGGCACTCCGGTCTTCCACTGCCTCCCGCAGTTTGGTCATACTCATGTTGGTAGCTTCTATGACGCTGTCCCACCATCTCGTCCTCTGTCGTCCCCTTCTCCTTGTGCCCTCCATCTTTCCCAACATCAGGGTCTTTTCCAGAGAGTCTTCTCTTCTCATGAGGTGGCCAAAGTCTTGGAGCCTCAGCTTCAGGATCTGTCCTTACAGGGAGGAGACTCTGGAGAGTCCCATGGACTGCAAGAAGATCCAACCTCTCCATTCTGAAGGAAACCAGCCCTGAGTGCTCACTGGAAGGATAGACCCTGAAGCTGAGGCTCCAAGACTTTGGACACCTCCTGAGAAGAGAAGACTGGTGTCTTTGTTTGACAATCCACGTGAGCCCAAGGATTTTCCTATATCAAGGCAACCCTGATCCCAACAGACCTAAGGCCTGGCTCTGTATAGCACAGCTTCTTCCTGTGTTCCTAGGCCAGCATTTTCAACACTGACTGGCAGCGGCTCTCTTGGATTTCGGACAGGAGCCTCTCCCACCTGATGCTGCGAGGTGCTGGGGTTTGAACCCAGAATCTCCTGCATGGGTGATGGACCCTCGTTCACTGCGATTCCTGCATTGCAGGGGGTTGGACTAGATGACCCCTGGGGTCCCTTCCAACTTAATGCTTCTCTGAGGCAGCCTTGAAGGCCTGGAGCCCCGATCGCCTCCCCTCGCCTGGCACAGCTACAGGGCAGGAACACTGCCAGTCTCCACAAGATCCAAGCAGGAGAAAGGAAAAACAGGGCGTCTTCTCCTTGCCCTATGAGCACCAGTTCCCAGAGGGGCCCAGATGTTGTGTAAGTATCAGTGGTGTCAGAAGTGCAGAGCAGGTGTCAGACGAGAGGAGGAGCTTTGGAGAAGCAGCGGAGCCTGGAAACTAATAATAATTAGCACCCCCAGCTTTATTTATAGACAGTGCTCAAGATGGTTTGCAGGCTTTGACTGAGTCATCTTATGACAGCCCTGTGAGGTAATCCATCATCGTCATCATCTCGTTGGAGAATTAGGGCTCAGTGCAAAGGCCTCTTTTGCCCCAGTGTCCTGTTCCCGACAGGGGACAGCTAGAGGCCTTTGGGGGAACGGTTGCAGCATTTGGGACTTTTCAGTTTGGAGACTTTTTAGAAGGACGCGGGTGGCGCTGTGGGTTAAACCACAGAGCCTAGGACTTGCTGATCAGAAGGTCGGCGGTTCGAATCCCCACAACAGGGTGAGCTCCCGTTGCTCGGTCCCTGCTCCTGCCCACCTAGCAGTTCAAAAGCACGTCAGAGTGCAAGTAGATAAATAGGTACCGCTCCGGCGGGAAGGTAAATGGCGTTTCCGGGTGCTGCTCTGTTTCGCCAGAAGCGGCTTAATCCTGCTGGCAACATGACCCGGAAGCTGTACGCCGGCTCCCTCGGCCAATAAAGCGAGATGAGCGCCACAACCCCAGAGTCAGTCACGACTGGACCTAATGGTCAGGGGTCCCTTTACCTTTACTAGTTTGGAGAAAAGTCGAGGAAGACACTGCAGGAGAGGACTGTATAAAATGATACACATTAAGGAGCGAGTGGGTAGGGAATAGTTTTTCTGCCTCACAATGCTAGCACTCAGGGGAGAGACTGGGGACTCAGCTATACGTCTGCAAATATCACATTTTAAGAGCATTATACAAATGTGGCACTAGATGGCGCCGACAAGCTAATAGCAAATTCAATATATATACTGTATTAAAAACTTGTTATAAAAGGATTTTTACAGCAGTTTTTAAAAAAAGAATTAATGCATAGATTCCACCTGGGAAAAGGTGTCCCTGTTAATTCTCCTCACCCTCTCAGTGGCTTTGGATACTGGGATGGTAGCAGATGCCGCAGAAGACAGAAGCAGGATTCAAGATGATCTTCACAGATTGGAGAGCAGGGCTCAAATTAACAAAATTAATTCCAGGAAGAACCAGATGCACAAAAATAAGATGCAGGTGAAATAAAAAAAATTAAGGTCTTATATGTATAAAAAATGTTCATAAATGTACCAAGCAAACACGTACATAAATATATAAACCACATGTCTGAAGCAGCACAGGAAAACAGCCCTGAAACCATTTTGACTCCCAAACTGACCAAATGTTTTCTCTGCAAAGTCAAAGGAAAATGGAAAAGCCTCCCCATTGCCTTTTCCTTCACAAATCCTGTCTTAAGGGCAGGTCTGTCTGTGTTTGAATAGGGTGAGCCTGTGACCTGGCTCAGGAACTAAGTATTTATCATGACAAAAGACTGGCCAGGCTCCCCAGGGTATCCAATCAAGTGACCATTAACAGGGAACCTGCCAGACAGGAGATAAACAACGCACTCAGATTTCTGCTGTAGACCACCCCTTTCTGTGATGTAGGTATGATGTATCTGGGGGGGGGGGGTCTTGAGCTACACCCCTTTCTGTGATGTATGTATGATGTGTCTGGGGGTGGTCTTGGACTCCAGAGTGGGCAATTTAAAATGTCTATATAAGGGCGGCCACACCTTGGTTCTGGGTTCCTCCTCCTTTCCTGCGTGTGAGAGGAGCATCCTGTTGCAACAGATCAATAAAGATCAGGCTTACGAGTTGCTTTGCTTCTCAATATTCTCTGCTTGGCCTCTGTTATTTTCTCCTACCAATAGGGAACCTACGTAAGGACTCTATATGGGCTCTTGTGTCCCCCATAAGGGAATAAGGGCAGATTTTTGTTTATTACACAGGACACCTTGCTTACTAGCAGTACATGTGAAAAGGATCTTGGGGTCTTAGTGGATCACAAGCTGAACATGAGTCAACAGTGTGATGCAGCAGCAAAAAAGGCTAATGCTATTCTAGGCTGCATCCACAGAAGCATAGTGTCCAGATCAAGGGAAATAATAGTCCCGCTCTATTCTGCCCTGCTGAAACCACACATGGAGTCCTGTATCCAGTTCTGAGCACCACAATTTAAGAAGGAGACTGACAAGCTGGAAAACGTGCAGAGGATTGTGACCAAGATGATCAAGGGTCTGGAAATTTGGGTTTGTTTACCTTGGGGGGGGGACAGACTGAGAGGAGATATAATAGCCATATTCTAATATCTCAAGGGCTGTCACATGGAAGAAGGAACAAGCATGTTTTCCCCTGCTCTGGAAGGTAGGACCTGAACCAATCGATTCATGTTACAAGAACAGGAGATTCCGACTTAAACATCAGGAAGAACAACCCTTGGGAGGTTGTGGATACTTCTTCCTTGGAGGTTTTTAAGCATCTGTCATGGATGCTTTAGTTGAGATTCTCGCATTGCAGCGGGTTGGAATGGATGACCCCAGGGGTCCCTTCCAGCTGTACAGTCCTATGATTCTACAATCTTTCTCAAGGAATGGTTGGTAAAGGTCTCTCAATACGATAATCTTTATTGTCATTGTCCCATACGGAACAACGGAATTGAAAAAATCTACACCAGACATTCAAAAACCAAGAAGCCTGCTATCCCAGCTATCCCAACCTGGTTAGCCCCCTAAAAACTCTGATACCCCATAATTAAATACAATATACCCCCACAGAGACTACCTTACACTGTGTTTAGAACCAAAATCGCATTTGGATAGAAACTGTTTCTCAGGCGGCTAGTCCTAGTCTTTATAACCCTGTACCTTCTTCCAGATGGCAGAAGCTAAAAGAGATCATTTCTGGGGTGTGCACGATCCTGCGCTATCTCTGCATCTTTCTTATGACACCAATAATAATAATAATAATAATAATAATAATAATAATAATAATAATAATAATAATAATAATTTATTTATACCCCGCCCATCTGGCTGGGTTTCCCCAGCCACTCTGGGCGGCTTCCAACAAAGACCAAAAATACACTAAAATGCCACTCATTAAAAACTTCCCTGAAAGTCTGGTAGGTGTTTTTCTCTTTGACATCTGGTGGGAGAGCGTTCCACAGGGCGGGTGCCACCACCGAGAAGGCCCTCTGCCTGGTTCCCTGTAACCTCACTTTTCACAGGGAGGGAACCACCAGAAGGCCCTTGGAGCTGGACCTCAGTGTCCGGGCAGAACAATGGGGGTGGAGACGCTCCTTCAGATATACTGGACAGAGGCCGTTTAGGGCTTTAAAGGTCAACACCTTTATGGAAGCATAGATTTGATCCAAGGTGGGAAGAGTGCACCCAATTATTCTCTCCGCAGTCTTTACAACCCTGGACAGCATTGTTTTTTCCCTGACCGTGCAGCTCCCAAACCACACACACAGACCATAAGTTAATACACTCTCCACAGTACAATGGTAAAATGCCATCAAGCCTCTCTGGTGCCTTTGAGAGCAGCTGCCAGCCAGAGCCGTCAGCACTGATCTAAGTGGACCAGTGTTCTGGCTCCAACTAAAGCAGTAGCAGCTTGTGTTCTTAATAAATCTGCATGGGGCTTCCACACAACTCGACTCTAAATAGTATTTCTTTTTTAAGGGGGAAAAAGTGAGAGTTTGCTTGTGTGCTTTAAAAAGGAGTGAAATGTGTGGTTCTCCTCCTCCCTGCCCTTTTTTCATGGGGGGGGGGGGAACCTATCAAAAAGAGCTGTTAAAAACATCTATATATAACTCTTCCCCTCTGAGACTTGCAAGATGGGAATGTTGCCATTTGGAAATCTTGGAAGAGGAACTTAGCTGCAAATTGCAATAAACCTTCCACACAGATGTGCGGGAGCAGAGAAGGAAGATGGTTGGAGCGAACTGGGGGTGAGATTAATATTTGTAAAAAAAAGCCTGAAGCATTTTGGTTAGGGATTGTAGGGAAAGACCTGCCAAGGAAAATGAAGAATATATTTATGTATGCGACAACGGCGGCAAGAGTCTTAGGGTGGAAGAACGAAGAAATCTCGACGGAAGAACAGTGGCAAGAGAAATTGATGGACTATGCGGAATTGGCGAAATTGACGCACAAACTACATGACGAGGACAACTGTAAAGAAGAACGGGAACCTTTTAGAAAGTATCTAAAGAATCAACAAAATGAGTTGGACTCCTTGGCAGGTTTTGAATAAACATACCGTATTTTTCGTCCCATAGGACGCTCCGTCCCATAGGATGCACCTAGTTTTTTGGGGGGGAAGTAAAGGGGAAAAAATTTCCCTTTATTTCCCCCCCAAAACCAGGTCGGGGAAACCGAAACAGGTTGAGGAACAGTGGGATGGTGTCGCTGCGCCTCCCTGCTGTCCCCCAAGCTTGTGGGGCTGGCCGATGTCTGCCCGGCGCGAGGGGCGCTCTGCATCAGGGCGCCCCTCGCGCTGGGCGGCAGGCTGCTATCCGCAGCATGGGGAGCCTTGCGGGGAACTCCTGCAGGGCTCCCCACGCTGCGGATGTCTGCCCAGCGCGGGGGGTGCTCTGCTTCAGGGCGCCCCTCGCGCTGGGCGGCAGGCTGCTATCCGCAGCCTAGACATCCCTGCGGGACCTCCCACAGGGCTGCCTAGGCTGCGGATGTCTTCCTGAAGCCTGGAGAGCGAGAGGGGTCGGTGCGCACCGACCCCTCTCCCTCTCCAAGCTTCAGCGAAAGCCTGCATTCGCCCCATAGGACGCACCCAGATTCCCCCTTCATTTTTGGAGGGGGAAAAGTGTGTCCTATAGGGCGAAAAATATGGTACACTACAGGTTAACATCTGGGACGCAGGTGGCGCTGTGGGTTAAACCACTGAGCCTCTTGGCCTTGCCGATCAGAAGGTCGGCGGTTCGAATCCCCGCAACGGGGTGAGCTCCCGTTGCTCAGTCCCTGCTCCTGCCAACCCAGCAGTAAGAAAGCATGTCAAAGTGCAAGTAGATAAATAGGTACCACTCTGGCGGGAAGGTAAACGGCGTTTCCGTGCGCTGCTCTGGTTTGCCAGAAGTGGCTTAGTCCTGCTGGCCACATGACCCGGAAGCTGTACGCCGGCTCCCTCGGCCAGTAAAGCGAGATGAGCGCCACAACCCTAGATTGGCCACGACTGGACCTAATGGTCAGGGGTCCCTTTACCTTTACTTTTACAATAGATAAATAGCCTAGAGATTTTTTTACATTTTTATAACATGCAGAGAACAATATTTATTAATAAACCAGGAAGAGGAACTGTGGGAAGTCGTAGGGGGGAGGGAGGGAGGATATGGGGGGGGGGGAAGGGAATGGGGGAAAATACAATAGTTGAAATAATTTGTTATGTCAAAATTGTTAATAAAGATTATTATAAAAAAGGAGCGAGTTGGGGGTGGAATCAGTGAGAGGGGAGGGACTGCCAGGATATTGAGGGAGGGAAACGAATAAGTGCTGGGGAAGAAGGGGCTTGCCTTTGAGCTGTCATAGAATTGGGGAGTCGGAAGGGACCCCCAAAGGTTATCCAGCCCAACCCCCTTCCCTTCCAACCCCCCAATTTTATATGAATCCCAGAGAGATGGCCATTGCAACCTCTGTTAAAAAAAACAAACCAAGGAAGTCGAGTCTGATCCGCGCTTGCAAAACGCTTCCTTCAACCCCCGCAGGCTTTCGCGAGCCTTCCCACTTCTTGACAGAGTCAAAGACTGATGGATCCTGGCTTAACATTTCAATATGTGCCACTTCATTAAAGGAACGGAGTGCCGGGGGGAGACTTCGCTGCAAGGGGGCTGCCCTCTAATCTGCCCGACAAAAGCCAGAGTTATTAAACCATTAGAAGCTATACGTTTAATAATTCTTCCGCTGACTTCAGGGCTTTGCATTTGTGTGTGTTTTAATTGCAATTATTCGTGGCGAGGTTTACAGGGGGGAAAAATCACGAGGGGGTTGGCGAGCTGCTTTCAGACGCGGTTCCTGGAGGCCCATCCCAGCCCCAACATCCCTGCTAGTTGCACCTTGACCTTCTGGACCATAGCTGTCAACTAACAGATTTGAAAATAAGGGACCAGCAGCCTCGAAAATAAGGGATCAGCAGCCAAAATAAGGGATTTTCCAAGGGGCACAGGTATGTTCGACTTCTGAGCCCCTCTGAGCCAAAGGCATAAAGTCCAGCCAGCAGCCAAACGAAGCCTCAAGCGGTGGTTCCCACAGCGTAGCAACCAGGCAAAGGGGATGCAGCAAGGAAAACCACCGTCACCTCTCCGCTGGGAAGCGCTGAGCAAAGGCGAGTCCCCAGGCAACGCGGCCGATTTGATTGGCACAAGGCATGCAAGCTCCACCCCCCAGTTGTTCTTAGACTCCTTCTTGGGTGAGCAACGCAGCCAAGCAACACAGTTGGAGCCTCCCTCCTCCCTGGCCGGCAGGGAGGGAGGGAGAGGAGCTGCTTCCTTTGAAACCCGGGAAATTTAAGGGACATCATCAATAAGGGACAGCAGCGGGACACGGTGTTGGGATAAGGGACTTTCCCGCCAAATAAGGGACGGTTGACAGCTATGTTCTGGACGGGGGTTTGAAGACCTTGTCACCGTATAGCCATCCTGACCAGCACTCATCCATAGCCCTCTCCTCTTCCATGAATTTCTCCAACCCTCTTTTAAAGCCATCCAAGTTGGTGGCAGTCCCTGCTTCCAGTGGGATGGAGTTCCACAGTCTCTGCGCTGCTCGAAAGAAGACTTCCTTTTACCAATCCCAAAACTTCCAATGTTCAGCTTCGTAGAACACCCACGAGTTCTAGTGTTAGGTGAGAGGAAGAAAAGCTTTTCTCATGCCTCTTTCTCCATGCCATGTGTAATTTCATGATAATAATAATAGTAATAATAGTAATAATAGTAATAATAGTAATTATTATTATTATTATTATTATTATTATTATTATTATTTATACCCCGCCCATCTGGCTGGGTTTCCCAAGCCACTCTGGGCGGCTTCCAGCAAAATATTAAAATACAACAATTCATCAACTATTAAAAGCTTCCCTAAAGAGGGCTGCCTTTAAATGTCTTCTAAAAGTCAGATAGTTCTTTATTTCCTTGACATCTGATGGGAGGGCGGGTGCCACCACTGAGAAGGCCCTCTGCCTGGTTCCCTGTAACTTGGCTTCATGCAGGGAGGGAACCGCCAGAAGGCCCTCGGAGCTGGACCTCAGTGTCCGGGCAGAACAATGGGAGTGGAGACGCTCCTTCAGGTATAGTGGGCCTTTGAGGCCGTTTAGGGCTTTCAAGGTCAGCCCCAACATTTTGAATTGTGCTCGGAAACGTACTGGGAGCCAATGTAGGTCTTTCAGGACCGGTTTAATGTGGTCTCTGAGAGAGCCAAGCAAGTTTGGGCATTTGCAGGAGAGGATGAGGGTCACCTGAGGAGACCCATCCAGACTGCTGAACTTTTGGTTGAGCAACTGTGGGATAGAGGAGAGGATTCCTCTCTCCCCTCGACCAAGAGGGTGCTGGCTCCGTTGTGTTTTTGTGTGTGTGTGTGTGTGTGTGTGTGTGTGATAAACTCATCTAGACACCAAGTGCCGCTGAAACCCTTTTCTCCCTGAACCAGACAAATTGTGTCGTGCCAAGACTCCGGTGCGTTTTTAATAATATAATGTCGTTGGCTTTTATTTCTGACGAGCGAAAGGCCCACCAGATGGTGGGCCTGGAGCTATAGGCATGCAGCGGCAATGATGGGCTGGAGGCATGCCAGCCCCAGCTTCCCTTCCCAGCTGATTTCTCCTCGCCCTCCTGTCTCCTGGCACGCTGCCTCTCTATCCCTCGGCTGGGGACTTCGCCTCTGGGATGCGGCTTCAGCTGTTCCTTCCAGTTATAGTAAGTTCAGCAGTCTTTGCTTCTTCATTTCTGTGGTCTGTTGGTTGTTGGAATGTGGAAAAATGCAAATAGAATTGAGAGGAGACTGGGGATTGGTGCTGTGGCTGGTCAAGTCACAAAGCAGGGAGAAGGCAATGCTATTTCCATATACAGTGGTACCTCGGGTTAAGTACTTAATTCGTTCCGGAGATCTGTTCTTAACCTGAAACCGTTCTTAACCTGAAGCACCACTTTAGCTAATGGGGCCTCCTCCTGCTGCTGCACCGCCAGAGCCTGATTTCTGTTCTTATCCTGAAGCAAAGTTCTTAACCCGAGGTAATATTTATGGGTTAGTGAAGTCTGTAACCTGAAGCGTATGTAACCTGAAGCGTATGTAACCCAAGGTGCCACTGTACAATTTCGAGGGGACTTTGTTTTCGTTTTTTGAATGTGGTCTCTCTCTCAAAGGGGACACGGGTGGCGCTGTGGGTTAAACCGCAGAGCCTAGGGCTTGCCTATCAGAAGGTCGGCGGTTCGAATCCCCACGATGGGATGAGCTCCCGTTGCTCGGTCCCTGCTCCTGCCCACCTAGCAGTTCAAAAGCACATCAAAGTGCAAGTAGATAAATAGGTACCGCTCTGGCGGGAAGGTAAACGGCATTTCCGTGTGCTGCTCTGGTTCGCCAGAAGTGGCTTAGTCATGCTGGCCACATGACCCGGAAGCTGTACGCCGGCTCCCTCGGCCAATAAAGCGAGATGAGCGCCGCAACCCCAGAGTCATCCACGACTGAACATATGGTCAGGGGTCCCTTTACCCCTTACCTCTCTCTGAAGTGAAAGGTTTCATGTACCCCAAGCACAGCGTCCTGCTGCTGCTGTGCCGCTGCTGCGCAATTTCTGTTCTTATCCTGAAGCAAAGTTCTTAACCCGAGGTAATATTTCTGGGTTAGCAGAGTCTGTAACCTGAGGTACCACTGTACTCTGCTTGATTGTGAAACACCTCAAATCAGCTAACCAAAAAAAGGCGAAACATTTAAATCAAGAAAAAGGGACACACATGCAAAAGGTAAAATACCTAAAGCGGATTAAGATCACCTCCGCTTGCAGGTAAACCGCTCCCCAATTTGAACCCTTTAGCTATTTATTTATTTTTAGGGCTGAACCCATTTCCTGCCTTTCCTCCACGGAGCTCAAGTTGAGGAGCCCGCAGTGCTCTTGCCATCACAAGGTTCCTTGTCGCCAACCTACTTTCCGTCTTCCTTGCCATCTCTGGGGATGCTCCAAACCTTGCCGTCTGCCTCCTGTCTCAGATTCCAGATTTGTGGGCGCAAAGCCCTCCTCGCTGGTTCTAAAATACCTGCCACCTTCTCTGCTCTGCCGGGTTCCTGTTCCCCTGCTCCTTTTTAAACCCAGAGGGTATTTTTAGCTTTCTGGCTGGCTCGCTGGCTCTTCCTCGCGGGCTCCCTCTGGATTCTTTCACGCTCCAGAGGGAGCCAAGAGAGAGAGGCTCCATGGAGATGGATTTCACAGATGTGCCGTGCAGCGGGGCTCTGTGCCGGAAGAGGAGGCCCGTTGGCAAACAGAGAGCCCTCGCCATTCAATTCCAGCCGTTTCCCCGGCTTTAAATCCAGCCCCTCCACTGTTCCATATTACAGTGGTGCCTCGCAAGACGAAAAGAATCCGTTCTGTGATTCTCTTCGTCTAGCGATTTTTTCGTCTTGCGAAGCAAGCCCATTGACGGATTAGCGGATTAGCGCTATTAGCGGCTTTTAGCGGCTTATCTGCTGATCGGATCAGCTGATAAGCGGCTTAGCGGCTTAGAAAAAGGGGGGGAGGGAAAAAAACCTGCAGGAACTCGCAAGGCATTGTCGTCTTGCGAAGCAAGCCCATAGGAAATTCGTTTTGCGAAACACCTCCAAAACGGAAAACCCTTTCGTCTAGCGAGTTTTCCGTCTTGCGAGGCATTCGTCTTGCGGGCCACCACTGTAGTTGGCATGTTTTTTTCTCATTAAAATGAGGAGGCGGGAGAAATAATCAGTGCTGAAGAGATAGCTCAGTCGGTAAAGCGCGGGACTCTTAACCTCCGGGTTGTGGATCAGAGCCCCACATTGCGCAAAAGATTCCAGCATTAGAATCACAGAGTTGGGACCCCGAGGGTCATCCCAACGGTTGGAGGATGGATGGCGGCTAACAGATTGAGGTTGAATCCTGACAAGACAGAAGTACTGTTTTGGGGGGACAGGGGGCGGGCGGGTGGGGGGGGCTCCTTGGTCCTGAATGGGGCAACTGTGCCCCTGAAGGACCAGGTGTGTAGCCTGGAAGTCATTTTGGACTCAAAATGTTATATGGTGTTATATGGTCTCGGCGGCTGCTCCCAGTCACCAGTCTAGCTGCCGCATTCTGGATTAATTGTAGTTTCTGGGTCACCTTCAAAGGTAGCCCCACACAGAGCGCATTGCAGGAGTCCAAGCGGGAGATAACCAGAGCATGCACCAATCTGGCGAGACAGTTCACAGGCAGGGAGGGTCTCATCCTGCGTACCAGATGGAGCTGGTGGACAGCCGCCCTGGACACAGAATGGACCTGTGCCTCCATGGACAGCTGTGAGTCCAGAATGACTCCCAGGCTGCGCACCTGGTCCTTCAGGGGCACAGTTACCCCATTTAGGACCAGGGAGACTTAGAAAAGAGGAGCCTGACAGGCTAGCTATCCTCAAATATCTGAAGGGTTGCCACTTGGAAGATGGAGCAAGCTTTGGGGTCTTCTTGGTTTAGGGAGAAGTCAAGCAGGAGGCGACAGGAGAGAAATTCATAAAACTGGCCTGGAGAAAACGGATAGAGAACAGTTTTCCTTCCTCTCTCACAACACCATGGATGTTCAATGAAGATGAATGTCGGAAGGTTCAGGACAGAGAAAGTAAGTCCTTTATGCTGTGTTTGTGTAGTTGGACTATGGAACTCCCTGCCACTGGAGGCAGAGATGGTCACCAACTTGGATGGTTTTAAAAGGGGGTGAGACAAATTCATGGAGGAGAGGCTACTAGCCAGGACGGTTGTGCTCCTCTGGGATTTGGAGGAAAGCTGTCAGGGATGCTTCAGCTGCGATTCGTGAATTGCAGGGGGTTGGACTAGATGACCCTCAGGGTCCCTTCCAACTCTACAGTTCCAGGATTCTATAAAAGGAAGGTTGAGAGGGAGGGGGAGAAAGGGGTCCATTGTGTTTTGGTGCACGTATTCATGCAAAGACCGAAAGAGAGGAGAGGGGCTTCAGCAACAACAGGATGGGGTGGTGGAAATCCCCTTGGTTTTTATTCCCCGAACCTCACACTTTCATGAGCCATCTCAGACAATTTCGGGGGGGAGTGCATTTTTTGGCAGTCAGATTGACACACTCAATTGGCAGGTGGACGGCTTCTACCAATTTGACAGAGCACTTTGGGATAGAGCACTTCCGGGGAGAGGGAGAGAGAGAATGAAAGCCACTGAATGGCTGATCCCGGCGGTAACTCTTATTACTCTGTCAATTTGAGCTGAATTTTCAGCTCTCCCCCCCCCCCTCCAAAAAGGAGAAAGGCTATTTTGGATTCAAAGCATTGTGAGCAGAGAAAAGTGCCGGAACTCAAGATCTGCCTCTCTTGCACACCAAGAAGATGAAAAAACAGCAAGGCACGTCCCCTGCAAGGCTCACCGAGAGATCTCTATCCTCTTGTCTGCCTCTGCTTCCTTCCCACCCCCCTCATAATAATGGATCTGAGCAGGGTGGGGCAGAGCGTTTCCCAAATCCTCATTTAAACCGCACAACGACCCTGTGAGGGAGGCCAGGCTGAGAGGCAGTGACTGGCCCCAAGGTCACACACCCAGAGATGAGATCCGTTTACGGGACACTCCCCTTCCGGCGGAGTCCCAAAAAGACATCCAGTGAGATAAGTGCACGCAGAATCAGCAGAGATCAGCCGAATCAGGGTTGTGTTGGAATCGTAGCATCAAGCATTTTTATTTAGAGCAAAGAAATAAAAGCAACTGTTGTGTGAGCAGTGTTAACGGAGAAATCTGAGGGCTCCCTTGGACAAAAACCAAGGACACCAGCCAGGAATACCAGAGCAAAACAGCAGCCAGTAGGCTTGGTCTTGATTGAAGACTGTCGCGACAGGACTCCCACCTGCCACCAGGTGGAACAAGATGGAAGCCCCGAACAAAAGAGAACCCAAACTTTTATTAGCTGCTAATCCCCATGTTACACCCCCCAAACTACATCACTCATACATCACGGTTACATCATGAAAGGGGAGGTCTGGTGGCAGTAATCTGAGCATCCTGGACCCTGCCCCATGGTTCCCCTTGCCCTCCACCAAACACTCATCAAGTGGAACAAAAGAGATCTTTACATTTCCCTGTTTCCCAGCCAAGTTAATCACACCCTTTTGTCTTCATCTGGGTTTGCTATTTCTGGAATGGCTACCTGTCTGGCACTCAGGTATCAGGAGGCCAGGGATTATCACTCAGGCAGAGGCGCTGCTGAGGAGCTGAGCTCACCTGTCTATATGAATTTCGGAAAGTTTCCAGTGAGCCAGTACATAGATACATTTATCAGTGAATTCTTACATTTGGTATCGTGCAGCAGAGGCCCTTTGAATAGATAGGAAGAAACTGTGATGAAGTGTTTTGTGGGGACAAGTCACATAAGTCACAAAAGCGATGGTGCTGGTTTTGGTAGTGGGCTGCATGTGGATGATATCTGCTGGAGGGGCAACCCCCCCCCCAACCTATACATAAATTCCTGCAACAGTTGCTTTCTCACACATCCTCTCTGTTGGAGAGAAAGAACAGAGAGCAGACGTTTATTGGCCTGACTTCCCTTTACACAGACAATTCATAACAAAGGGAATCATCCGGTCATGTAACCTCTGCGATAGTAGCGGTGAAAACACTGACATCCACGGGGATTCGAACCCAGGTCTCAATCAGGTCTTCATCCAACCAAACACCCTAACCTCCACACTGGTTCTTTCTGGGGATGTGGCCGACAAACATGCATGGATATATTTTGCAGCCATGTGGACTAGAAACTCCCCCCCCCCAATTATTTCAAAATAATTATTAATGAAAATCCTCTCTGCCCCTATTCCCATCTCTCTTTCAAGAGAGAACCCAGGAGTCCTGACGGCACTGGGGAAGCTGTGGCCTGCCAGAGGTTGCTAGACTACAACTCCCATCATTCCCTGCTGTGACCACTGGTCCTGCTGGCCGCTTGGGGCTGCTGGGAGCTGGAGCCCAGCATCGTTTAGGGGGCCACTGGTCTGCCCAGTTCTTGGGAGCTCTTCATTGTTAAGTTAACACAAGAAAACCTTTACGCTCTCTTCCCCCAGTTGCTGGGCAGATTTGGGAGGAATTTAGCATCTATTTCTGCAGTTTTCTGCCTCTCTCTCTCTCTCTCTCTCTCTCTCTCTCTCTCTCTCTCTCTCCAAGAAGATACGATCATCATTGCTCTCAAGCAAGGAAGGAGCCTGGGCTGAACCACAATGCAAGCAGAAGGAATGATACTCCCATGCAAGGAAGGAAGGAAGACGGAGGGAGGGAGGGAAGAAGGATGGAAGGAAGGAAGGAAGGAAGGAAGGAAGGAAGGAAGGAAGGAAGGAAGAAGGGAGGAAGAAGGAAGGAAGGATGGAAAGAAGAAGGAAGGAAAGAAGAAGGAAGGAAAGAAGGAGGAGGAAGGAAGGAAGGAAGGAAGGAGGGAGGGAGGGAGGGAGGGAAGAAAGAAGGGAGGAGGAAGGAAGGAAGGATGGAAAGAAGAAGGAAGGAAAGAAGAAGGAAGGAAAGAAGAAGGAGGAAGGAAGGAAAGAAGAAGGAGGAAGGAAGGAGGGAGGGAGGGAGGGAGGGAGGGAGGGAAGAAGGAAGGAAGGAAGGAGGAAGGAACGAAAGAACGAAGGAAGGAAGGAAGGAAGGAAGGAAGGAAGGAAGGAAGGAAGGGATGCAGCTAGAACCTGCAGTTCAAAACCTTTTCCAATAAACCTTTTATTTCCTAGGTGTCATACTCTTATTAGAACGCGTCCCCACCCCCAACACATTTTTTTTACTCACTTTGCTTTTCTGCCCATGGCTCTGATCTTTTATAATGTGAGCAGTTTAAAATTATTTAAAATAAAAGTCTTCTATGGGGGAAAAAATATTCCCTCAACTTTTTAGACATCTTCCAGGCAGTTTTGCTTCTGGGTTCTCAATTTGGGTTGGGTTTTTTTGTGGGGTGGGGGAGTGCAGGGCTGACAGTTTTTTTAAAAAAACACCGGAGGGCCACATTCAACCTTCTGGAAAAGGCCCTGATGTTGGGAAAGATGGAGGGCACGAGGAGAAGGGGACGACAGAGGACGAGATGGTGGGACAGTGTTCTTGAAGCTACCAGCATGAGTTTGACCAAACTGCGGGAGGCAGTGGAAGACAGGAGTGCCTGGTGTGCTCTGGTCCAGGGGGTCATGGAGAGTCGGATGCGACTAAACAACTAAACAACAACAACAATAGGCTGGTGGCCATCACTGCCTCCTGTGGCAAGGAGTTCCATAGTTCAACTCTGTGCTGCTCTTTTCTTTCCTCTGTCCCAAATCTTCAAAAGAACACCCCAAAGTCCACGAAGCATGGCTGCAGAAGCCATGCTGATCCTTCCTCCGCAAAGGCTTGTTCTTCAACAAGTTCTGTGCTTCAGGCATTAAACCACACTCTCCCACTATTTTTTTTTTTTATATATATATAAAATATTTGTTAATTTTTTTTGAAATATAACAGTAAAAATGAAAAATAAAAATACAAAATAAAAACAGTTAAAAACATACATTTTTTCTTTTACTTACTTTCTTTTAGCTTATTTCCCGGACCTCCTCATACCTCCCTTTTTTGTATTCCACTTCAATTTATTGGTTCATCAAATCCTTACCATTAGATTTTAACCCATTTATAACCCTTTTTTCATATTCTCTTAAATCATTACAGCTGGAAACCCCTTAGTTGCTATCCAACATCATTCTATCATTCATTAATTTTACAATATTTCTGTAGATAGTCTTTAAATTTCTTCCAGTCTTCTTCCACCGACTCTTCTCCCTGGTCTCGGATTCTGCCAGTCATTTCTGCCACACACTCTCCCACTATTTCACCGGAGGCAGAAATTACCCTCATGGCCCTATCATTTCCATGGCTTCCCTGGGATCCCTTTTCTTTTTTAAAAAAATCACTTGTCACTTTGGCGGTCTTCCAATTTCCGGGCAAGCTGGCTGATTTTAGTAACAAGTCGCATTCTTGTTGGGTAAGGAGATCAACAATTCCGGGCCTGCCGATGTGTTAATTTTTCAATTTTCAGTTTGCCCTAGAATAATCCTTTCCCGGACGCCCCCTCAAAAACCTTGGTTCAGGCGTGCATTATCTGCCCAAATCTTACGCAGTTAGCACCACGACACAAAGCCTTCATTCAGCTTCTCTGCAGTGGCTGCATCTTCCTTCACGAGTCCTTTCACACCTCTGCGTCTACCACGTCCAGCCACACACCCTCCCATCCCATTTCTGGCTTCTAGTATATTTAAAGAAGGCTGTTATTGTCTCGGCGTTTTTAGCAACATGCTTCCTCACATTGCCTTATTGTCAACCGACTTCTTGCAAAATAAATTATTTTTAATTTCATACGTTTAGCCTATTTATAGCACGCAACAAACAGACCTGAGTGTTGTTCTAAATAAAATCTGCCCTTTGTTCCCTTATGGGGTATCCAAGAGCCCATATAGAGTCCTTACGTAGGTTCCCTATTGGTAGGAAAAAATAACAGAGGCCAAGCAGAGAATATTGAGAAGCAAAGCAGCTAGCAAGCTTGATCTTTATTGATCTGTTGCAACAGGGTGCTCCCCTCACCCTCAGGAGAGGAGGAGGACCCAGAACAAAGGTGTGCCTGCCCTTATAGACATTTTTAATTCCCCGCCCTGGAGCTCCAGACCACCCCTCCATACATCATACATACATCACAGAAGGGGTGTAACCCAAGACCACCACCCCAGATACATCATACCTACATCACAGAAAAGGCGGTCTACAGCAGAAATCTGAGTTCATTGTTTATCTCCTGTTGTTTATCTCCTGTCTGGCAGGTTACCTGTTAATGCTTACTTGATTGGATACCCTGGGGAGCCTGGCCAGTCTTTTGTAATGATAAATACGTAGTTCCTGAGCCAGGTCACAGGCTCACCCTATTCATACACAGACATACCCTTAAGACAGGATTTGTGAAGGAAAAGACAATGGGGAGGCTTTTCCATTTTCCTTTGACCTTGCAGAGAAAACATTTGGTCAGTTTGGGAATCAAAAATGGTTTCAGGTCGGTCTTCCTGTGCTGATCTATGTACGTGCTTGGTTGGTACATTTATGAACATTTGTTATACATCTAAGACCTTAAAATTCTTATCACAGTGTCAGAAGCTCTGCTAGAAGGTTTTCTGTAAATCCTTGTTTCAGAACTTAGGACCTGGCTATATAGCCGCAAATAAAAACCAATAAATGAGTTGCAAAGTACAGACTACACTAGATCACAACAGGGAGCTGTGTCAAATTAAATGCCTTTTTCAAAACCTTTTAAAAAACAGCATTTTCACAGCGTTTTTTTAAAAAAATATGTGAGTAGATTCCACCTTAGTGTTTTTGTCTGAAATCCTGGACAGCCTCTGCCAGTCCGTGCAGACTGCACTGAGCTAGGGCAGACTCGTGAGTCTGGCTCAGAGTAAGACAGTTCCTTGTCCTCCAAAGGCTTCAAAGTTATCCAAAAAGCCCTGGCAGAAATCGAAGATCAGGTGTCGTCAGATCACCAAGGCCCAAAATATCCCACTGACGGTTGTAAAACCATCAGAGGAAGAGCATCAAGACCAGAAGCAAAGCTATTATCGGATGCTATCAAAGGTGAATGAATTGATGTCTGATACCATCAGATTTTTGCAGGTGTTCAGCTTCCAGGATCTGCAAAGCGCAACCCTGTAACTGGTCAAAGGACAGAGGCAAGCAGGGCTCTTTCAGGTGTGAGTGGAGACTCATAGAATCATAGATTTGTAGAGTTGGAAGGGACCCTGTGGTCATCCAGTCCAGCCCCCTGAAATGCAGGAATCCCTGACATAACCCAGGGCTAGACTTACCATATTTTTCGCTCTATAAGACGCACCAGACCACAAGACGCACCTAGTTTTTGGAGGAGGAAAACAAGAAAAAAAAATATTCTGAATCTCAGAAGCCAGAACAGCAAGAGGGATTGCTGTGCAGCGAAAGCAGCAATCCCTCTTGCTGTTCTGGCTTCTGGGATAGCTGCGCAGCCTGCATTCGCTCCATAAGACGCACACACATTTCCCCTTACTTTTCAGGAGGGAGAAAGTGAGTCTTATAGAGCAAAAAATACAGTAGGTTTGATGAGGCCCTAAGCTACAGAAGGTAATGGGGCCCTTTGTATGTCCAGCTGTCCTTTGTCAACAACAAATAGCCGCTGGTTTTTGTGTTGAATATATGCTAGATGGTAATTGATGGACCTAATAGGTATCTAAAGCCATTTGCCCATGTTGTCATGCAACCAGTCCATGCAGAATGTGGGCACCCTATATATAATGGTAAAGGGACCCCTGACCATGAGGTCCAGTTGCGGACGACTCTGGGGTTGGTGCTCATTGCGCTTTACTAGCCGAGGGAGCCGGCGTACAGCTTCCGGGTCATGTGGCCCTCATGACTAAGCCGCTTCTGGCGAACCAGAGCAGCGCACGGAAACGCCGTTTACCTTCCCGCCGGAGTGGTACCTATTTATCTACTTGCACTTTGACGTGCTTTCGAACTGCTAGGTTGGCAGGAGCAGGGATTGAGCAACGGGAGCTCACCCCGTCGCGGGGATTTGAACTGCCGACCTTCTGATCGGCAAGTCCTAGGCTCTGTGGTTTAACCCACAGAGGAGCAAAGCAGTGATATTTGAGGGAGCAGGCGAGCGGGCGGGGCCCATGACTTACATCATAGGAGCCTACACAACACAAAACAGTGTTGCTGTACGTAGGTTCTATTTTATTTCTTTTTTATCTTATATTTTGGATATGTACATCCAGGAGGTTTTTTCCCTTTAATTTTTTTTGGGGGGCCCACTCCTAGGCTATAGCTTGTTTAGCTTATACATAAATCTGGCACTGATCCAACCTCTGTTTAAAAATCACAAACGAAAGAGAGTCACCATCTTCCAAGGGAGCCTTTTCCGCCGTTGAACAGCTCTTACCATCAGAAAGTTCTTCCTAATTTTTAGTCAGAGTCTTCTGTTTTGCAATCTGAATCCACCGGTTCGGGTCCTGCCCTCCGGAGCAGAAGAGAAAACAAGATTCTTTCCTTTTCCACGTGAGATATTTGAAGATGGCTGTCCTATCTCCTCTCAATCTCCTCTTCTCCTGGGCCAGCTCCTCCCAAGTCTTGCTTTCTAGACCCTCGATCATCTCGCTCACCCTCCTCTGTGCATGTTCCAGCTTGCAAATATCTTTCTTAAATTGTGGTGCCCAAAATTGGACACCCTATTCCAGGTGGGGTCAGTGCAAGGTGGAATAGAGCAATACTTTGAATTCCCTTGATCTGGACACTAGACTTCTGTTGATACAGCCTGGATTTCCATTGGCCGTTTTCGCTGCTACACCATGCCCTCCTAGGTGGTTTCTTTTTTATTATTATTTTTTAATTAATATTTTATTAAGTTTTATCAATAAAGTAATTCAGAAAAAAGTACAAAAACAGAAAAATACAAAATCACAAAATACAAAAATAGAGACATTACACACAAAAGGGAAAAGGGAAAAGAAAAAAACCACATAAAAACAAAACTCCCTCTTTTTTAAAATTCTCATCTTTAGTTAACTTATTCTCCTGACTTCCTCACGCCTCCCTTTTTTGTATCCCTTTTTTAAAATTTGGTTCAGCAAATTCATATCCAATTTAACTTATCTATTATCAATCCCATCTTACATTTTACCTTGTTGCTAGAACCCCT
This sequence comes from Podarcis bocagei, assembly GCF_964188305.1. Classification (NCBI taxonomy): domain Eukaryota; kingdom Metazoa; phylum Chordata; class Lepidosauria; order Squamata; family Lacertidae; genus Podarcis; species Podarcis bocagei. The sequence continues at coordinate 3,056,159 of NC_138132.1, read as the reverse complement.
TCAGTTCATTTCAACGTCATCAGCATTCAAAAATTTTACAATGTTTCTGTAAATAAGTTTTAAATTTCCTCCAATCTTCTTCCACGAGCTCTTCTCCCTGGTCTTGGATTCTGCCAGTCATTTCTGCCATTTCCATGTAGTCTATTAATTGCATTTGCCATTCTTCCAGGATGGGTAGATCTTGTGTCTTCCAGTGCTTTGCAATAAGAATTCTTGCTGCTGCTGTAGCATACATAAAGAAAGTTCTATCCTTCTTTAACACCGATTGGCCAACTATGCTCAGGAGAAAAGCCTCTGGTTTCTTCAGAAAGGTATATTTAAATACCTTTTTCATTTCACTATAGATCATTTCCCAGAAAGCCTTAATCCTTGGGCACGTCCACCAAAGGTGAAAGAATGTGCCTTCAGTTTCCTTACATTTCCAGCATTTATTGTCGGGCAAATGATGTATTTTTGCAAGCTTGACTGGAGTCACCTGTACATCATTTTCATAATATTCTCTCTTAAGGCATTACATGCCGTAAATTTAGTCCCGGTGGTCCACAACTTCTCCTCCTAGATGGTTTCTACCAGAATCTTCTATGGATGCTCTCCCCATCTATTATCCCTTAAGACACACTGACCAGATGCTTGGAAGCTGTGGCTGGATGGTTACGTGGGAGCCGGTTGAAGTTAAATCCTTCCAAGACAGAGGTCCTCTGGTTGGGTTGGGACGATATGGGGTTGGGGGACCAGCTCCCATCTCTTGCGGGGGCTCAATTAGTGCCAGCGCTTTCTGTCAAGAGCTTGGGTGTCACCTTTGACGCCTCCCTTTCCATGGAGCCACAGCAAAGGTGGCATTTTTCCATCTCCGCTGTATTAAGCCGTTGGTCCCTTACCTCTCTCGCCCTGATCTGGCCACAGTGATCCATGCGACGGTCACCTCCAGGCTTGGCTACTGTAACTCACTCTATGCGGGGCTGCCCTTGAAGCTGACCCAGAAACTCCAGCGGGTGCAGAATGCTGCGGCGAGACTCCTCAAGGGGTCTCTGCCACGGGACCACATTCATCCAGTGCTTTACCAACTGCACTGGCTCCCGGTGGAGTACAGGGTCAGGTTGAAGGTGCTGGTTTTGACCTTTAAAGCCCCATGCAGCCTAGGACCCACATACCCACGGGACCGCCTCTCCTGGTATGCCCCAGGGAGGACCTTAAGGTCCACAAATGACAACACTTTGGAGGTCCCAGGTCGTAAGGAGGTTAGATTGGTCTCAACTAGGGCCAGGGCCTTTTCAGTACTGGCCCCGACTTGGTGGAATGCTCTGTCACAAGAGACTAGGGCCCTGCGGGACTTGACATCTTTCCACAGGGCCTGCAAGACAGAGCTGTTCCACCTGGCCTTTTGGTTTGGACTCAGTCTGACCCTTAAGTTTCCCTCCCCTTAGGGTTTTGATCTATGGGCTACTTCTAAAATGAGGCTGCATTTTAAATTGCATTTTAACCTGTATTTTAAATTGGTGCCCCCCCCCCATTATGTAATTTTATGTACTGTAATTTTATTGGTGTTAGCTGCCCTGAGCCTGGCTTTGGCTGGGGAGGACGGGGTATAAATAAATAAATACATGTGAAAAGGATCTAGGAGTCTTGGTTGACCACAAACTTGACATGAGCCAACAGTGTGACGCGGCAGCTAAAAAAGCCAATGCAATTCTGGGCTGCATCAATAGGAGTATAGCATCTAGATCAAGGGAAGTAATAGTGCCACTGTATTCTGCTCTGGTCAGACCTCACCTGGAGTACTGTGTCCAGTTCTGGGCACCACAATTCAAGAAGGACACTGACAAACTGGAACGTGTCCAGAGGAGGGCAACCAAAATGGTCAAAGGCCTGGAAACAATGCCTTATGAGGAACGGCTAAGGGAGCTGGGCATGTTTAGCCTGGAGAAGAGGAGGTTAAGGGGTGATATGATAGCCATGTTCCAATATATAAAAGGATGTCACATAGAGGAGGGAGAAAGGTTGTTTTCTGCTGCTCCAGAGAAGCGGACACGGAGCAATGGATCCAAACTACAAGAAAGAAGATTCCACCTAAACATTAGGAAGAACTTCCTGACAGTAAGAGCTGTTGGACAGTGGAATTTGCTGCCAAGGAGTGTGGTGGAGTCTCCTACTTTGGAGGTCTTTAAGCAGAGGCTTGACAACCATATGTCAGGAGTGCTCTGATGGTGTTTCCTGCTTGGCAGGGGGTTGGACTCGATGGCCCTTGTGGTCTCTTCCAACTCTAGGATTCTATGAAATAAATTATTATTATTATTATTATTATTATTATTATTAGCCTGATATTTGTCCCTCCGTGCTGCTCAGAAGCTAGAGAGGATCTTTTTTTCCTACATTGTAGCTGCCTGGGCTCCCCTTATCTTGCTCTCCTTTGGCTTCAATTGACACTCTGCTCGCTGCTCCGACACCTCCTTCCTCTCTGCTACACCCTGAGTCAAAGCTATCTCTCTGCTGGCAGAAACAGCCCGCTGTGCATTCCTGGCTGAGGACGGCCACTTGATAGGGGGCCTGTCACTCCCTGCTTTGCTTATCGGCAGAGCGCAGGGCCCCCTGCGCTGTGGCACTCGGGAGGGGAGATTTATAGGCCACAAATCTTTGCAAAAAGACAAAGAGGGCATTTGGCAACAGAGGACAGGACAAAAGACCAACCCTCAATTTCTCCACATCCTGCGTTGTAAGAAAAAACTGCTCCTTTTCCCTATGGGGTACCCAAGAGCCCGTATAGAGTCCTTATGTAGGTTTCTATTGCAGGAGAAAATAACAGAGGCCAAGCAGAGAATATTGAGAAGCAAAGCAGCTAGTAAGCCTGATCTTTATTGAACTGTTGCAACAGGTGCTCCCCTCAGAAACAGGAAAGGAGGAGGACCCAAAACAAAGGTGTGCCTGCCCTTATATAGACTTTTGAAATTGCCTACCCTGTAGCTCAAGACCCCCCCCCCCAAACATCATACATATATGTAATGGGTATGAGTTACTCGTGCGTAAACTGGTGCCTTTCTCGGCTAATTTGCCTTGTTAAAACTTTCTGACTGCACAGCCCCTTCTCATGGTGGCTGCCTCAGTCACTGGCAGAATCCGTCAGTGGGCGTTTCTTAAATCTTTTCCAACATAAAAGTTGTTTGACACCCAGTCTCCTCCTACTCTCTCTGCGCGGAAGTCTTCTGCGCAGGGTGGGCGTGGGTAGCAGAGGACCCGTGCTCTCCCCGCTGGTGTCCGGTGAAGAGTCCTGGAGCCCTCTCGCCGATTCCCCCATCAGCCCCTCCATATCCCTGGTGTTGCGCTGATTTGCTTCCCCATCTGCGGAGCTGCCTCTCTCCCTGCTGGGCCCTTCTCCAGCATCATTTGAGAGCCTTCCCTCCGCCTCTAGCTCCGATGTCAGTTCCCTGACAATATATCACAGAAGGAGGCTGTCTACAGCAGAAATCCTGCTTTGCCAGGATACCTGTCAATGGTCACTGATTGCATTACCTGGGCAGCCTAGCCATTCTTTTGTAATGGTAAATACTTAATTCCTGAGTCCAGGTCACTGTATTCATCCCCAAATGTGCCCTTAAGGCAGGATTTGTGAGCACAGAGACAATGGGGAGGCTTTTCCCATTTCCATCCAAACTGAAGAGGAATATTTGAGGTTCATGGTATATAATGGTGCTTCAGGTTAAGAACAGTTTCAGGTTAAGAACAGACCTCCGGAACGAATTAAGTACTTTACCAGAGGTACCACTGTACTTGCACTTTGATGTGCACTTTGATGTGCTTTGAAAGTGCTAGGTTGGCAGGAGCTGGGACTGAGCAATGGGAGCTCATCCCATCGCGGGGATTCGAACTGCTGACCTTCTGATCGGCAAGCCCAAGAGGCTCAGTGGTTTAACCCACAGCGCCACCCGCATCCCAAACTATATACAGTGGTACCTCAGGTTAAGAACTTAATTTGTTCCGGAGGTCCGTTCTTAACCTGAAACTGTTCTTCACCTGAGGTACCACTTTATCTAATGGGGCCTCCCACAGCCGCCGTGCGATTTCTGTTCTCATCCTGAAGCAAAGTTCTTAACCCGAGGTACTATTTCTGGGTTAGCGGAGTCTGTAACCTGAAGCGTCTGTAACCTGAAGCGTCTGTAACCCGAGGTACCACTGTACACAAATATGTGAAAATGGTCTCGTTTGCGTTGCTTTCCAACAGGTCACAGACTCCCAGCTTTTGCCAGGGTAGAATTTGCACAGTGAGATTTTAATTCCGCGCTGGCAAGAGCCCAAAGACCTCTTTCCTTCCAGCCTCCTTTTCCAACGAGAGCAGCCGAATGCACTCGGCTCCTCTGCAATTGGTGCCACCTCTTGTTGTTGTTGTTTAGTCGTTTAGTCGTGTCCGCCTCTTCGTGACCCCCTGGACCAGAGCACGCCAGGCCCTCCTGTCTTCCACTGCCTCCCGCAGTTGGGTCAGACTCATGCTGGTAGCTTCGAGAACACTGTCCAACCATCTCGTCCTCTGTCGTCCCCTTCTCCTTGTGCCCTCCATCTTCCCCAACATCAGGGTCTTTTCCAGGGAGTCTTCTCTTCTCATGAAGTGGAGTCTCAGCTTCAGGATCTGTCCTTCCAGTGAGCACTCAGGGCTGATTTCCTTCAGAATGGAGAGGTTTGATCTTCTTGCAGTCCATGGGACTCTCCAGAGTCTCCTCCAGCACCAGAATTCAAAAGCATTGATTATTCGGCGATCAGCCTTCTTTATGGTCCAGCTCTCACTTCCATACATCACTACTGGGAAAACCATAGCTTTTACTATACGAACCTTTGTTGGCAAGGTGATGTCTCTGCTTTTTAAGATGCTCTCTAGGTTTGTCATTGCGGCATGCTCAAATCATTATTTCCACCGTCTCCCTCCTTGGCCCCCGTCTCCTCTTCTTCCTGCCTCTTTTCTGTTCTGCAGCACCCACAGCCGAGCGGCTGTGTGCAGCGACACCTCCCTCCTCTCAGCATCTTCCCAGATGTTCCCAAATCCCGCTTTCAAATACGCTCCTGCAATTTTTGTCTTCTCCTCTCTCTCCCTGCCTCCGTCCGCACCCAGCGGCACTTCCGTTTCGGGCCAGGAGGAACATCAACCGCAAATTGATCTCTTGCTTGGGAAATGGGCCTTTTAGCTCTTCCTTTAATTCAGGTTCCAGTTTCATACAAATGTAGAATTACAGAGTCGGAAAAGATCCATGAGGGTGATCTGGTCCAACCAGATCTGCAGGAATCGCAGAATCCTCAACAGATGGTCACCTTGTGGGAAGGGTTTTAATGAGTAGGAGAGGATGTATTAATTGCAATTTATCCCTCTAGGTGCCCACATGTGTGGGTTGAACAGAGTTTCAAAATCCCGTGCTTGGCAGCAAAATTTAAAATATAGGAATTAGGCTTGTTTTGAGCAAGTCCAGGTATGAAATAAGGTGGCTTCAACCTTCTTACCCGGCTTAAGGCAGAATCAGGAAACCACAAGTAAGTAAGTTTAAAAAATAAGATTTACTTGCTGTGTAATCAAGCACTGGTTCACATCAAAAACAGCAGTAGAAACTGTGCAGGCAAAATATTTAGATTTACTGTAAAACCAACTTCAGGTATGTGCTGGTCAAATGAAGACAGAGAGGAACAGGAAGTACTATATGCTCCTTCTTCCCCAGGAGAGGAGGGGAAATGACATCACACAGAGTCCTCTCTACCAATTGTATTTCTATGGTCTGAGAATCTGCCTATCAGCAAAACAGCTCTGTGCTGTTAGTCCCTTCTTATGCTAACTAGCAAGAAGGTGTGTTTTTTAGGCTGGGCTGCTAACTTCCCCCCACAAAACCACCAAGGAAGAAGAAGACAGGACTGAATGAACCGTCAAGCAAAATAAGCACGTGTTTGGGGCATCAAGGGAAAGGGGTACCATTTCCATTGCCGGATTTTTAACATTTTTAAATGTCACAAAATTGCTCAGCTGATGTCTATTCAAAATCCCAGCAGAACAACAAGGCAAGCTGGACGCCTAAGTGCAGAAGCAGATGTGTTACGTAAGATTAGTTCTGAGGATCTGATCAAAGACTTTGCAATTAGAAAGGGGGGAGGGAGTATTCAGATGCAGATAAAGTGGAAGGATGCAAAAAAATCAACATTATTTTCCCATCTTGCTGTAGGTTTCCTTTCATTCCAAAAAAACAAAATTTTATTTGCAGTTTATTATTGTTTACATTTTGAATTAGATATACCGTATTTTTCGCTCATAAGACGCACCTTTTTCCTCCTAAAAAGTAAGGGGAAATGTCTGTGCGTCTTATGGAGCGAGTGCGTGGTCCCTGGAGCCGAATTGCCCAGGGGCAAAAAGCAGATCACGCTATTATTTTTTTTAAGAAAGAGAGAAGGGGGTGTTGAAACAAAGCCGCTGATCTGTAAGGGATCGGGAGGGAGATAAGGGAGGCTAGAGATAAAGGAGGCTGCCTGGGAGGGGGGAGGTAAAAGACCATGGATCCTCAGGATTTTTGCATTGGGTCACCCCAAATTCACCATCAGATCACATAGCATGTCCATGGCTACAGCCTGCAGCAAAAAAAATCACATACCCACTGTTTCCTGGGGCCGCAATGGTGCAAAAACATGGTTACAAAGCACGGATCCGTATGGATCCTCAGGATCTTTGCATTGGGCTACCCCAAACTCACCGTCAAATCACATGTCTGTGGCCACAGCATGAACCACAAAAATCATACATCCACTGTTTCGTTCAGAATATATATTTTTCCCTTGTTTTCCTCCTCTAAAAACTAGGTGCGCCTTATGGTCAGGTGCGTCTCATGGAGCAAAAAATACGGTATATGGGGGCGCCCAAATCTTTGGTGGCCTCTAAAGGTCTTGATCCAGCCCTGGAAGGAAAACCCAACACCTTCTGAGGAAGTCCTTTCTGCTCTACAGCGCCCCTGGTGGAACAATGAGAACATGCAAGATTCAACCGGGAACTTGAACTGGGCTGTGAAAATGGCTCTGGAAAAGGGTGAAAGAGACCCCCCCCCTCTGCCTGCCTCCTTCCTCCTTCCTGCCAGCCTCGATTAGCGCTCTTTCAGTCGCCTGCCCTTTCCATGCCCTCTCTCTTTCTCACATCCTTCTCCCCGTCGTATCGGCCTGTCATTGCGCACCCGAAACACCCCCCCAAACACACACAACATTGGCCTCTCATGACTCCCCCCGCATGGCCTTGTCCGTCTCCATTAGACACAGGCGACGGAGTCTGGGGCAGAGCTGATGAGGTTTAATTTCAGGGCTAGATGGATGGCATTGGGAGGACTTTTGCGCGTCAAGAAGAGAACCTCAGTCAGCTGGCCAGGTGGTCATCGATGCCCCCTCTGGACTGTAGCAGGAATTTATGTATAGGTTGGGGGGGTGCCCCTGCAGCAGATATCATGCACATGCAGCCCACTACCAAAATCAGCACAATTGCTTTTGTGACTTTTGTGATTTGTCCCCACAAAACACAGTTTCTTCCTATCTATTCAAAGGGTCTCTGCTGCACGATACCAAATGTAAGAATTCACTGATAAATGCATCTATGTACTGGCTCACTGGGGAAACTTCAGAAATTCATCTAGACAGGTGAGCTCAGCTACTCAGCAGCCCCTCTGCCGGAGTGATAATCCCTGGCTTCAGGATCTGTCCTTCCAGTGAGCACTCAGGGCTGATTTCCTTCAGAATGGAGAGGTTGGATCTTCTTGCAGTCCATGGGACTCTCAAGAGTCTCCTCCAGCACCAGAATTCAAAAGCATCTATTCTTCGGCGATCAGCCTTCTTTATGGTCCAGTCTCACTTCCATGCATCACTACTGGGAAAACCTTGGCTTTAACTATATGGACCTTTGTCGGAAAGGTTTGCCTTTTAGGGGCAACTGAATCAAATTTCTTGCCCTACCCTGAACTCCAGCCTGGGAATCTGTTGCCCAGCCAGGCCTGAGTCCCCAAACTCTTCTCCCTGGTTGTCGGAAGAATATGGAGCCTGTTCAAGTTGTGTTGCCAGGCCTCTTTGCCCTTTCCCCTGGCAGGGGTCCTGGCCTCGCTCAGCACCCAGCCAGCACTTCCAAGGGGAAGAGGTGAGATTAGCACTACGGGGTGCTCTGTGGGAGAAGGAACTACAAAGACTCCCTCCCATGATCTCATTAGGGGTGTTAGGAAGATTAGAATGGATTAGAAGCCATCAAAGGAGGGGTGGGGGGAGGGAGAGGCTAGAAGGGAAAGGCTGCTTGTTTAGGGGTGGGAGAGAGGAGGTAAAACAGAGGCACGGAGCCGGAAGGTACCTAGTGGTCATCCATCCCAACCATCTACTAAAAGGCTCTGTCACCGTCCCTTGCCATCAACCCATGTGGTCTAGGCCAGTCTCTGCTACTTCATATTATTTTTAAAACATATTTTCATAACAAATTTAAATTCAAACATTAAACACCAACACCATCAGTTAAAATTCCCTGAACCCTTCGACTGCCCTCAGCCCTTCCATTATCAATCTCCCCCCCCATCTGCTTCCTTTATTTTCTCTATTTTTAAAAATAATAATCCAGTTTTTCGTACATTACAAGCATTACTCAAACCCCACCAAACTGGTTCCCTGTAACTTAGCTTCTCGCAGAGAGGGAAATGCTAGAAGGCCCTCGGAGCTGGACCTCAGCAGAACGATGGGGGGTGGAGACGCTCCTTCAGGTATACTGGACCGAGGAAGTAACCCGTTCCGATACTTCTGGATTTCGGAGGTCCGTAACCCGAAAATACGCAACCTGAAGTGTCTGTAACCCCAGGTTACAGATAGGTAGCCGTGTTGGTCTGCCATAGTCAAAATAAAAAAATTCCTTCCAGTAGCACCTTAAAGACCAACTAAGTTAGTTCTTGGTATGAGCTTTCGTGTGCATGCACACTTCTTCAGATACACTGAAACAGAAGTTGCCAGATCCTTCTATATAGTGAGAAGGTGGGGAGGGGTATTACTCAGAAGGGTGGTGGGAATGGGAGATTGGCAGATTGGCAGATAGCTGAGATGAGCCTGTTGACGACTCTTAACGACTGTAATAGGTCTTACAGGAAAAGGCAAGGGGTGAGAAGGTGAGAAATGGCTTAGTCATGTATAATGAGATAAGAATCCAATGTCTCTGTTCAGACCAGGTCTCTCCATGGTTTTAAGTTTGGTAATGAGTTGCAATTCAGCAGCTTCTCTTTCCAGTCTATTTCTGAAATTCCTTTGTAGTAAAACAGCTACTTTGAGATCTTGTATAGAATGTCCTGGGAGAATGACGTGTTCTCCTACTGGTTTCTCTGTTTTGTGATGCTTGATGTCAGATTTAGGTCCGTTTGTAACCCGAGGTATGACTGTACAATTATTTTGTGATACTGCTCTATTTCTTCCCAGCCTTTACTGACCACCATTGCAAATTCCAGACTTTGGGTGGTCCCTGAAAGAGTCCTTGGAAACGGGCTTAAACCAGCAGACTCTGTTCCTTCTCTACACATAAGTGGGGAAGCAGGTCTCAAAGCATTTCCAACCACAGTCACCAAACTCTTCTGCTCTGTGTTCAACATCCCCATCTTTAACCAACATGCAGGTGACCTCTGGCAAAGCTTATCCTGCTTATTGCTTTCTCGTACATTTCCAGGCCAGGCTTGCGACCTGCACACAGACAACCCCCTTTTTCCTTCCTCAGGGGTGACAAGATTGGGTGTCCCCTTTGCTGTAGGGACTGGTTGCATGACAACATGTGCAAATGGCTTGAGATACCAATTCAGTCCATAAATTACCATACAGTATAGCATATATTAGGGACGTGGGTGGCGCTGTGGTCTAGACCACAGAGCCTAGGGCTTGCCAATCGGAAGGTCGGCGGTTCGAATCCTCGCGACAGGGTGACCTCCTGTTGCTCGGTCCCTGCTCCTGCCAATCTAGCAGTTCGAAAGCATGTCAAAGTGCAAGTAGATAAATAGGTACCGCTCCGGCGGGAAGGTAAACGGCGTTTCTGTGTGCTGCTCTCATTCGCCAGAAGCGGCTTAGTCATGCTGGCCACATGACCCGGAAGCTGTACGCCGGCTCCCTCGGCCAATAAAGCGAGATGAGCGCTGCAACCCCAAAATTGGCCACGACTGGACCTAATGGTCAGGGGTCCCTTTACCTTTTCTTAATAACTGGGGGCAAACCCCAGAAGAGGGCAGCCCTTGCCTAGGGACAGAACGGAGCGTTGCTGAGCACTCTCACTTTGCCTTTGGAGAATTGCTCCCCCCTCCCTTTGGCCTGCTTCTGAGTGCCTTTGAAGATACCCCCCTCCTCACAGAGGATAAAGTTTGCCTTTCTCTGCAGGCTGCTGGTTCCTGCACACATTTTTGCTCCTCCGACTACGTCTTGGGCAGAACCAGGGCCCCAGGCCCTCAAATCATAAATAAACATACATACATACCAAAAAAAGAAAAGGGGGGGAACCCCCCACTCTCTTCTTTTCAGGTGCAAAAGCTGTCAAGAGAACAAACAGGCGTGCAGTGAAACCCCAGGAGGGATGACCTTGGCAGAGCCAGCAAAATGCAATGTTATTTCTGCACTGGCAAGAGAAGCACATCTACGGTTGGGAGACGCTGGCGGTGCAGCGATTCGGTTGTCAGACCTGGGAGACCAGGGTTCGAATCCCCACTTAGACATGAAGCTCATTGGGTGGCCTTGGGCTAAGTCCCCGTTTCCTAGCCTCCAACTACCTCAACAGGGTTGTTGTAAGGCTGACCCAGGGAGGAGGAGAACTCTGCAGGCCACACTGGCCCTTAAAAGTATGATATGATTCCTTGCATTTGTCCCCTGCCTTTTTCTCCAAGGAGCTCAAAGTGGTGCAGATGCGTGCTTTTTCCTTCCTCATTTAATTTCTACAACAACCCTGCAAGGTAGAATAAAAAAATTCCTTCCAGTAGCACCTTAAAGACCAACTAAGTTAGTTCTTGGTATGAGCTTTCGTGTGCATGCACACTTCTTCAGATACACTGAAACAGAAGTTGCCAGATCCTTCTATATAGTGAGAAGGTGGGGAGGGGTATTGCTCAGAAGGGTGGTGGGAATGGGAGATTGGCAGATAGCTGAGATGAGCCTGTTGACGACTCTTAACGACTGCAATAGGTCTTACAGGAAAAGGCAAGGGGTGAGAAGGTGAGAAATGGCTTAGTCATGTGAGAAATGGTTTAGTCTTGCAAGGTAGGTGAGGCTAATTGCTATGGCACACAAGCCATGAAGGGACTCACCTACCTCACAGGGCTGTTGTGAGGATTAAATGAGGAGGGAAAGAACTGTGCATGCTACCATGAGCTCTTTGGAGAATAATAATAATAATAATAATAATAATAATAATAATAATAATAATCTGACTAGGTTGCCCCAGCCCTTCTGGGAGCTTGAGGGATATGAATCCCATTGAGTCAACCGTGTGATGCAGCAGCAAAAAAAGCTAATGCTATTCTAGGCTGCATCAACAGAAGTCTAGTGTCCAGATCAAGGGAAGTCATAGTCCCACTCTCTTCTGCCTTGATCAGACCAAACATGGAATACTGTGTCCAGTTCTGGGCACCACAATCTAAGAAGGATGTTGACAAACTAGATGGTGTGCTGAGGAGGGCGAACAAGATGATCAGGGGTCTAGAAGCCAAGCCTGATGAGGAACGGTTGAAGGAGCTGGGCATGTCTAGCCTGGAAAAGAGGAGACTGAGAGGAGATAGGATCTTCAAATATTTCAAGGGCTGTCGCATGGAAGAGGGAACAAGCTTGTTTTCTCCTGCTCTGCAGGGTAGGACTCGAACCCATGGCTTCAAGTCACAAGAAAGGAGATACTGTCTAAACATCAAGAGGGACTTCCTAATGGTAACATCCGTTCAACAGTGGGGAACAGACTCTCTTGGGAGGTGGTGGACTCTCCTTCCTTGGAGGGTTTTAAAGAGAGGTTGGATGGCCATCTGCCATGGACGCTTTAGCTGAGATTGCTGCATTTAAGGGGGTTGGACTAGATGACCTTTGGGGGTGCCTTCCAACTCTATGATTCTATGAAATGCAATCAATCGATACAAATAAATGAGAGCAGGGTCCTACACAATACATTACTCATCACCCATGGATTCTGGAAAGGTTGCCAACTGACCATGACAAAAGCTGAGCCAGGCTTGCTTTTGTATCCCCAGTTGGTAGGCCATTGTGCCAAAAATCAGCAGGCAACTCTTTTGAGAAGAACCACCGTCTCCTAAAGTCAGCAGCTTAATCTGCTCTTGAAAGACACAGGTGCACCCCCCCTGAAATAGTTGGCAACCTCATCGTTGGATGTGGAGGGTTCTTTTACCTGTTATCACTCTTCCAGGTAAGGAAAGTGCCTGTATCTCTCTGCCTCTGAGCTTAGCATCTCCAACCGTGGTGGAAAGGGTTCAAGTTACCATTTGCGGCTTTGTGGTCATGTCAGGCTTCAGGTGAACAAGTGCATTCTCCTTGCCTTTGGAAAGAGAACCGCCCTGCCACCAAAGGCCAAAAAAATGAAAAAGGAGAGAGTTACTAGATGATGGTTGGGTCCCTTCCAATCCTACAATTCTTTGATTCTATGACTGTGCTCCAGAAAGAGGATGGCAGGCTTGTGGGGTCAGCTCCATGTTGCTGTTTCTTTCCCTGAGTGTATTCTGCAATGTATCATCGGTGCAAAAAGTGCACGTTCGTTGTGGATTTATCTTCTTTCTTCAACAGCAATTTCGTTGGACTGGTCATGTTGTGCGGATGCCTGATTATCATCTTCCAAAGCAACTCCTCTACAGTGGATGCTCAGGTTGCAAACGTGATCCGTGCGGGATGTACGTTCGCAACCTGTAGTGTTTGCAACCCGTGTTTGTGTGTCTGTGCATGCGCGGGTTGCGATTTAGCGCTTCTGCGCATGCACCCCCGCCGAAACCCGGAAGTAACCCATTCTGGTACTTCCAGGTTTTGGCGATCCGCAACCAGAAAATATACAACCTGAAGCTGCTGTAACCTGAGGTATGACTGCATTCCAAACTTAAAAATGTAAAGTATAATGCTGGTGGTCAACAAAAGAGATTTAAAGACTCTCTCAAGGCAAACCTTTAAAAATGTAGTATAAACACCAACAACTGGGAAACATTGGCCTGCGAGCGCTCTAGTAGGAGAGCAGCCTTTACCGAAGGTGTCATGGGATTTGAAGACACTCGAACTCAGGACGCAAGGGACAAACATGCTAAGAGGAAGGCACGCTTGGCAAATTCACACCGGGATCAACTCCCACCCGGAAACCAATGTCCCCACTGTGGAAGGAAGTGTGGTTCCAGAATTGACCTCCACTTTCATTTTATGGAAACACTGTGAAAACCATGTTCATGGAAGACCATCTTACTTTTAGATGTCTTCTAAAAGTCAGATAGTTCTTAATTTCCTTGGCGTCTGGTGGGAAGGCGTTCCACAGGGAGGGCGCCACCACCGAGAAGGCCCTCTGCCTGGTTCCCTGTAACTTGGCTTCTTGCAGGGTGGGAACCGCCAGAAGGCCTTCGGAGCTGGATCTCAGTGTCCGGGCTGAATGATGAGGGTGGAGATGCTCCTTCAGGTATACTGGGCCTTTGAGGCCGTTTAGGGCTTTCAAGGTCAGCACCAACACTTTGCCTTGTGCTTGGAAATGTACTGGGAGCCAATATCAGTCTTTCAGGACCGGTGTTATGTGGTCTCAGCAGCCACTCCCAGTCACCAGTCTAGCTGCCGCGTTCTGGATTAGTTGCAGTTTCCGAGTCACCTTCAAAGGTCGCCCCACGTAGAGCGCATAGCAGTAGTCCAAGCGGGAGAGAACCAGAGCATGCACCACTCTGGCGAGACAGTCTGCAGGCAGGTAGGGTCTCATCCTGCGTACCAGATGGAGCTGGCAGACAGCTGCCCTGGACACAGAACTGACCTGCGCCTCCATGGACAGCTGTGAGTCCAAAATGCCTCCCAGGCTGCGCACCTGGTCCTTCAGGGGCACAGTTACCCCATTCAGGACCAGGACAACACTTTGGTGGTCCTGAGCCTCAAGGAGGTTAGACTGGTTTCAACTAGGGCCAGGGCCTTTTCAGCCCTGGCCCCGACTTGGTGGAACACTTTGTCACAAGGGACTAGGGCCCTGTGGGACTTGACATCTTTCTGCAGGGCCTGCATAACAGAGCTGTTCCGCCTGGCCTTTGGTTTGGACTCAGTCTGACCCTTATGTTTCCCTCCCCTTATGGTCTTGATCTATGGGCTACTATTAAAATGAGGCTGCATTTTAAATTATATTTTAACCTGTATTTTAAATTGGTTTTTAAAAATATTGTAATTTTACTGGTGTTAGCGGCTCTGAGCATGGCTCTGGCTGGGGAGGGCGTGGTATAAATAAAAAAATTATTATTATTATTATTAACAGGAAGCAGGTAAAATGCAGAGTCTGTGCTCAGACTTCAGGACCTCGGAGAGCTCCCAGGGTGAGATGTGCTACTGGCTACAACAGAAAGCTGGAGAACGGAGCCTATAAGTACCAACAAGCATGGGCAACCTGCGGCCCTCAGGATGTGACTGGACTACAACTCCCATGATCCCTACACATGCTGGCTGCAGGGGCTGATGGGAATCCCGCAACACACTTGCCTTAAAGAGACGGCACTCCCAAAGAGAGAGATGTCTACAGGGGTGGGCAAGCTCTGATGGGCAAGCTCGGTAGCCTAATCACCACCGGGGAAAACTCTGCACATGCTCAGAGGCTCACGGTTGTCGTCGTTTTCACTCCATGCGGTCCCAAGCCGATTCTCCGCATTCAGAACATAAAAAAACCCCAGAAACCCAGCACCCAAAGCTCAGCAGGCCTGTGATCCGCAGAGTGGCAAGAGCCATTATCTGCCTCGGAAAGGAAGGCAGTTTTAATAGGCTTAATCCTCCCTTTGCATCTTGACTCTCGCAGGCCCCTGGCAATCTCCAAAACCTCTGCGTAATGTACCTTTTATTCCATTTCAGGGATAAAGCCGCGAAGCTGGTGGTTTGGCGGGAGGTGGAGGGGGGGGGAGAGAACACAAAACACTAAAAGCATCTCTCCTCCTTTGCAACCTGCTTCCTCTCTCCTTTCCCTCCTCCTCTAGATTTAGAGTCTCCTTATCGCACATCATCAGTTGCCAAAGCTCCTTAGAGCTAGGCTGGCAGAAGACTGGCAGCTCGGGTCTTGGAGGCTCATATCTCCAGGTCGGAGAGCAGGGAGGGAGAGAGGGAGGGGCGTGAGAGCGGGTCACAGGCTGGAGTCATAGGATTTGTACAGTTCGAGGGGAAACCCAAAGGTCATCTAGCCCAACCCCCTGCAGTGCAGGGATGGTAGCTAAGGATAGAATAGAATAGAATTTATTATTTATGCCACGCCCATCTGGCTGAATTTCCCCAGCCACTCTGGGCGGCTTCCAACAAAGTATTAAAATGCAGTAGTCCATCAAACATTAAAAGCTTCCCTAAAGAGGGCTGCCTTCAAATGTCTTCTAAAAATCTGGTAGTTGCTGTTCTCTTTGACATCTGGTGGGAGGGTGTTCCACAGGGTGGGTGCCACCACCGAGAAGGCCCTCTCCCTGGTTCCCTGTAACTTGGCTTCTCGCAGGGAGGGAACCGCCAGAAGGCCTTCGGAGCTGGACCTCAGTGTCCAGGTAGAACGATGGGGGTGGAGACGCTCCTTCAGGTATTCTGGGCCTTTGAGGTCGTTTAGGGCTTTCAAGGTCAGCACCAACACTTTGAATTGTGTCCGGAAACATACTGTGAGCCAGTGTAGGTCTTTCAAGACTGGTGTTATGTGGTCTCGGCGGCCGCTCCCAGTCACCAGTCTAGCTGCCGCATTCTGGATTAGTTGTAGTTTCCGGGTCACCTTCAAAGGTAGCCCCACGTAGAGCGCATTGCAGTAGTCCAAGTGGAAGATAACCAGAGCATACATCACTCTGGCGAGGCAGTCTGCGGGCAGGGAGGGTCTCAGCCTGCGTATCAGGTGGAGTTGGTAGACAGCTGCCCTGGATACAGAATGGACCTGCGCCTCCATGGACAGCTGTGAGTCCAAAATGACTCCCAGGCTGCGCACCTGGTCCTTCCGGGGCACAGTTGCCCCATTCAGGACCAGGGAGTCCCCCACACCTGCCCACCCCCTGTCCCCCAAAACAGTACTTCTGTCTAGAGCATGCACCACTCTGGCCAGACAGTCCACGGGCAGGGAGAGTCTCATCCTGCGTACCAGATGGAGCTGATAAGCAGCTGCCCTGGACACAGAATTCCCATTTGAGTCTTAGCCCCCAAGGTCTCCCTACTTCTCCCCCATCTCCGTACCAGCCACCAACCCCCAACCCCAGCACCCTTGTGGGCTTAGTCATGATGGTCTGGGATCGGCACAGCAGCTCTTCCGCTGGGCCTGACATGCTTTGACTCGAAACCAGCGCCTGATAAAAGCGAGAGGGGTTGTCGACAAACAGAGCTGCCAGAGAAATCCTCCTTGCGGAGTTTGTGAGTTGCCTGCTAATTCCTCCTCCACAGACACAGGTGGGACAGCCAAGCGAGGGAGGAGCTGGCTCAAAACCTGTTTGCTGCAGAAAGGCTGTGCCTTGAATCATGGAATCATAGATTTGGAAGAGACCCCCATCTAGTCCAGGGGGCAACAAACGTTCTCAGCAGGGGGCCGGTCCACTGTCCCTCAGACCTTGTGGGGGGCCGGACTATGCAGTGGTACCTCAGGTTACAGATGCTTCAGGTTACAGACTCCATTAATTCAGAAAGAGTACCTTGGGTTCAGAACTTTGCTTCAGGATGAGAACAGAAATCGTGCTCTAGCGGCGCAGTGGCAGCGGGAGGCCCCATTAGCAAAAGTGGTGCTTCAGGTTAAGAACAGTTTCATGTTAAGAACGGACCTCTGGAACGAATTAAGTACTTAACCTGACTGTATTTTGAAAAAAAAAACACACAAAAATGAATTCCTATGCCCCACAAATAACCCAGAGATGCATTTTAAATAAAAGCACACATTCTGCTCATGTAAAAATACGCTGATTCCTGGACCATCTGCGGGCCGGATTAAGAAGGCGATTGGTGAAAAAATTTGCGGACCCCTGTGATGGACTACGCCAGGGGTCAGCAACCTTTTTCAGCCGTGGGCCAGTCCACTGTCCCTCAGACTATGTGAGGGGCCAGACTATTTTTTTTGGGGGGTGGGGATTGAATGAATTCCTATGCCCCACAAATAACCCAGAGATGCATTTTCAATAAAAGGACACATTCCGCTCATGTAAAAACATGCTGATTCCTGGACTGTTCAAGGGCCGAATTTGAAAGGCGATTGGTGAAAAAGTTTGCTGACTCCTGTGATGGACTATGCCAAACTGGCAAAGATGACCATTTGGATCAGGCACTAAGATGACAAGGAATTCAGCCAAGAGTGTGAAAATAGAATATCTTAAAGACCACTGTGTATACAGTACTTTAAAAAGCTAACAGGATTGCTGTAACACTTATAATGTAATATAATAAGGTAAAAAAAGGATGCAAAAAGAGGGGGGGAATGGAAACCAGGGGTGGGGAGTCTGAGGGATTTAAGTAATCCCAGAAGTGTAGAAATTGAAAATGATGTGAATGTATAAGAATATTGTTTAAAAAATGAAAATAAAATATATATTTTTAAAAAAGAGCAGGACATTCTGGGATCAGATCAGAAACTGGGGCGGCTTCTGTAAATCCAGAATTGTCCCTGGAAAATCCAAAGACTGGGGAGAATCTCCAGTCCTTCCTCTCTCAGGTGAGGAAACACAGGGGGGAGAACCACCTTGAAAGGAAGATAAAATACAATAATATACGATCCCAGGCTGGGCCCTGGATTTCATTTTTTCTCTCTCTCTCAAACACCACCACCATCCCGCCCGACACATCTATCTCTGATGGAAAACGCGGAGAGAAAAATTATTTATACACATGACAAAGAAATCAATGCGGGAAAATGAAGGGGGCCCAGAAATCTATTTGCTGCAGAGTCCTGAGTGACAGGCAGAGGTTGTCAATGGGGAGGACGGGACTTTGGCTCTCCCAGGGGGAAATAAAAAGCCTTTATTTTGGCCACTGCCGCTTAGCCTTAGAACCGAGAGGCGTTCGGGGAGCCCAGGCGCACTCCTGCCCTTGCGCCGCGATGTTGACTGATCCGTTCTGGCAACCTCCGCTTACAATCGGCAGAGGGCTGATATTAGCTGCCATACCCATTATTTTCCTCTTAGATGTAATTATAGGAGCGCCTTCCCACTGAACAGGGCTGATCCCCTCCCCTCCAGAGCTCTCCCCGAGAAGTTTTGGCCCGATTAAAAACGTGTGCTGGGAACGCGGGGAAAGGAGAGGGCTGGGAATCTGTCTCCGGAGGTGCCACAGATCGGAATAAGGGTAAAAGGTAAAGGTAAAGGGACCCCTGTCCATTAGGTCCAGTCGTGGCCGACTCTTGGGTTGCGGCACTCATCTCGCTTTACTGGCCGAGGGAGCCGGCGTACAGCTTCCGGGTCATGTGGCCAGCAGGACTAAGCCGCTTCTGGCGAACCAGAGCAGCGCACAGAAATGCTGTTTACCTTCCTGTAGTTGTAGTTTCCGGGTCACCTTCAAAGGTAGCCCCACATAAAGCGCATTGCAGTAGTCCAAGCGAGAGATAACCAGAGCATGCACCACTCTGGCAAGACAGTCTGTGGGCAGGGAGGGTCTCATCCTGCGTACCAGATGGAGCTAGTGGACAGCTGTCCTGGACACAGAATTGACCAGCACCTCCATGGACACCAGTGAGTCCAAAATGACTTCCAGGCTGTGCACCTGGTCCTTCAGGGGCACAGGTACCCCATTCAGGACCAGGGAGTCCTCCATACCCAGAGGGTGCTCTGTCCCGCAAGAACAGTCCTTCTGCCTTGTCAGGATTCAGCCTCAATCTGTTAGCCGCCATCCACCCTCCAACCGCCTCCAGACACTCACACAGGACCTTCACCCCCTTCACTGGTTGTGATTTGAAAGAGAGGTAGAGCTGGGTATCATCCGCATACTGATGAACACCCAGCCCAAACCCCCTGATAATCTGCGCCGTTGGATGTCCTCTTATTCTAGTGTCACAAGGGAGATTGTTTCCCCTTTCCAGTCTCTTTCCCCGTCCATTGAATAAATTTATAAGCTTCTCTTGTGTCACCTCAAACTCGCCTTTTGTTGTTGTTTCGTCGTTTAGTTGTGTCCGCCTCTTCGTGACCCCCTGGACCAGAACACGCCAGGCCCTCCTGTCTTCCACTGCCTCCCGCAGTTTGGTCAAACTCATGCTGGTAGCTTCCAGAACACTGTCCCACCATCTCGTCCTCTGTCGTCCCCTTCTCCTTGCGCCCTCCATCTTTCCGAACATCAGGGTCTTTCTCCAGGGAGTCTTATCTTCTCATGAGGTGGCCAAAGTCTTGGAGCCTCAGCTTCAGGATCTGTCCTTCCAGTGAGCACTCAGGGCTGATTTCCTTCAGAATGGAGAGGTTTGATCTTCTTGCAGTCCATGGGACTCTCAAGAGTCTCCTCCAGCACCAGAATTCAAAAGCATCAATTCTTCGGCGATCAGCCTTCTTGATGGTCCAGCTCTCACTTCCATACATCACTACTGGGAAAACCAGAGCTTTAGCTATACGGACCTTTGTTGGCAAGGTGATGTCGCCTTTACCTTAAACCAAAAAGTCCTGAACACCACAACCATTCTTCACTGGGGGCTCGTTCCATTCTCAATTTGGTTGATTTTTCCTGAATCTTTTTCAACTCTGCAATATCCTTTTTGAGGTGAGGCGACCACAACTGTACGCAGTATTCCAAATGAGGATGCACCCTAGATTTGCATAATGCCATTATGATACCAGCAGCTTTATTTTCAGTTCCTTTCCCAACGGTTCCTCGCATGGAATTTGCCTTTTTTTTTTTACGGCTTCGGCACACAGGGTCGGCCTCTTCATCAAGCGAGCTGCTATGACTCGGGGGCTCGTTCCTGGTGCGTCACCTCCAGTTGAGACCCAATGAGTGTACATGTGAAAGCAAGGGATTTCTTCCCCAAAATGCCTCACTTTGCATTTGTTTACACTGAATTGCCTTTGACATTTTACTGCCCATTCACTCAGTTTGGAGAGGCCTTTTCAGATCTCTCTGCAATCTCTTTTTGCTCCAGTGGCCCTGAACAACTGATCACAATGCATTGCAAGAAATCTGCAGCTACAATCCTAGCAAAGGGATTACTCCAAAATCAGAACAGAGGCTAACCTTTGGAACTCCTTGCAGCTACATATCAAGCAGGAACCATCTCTGTTGCTTCTTTTAGCACTTTCCCTCCTTAAGGCGTCTTCTTCTTCTTCTTCTTCTTCTTCTTCTTCTTCTTCTTCTTCTTCTTCTTCTTCTTCTGCGATCCCTCGTAGCCGAGTAAGATTGTCTTCCATAAACACGGCCTTAACAGTGAGTCCGTAAGTGACTGTGGAGGCCAATTCTGGACCCACACGTCCTTCCACAGTGGGGACATTGGTTTCCGGGCGGGAGTTGATCCCGGTGTGGATTTGCCAAGCGTGCCTTCCTCTTAGCACGTTTCTCCCTTGCATCCTGAGTTTGAGCGACTTCAAAGCCCAGGACACCTTAGGTAAAGACTGTTCTCCAACTGGAGCACTCGCAGGCCAATGTTTCCCAGTTGTCGGTGTTTATACTACATTTTTTTTAGATTTGCCTTGAGAGAGTCTTTGAACCTCTTTTGTTGACCACCAGCATTACGCTTTTCATTTTTAAGTTTGGAATAGAGTAGTTGCTTTGGAAGACGATCATCAGGCATCCGCACAACACGACCAGTCCAACCAAGTTGATGTTGAAGAATCATTGCTTCAACACTGGCAATCCTTGCTTCTTCCAGTACACTGATATTAGTTCGCCTGTCTTCCCAAGTGATGTGTAGAATTTTTCGGAGACACCGTTGATGGAATCTTTTGAGAAGTTGGAGATGACGTTTATAAGTGGTCCATGTTTCACAAGCATATAGTTGGTAGTGCAATAGCTTTGTAAACAAGCATTTTGGTTTCCCTGCGAATGTCCGGGTCCTCAAACACTCTGCACTTCAATCAGGAGAAAGCTGCACTCACAGAGCTCAGGCAATGCTGGATTTTGGCATCAATGTTGGCCCTTGTGGAAAGATAACTGCCTAGGTAGGAGAAGCGATTGACATTTTCCAACGTTACACCACTGAGTTGGATTTGTGGTGCTGCAGAGGGGTTATTTTGTACTTGTTGGTGCAGCACTTTGGTTTTTTGGATGTTGAGCAACAGGCCAAGCTTTTCGTAAGCTTATGCGAAGCTACACACACACACACACACACACACACACACCACACACACAATGATATGAAGCAAGAAATTACAAGCGCCTCTTTCAACAAGGCTTCTGAGTGTCGAATGATTTCGCCCCAATCGATAAATGGCTTGGATTTGAAATGGCTTTTTATCTGTGTGGCTGTTTTTAACTGTCTTTTTATATGTGCAACGACCTTTAATCACTTCTACACCTGCAATTGATTTAACTGACTTTATATATGGTTTTATCGTACTGCAAAATCGCTTCGAGAGGCTTCGTAGAAAGTGATTCTTAAGCGAAATCAAGAGCAACAAGCTGAATCAACAAAAATCTCAGGTTCTTAAAAGCTTAACTCTGGAAGGGCGACGCAAGGGGGAAAGGGGTTCAGATGGTTCTTCCTGGTGTTTAGTCGGAATCTCTTGTCATTTGTATCCACTGGAGATGCAGAGAACAAGTGTGATCTATCTTCCATGTGACAGCCATTCAAACTGCTGTCGCATCACCTCTCAGTCTTCTCTTCTCCAGGCTAAACAGACATAACTCCTTCAACCATTTCTCACAAGACTTGGTTTCCCAAACCCTTGGCCACCCTCCTCTGCCCACATTCTACCTTGTCAACATCCTTCTTAAATTGTGCTGCCCAGAACTGGACACAGTATTCCAGGTGTGGCCTGATCAAGGCAGAATAGAGTGGGACTATTACTTCTCATAGGGACGCGGGTGGCGCTGTGGGTTAAACCACAGAGCTTAGGACTTGCCGATCAGAAGGTCGGCGGTTCGAATCCCCGGCACGGGGTGAGCTCCCTTTGTTCGGTCCCTGCTTCTGCCAACCTAGCAGTTCGAAAGCACGCCAAAGTGCAAGTAGATAAATAGGTACCGCTCTGGCAGGAAGGTAAACGGCATTTCGTGCGCTGCTCTGGTTCGCCAGAAGCGGCTTAGTCATGCTGGCCACATGACCTGGAAGCTGTACGCCGGCTCCCTTGTCCAATAAAGTGAGATGAGCGCTGCAACCCCAGAGTTGGCCACAACTGGACCTAATGGTCAGGGGTTCCTTTACCTTTACCTTTCTATTACCTCCCTTGATCAGGACACTGGACTTCTGTTGATGCAGCCTAAAATTGCATTAGCCTTTTTTCTTGCTGCTTCACACTGTTGACTTGCATTAAGCTTGTGGGCTACTAAGACCCCTAGATCAGGCATAGGCAAACTCGGCCCTCCAGATGTTTTGGGACTACAACTCCCATCATTCCTAGCTAACAGGACCAGTGGTCAGGGATGATGGGAACTGCAGTCCCAAAACACCTGGAGGGCTGAGTTTGCCTATGCCTGCGCTAGATCCTTACCCCATGGACTGCTGCCAAGCCATGTGTCCCCCATCCAATATTTGTGCACCTGGTTATTCCTGCCTGAGTGTAGAAACTTACATTTGCCCCCGTTGAAATTTATTTTGTTAGTTTGGGTCCAGTTCTTCAACCTGTTGAAGTCATCTTAAATCCTGATTCTACCTCCTTCGGAGGATTAGTTACCCCTCTCAGTTTGATGCCGTCTGCAAACTTGATGCACATCCACTCAATTCCTTCATTCAAGTTGTTTATATATATATTTTTAAATGCTTTTTATTGAGATTTAAGAACACCAACACCAACCAACAAAAACATCAAGTCTTATTACATATATCCTACTTTATGCTCCATAGAGCTGTTGACTTCCGTCCTTCCCTTCCGCAAGTTGTCTTATTCCAATCTATAATTCACAGTTTCACTGGTTAAAAATTACACCGTGACATAAGATTTAATTCAATGCTGCCAACGTTTTCATATTTCTACCATTCTCACTTATATAAACCATAAATTTACTCCATTCTTTTTGGTACTTCGTCTCCTCCTGATTGCGAATTCTGTGTGTCAGTTTTGCTATTTCAGCGTATTCAACCAACTTTATCTCCCATTCCCTTACAGTCAGAATCTCCTGTAACTTCCACTTCCAGGCTATCAAAACCCTGGCTGCTGTTGTTGCATACAGATATAATCTTTGATCTGACTTCTTAATATCTTCCCCCACCAAACCTAGTAGAAATTCTTCCGGCTTTTTCGGAAAAGTGTATTTAAACATCTTTTTTAACTCGTTATAGATCGATTCCCAAAACTCTTTTATTTTGTTACATGACCACCACATGTGGTAAAAATCGCCGTCCTTTTCCTTGCATTTCCAGCATGTTTTGCTACTTGTCCTATACATTTTTGCCATGTAGTGAATTTTATACTCTCATTCCATTCAAGTTGTTTATAAAAACATTGAACAACAAGGGGCGCAGGACAGAACCCTGTGGCACCCCACTGGTCACTTTCCCCCAGGATGATGTGAAGCTTGGTCAGTCAACCAGCTACAAATCCATCAGACAGTAAGATCATCTAGCTGACATCTGACCACCATGTCTGCAAGGAAGACTTGGCTGAAAGCCTGACTGTCTGGCCAGAGTGGTGCATGCTCTGGTTATCTCTCTCTTGGACTACTGCAATCTGCTCTACATGGGGCTACCTTTGAAGGTGACCCGGAAACTACAACTAATCCAGAATGCGGCAGCTAGACTGGTGACTGGGAGCGGCCGCCGGGACCACATAACACCGGTCCTGAAAGACCTACATTGGCTCCCAGTACGTTTCCAAGCACAATTCAAAGTGTTGGTGCTGACCTTGAAAGCCCTAAACAGCCTTGGTCCAGTAAACCTGAAGGAGCGTCTCCACCCCCATTGTTCAGCCCGGACACTGAGGTCCAGCTCCGAGGTCCTTCTGGCGGTTCCCTCACTGTGAGAAGCCAAGTTACAGGGAACCAGGAAGAAGGCCTTCTTGGTGGTGGCACCCGCCCTGTGGAACGCCCTCCCACCAGATGTCAAAGAGAACAACAGCTACCAGATTTTTAGAAGACATCTGAAGGCAGACCTGTTTAGGGAAGCTTTTATTGTTTGATGCATTACAGTATTTTAATATTTTGTTGGAAGATGCCCAGAGTGGCTGGGGAAGCCCAGATGAGCGGGGTATAAATAAATAATAATAATAATAATAATAATAATAATAATAATTATTATTATTATTATTATTATTATTATTATTATTATTATTATTATTAAAATCAAGATATGCTACATCTACAGCATTCCCCGGTCTACCAAGCTTGTAACTCTATCAAAAACAGAAATGAGATTAGACTGACATGACTTGTTCTTCAGAAACCTAGGCTTCATCCAAGCCATTTATAAAGTCATTTTCAGGGGTTAGTATTTGGGTTCCTCAGCAATGACATTTGGGGGTACAAGAAAGACAACCTCCAAAAAGCTGCCAAACAGATTTAATATTCCTAATGAACGCAGAGCATTCATTTCATACTGGGGTATTCCCCTTTCATGATATCGAGACAAACGCTAATTGCTGGCAGCCACCCATTTTGCAACACGCTCCCAGACTCAGGGCTTGAAAATCCTCATTTTTAAATCCACATCTTTTAATCTGCAATTAATGAATTAATTGATTGAGCATCTGATTAATCCCATTAACGCTCCCGAGCCTTCATTCCAGCCGCCGCAGCTCGGTGCAAAAGGAAATGCTTGCCCAGCTGGGATAAAACTTCATTTCCCAAAGAGTGGGGTCTTCTCCCTCCTCGTCAGTCCCCCCCCAATAATGCTCAAGTCCGTGTTTGGGGACGCCAGAGAACAAAAGGAAGGAAATAGTGCAATATTGAATTACCCACCCAAATGGAAGTGTTTCCTTGGGGCTTGACTTAATTAGTCCATATGTCACTTCCCTCCAGTGGCTTCCAATTAGGGAAGATCTTTTGCAAGAGTATATTGTAACAAACCAACCCAGTCTCTGAGCGGCAGGAAAATCTAAGGGTTCCAGGGTTTGGTTTCCTTGGACCCAAAGTCAGCACAGACTGTGGTGTCTTTAGGATATAAAGGTAGAGGTAAAGGCCCCTTGTGAGGAGGAATTAAAGAACCTTTTAATGAGAGTGAAAGAGGAGAGCGCAAAATATGGTTTGAAGCTCAACATCAAAAAAACGAAGATCATGGCCACTGGTCCCATCACCTCCTGGCAAACAGAAGGGGAAGAAATGGAGGCAGTGAGAGATTTTACTTTCTTGGGCTCCATGATCAATGCAGAGGGTGACAGCAGCCGCGAAATTAAAAGACGCCTGCTTCTTGGGGGAAAAGCAATGACAAACCTAGACAGCATCTTAAAAAGCAGAGACATCACCTTGCCAACAAAGGTCCGTATAGTAAAAGCTATGGTTTTCCCAGTAGTGATGTATGGAAATGAGGGCTGGACCATAAAGAAGGTTGATCGCCGAAGAATGGATGCTTTTGAATTCTGGTGCTGGGGGAGACTCTTGAGAGTCCCATGGACTGCAAGAAGATCAAACCTCTCCATTCTTAAGGAAATCAGCCCTGAGTGCTCACTGGAAGGACAGATCGTGAAGCTGAGGCTCCAATACTGAGATTAAGAGTCACATGCTCTACCGACTGAGCTATTAATAATAATAATAATCCTCATCTAATGTACTGTCTTGAGAGCAGTACATGTGAAAAGGATCTAGGAGTCTTGGTTGACCACAAACTTGACATGAGCCAACAGTGTGACGCGGCAGCTAAAAAAGCCAATGCAATTCTGGGCTGCATCAATAGGAGTATAGCATCTAGATCAAGGGAAGTAATAGTGCCACTGTATTCTGCTCTGGTCAGACCTCACCTGGAGTACTGTGTCCAGTTCTGGGCACCACAGTTCAAGAAGGACACTGACAAACTGGAACGTGTCCAGAGGAGGGCAACCAAAATGGTCAAAGGCCTGGAAACGATGCCTTATGAGGAACGGCTAAGGAAGCTGGGCATGTTTAGCCTGGAGAAGAGGAGGTTAAGGGGTGATATGACAGCCATGTTCAAATATATAAAAGGATGTCACATAGAGGAGGGAGAAAGGTTGTTTTCTGCTGCTCCAGAGAAGCGGACACGGAGCAATGGATCTTTAAGCAGAGGCTTGACAACCATATGTCAGGAGTGCTCTGATGGTGTTTCCTGCTTGGCAGGGGGTTGGACTCGATGGCCCTTGTGGTCTCTTCCAACTCTATGATTCTATGATTCTGTGAAAGGAGACTATGGGGTTGTGGCGCTCATCCCGCTTTCAGGTCAAGGGAGCCGGCGTTCACAGACAGCTTTCTGGGTCATGTGGCCAGCAGGACTAAACTGCTTCTGGTGCAACAGGACACTGTAACGGAAACCAAAGTGCACGGAAACGCCGTTTTCCTTCCTGCTGGAGCGGTACCTATTTATCTACTTGCACTGGTGTGCTTTCGAACTGCTAGGAAGGCAGGAGCTGGGACAGAGCATCGGGAGCTCACTCCGTCACGGGGATCTGAACCGCTGGCCTTCCAATCAGCAAGCCCAAGAGGCTCAGTGGTTTAGACCACAGCGCCATCCACGTACACCTCAAGCGTCAACAGCTAGGGTGAAGGGATGCGTCTCCAGATGGGCACCAAACACACCTCTGTGGGGTGGGAGTTATGCAGCTAAGGAACCACCACAGCAAAGGTCTTTCCCCAAGCTCTCAGGGCAGAGGAACTACCAGAAGGGCTGATCTCAGCACCTGAGAATGTCTGTAAGGAAGGATATGGTCTTTCAGGTATTTTGGCCCCGGGTCCATCAGGGCTTTAAACGTGAGCACCTTGAATGAGGCCTGGAAACAGACTGGCAACCAAGTGTGACTGTGTCAACAACAGGGGTTATATCAGATCTAAATCTCTTATCTCCCTTCACTGCATGCGTGCCTAGTGTATGCATTTTAATTTACTTCTGCTTCCCCCTATCTAGGCAGATCTGCAATGGAGATTCTCTGGTACTAATCATGCTCGCCGGGAGCGACCGCCCAGTTGACACTGAGTACAGGGAGAAGCATTCATTAAGTTCACAGCTCCCAATCTGTCTTGCCTCTTTTGCAAGGCAAGGAACCTGCATTGGCTGGTGCTGAGAACACTCTAGAAGAAGAAGAGGTGTTTGGATTTGATACCCCGCTTTATCACTACCCAAAGGAGTCTCAAAGCGGCTAACATTCTCCTTTCCCTTCCTCCCCCACAACAAACACTCTGTGTGGTGAGTGGGGCTGAGACTTCAGAGAAGTATGACTAGCCCAAGGTCACCCAGCAGCTTCATGTGGAGGAGCAGGGAATCGAACCCGGTTCACCAGATTACGAGTCTACCGCTCTTAACCACTACACCACACTGGCTCTCAATTCCTGGAAGCTCCAAGTTGAGCAAAAGGTCCCGGCAGCTGTGCCTCCTTCCTTGCCTCTCCATGCCAAAAGGTGACTAGAATCACCATCCCTTCTTCTCCTGCAGCTGCCACTCAGCCAGAGTTTTCCTTGGCCTCGCTGCGCCTCCTGGCACTTGCCACCGCTGGTTAATTAGGAGCAGCCGGGGCAAATCAAACCAGCCAGGCTTTTCCAATAAAATGCGCACAGCACAGGAAGATGCATCAAGCCAGCCGAGAGACAGAGTGGTGCCATGCCCAAGGTAGGTGGAAAAGACCCAACCAGGCCGCCGCACAGAACTACCAACTTTCCCAGCACTGAGTAGGAAGGTCTCTTGTGGAAAAACTGGTCCTTGCTGTGACCACTGTGAGAACAGGATGCTGGAGTAGATTGGCCATTGGCTTGATCCAGCAGGGCTCTGATACCCCTGAGCACACCGAAAGGTGTCTTCTTCAGGAGCTCTCCAGGGTCCTGACACCTCACACAGACAGCTGGGCTTCTATAGGAGCTCTCCAGGGTGCTGGAATTCCGCTTATACAACTGAACACACCAAATGGTGTCTTTTCGGGAGCTTTCCAAGGTCCTGAATCCATCATATTACACACACAAACACACACATATAGATAGATGCAGAGATAGAGATATAGAGATAGTTTACAGCAATAAAACAACACTATACAGTAAAAGGTTAAAAAGAAACATCAATCAACCATCGTGGAAGGATGTATTCTTAATTGCCTATACAAGCCTAGTGGAATACTGTAGAAAGGTTTTTAGCAGGCATTCAAAAGTTGGCACAGAAGGCACCCATTGAACCTCTACTGGCAGAGTATTACACAGGACAGGGCTGGACACACAAAAGGCTCGGTTTCTTGTTGCTGTCAAGCAAGCCTGGGAATGACCAATGACCCTCCTGGAAATTATCTCAGTGACTGAGCTGGGATGTAAGGGTCTTGGCAGTCCCTGAGGTAACCTGGACCTAAGTTATTCAGGGCTTTGTAAACTGGTACAAGAATCTTGAATCTGGCTCAGTCTACAATTGAACACACCCATATGTGTCTTCTTCAGGGAGCTCTCCAAGGTCCTGAAGTCCTCCTTACACAACCACACAAACTAATATGTGTCTTCTCATGGAGCTCTCCAAAGTCCCAAAAGTCCTTGGGACTGGAACTGAGTTACTTACTACAGCTGCAGTGGCTGCATGACCCAGCAATACTCTGAACCAAAGCCACATTTCTTTGGTTCCTCCACATTTTAGAATCATAGAATCATAGAATCATAGAGTTGGAAGAGACCACAAGGGCCATCGAGTCCAACCCCCTGCCAAGCAGGAAACACCATCAGAGCACTCCTGACATATGGTTGTCAAGCCTCTGCTTAAAGACCTCCAAAGTAGGAGACTCCACCACACTCCTTGGCAGCAAATTCCACTGTCGAACAGCTCTTACTGTCAAGAAGTTCTTCCTAATGTTTAGGTGGAATCTTCTTTCTTGTAGTTTGGATCCATTGCTCCGTGTCCGCTTCTCTGGAGCAGCAGAAAACAACCTTTCTCCCTCCTCTATGTGACATCCTTTTATATATTTGAACATGGCTATCATATCACCCCTTAACCTCCTCTTCTCCAGGCTAAACATGCCCAGTTCCCTTAGCCGTTCCTCATAAGGCATCGTTTCCAGGCCTTTGACCATTTTGGTTGCCCTCCTCTGGACACGTTCCAGTTTGTCAGTGTCCTTCTTGAATTGTGGTGCCCAGAACTGGACACAGTACTCCAGGTGTGGTCTGACCAGAGCAGAATACAGTGGCACTATTACTTCCCTTGATCTAGATGCTATACTCCTATTGATGCAGCCCAGGATTGCATTGGCTTTTTTAGCTGCCGCGTCACACTGTTGGCTCATGTCAAGTTTGTGGTCAACCAAGACTCCTAGATCCTTTTCACATGTACTGCTCTCAAGCCAGGTGTCACCCATCTTGTATTTGTGCCTCTCATTTTTTTTGCCCAAGTGCAATACTTTACATTTCTCCCTGTTAAAATTCATCTTGTTTGTTTTTGCCCAGTTCTCTAATCTGTCAAGGTCGTTTTGAAGTGTGATCCTGTCCTCTGGGGTGTTAGCCACCCCTCCCAGTTTGGTGTCATCTGCAAATTTGATCAGGATGCCCTTGAGTCCACCATCCAAGTCGTTGATAAAGATGTTAAATAAGACCGGGCCCAAGACAGAACCCTGTGGCACCCCACTAGTCACTCTTCTCCAGGATGAAGAGGAACCATTGATGAGCACCCTTTGGGTTCGGTCAGTCAGCCAGTTACAAATCCACTGAGTGGTAGCAGAGTCAAGACCGCATTTTACCAGCTTCTTTACAAGAATATCATGGGGCACCTTGTCAAATGCCTTGCTGAAATCAAGATAGGCTATATCCACTGAGTTCCCTTCATCTACCAGGCTTGTGATTCTGTCAAAAAATGAGATCAGGTTAGTCTGACATGACTTATTTTTCAGAAATCCATGCTGACTATTGGTGATCACAGCATTCCTTTCTAGGTGCTCACAGACTGTTTGCTTAATGATCTGCTCCAGAATCTTCCCTGCTATTGATGTCAGACTGACTGGGCGGTAATTATTTGGGTCCTCTCTTTTCCCCTTTTTGAAAATAGGGACAACATTTGCCCTCCTCCAGTCTGCCGGGACTTCGCCTGTTCTCCAGGATTTCTCGAAGATGACTGCCAGTGGTTCTGAGATCACATCTGCCAGTTCTTTTAATACTCTTGGATGCAGTTCATCTGGCCCTGGAGACTTGAATACATCTAAACTAGCCAAATATTCTTGTACTGTCTCCTTAGTTATTCTGGGCTGTGTTTCCTTTGCTGAATCATTTGCTCCAAATTCTTCAGGTCGGGCATTGTTTTCTTTATCGGAGAAGACTGAGGCAAAGAAGGCATTGAGGAGTTCAGCCCTTTCTGTGTCCCCTGTTTGCATTTCACCATCTTCTCCTCTGAGTGACCCCACTGTTTCTTTGTTCTTCCTTTTGCTACGAACATACCCATAAAAG
This sequence comes from Podarcis bocagei, assembly GCF_964188305.1. NCBI lineage: Eukaryota > Metazoa > Chordata > Lepidosauria > Squamata > Lacertidae > Podarcis > Podarcis bocagei. The sequence goes on along the minus strand of NC_138132.1, from coordinate 3,025,445 downwards.
CCTTTTTTGTTGCTTTTAACCTCTCTAGCAAGCCTGAGTTCATTCTGTGCTTTAGCTTTTCTGACTTTGTGTCTACACGTTCTGGCTATTTGTTTGAATTCCTCTTTGGTGGTTTCCCCCCTTTTCCATTTTTTGTACACATCCTTTTTTAATCTTAATTCAGTTAAAAGTTCTTTAGATAGCCACCCTGGCTTCTTTAGGCACCTTCCATGTTTCCGTCTCATTGGTATTGCCTGACGTTGTGCTTTTACTATCTCCCTCTTAACAAACTCCCAGCCATCATGAACTCCCTTTCCTTTTAGTATTGCTGTCCATGGGATCTCACCCAGCACTTCCCTAAGTTTTATGAAGTCGGCTTTCTTAAAGTCAAGAAATTGAGTCCTAGTATGCTTGGCTGCTCCTTTCCGCTGTATAGTAAACTTCAGAAGAGCATGATCACTCGCACCTAATGATCCTTCCACTTCTACCCCACTAACCAGGTCATCAACATTGGTTAGGACCAGATCTAAAATGGCTGTTCCTCTTGTTGCTTCTCCCACTTTCTGGACAATGAAGTTGTCTGCAAGGCCAGTGAGGAATCTGTTTGACCTTATGCTCTTGGCTGAGTTTGACGTCCAACAAATATCCGGGTAATTGAAGTCCCCCATTACTACTATCTCCCTTCCTTTTGCATGCTTGGCCATCTGTTCCAGGAAGGCATCATCTATGTCCTCCGTTTGGCTTGGGGATCTATAGTAAACTCCCACAATGAGGTCTCTGTTATTCTTCTCTCCCTTAATTTTGACCCAAATGCTCTCACATTGGCTTTGAGGTTCTAAATCTTGGATCTCTTCACAGGTATACACATCCCTGACATATAACGCCACTCCTCCTCCTTTCTTGTCTGGTCTGTTTCTCTGAAATAGATTGTATCCCCCCATTATTACATTCCAATCGTGGGACTTATCCCACCAGGTTTCAGTGATGCCTATTATGTCATATTTAGTTTGCTGTACCAAGAGCTCAAGCTCATCTTGTTTATTTCCCATGCTTTGCGCATTAGTGTACAGACATTGAAGTCCATTAATCATTCCCCCGTGTCTCTTATTTAAGGATTTTTTCCTCCCACCACTAGGTCCGCGTGCTGTTTGCTCCATTTGGTCTATGACATTTGGATGATCATCTTCATTAATTGATAGACTCCTACCTTCAGGAGCACTGTCTCCCTCCCCCACATTAGTCAGTTTAAAGCCCTCCTGATGAGGTTTCTGAGATTTTTGGCAAAAACATTCCTCCCAACCGTTGTGAGGTGCAGCCCATCACTTGCCAGAAGTCCATCTTCAAGAAACTGCAGTCCGTGATCTAAGAATCCAAACCGTTCCTGTTTACACCATTTGCGAAGCCAGCTGTTCACTTCCACTATTTTCCCCTCTCTCCCTGGGCCACGTCGTTCAACTGGGAGGACAGACGAGATGACAATTTGTGCATTTAGTTGCTTCAATTTCCTGCCGAGAGCCTCGTAGTCTCTTTTGATCTTCTGGAGGCTATTGCTTGCAGTGTCATTGGTTCCCACATGAACCAAGAGGAAGGGGTATTTGTCAGTGGGTTTTATGATTCCTTGCAGTCGTTCAGTTACATCTTGGATCTTAGCCCCGGGGAGACAGCACACTTCCCGAGACATCTTGTCAGGCCCACAGATCACTGCTTCTGTTCCCCTCAGTAGGGAATCCCCTATCACCACTACACGCCTCCTCTTGGGTTTGGTCGGGGTTCTTCCGTGAGCTGTGCGTTCCAAGGTCGCCTGCACATTCCCTGAGGACTGACTTTGCTGCTCGTCTTCATATACCTGATCGACTGTAATGAGGGAGAGATCCTCAAATGGAGTCTGCTCTTCATCTTCCATGCTAGGGGAGAGGACCTCAAAGCGATTGTGTATTTCTAAACAATCAGAGTGAACCCTGGGCCTCCTACTTCTTTGAGTCACGTTTCTCCATATATCTGGCTCCTGTGTTGATGAACTAGCCTCCTTCTCAGGGGAGTCCCCTGTCTCCTCCTTGGTGGGGACGGTGTGCTCCGTTGCTTCCAAGAAGAGCTCCAGCTCTCTAATTCTTTGGAGCGTAGCTACACGTTCCTCCAGTTGCTGGACTTTGTCTTTTAAAAGGGCAATCAACATGCAATTGCTGCAGGTGAAGCTGCCTGCAACCTTTGGCAAGATGGCAAACATTGCGCAGGAATCGCAGGCGACTGCAGCTGTTCCCTCCCCTTCCATCTTGAGATCGTGTTGTTGGGGGTGGCTACAGAGGTCCTCCATCATAAAAAGCTTGAAGACAGGACAAATAACTTCGCCCACAAAAAAAACCTAGGTCTCCCCCAACAAACGTTTGAGACTAGCTCCCCTAAATCTAAAAGATGGATATAACTGCACGCGCCGCTAGGCGCGCGCCGCTGCCCTACAAACTCTGATAAGCTCCTCCCACAGCTAATCCCCTGCCTCAACAGAAACCCTGCCCCCTCTGACCTTTACACAGGGAAAACAGCTAATCAGCCACAAGAAACACACACACACAAGAAAACCCTTTTTGCTCCTTCTTCAACTGCTGCCCTACAAACTCTGATAAGCTCCTCCCACAGCTAATCCCCTGCCTCAACAGAAACCCTGCCCCCTCTGACCTTTACACAGGGAAAACAGCTAATCAGCCACAAGAAACACACACACACAAGAAAACCCTTTTTGCTCCTTCTTCAACTGCTGCCCTACAGCCACCCAGGACACAGAAATGTGTCCTGACTCACTTTTCCTAATGGGAGGCAAAGCGATTGTGGGAGTTCCACCTGCCTAAATTTCTGCATGTCATGCTGCCACTACAGAATGCAGGAGAGGAGCCAGAGGGAAAACTGCCAAGCCAATAAGCAAAAGCGTAATGTCTCCCAATGGCTTCGTATTTTGAACGCTCACCAATATCAGCATGTCATCTGCATGAAATTCTCCCCAGTGGTCCACTGGGGCTACATGCCTGTCACAGTCCAGTTCACGGGCGATCGAAGTCCCGGCTAGGGACGTAGGGACCGGGGGCAAGATGGCGGGGTGGGAGCAGGAACAAGAGTCCAGAAGCCAGGAGTCAAGAAGCCAAGGGTCCGAGGCTCAAGAAGCAAGGAGTCACGAAGGCAGGGGACGGAGGATCAAGAAGCAAGGAGTCAAACGCGGCAAGGCAGGGAACGTGTTGCTGTGGCAAAGAGCCAAAGGGAAATGCTGACCTTATATCCCTTCGCGGCTCTTGCCACCAGGTGCAGTGAGTTACCAATCAGCCTCACCTGTGCGGCTGCGCCTTGCCTCTTCAGAACAAACTTAGGAAGGCCCCAGTCCTACAGAGTCCTATTGGTCACAGGGCCTGGCTCCTGCACACACACTTGACAATGCCTTGGGAGTCATGGCACAGGTGCAAGGCAATAGTTCAAGGGGCATGGGCACCTGATCTGGAGCATGGGCACCTAAGAAGAGCCTGCAGGATCAGACCAATGGCCCATCTAGCCAAGCATCCTATTCTCACAACCAGATGCTTCAATGGGAATCCTGCAAGCGGGACATGAGGATGCCAGGACCATGGAGAGCTCCCCAAGAAGACACCTTGTGGTATACAGTGGTGCCCCGCAAGACGAACGCCTCGGAAGATGAAAAACTCGCTAGACGAAGGAGTTTTTCATTTTCTTAGCCGCTTCGCAAGACGCATTTCCCTATGGGCTTGCTTCGCAAAACGAAGCTTGCCCCGCAAGCTCCGGGGATAGCGGGGAAGCGCAGCGCGCCTTCCCCTCTCTCCCCGGACCCCTTTTGAAGCAAGGGGCAGCAACGGGGAGAAGCGATCTTCTCCCCTCCGCCCCTTGCTTCAAAAGAGGGGACAGAGGGGAAGGCGCGTGAGCCTTCCCCTCTCTCCCCGGACCCCTTTTGAACCAAGGGGCGGCAAGGGGGAGAAGCGATTCTCCCCGCTGCCCCTTCCCTTGCTTTAAAACAGGTCCGGGGACAGAGGGGAAGGCCCGCGCGCCTTCCCCTCTGTCCCCGGAGATTGCGGGGCAGGCAACGGGGAGAAGCAATCTTCTCCCTGCCGCCCCTTGCTTTAAACAGGTCCGGGGACAGAGGGGAAGGCGCGCGGCGCTTCCCCTCTGTCCCCGGACGGTCTCCATAGGAACGCATTGATTGATTTTCAATGCATTCCTATGGGAAACCGTGCTTCGCAAGATGAAAAACTCGCAAGAAGAAAAAACTTGCGGAACGGATTAATTTCGTCTTGCGAGGCACCACTGTATTCCCTGTTTAGGGAAGCTTTTAATGTTCGATATATCACAGTATTTTAATATTCTGTTGGAAACTGCCCAGAGTGGCTGGGGAAACCCAGCCAGATGGGCGGGGTATAAATAATAAATTGTTGTTGTTGTTGTTGTTGTTGTTGTTGTTGTTGTTGTTGTTGTTGTTGTATATGCAGCTGTAGGAGAATGTAAGAGCCCTGGAACCAAAATTTCATCTAGTTCAGCATCCTGTTCTCAGGTGCCCATGGGAAGCCAGGAAGCAGGATTTGAGCACAACTCTCCCCTCCTAAGATTTCCATCTACTGGTATTCAGAAGCATCCTAGAATCCTAGAATCCTAGAGTTGGAAGAGACCACAAGGGCCATCGAGTCCAACCCCCTGCCAAGCAGGAAACACCATCAGAGCACTCCTGACATATGGTTGTCAAGCCTCTGCTTAAAGACCTCCAAAGTAGGAGACTCCACCACACTCCTTGGCAGCAAATTCCACTGTCAAACAGCTCTTACTGTCAGGAAGTTCTTCCTAATGTTTAGGTGGAATCTTCTTTCTTGTAGTTTGGATCCATTGCTCCGTGTCCGCTTCTCTGGAGCAGCAGAAAACAACCTTTCTCCCTCCTCTATGTGACATCCTTTGATATATTTGGACATGGCTATCATATCACCCCTTAACCTCCTCTTCTCCAGGCTAAACATGCCCAGCTCCCTTAGCCGTTCCTCATAAGGCATTCCTCATAAGGCATCGCTGCCTCACACTGTGGAGGGAATGTATGGTAGTATATAAAGCATGTATATAATGTATATATATGTATATAATGCATAGCTAGTAGTCTCTGGTAGGTAGTCTTTAAAAAAAATTGCACTTAATTTATTTATTATTAATGTTGCAATACATATATGAAATCTTTACATATTGATACATATACATTATATTCGTAAATTCACACTTTCACATTTCATTATGTACCAACATTTATCCATTTCTTATTTCTTGCCCTGTGTCTTCCTTCCACCCGTGTGTGACTTCCTTGTTATTATTTTGTAACTTTATTTTTGAGATTGTAATTTTGTATCTTAATAATTAAACATTCCATGTTATATGTCTGCTTAGGTTAGCTTAACTTAACTTTGTGAAATCAGTCTATGCATATCAATAAATTCTTGTTGGAGCATCTTTTGGCCATGTATTCTTCTACACATTTCCATTCCTGTTTGAGATTTTGATTAGATTGCTTTCTAATTGTTGCGCCGTCATTTTTGCTAATTCAATCATTTCAAAAAAATTATGTTGCCAATCTTTCAATGTTGGTACTTCTTCTGATTTCCAATTTTTTGCAATCAATATTCACTGGTAGGTGGTCTTGTTGTTGTTTAGTCGCTTAGTCGTGTCCGACTCTTCGTGACCCCCTGGACCAGAGCACGCCAGGCCCTCCTGTCTTCCACTGCCTCCTGCAGTTTGGTCAGACTCATGCTGATAGCTTTGAGAACACTGTCCCACCATCTTGTCCTCTGTCGTCCCCTTCTCCTTGTGCCCTCCATCTTTCCCAACATCAGGGTCTTTTCCAGGGAGTCTTCTCTTCTCATGAGGTGGCCAAAGTCTTGGAGCCTCAGCTTCAGGATCTGTCCTTCCAGTGAGCACTCAGGGCTGATTTCCTTCAGAATAGAGAGGTTGGATCTTCTTGCAGTCCATGGGACTCTCAAGAGTCTCCTCCAGCACCAGAATTCAAAAGCATCCATTCTTCAGCGATCAGCCTTCTTTATGGTCCAGCTCTCACTTCCATACATCACTACTGGGAAAACCAGAGCTTGAACTATACGGACCTTTGTCGGCAAGGTGACGTCTCTGCTTTTTAAGATGCTGTCTAGGTTTGTCATTGCTTTTCTCCCAAGAAGCAGGCGTCTTTTAATTTCGTGACTGCTGTCTTCATGGAGGGTAGGTAGTCTTTGTTGTTGTTTAGTCGTTTAGTCGTGTCCGACTCTTCGTGACCCCCTGGACCAGAGCACGCCAGGCCCTCCTGTCTTCCACTGCCTCCCGCAGTTTGGTCAGACTCATGTTTGTAGCTTTGAGAACACTGTCCAACCTGGAGCAGGAACTGGCAAGCCACTCCAGTATCCCTGCCAAGAAAACTCCATGGACAAAGACAACAGGTAGTCTTACCCTCCATGAATTTATCTAACCCACTTTTGAAGGCTTCCAGGCTGGTAGCCATCACTGTATCTTGTGGGAAGAGCATTCCATAGCTCTGCCCTGTGCACGAGATCCAGCCTAAAAACATAACATTTGACAGCCGAAAAGAGCTCCTAGGATAGGCGAGGGCCGAGTGTGCAGGAGAGCTAGGGTTGCCTCGAGGCAGAGAGAAAAGGCTCATCTCCAAGATGGAGCTGAGAGCCAAGGAAACCTAATCAAGTCTCTTAAAAAACCCTATTAGGAGCATCAGGTCTCTATTAAGGCTCTGCAATTGCATTCCTGTTCATAACAAGCGAGAGGCAGGAAGCAGAGCAAGGAGAAGCCGAGCAATCTGGGTCTCCCCTTTCCTCATAAATCTGTTGGTTATTGCAGCTTTTCTGTCTTTTTCTGAAGGTCAGAATCAGGCAGAAACCCAATTAAAACAATAAAGATTAAAAATAGCCATAGAGCAAAAGAGGTGAATTTTAATGAGCTGTTATTTATAATTAGAGCGGGTCCAGTGTGGGAGCAAAGGAAGCAAACATTCACCAGGAGACAAATGGCTTTTTTCCTCTCTCTTTTTTCGCGCTGGGAACATTCCTTCGCCATGTGCACAACAACCTGGCAAGGGAGGCTGGTATCAACCTCCATGATGTGACTGGAGGGCTGAGAATGAGAGAAAAAGAGGGACCTGTCCAAAGAGAGGCAGCATGGCATAGTGGTTAGACTGTCAGTCTAGGACAGGGGTCAGCAAACGTTTTCAGCAGGGGGCCGGTCCACTGTCCCTCAGAGCATGTGGGGGGCCGGACTATATTTAGAAAAAATATATATGAATGAATTCCTATGCCCCATAAATAACCCAGAGATGCATTTTAGATAAAAGCACACATTCTACTCATGTAAAAACACACTGATTCCCGGACCGTCCGTGGGTCAGATTTAGAAGGCAATTGGGCCAGATCCGGGCCCCGGGCCTTAGTTTGCCTACCCATGGCCTTGGACTTGGGAAAGCTGGGTTCGAATTCTCTGAAGCTCTGGCCAGTCACTTGCTCTCAACCTAACCTACCTCACAGGGATGTTGTGAGAATAAAATAGGAGAGCTACATAAGCCATCTTGAGCACTTTGGCAAAGAAGTGGGATACAAATGTAAATTAGTGATGATAATAAAGCTGCCTAATGAGTTTATGATTGAGGCAAGGACCTGGTCACACCCACACCATAATCCTAGGAACTGTGTTGGTTTTTTTTAAGGGTGCTGGGAGTTGTAGTTCTGCGCGAAGGAAAACTATAGTTTCCAGAATTCTTGGGGGAAGGGAGCTATGTGCTTCAAAATGCATACTGCGTATGTGACCTCTGTCTTGTTCTTATTGATTTGCACCCGAAATCTACCAGTTGCTTACTGTAGAAATACTTTCTGTTCAGCCTTTGTCAAACTGCCCTCTGGGTGCTTTGGATTAAAGTTCCCATCAGCTCCAGCAAGTATGGCTGTATGATAAGCCTGGTGCTGAAGGGAATCATAGATTGCAGAAGTTGTCCTGTGCTATTAGCACAACTAGGTTTTTATGTTTCAGAAGCCTGCAAATACACCTGGCATTTATGAATGGTGGAATAAATGAATATGCAATTATTGCCAAATTAAGACATTATATACAGAAGAAGGAAGGAAGGCAAGGATGCGATAATTTCCTAAACATCTCGCAACCTTTTATTGCATTTTTGAGGGTTTTTAAAACAAATCCATTTATAAACAACGACCCGATGATTGACTTAACTTGGATGTTTCCAATTCGGCTTCTGTGCATTTTATGCAATTTTTAAAAAAACAATAATGAAACTATTGAAGTTGCTTGACACCCACAAATATCCATTCATAAATTTCTTGAATTATTTCCACGCCGCTTTTTATGCTCGCATAAAAGCACTTAAAATACAATAAAAGTGAGAAATGGAACTGAAAGCAGCGCAAACGACAAGTTGTGCTGCTACGCCGGCTGAGAGACTGAGGTGCCACGGTGCCTATGCGTGCCAGGTTGGCATAGCTCTCAACTGTGCCCGAAATAAGCAGTGGGCAGAGGGCATGCAAAGGTGGCGGCGGGAACCACCCAGGAATATGGAGCAGAAGAGCCCTTTTGCACCAGAAGGCGACAGGTGTCACTGGTCGACAATTGAGGTGTGTGTGTGAGAGCAAGGGAGTTCTGGGGGCAGAAAGACAGCTGGGGCCTTCTCTGTTCATGCACAAAATAAAATGCACACCTGCTTCCCTTCAGAAGTGCATCGTTGGCACAATTTCCTCAAAGCAGCACTGCAGCTGAGGGTCTGTTGTGCAGCTTCTCTTTCTATTTATCGGCTACTTTAAAATGGGGACGCGGGTGGCGCTGGGGGTTAAACCACAGAGCCTAGGGCTTGCTGATCAGAAGGTCGGCGGTTCGAATCCCCACGACGGGGTGAGCTCCCGTTGCTCGGTCCCTGCTCCTGCCAACCTAGCAGTTTGAAAGCATGTCAAGTGCAAGTAGATAAATAAGTCCCGCTCTGGAGAGAAGGTAAACGGCGTTTCCCTGCGCTGCTCTGGTTCGCCAGAAGCAGCTTAGTCCTGCTGGCCACATGACCCAGAAGCTGTACGCTGGTTCCCTCAGCCAGTAAAGTGAGATGAGCGCTGCAACCCCAGAGTTGGCCACGACTGAACATAATGGTCAGGGGTCCCTTTACCTTTACTTTAAAATGAGGCTGCATTTTAAATTGCATTTTAACCTATATTTTAAATTGGTTTCCCCCCCCTTCTCTTTCCCCCCTATTATGTTTTTACTGTGATTTTAATGGTGTTAGCCGCCCTGAGCCCAGCTCTGGCTGGGGAGGGCAGGGTATAAATAAAATTATTATTGTTGTTGTTGTTGTTATTTGCAGCTGGGAAAATGCAGCGCCTTTTCTCTGAGAGTACCCTGAGGGCTGTTTCAACTCCCGGGTGCAATGGTCAGAGGCACTTACTGGCCGCTGTCAGGGCCAGAGGAATGCTTTAATGAATTTCGCGAGGATGCGGAAAAGTAGAGGTTGTGGCACTGATGAGCAAACCTTCACGCTGCAGAGGTCTGAATGATGATGGGCAGGCGGTTGCTTCTGAATTCTGGGAGCCAGGAGGGCGGTGGAATAAGAACCGGAGAAGAAAGACCCTGGCTCCTACCTAAGGCCAATGGACCACCGACTCCAGCATTTGTACTGTGCCCAAATAGCCCTAAAGACCTAGGAATCCAGGTAGACTGCTCCTGAACCTGGAGGTGCCGTAAGAGCAGAAGAAAAACCTGGCTGCTGGATCATGCCAAAGGCCCACCGAGTCTAACATCTTGAGCAACTACCCGTAAGGACAAAGGAATCTATGTAGACTGCCTCTGGAGCTGGAGGTTCCAGCTGGTTGCTGGATTAGGCCAATGTGAAACCCAAGAGCAGTCAAGTACAACCTTCCTAGAGGGAACATGTTTACACATGGGGAGGAATGTTTGTCCAGCCAGCAGGTAAACTTCCTGTTTCCTTCTGGGCTGGGACAGACTTCCTCTGCATGGGACTAGAGGTGGGTGTGGCCTCACCTGTGCAGGTAACTACAAAAGCACAGGGCAGCCATCTCTCTCTTTTTGACAACATGCATCAATCAGACAACATCTGCTTAGCCAAAGATGCTCTCTTGGCCTCCAGCCCAGAGAGGACAAAGGGACTGTCTCCTTAGGAGATAGTTTCCAGGTGTATGTTACTTTTCTAAGCTAAGTCTGCCTTCTGGGATCCGACTGTGAACAGAATGTGAGTGAGTAAACTCTTTTTATACTTTTATAGAAGGCTGTGTCGTCTTATCTTTTATGAGGGAATAAGAGGAAAATAAGGGACGCGGGTGGCGCTGTGGGTTAAACCACAGAGCCTAGGGCTTGCCGATCAGAAGGTCGGCGGTTCGAATCCCCACGACGGGGTGAGCTCCCGTTGCTTGGTCCCTGCTCCTGCCGACCTAGCAGTTCAAAAGCATGTCAAAGTGCAAGTAGATAAATAGGTACCGCTCCGGCGGGAAGGTAAATGGTGTTTCTGTGCGCTGCTCTGGTTCGCCAGAAGCGGCTTACTCATGCTGGCCACATGACCCGGAAGCTATACACCGGCTCCCTCGGCCAATAAAGTGAGATGAGCGCCGCAACCCCAGAGTCGGACATGACTGGACCCTTTACCTTAAGGGGGAAATACCAGAACAGTTATTCTAGAGGCTTTAGCTAGCCTGAGCAAACACATCCGCTGTCAGTTTAAAAAGGGGGGTGTTTCTCTGCTAAATTGCGAACTTGTTAACACAAGTTGGAAAGGCTATAATCAGACAATATATCCTCTCCTGCATCCCTGAACATTCCCACACAAAGAAGGCCCACCGAGTGCAGCATCCTCACAGTGGCCACTGGGACGCTCCACAAACAGGATCCAGGTGCAACATTGCTCGGCTCCCCTTCAGTTCCCCAAAACTGGAAAGCAGAGGTAACCTGCTTCTGATGTAGAACACATTAAGGTTTCTTGTGTTTGAGTTTTATCATCGTTTAAAATGCACTGGTTGGAAGAATGCTTCCTTAGCAGAGAAAAATGGCAGACCAGGTTGACAGACTACGCTGAGATGGCAAAGCTGACTGGAAAACCCAGAAACCAAGAGGATAAAAACTTTATGAAAGAATGGGGGAATTGATAAGTTACCTAGGAGACCACTGTAAGCAGATGGAAACAAGAGCAGGATTTTGACTCACTTGCATTGTAAAAAATACTATGGACAATACAGTCATACCTCATGTTACGTTTGCTTCATGATACGTTTTTTCAGGCTGCGTCCCGCGGCGACCCAAAAGTACCAGAAAGGGTTACTTCCGGGTTCTGCCGCTCACGCATGCGCACAAGCACTAAATCACGCTTCGCATATGCGCACAAGCGCCAAATCGCACCACGCACCTGCGCAGATACGGCACTTCAGGTTGTGGGCTTTTCATGTTGCGAACGGGCCTCTGGAACGGATCCTGTTCGCACTCAGAGGTACCACTGTATGGTCTGATATAAAAATTGGAGTATGTGTGAATACGCATTTGCAGATTCTTAAAATGAGACCCCGTGGAGGGAATGGGGGGAAGTCTCGAGATTTGGAGAATCTCTTTACACAGGTATGTTTTTCACTAATTTGTGTTTACTTGTACTTTGTATTAGTAAAACCGATAAAAATGATTTTAAAAATAAATAAAATAAAATACATTGGTTGTTTTGTGTTCTCAATTACAGTGGTACCTCAGGTTAAGTACTTAATTCGTTCCGGAGGTCTGTTCCTAACCTGAAACTGTTCTTAACCTGAAGCACCACTTTAGCTAATGGGGCCTCCTGCTGCTGCTGCGCCCCCAGAGCACGATTTCTGTTCTCAATCTGAAGCAAAGTTCTTAACCTGAAGCACTATTTCTGGGTTTGCGGAGTGTGTAACCTAAAGCGTATGTAACCCAAGGTACCACTGTACAATTTCAAGGGGGCTTTGTTTTGGGACGTTCTATTTGCCAGGCAGGTGCTGTTCTCCTTAGGTATTCACTGCTGTCTTCATTAAAAACAATATTATTCACACTACAAATTGACATCTGTTTGGTGCCCACCGCACCATTGCGGCTTGCCCCTAAGAATCCTGGGTTTCCAAAACTGTGGTTTGATAAAGGGGTTGAGACAGCTTTATTAGAGAGCCCTGCCCCTTAAGAAACAAATGAGGGGAGAAAAGCAAATTTGCTCTGTTTGCAAAATGGACACAGAGCACACACTTATAGCCGGTGCAGTACGAAGCGACAAGCAACGTTATCGCCCCATCTCCTCATCCATTCCCAACTTGCCCAACCTTGCTTCTGTTTGAACATATTGTTGTTCCAGCTTCAGGGAGAGCTATATATTTCAGCTCCGTACACAAGCCTGGCCAGAAATCTTTCGTTTGGCGCAGGAACATGAAGCAAGCAACCCCCCTCGCGACGGTACAATCTTGCAGTGGTTTTTCCTAAACACTGCCCTTCAAAGGCTATATTCCCCAGGTTTTATGCAGGGGTCTGGCATTCTTAACCAGGTTCAGTGTACTTTAGGAAAATGAACCACCCCAGAACAGACCACTTCTTCCTTAAGAAGTTCTCCTGAGACCCAACTTCAAACGCCTTCCTTAATGGAAGTGCTGTTATGTAAGCACAGCGGGGAGTCCTTAATGTCTTCCCTAAAGAGAAAGAGGAATTGCAAGAGGGCCCTTCCAATTTTGCAACTGAAAGGCAGGGCTGGATTTAGGTCTGATGAGGCCCTAAGCTCTTGGCCACCTGATGAGAAGAGAAGACTCCCTGGAAAAGACCCTGATGTTGGGAAAGATGGAGGGCACAAGGAGAAGGGGACGACTGAGGACTAGATGGTTGGACAGTGTTCTCTAAGCTACCAGCGTGAGTTTGACCAAACTGCGGGAGGCAGTGGAAGACAGGAGGGCCTGGCGTGCTCTGGCCCAGGGGGCCACGAAGAGGCAGACCCGACTCAACGACTAAACAACAACAAAGACTACCTACCCTCCATGAAGACAGCAGTCATGAAATTAAAAGACACCTGCTTCTTGGGAGAAAAGCAATGACAAACCTAGACAACATCTTAAAATGCAGAGACATCACCTTGCCAACAAAGGTCCGTATAGTTAAAGCTCTGGTTTTCCCAGTAGTGATGTATGGAAGTGAGAGCTGGACCATCAAGAAGGCTGATGGCCGAAGAATGGATGCTTTTGAATTATGATGCTGGAGGAGACTCTTGAGAGTCCCATGGACTGCAAGAAGATCAAACCTCTCCATTCTGAAGGAAATCAGCCCTGAGTGCTCACTGGAAGACAGATCCTGAAGCTGAAACTCCAGGAATTTGGCCACCTCATGAGAAGAGAAGACTCCCTGGAAAAGACCTGATGTTGGGAAAGATGGAGGGCACAAGGAGAAGGGGACGACAGAGGACCAAACTGCAGGAGGCAGTGGAAGACAGGAGTGCCTGGCGTGCTCTGGTCCATGACACGACTAAACGACTAAACAACAACAAGCTCCTGAAGGCAATGGGGCCCTTTATATGTCCAGCTGTCCTTTATCAACAACAAACTGCCACTGTTTTTTGTGATGAATATAGGCTACACTGTATGGTAATTTATGGACCTAATAGGTATCTCAAGCCATTTGCACATGTTGCAATGCAACCACTCCATGCAGAAAGTAAGGTAAAGGTAAAGGGACCCCTGACCCTTAGGTCTAGTCGTGGCCGACTCTGGGGTTGCGGCGCTCATCTCATTTTATTGGCCGAGGGAGCCGGCGTACAGCTTCCGGGTCACGTGGCCAGCATGACTAAGCTGCTTCTGGTGAACCAGAGCAGTGCACGGATACGCCGTTTACCTTCCCGCTGGAGTGGTACCTATTTATCTACTTGCACTTTGATGTGCTTTCGAACTGCTAGGTTGGCAGGAGCAGGGACCGAGCAACGGGAGCTCACCCCATCGTGGGGATTCGAACCGCCAACCTTCTGATTGGCAGGTCCTAGGCTCTGTGGTCTAGACCACAGCACCACCCGCGTCCCTAATATATGCTAAACTGTATGGTAATTTATGGACCGAATCGGTATCTCAAGCCATTTGCACATGTTGCCCTGCAACCAGTCCATGCAGAATGCAGGCACCCTATATATAGAAAGGAGCAAACGAGTGATATTTTAGGGAGCAGGCTAGCAGGCGGGGCCCATGACTTAACCACAGGAGCCTACACAACACAAAACACTGTTGCTGTATGTAGATTCTATTTTATTTGTTTTTTATCTTATATTTTGGAAATGTACATCCAGTTTTTATTCCTTTAAATTATTTGGGGGGGCCCCAAGAGAGTGGGGCCCCAAGCTATAACTTGTTTAGCTTATACGTAAATCCGGCACTGTTGAAAGGGAACATAGAGAAATCCCAGCTAAAAAATCCCTGAGATATGGCCGTCCCAGCTCTGCTGGGAAACCTCCAAGGAAGGAAAGTCCACCATTTTCCCAGGGAGACCGTTCCACTGTTGAACAGCTCTTGCCATCAGAAAGTTCTTCCTGATGTTGATTCGGAATCTCCTTTCTTGGAACTCGAAGTCATGGGTTCGAGTCCTGCCCTCCGGAGCAGGGTTAAAGGCGCTTGTTCCCTTTCCAATGGGACAGCCCTTCAGATCTTTGAAGATGGCTCTCGTATCTCCTCTGAGTCTCCTCTTCTCCAGGGTAAACAGACCCAGCTCCTTCTTGCACACCTTCCAGCTTGTCAACATCCTTCTTAAATTGTGGCGCCCAGAACTGGTGTCTGATCAAGGCAGCATAGAGCAGTACAGTGGACGCTCGGTTTGCGAACGTGATCCATGCGGGAGGCATGCTCGCAACCCGCAGCACTGCATCTGCACATGCGCGGTTGCAATGTGCCGCTTCTGTGCATGCACAAAGAGCGATTTAGTGTTTCTGCGCATGCGTGAGCGCCGAAACTCAGAAGTAACCCATTCCGGTACTTCCGGGTTCGGCGTGGTGCGCAACCCAAAAACTCGCAACCTGAAGCGTCTGTAACCTGAGGTATGACTGTACTATCTCTTCCCCATACAGTGGTACCTCAGGTTAAGTACTGAATTCGTTCCGGAGGTCCGTACTTAACCTGAAACTGTTCTTAACCTGAAGCACCATTTTAGCTAATGGGGCCTCCTGCTGCCGCCGTGCCACCGGAGCACGATTTCTGTTCTCATCCTGAAGCAAAGTCCTTAACCTGAAGCACTATTTCTGGGTTAGCAGAGTCTGTAACCTGAAGCGTATGTAACCTGAAGCGTATGTAACCCGAGGTACCACTGCACTTCTGTGAACACAACCTAGAATAGCATTAGATTTTTGAATATATTTTTCCTGCTGCATCACACTGGCGCCAGGTTAAGACACTTTTACTTACCCAGGAATTTTTATTTACATTATCCCTTTGTTTGCTTTATTACGCCACCCTTTTAAAAATGCCATATTTTATTATGGTTGTTCATGTCCGTGTTTTATTATTCCTTGCAATAGCTATTAATCATGCTTGTTCTCAATATATTAAACTGCCCTAAGTTCTGATTTGAGAAAGGCATGTATAGCAATGTGTTAAATCAGGGGTAGAGAACCTGTGGGATCCCCCACCCCATAGGTTGTGGGGCTGCAATTTCCCATCTCCCCTAACCATTGGTCCTGCTGACTGGGGTGGCTGGGAGTTCAACTGGTGTGCACGCACCCCAATCTTAAATAAATAGTTACTGGTGCAATGCTATACATATCCACGCAGAAGGAATATCCACTGACTTCAGTGGGGCTTACTCCAAGGTAAATGGGTGTAGGATTGCAGTCCATAGCTGTCAACTTACAGATTTGAAAGTAAGGGACCAGCAGCCTCGAAAATAAGGGATCAGCAGCCAAAATAAGGGATTTTCCAAGGGGCACAGGTATGTTCAACTTCGGAGCCCCTCCAAGCCAAAGGCAGAAAGCCCAGCCAGCAGCCAAACAAAGCCTCAAGCGGTGGTTCCCACAGCGCAGCAACCCGGCAAAGGGGATGCAGCAAGGAAAACCACCATCACCTCTCCGCTGGGAAGCGCTGAGCAAAGGCGAGTCCCCAGGCAACGCGGCCGATTTGATCAGCACAAGGCATGCAAGCTCCACCCCCCAGTCGTTCTCAGACTCCTTATTGGGTGAGCAACGCAGCCAAGCAACACAGTTGGAGCCTCCCTCCTCCCTGGCCGGCAGGGAGGGAGGGAGGGAGAGGAGCTGCGTCCTTTGAAACCCGGGAAATTTAAGGGACATCATCAATAAGGGACAGCAGCGGGACAAGGCGCTGGGATAAGGGAGTTTCCCGCCAAATAAGGGATGGTTGACAGCTATGTTGCAGTCTGCTCATCTTTCACTCGGTGCAGCAGGCAGCAATTCCACTGGTGGAGTTTTGATCTCCACCTCCTAACCAGGGAACTCTGCACCTGCTGATTTCTGCCTGCTCTTAAACGGCAAAGAGACCCACTCCCCCATGAAAGAAAATAGCGATTTCGTTCTTCTACCCTCCTCCCTTCCACGCCACCAGCTTCAAAATTACCTATCATTATCACCGTCTCCTTTTGCTGAAACTGTTAGCTTTTTGCTCGGGAACCCTTTCTGATTTCCTGCGGGTCAGAACTTGCCAAGAGTATTGTCGACTTGGAAAAGGTGAGGGGAGGGGGCGGCCGCAATGAGCAAGGGGTGGGAGCAGCCCCCTACATGAGGGAAGGTTGTTTTTTGCTTTAGAGCAGGGGCCAGCAAACTTTTTCATAAGGGGGCCGGTCCACTGTCCCTCAGACGTTGTGGGAGGCCAGGCTATATTTTCATACCCTTTTAGAAGAAGAAGAAGAGTTTGGATTTGATATCCCGCCTTTCACTCCCCTTCAGGAGTCTCAAAGCGGTTAACATTCTCCTTTCCCTTCCTCCCCCACAACAAACACTCTGTGAGGTGAATGGGGCTGAGAGACTTCAAAGAAGTATGACTGGCCCAAGGTCACCCAGCAGCTGCATGTGGAGGAGCGGAGACACGAACCCGGTTTCCCAGATTACGTGACTACCGCTCTTAACCACTACACCACACTGGCTCTTATTTATTTATTTTGCATTTTTTTTAATAAAGATTTTCTTGTTTTACAGAAAATCTGTGTAGTGTCTGTCGTATTTTTTCCGTGTAACGTTTTTACAAATCAGTTTCATTTGTTGAGACATTGGGGGGGGGATGGAGGGGGGGAGATGAGTAGGGTGGGGTGGTGATGTTTCTATTTTCCTTAATGTATGTAGGGTTTGGTGTCAGTGTTGCTTGTGCAGGTTCTGGTGCTGGAGGTGACTCTTGAGAGTCCTATGGACTGCAAGAAGATCCAACCTCTCTACTCTGCCCTGGACACAGAATGGACCTGCGCCTCCATGGACAGCTGTGAGTCCAAAATGACTCCCAGGCTGCGCACCTGTTCCTTCAGGGGCACAGTTACCCCATTCAGGACCAGGGAGTCCAGGGAGGTAGGGTCTCAGCCTGTGTACCAGGTGGAGCTTTAGGTAGCATTGTCCACCCCCTCTGGCCATCGTCCATCCATCCAGCCTGCCTGGCCAAAACTACTGTTACAAGGAGCTCAGAGGAAAGCCTGGAGCAGATCTAAATCTTTGCAATGGGTTTGCCTCAAGGCCTGATTTACGTCTCCCTGCCTGGACTCTGATGGCGGTTCCGTTGAATGCTCCTACGCTATCGATCCCAGAGCCTCGTGTTGTTTTTGGAAACCTCGCCAGCTGCTGAATTCAGGACGTGACATTTCAAATGGCCAGGCAGGGATGGAGATTTGGGGAGGAGGAGAGCGGGGCCGGTGGGGGAGAGAAAACCGAGGCTGGCTGCCATCTCCATACTTTGAAGCCGCTGGCCTTTTGGTGCAGAGTGAGCCAAGATGGGCTCCTAAAAGCTTTTGCGGGCTCGTCTGAAAATCATTAGCACTCCACGCAAGGCGCTAGTCCCTATGGCCTCATTTCCTCCCACCTCCATGCCTCCTGACTTCAGTGCCCGGAGGAGCCCTACTCCCTTTCTCCTCTTCTTGTTAACGGAGGAATCCGAGGGCTCCCTTGGGCAAAAAGACAAAGACACCAACCAGGAAAAGTTGGCGTAAAACAGCAGCCTGTAGGCTTGGCCTTTATTGGAAACTGTCGTGACAGGATTCCCACCCACAACAAGATGAAGCAAGATGGAAGTCCAGAACAAAAGAAGACCCCAACTTTTATTAGCTACTAATCCTCCAAGCTACACCCCTAGAACTACATCACAACTACATCACGACTACATCATTGACACATCACAGAAAGGAGGGGTTGAGGGAGGAGTTGTGGAAGTAACCCAAGTATCTTGTCACCTGGCTGGTTCCTCCTTTCCCCCCTCCCCATCAGTCATTTCCGTCCAGAGTGGCTGGGGAAACTCAGCCAGATGGGCGGGGTATAAATAATAAATTATTATTATTATCATTTCCAGAGGACAAAGGGGAGTTGGCAGATTCCTGCCCCCAGAGGGAAGATCTGATCATTGTCCTTTGTTCCAGTCCCTGTTGAATCCACTCCCACATGCAAGTCCGTTGTGTCCTTGATGGTCTTCTGTCTGGGACCATCAAGGTTGTCATGCCAACTGGGCAGGGCTCCTGAGTACATGTTAGTACGGTTAAGGGATTATGGCCATCCTGTATCAAACCTTCCCCCTTTGATAGTCCTTCCTCCATGGAGCAAAATAAAAGTGGACCAGTGTAAATCCGATGTACGGTTGATTTACTATGAATTTATAACAGAAACATTGCGTATGTCGTGTGTGAGCCGTGTTTGTACAAACTGAATGATTTGGGGGGGGGGGTATGGAGGCGCAGATTGCAGCTATAACAAAGGCGGCATTTTTCCATCTCCGCCAAGCTAAGCAGTTGGCTCCTTACCTCTCTCGCCCTGACCTAGCCACTGTGATCCACACGACGGTCACCTCCAGACTGGATTACTGTAACTCGCTCTACATGGGGCTGCCCTTGAGACTGATCCAGAAACTCCAGCGGGTACAGAATGCCGCGGCAAGACTCCTTACGGGGTCCTCGCTGCGAGATCACATTCATCCGTTGCTATACCAGCTGCACTGGCTCCCGGTGGAGTCCAGGGTCAGGTTTAAGGTGCTGGTTTTAACCTTTAAAGCCCTATACGGTCTAGGACCCTCGTACCTACAGGACCACCTCTCCTGGTATGTCCCACGGAGGACCTTACGGTCTTCAAACAAAAACATCTTGGAGGTCCCAGGCCACAGGGAGGTTAGCCTGGCCTCGACCAGAGCCAGGGCCTTTTCAGTACTGGCCCCGATCTGGTGGAACGCTCTGTCACAAGAGACTAGGGCCCTGCGGGACTTGACATCTTTCCGCAGGGCCTGCAAGACGGAGCTGTTCCACCAGGCCTTTGGTCAGGGCACAGCCTGACCCCCCTCCTTTGGTAATTCTTCACAGAACTCTAGCCCAATGGTTGCCATCAATTTGATTTGAACTGATTTTATAATGAATTGATTTTAGAATGCTGTATTATTTTACTGTTGTTAGCCGCTCTGAGCCCGGCTTTGGCTGGGGAGGGCAGGATAAAAATAAAATATTATTATTATTATTAGGCCAATGGCCCACCTAGTCCAGAATCCCGTTCTCCAAGGGAGCAAGCAGGTGCCCCAAAAGGAAAATCCACAAGGAGGACCTGAGAACCAGAGCAGTGGTGTACCGTGGGTTGCCAGTGCCCAGGGCTGCTGGGAAGGGTGGGGAGGGAGAGAAGGAAACAGACAGAGTACGCATGCGCACTCAATTGCCTAATGGCATCCATGCCACCCAGGAGATAAAATATACAAAAAGAAGAGTCGTTCCGTTGTCTGGAGAGGTCGCTTCCTGCTTCGCATGAAGAAGAAGTTTTCAATGGCGTTCAGCAGCCATCCCGCTGTTCCCTGACCTGGTTTGGATTCCCCGACCTGGTTTGGGGGGGGGAAATAAAGGGGGGAAATTTCCTTTATTTCCCCCCCAAAAAACTAGGTGCGTCCTATGGGCCGGTGCGTCCTATGGGATGAAAAATACGGTAATTCTTCATAGAATTCTAGCCCAATGGTTGCCATCAATTTGATTTGACCTGATTTTATAATGAATTGATTTTAGAATGCTGTATTACTTTACTGTTGTTAGCCGCTCTGAGCCCAGCTTCGGGTGGGGAGGGCGGGATATAAATAAAATAAATTATTATTATTATTATTATTATTATTATTATTATTATTATTATTATTATTATGCCAATGGCCCACCTAGTCCAGAATCCCATTCTCCCACGGAGCAACCAGGTGCCCCAATCTACAAGGAGGATCTGAGAACAAGAGCAGTGGTGTACCGTGGGTTGCTAGTGCCCAGGGCTGCTCAGAAAAGAAGGAAAAATGATAAAATATACAGAAAGAAGAGTCATTCTGTTGTCTGGAGAGGTCGCTTCCTGGTTCACATGGAAAAGAAGTTTTCAACGGTGCTCAGCAGAGGAAACATTCAGCTGTATTAAGGCAGCACCGGGTGTTGATATGTTGCGTCCCTAAGAATTTTGCACCCGGGGCAACCATCCCCACGCTACATCACTGCACAAGAGCTGTCTCCCCTCGTGTGGCTTCCACTGAGGTCCAGCTCCGAGGGCCTTCTGGCGGTTCCCTCCCTGCGAGAAGTGAGGTTGCAGGGAACCAGGCAGAGGGCCTTTTCGGTGGTGGCGCCCACCATTTGGAATGCCCTCCTCCCAGGAAATAAACGACTATCTGACTTTTAGAAGACATCTGAAGGCACCCCTGTACAGGGAAGATTTTAAGGTTTGATGTTTTATGGTGTTTTTTTATATTCTGCTGGGAGCTGCCCAGAGTGCCTAGGGAAACCCAGCCAAATGAGCGGGGTATATATTATAAAGTATTATTATTATTATTATTATTATTATTATTATTATTATTACTACTACTACTACTACTATCACAGCCAGAGTAGTGGAGGGAGAGCCCAGCCATCAGGACTAGTAGCCATCGATAGCGCTCTCCCCCTCCATTAATTTCGCTGATCGTCTTTTACAGCTCTCAGGCTGGTTGCCCTCACCGCCTCCTTGACTCTGAGCTTTGTGAAGAAGGACTTCCTTTTATCTGTCTTGAATCTTCCAACATCCAACTTCACTGGATGTCCCAAGAGTTCCATGGTTAGGAGAGAGGAAGAAATGCTTTTCTCTCTACCCTCTTTCTCTATCGCTTTCATCATGTGATAATTTTCCATCATGCCACCTCTTCCTCGCCTTTTCCTTAAACCAATAAAGTCCTAAATCATGGGCAGGCGAACTAAGGCCCGGGGCCTGGATCCGGCCCAATCGCCTTCTCAATCCAGCCTGCGGACGGTCCGGGAATCAGCGTGTTTTCACATGAGTAGAATGTGTGCTTTTATTTAAAATGCATCTCTGGGTTATTTGTGGGGCATAGGAATTGGTCCATTTCCCTCCCCCCAAAAAATATAGTCTGGCCCCCCATATGGTCTGAGGGATAGTGGACCAGCGCCCTGCTGAAAAAGTTTGCTGACCCCTGTCCTAAACGCTGCAACCGTTTCCCCTCAAGGAGTTACTCCACCCCCTTGATTATTTTGGCAGCCCTTTTCTGAACCTTTTTCCAACTATACAATATCCTTTCTGAGACAAGCTGACCAGAACTGAGCACAGTACTATACTCCAAACACGATCACACCAGGGATTTGTATAATAGCATTATGATACTGATGGTTTAATTGTCCATTCCTTTCCTAATGATTCGTAGTATAGATTTGCCTTTTGCACGGCTGCCGCACACTAAGTCAACATCCTCATTGAGCTATGCACTCAGTGTTAGAAACTCAGATATATATAAGCGAGGTGCCAAATGGCTGCAAGGACTGCAACCAAGGTTACTGTCACCAAAAACGGAATGTCTGGTTGCCATTTGGGAGCGAGACAGCT
The DNA here is from genome assembly GCF_964188305.1 of Podarcis bocagei. Taxonomy (NCBI): domain Eukaryota; kingdom Metazoa; phylum Chordata; class Lepidosauria; order Squamata; family Lacertidae; genus Podarcis; species Podarcis bocagei. The sequence continues at coordinate 3,003,460 of NC_138132.1, read as the reverse complement.
CTGAAATCTTATTTTTCAAATGATATTCACTGTGATTGATTCTCAGTTAAACATCTGGCTAGTTCAGATGACAGCCTTGAACCTTGAGAACTTAAAGAAGAAAAGTCTGTTGATCCAAGTAAAGTCCATATATACACAGTATATATGGCGGCTAACAGATCGAGGTTGAATCCTGACAAGACAGAAGCACTGTTTTGGGGGGACAGGGGGCAGGCGGGTGTGGGGGACTCCCTGGTCCTGAATTAGGCAACTGTGCGCCTGAAGGACCAGGTGTGCAGCCTGGGAGTCATTTTGGACTCACTGCTGTCCATGGAGGCGCAGGTCCATTCTGTGTCCAGGGCAGCTGTCTACCAGCTCCATCTGGTATGCAGGATGAGACCCTCCCTGCCCACAGACTGTCTTGCCAGAGTGGTGCATGCTCTGGTTATCTCCCGCTTGGACTACTGCAATGCGCTCTATGTGGGGCTACCTTTGAAGGTGACCCGGAAACTACAACTAATCCAGAATGCGGCAGCCGGACTGGTGACTCAGAGCGGCTGCTGAGGCCACATAACACTGGTCCTGAGAGATCTGCATTGGCTCCCAGTACATTTCCGAGCACAATTCAAAGTGTTGTTGCTGACCTTTAAAGCCCTAAACGGCCTCAAGGGCCCAGTAGACCTGAAGGAGTGTCTCCACCCCCATCGTTCAGCCCGGACACTGAGGTCCAGCTCTGAGGGCCTTCTGGCGGTTCCCTCCCTGCGAAAAGCCAAGTTACAGGGAACCAGGCAAAGGGCCTTATTGGTGGTGGCGCCTGCCATCCATCCTCCAACCACTTCCAGACATTCACACAGGACCTTCACTGGTTCAGATTTGAAAGAGGTAGAGCTGGGTATCATCCGCAAATTGATGGGACACCCAGCCCAAACCCCCTGGTGATCTCTCCTAGCGGCTTCATATAGATATTAAAAAGCATGGGTGAGAGGACAGTACCCTGAGGTACCCCACAAGTGAGAGCCCAGGGGTCTGAATACTCATATCTGCTGGAAGCCAGTGGCTAGGGCAACCCACTCAGATGTTTGGGGTATAATAACAACAACAACAAGAATAGAGGACGTCCCCATTTCCATCGGAGAAACGTTGGAGGGTACGCTCTTGCTGCAATTGGCCTGCAGCTTAACTCCGGGAGCTACTGGAACCAGCGAAAGGGGCGGGAGGGGGCCGGGTTAAGAAAGCGGAAGATCTTTGCCTCCGCATTACAGCTTGCTTGAAACAAGGAACATGAAGTAGGGAATAATGACTGCAGAGTGGAGAGCCCTCATGCAAGGTAAATGCGCTGCTCAAGTAGCTTTCACGCACCCTCACACTGGCTTGTTTTAATATTTATTGGTGACGTCTCGACAAGGGCTTCACGACGGGAGAGGCTCTCTTCCCCCCCCCCTGCAGAAACCCATCACCTAAGAGCCACTGTATTTCATTCCGGTGATTCAGGGACGTGCCTTGACTGTTTGCCAGCGACAAGATAAGAAGGTGTTTTGCTTTGTTTTGAGAAAATACATCCTTCTGGCTTATTAGTTGTTCCGCAAAGCCTTCCCAGGACTGAGCCAAGAGATCTGCGGCAGGTGCGAAGGAGAGAGCTTTGACAGCATGCAACGAGTTCCGATCCTGACATGCTAGAGTTGGCTTATCCGGAGGGCTGTTTGATTTGCAAAAAAAGGAAAATGCCCACCAATCTCGGTGCTAGAGGGAGGACAGGCCTGGCTTTCATTTGTGCAAAGGCCTCTCTCTCTCTCTCGCACCTGGTGTACGAAGGACCCAGTGATAATATCAGAGGATGCTGATGATAATAATAATAATAATAATAATAATAATAATAATAATGATGATGATGATGATGATGATAATGATGATGATAATAATAATAATAATAATAATAATAATAATAATAATAATAATAATAATAATAATTTATTTATACTCCGCCCATCTGGCTGGGTCCTCCCAGCCACTCTGGGCGGCTTCCAACAAAACACTAAGATACAATAACCTATTAAACATTAAAAGCTTCCCTAAACAGGACTGCCTTCAGATGTCTTCTAAAAGTTTGGTAGTTATTTTTCTCTTTGACATCTGGTGGGAGGGCGTTCCACAGGGTGGGTGCCACCACCAAGAAGGCCCTCTGCCTGGTTCCCTGTAACTTGGCTTCTCGCAGGGAGGGAAACGCCAGAAGGCTCTCAGAGCTGGACCTCAGTGTCCGGGCAGAATGATGGGGGTGGAGATGCTCTTTCAGATATACTGGACCGAGGCCATTGAGGGCTTTAAAGGTCAGCACCAACACTTTGAATTGTGCTCAGAAACGTACTGGGAGCCAGTGTAGGTCTTTCAAGACTGGTGTTATGTGGTCTCGGCAGCCGCTCCCAGCCACCAGTCTAGCTGCCGCATTTGGATTAATTGTAGTTTCCGGGTCACCTTCAAAGGTAGTCCCACATAGAGTGCATTGCAGTAGTCCAAGCGGGAGATAACCAGAGCATGCACCACTCTGGCGAGACAGTCTGTGGGCAGGGAGGGTCTCATCCTGCATCCCAGATGGAGCTGATAAACAGCTGCCCTGGACACAGAATTGACCTGTGCCTCCATGGACAGCTGTGTGTCCAGAATGACTCCCAGGCTGCATACCTGGTCCTTCAGGGGCACAGTTGCCCCATTCAGGATGTAAATTCAGGGAGGCTTCCAAGGGTTTCTAGCCACAACGGCTACCCTCTGCCTACTCTCTTTGTTTATTTACCGCATTTATATCCTGCTTTTTCTCCAGGGAGCAAAAGGCAGCGTACTTGGCTCTCCCGCCTCCTCATTTAATGTCCACAACAACCCTGTGAGGTCGGTTAGGGTGAGTGGCAGCTGCAGGCCAGAGGCCAATCAATCAATCAATCAATTTGTATGCCGCCTTTCCAAAATTAAAACCATACTTGAGGCGGCTTGCAACACACACCAAAACCGCAAAGCAAAAGGAGTCACTAACGAAACATTAGAATCTCCACTTAAATTGAAAGATCCAAAATGAAGATACAAAAAATAAACAAAATAAAAAAAATTCCTTCCAGTAGCCCCTTAAAGACCAACTAAGTTAGTTCTTGGTATGAGCTTTCGTGTGCATGCACACTTCTTCAGATACACTGAAACAGAAGTTGCCAGATCCTTCTACATAGTGAGAAGGTGGGGAGGGGTGTTACTCAGAAGGGTGGTGGGAATGGGAGATTGGCAGATAGCTGAGATGAGCCTGTTGACGACTCTTAACGACTGCAATAGGTCTTACAGGAAAAGGCAAGGGGTGAGAAGGTGAAAAATGGCTTAGTAAAATAAACAGTAACAGCAACTCAAAAAACCCCAAACAATACTGCAGTGCAGTGAGCTTCATGGCCAAATGGTGATTTCATGGAATCATAGTCAGAAGGGGCACCTGGGGGTCATCTAGTCCAGCCCCCTTGCAATGCAGGAATCTCAGTTGAAGCATCCATGACAGGTGACCATCCAGCCTCTGCTTAAAAACCTCCAATGAAGAAGAGTCCATAGCCCACTGAGGGAGACCGTTCCACTGTTGAACAGCCCTTAAAAGCCCTTTCCAAAACTCCCCCCCACAAAAAACAAAAAACCCCGTTCATTCCCAAAGGCCTGTTGAAAGGCCCAGTAGTAGAAGGACAACAAAGAAGGAGCCAGTCTGGATGCTCTAGGGCCGGGCGTCCCAAACTGGGGTCCCCAGCTGCTTTTGGACTACAACTCCCATCATCCCTAGCTAGCAGGACCACTGGTCAGGGATGAGGGGAACTGTAGTCCAAGAAACAGCTGGAGATGAAAGTTTGGGAAAGCCTGCTCTAGGGAGCTCCAAATTTTTTTGGGAGGAGCCACAACCGAGAAGGCCCTCTCCAAGCGTGCCTGTGAGGATGGCGGGACCGAGAAAAGGGTCTTCCCTGAAGGTCTCAGAGCACAGGGAAGGTTTGTATGAAGGAGCGTCTCCACCCCCATCGTTCCGCCCGGACACTGAGGTCCAGCGCTGAGGGCCTTCTGGCGGTTCCCTCGCTGCAAGAAGTAAGGTTACAGGGAACCAGGCAGAGGGCCTTCTCGGTAGTGGCACCCGCCCTGTGGAACGCCCTCTCACCAGATGTCAAAGAGAACAACAACTACCAGACTTTTAGAAGACATCTGAAGGCAGCCCTGTTCAGGGAAGCTTTTAATGTTTAACAGACCACTGTATTTTAATACTTTGTTGGAAGCCGCCCAGAGTTGCTGGGGAAACCCAGCCAGATGGGCGATGTATAAGGTAAAGGTAAAGGGACCCCTGACCATTAGGTCCAGTCGTGGCCGACTCTGGGGTTGTGGTGCTCATCTCGCTTTACTGGCCGAGGGAGCCGGCGTACAGCTTCCGGATCATGTGGCCAGCAGGACTAAGCCGCTTCTGGCGAACCAGAGCAGCGCACGGAAACGCCGTTTACCTTCCCGCCGGAGCGGTACCTATTTATCTACTTGCACTTTGACGTGCTTTCGAACTGCTAGGTTGGCAGGAGCAGTAATAATAATAATAATAATAATAATAATAATAACAACAACAACAACAACAACAACAACAACAACAACAACAATAATAATTTATTATATGAGGGAATAGGCCCTTTCAGCTAGCCTGGCCCTATAGAGACATCCTTCTTTGTCCCTGTGTTCAAAGGAGGTTGCTGGCTGAAGGCAAGGAAGTCCGATCCTCTCTTCTCCTATTCACAACAACACACACACACACACACACACCCGACAGAGCTATGTAGCCACCATCCCTTCCATACCTGCCTCTGATGTGTGTTTGCAAGTCAGAAAAAACCACATCTGAGCATCGGATGGAGGCAGGGAAACTGGCCAACCCTACAACTGCTCTCATCTCTCCCCGCCAACGCTCCACAGGCCTCCTTCCTCCTATCCTCGCACCTGCTCCCCTCAACCTGCCTCCACCGTCCACATCTCTGTATCTTTGCCCTCTCCCCCTCCAACCCAACGCATTCTGACAGAGGAGGCGGACCCCCGCCGAACAGACCAACTGTCCATTTTGCCCGCGCAGAACGCTGAACGCTTGCTGCATGCAACCAAGGCGTGCTGAAGATCTTCACCGGGATGGCAAATCTGGCTGGGAAGACCCAGGACAGGAAGAAGAGAGAGCCCTTCTTCAAACAGGGCAATGTTAAACAGCGGAACTCGCTGCCACAGGAGGCAGCGACAGCTGCCAATTTGCATGGTTTTAAAGAGGATTGGAGAGATTCGTGGAGGAGGAGGCGGGTATCGATGGCTACTGGCAAGGTCGCTGTGCTTCTGAATTGCTAGTTGCTGGGGAAAGGACAGGAAGGGAGAAGACTTTTGTGCTTGGATTCTGCTTGCGGGCTCTCAACAGGCATCTGGCTAGCCATTGGCAGATCAGGATGCGGCCCAGATAGGCTGACACCCAGCTCTACCTCTCTTTTAAATCAGAACCAGTGAAGGCGGTGAAAGTCCTGTGTGAGTGCCTGGAGGCGGTTGGAGGATGGATGGCGGCTAATGGATTGAGGTTGAATCCTGACAAGACAGAAGTACTGTTTTTGGGGGACAGGGGGCAGGCTGGTGTGGGGGATTCCCTGGTCCTGAATGGGGCAACTGTGTCCCTGAAGGACCAGGGGCACAGCCTGGGAGTCATTTTGGATTCACAGCTGTCCATGGAGGCGCAGGTCAAATCTGTGTCCAGGGTGGCTGTATACCAGCTCCATCTGCTACGCAGGATGAGACCCTCCCTGCCTGCAGACTGTCTCGCCGAAGTGGTGTATGCTCTGGTTATCTCTCGCTTGGACTACTGCAATGTACTCTACGTGGGGCTACCTTTGAAGGTGACCCAGAAACTGCAATTAATCCAGAATGCGGCAGCTAGACTGGTGACTGGGAGCAGCCGCCGGGACCACATAACACCAGTCCTGAAAGACCTACATTAGCCCCTTATACGTTTCCGAGCACAATTCAAAGTGTTGGTGCTGACCTTGAAAGCCCTCAATGGCCTCAAAGGCCCAGTAGACCTGAAGGAGCATCTCCACCCTCATCTTTCAGCCCGGACACTAAGATCCAGCTCCGAGGGCCTTTTGGCAGTTCCCTCACTGCAAGAAGTAAGGTTGCAGGGAACCAGACAGAGGGCCTTCTCGGCGGTGGCGCCCTCCCTGTAGAACGCCCTCCCTTCAGAAGTGAAGGAAATAAGCAGCTATCTTCTTTTTAAAAGACAGCCCTGTTTAGGGCAGTTTTAAATATTTAATGCTGTATTGTTTTTAACACTCGATTGGGAGCCGCCCAGAGTGGCTGGGGAAACTCAGCCAGATGGGCGGGGTATAAATAAATTTATTATTATTATTATTATTATTATTATTATTATTATTATTGATCCAACAGCTTCTTAAGCAGCAGCCACAACTTATTCTATGCCCACCTCCCAGATTTCCACCAGTACTGATTATTACTGAGAAAGCCCCATAATTGCTTAGGTCCAAGCTATCTGAAAGACCCTATTCCCTCATACGAACCTCCCCCAAGTTCTGAGATCTTCGAGGGAGGCCTTCTCTTAGTCCCTCAACCATCACACATGTGCTTGGTAGGGATGCAGGAGAGGGCCTTCTCAGTGGTGGCCCCAAACATCTTTGGAACTCCCTAAAGCAGCGTTTCCCAAACTTGGGTCTCCAGCTGTTTATTGGACTACAATGCCCACCATCCTTGACCTGCAAGCTAGGGATGGTGGGAGTTGTAGTCCAAAAGCAGCTGGGTACCCACGTTTGGGTCACCCTGCCCTAGAACATTGAGACTGATCCCTTCCTTGTTGTAGAACCATTCCTGGTCACAGGCCAGGAAGCCATCAAATCCAAGCCTTTCATGGTGCTGGAGGAGACTCTTGTGAGTCCCATGGACTGCAAGAAGATCAAACCTCTCGATTCTGAAGGAAATCAGCCCCGAGTGCTCCCTGGAAGGACAGATCCTGAAGCTGAGGCTCCAAGACTTTGGCCACCTCATGAGAAGAGAAGACTCCCTGGAAAAGACCCTGATGTTGGGAAAGATGGAGGGCACAAGGAGAAGGGGACGACAGAGGACGAGATGGTGGGACAGTGTTCTCGAAGCTACCAGCATGAGTTTGACCAAACTGTGGGAGGCAGTGGAAGACAGGAGTGCCTGGCGTGCTCTGGTTCAGGGGGTCACCAAGTGTCGGATGACTAAACGACTAAACAACAACAGAAACACATGAATTGTGGGGATTTTTTTCAATCGGAACTCAGTTCCAGCACCTCTCGAGTGGGCGCCATTGCCATCCTAAGAGAACAAGGGAGGTGTTCATGGTGAGTTCTGGCCCCTCTTTTTCCAGAAAAATAGCAACTGCAAATCCTGAATGAAGCTGCTGGTCCATCTCAGTGGTCTGCAAATGTTTTCAGCAGGGGGCCGGTCCACTGTCCCTCAGACCTTGTGGGGGGCCGGAGTATATTTTGAAGAAGAAAATATGAGCAAATTCCTATGCCCCACAAATAACCCAGAGATGCATTCTAAATAAAAGGACACATTCTACTCATGTGAAAACACACTGATTCCCAGACCGTCCGCAGGCCAGATTTAGAAGGCGATTGGGCCGGATCCGGCCCCCAGGCCATGGTCCATCTGATCTGGCAGTGGCTTTGAAAGATCTCGGACAGAGAACGTCTTTTCCTGCTCCTCGATTTTTTAAACTGGAAGCTGAATCTGGATGCAAACCAGGCACTCTGTGACCATGAGCTATTTGCCCTTCTCTTAATGACAAGATGAACGAGGCTCTCAGAAAGATGCTTCGAGTAGCGCTATCAATTTCTCCGTGTCACGTTGAGAATGAGCTCTCGAGTACGCTTTCGGCTCATGAGAATGGCCTGGCCAGTGTTTTGCACCAACGACACGTGGGTCCCAGAAAGTGTGACCCCCGCTGAGGCCTGTGCCCCACATCGTGGACAGACGGACGGGACGCATGGCAGTTGTGCAAAGTTACTTGGCCGTCGTGTGACTGTGGAAAGTATCTCCTGAAGGTGGGAAGGCAAGAACCACTTTGCTGCACCAAGACACCTTCCTGGATGCGACCATCCCCAGAGTTGGCTACACCAACCACCGTGAACGTGCAAAGCCTATAAGGTCGAGACAAACCATGTTCCCATCTCGCACCAGTGACCCCGCTATGACCTCTATGTTGCTCTCAAGGGCTTCAGGCAGGGGTCATCGCCCACACCTTCCGCTGGACAGAAGGACCAGAGCTCAGATGTAGAGAATCTGCCTTGCAGGTTAAATTCCCAAAGGCATCTCCAGTTGAGACTCCCAACCTGAAATCCTAGAGAGCGGCTGCCTGCCAGTGTAGACAACACTGGGGAAGATGGGCCAACGATCTAAGGCTGCTTCCGATTATTCTTATTCTTATTATCCCACCTATCTTGTCCCAGCTACACTGTAGTTTCCAAGTCACCTAAACAGGGCTGCCTTCAGATGTCTTCTAAAAGTCAGAAAGTTCTTTATTTCCTTGGCATCTGGTGGGAGGGTGTTCAACAGGGCAGGTGCCACCACAGAGAAGGCCCTCTGCCTGGTTCCCTGAAACTAGGCTTCTTGCAGGGAGGGAACGGCCAGAAGGCCCTCGGAGCTGGACCTCCGTGTCAGGGCAGAACAATGGGGGTGGAGATGCTCCTTCAGGTATCCTGGGCCAAGGCTGTTTAGGGCTCAGCACCAACACTTTGAATTGTGCTCAGAAACGTACTGGGAGTCAATGTAGGTCTTTCAGGACGGTGTTATGTGGTCTTAGTGGCCACTCCCAGTCACCAGTCTAGCTGCCGCATTCTGGATTAGTTGCAGTTTCTGGGTCACCTTCAAAGGTAGCCCCACGTAGAGCGCATTGCAGTTGTCCAAGCGGGAGATAACCAGAGCATGCACCACTCTGGCGAGACAGTCTGCGGGCAGGGAGGGTCTCATCCTGCGTACCAGATGGAGCTGGTACACAGCTGCCCTGGACACAGAATTAACCTGTGCCTCCATGGACAGCCGTGAGTCCAAAATGACTCCCAGGCTGCGCACCTGGTCCTTCAGGGGCACAGTTGCCCCATTCAGGACTAGGGAGTCCTCCACACCAGCCCACCCCCTGCCCCCCAGAAACAGTACTTCTGTCTTGTTGGAATTCAGCTTCAATCCATTAGCCGCCATCCATCCTCCAACTGCCTCCAGACATTTGCTGCCTTCACTGGCTCTGATTTAAATGAGAGGTTTCAATGTTCCTATGGAGATAGAGATGCAGTTGGTAACGCACTGGGGACCTTCTACATGCCAAGCAGGTGTTCTGCCATTTGGCTACCTCTCCATGGATCGTAAAGCAGTTTCCAAGAGATTTCCCCAGCAAAAGAGCCGAGGCATGCCCGAAGGAATGGTGCGCACTCCTCTAAATCTTTCCCTCCAGGATAGTAGCCAACCAATCTGAACTTGGCCACAGGGAGGCAGGGTGGTGTAGTGGTTAGAGTGTCAGACCAGGACCTGGGAGAGCAGGGTTCCAATCCCCACTCCAACTCAGCCATCAAACGCATTGGATGTGACCTTCGGCCCGTCACTGCCTCTCAGCCTGACCTACCTCATAGGGTTGTTGAGAAGGTAAAATGGAGAGGGGGAGAAGTGTGTTTGCTACCTTGAGCTGCTTGGATATAAGGTGGGTTATAAATCTAACAATAAGTAAACAGACAAACACCACAGCAGCATCCAAAGCCTGACATCTAGGTATTTTAGGCCGTTCCAATAAAATTATTTACTTGTTTAACAGGATTTCAATACAGCTTGTCAGAGAATAATTGGGTGCACTCTTCCCACCTTGGATCAAATCTACGCTTCCAGGTGCCATAAGAAAGCTGCACAGATAGCGCAGGATAGTGCGCACCCCGGAAATCATCTCTTTCAGCTTCTGCCTTCTGGAAGAAGGTACAGGGTTATAAAGACTAGGACTGGCCGCCTGAGAAACAGTTTCTACCCAAATGCGATTTTGGTTTTAAACGCAGTATAAGGAGTCTCTATGGGAGTATATTGTATTTAATTATGGGGTATCAGAGTTTTTAGGGGGCTAACCAGGCTGGGATAGCTGGGATAGCAGGCTTGTGGGTTTTTGAATGTAGATTTTTCAATTTCGTTGTTCTGTATGGGACAATGACAATAAAGATTATTGTATTGTATCGTATTGAACCTGGCTGGGCTGGCCTAAGCAAAAGAAAAAGGGTTTTTTTGGCAGGCATGAAAAGAAACACAGTATATGTCTCTGCTCAACATCAATGGGCGGGGAGTTCCAAAGTGTAGATGCCACCACTGCAGATGAAATATGCAGTCTCTGCAAGCATGGCACAAACATTATGGGGCATGTCAGGCCAACGGCAGCCCATCAGCCACACGCCGGGCAACCTGCCTCATGATTCCTTTCGGCAACAAAGGGACATTTTATTGAAATTCTGGGATGGGTCACAGGGCGGGTCGGTTCATGCGGAGCCAGGCCACGGCATCGCACAAACGAGCAGACATGGAGCTGTGAGGATCAGAGCTGCTGTTCTCCTCCTCCCCTGGCCCTGCTGCTGCTGCTGCTACTCCTGTGCCAGGGCGAAGATCTGGCTTGGCGCAACATCCCCTCTGAACCTCCTGGGCTCATGGCTTGTCTCCCAGTGTGACATGAGAGATACCTTCAAATATCTGAGGGGTTGCCACATGGAAGATGGAGCGAGCTTGTTTTTTGCTTCTTCAGAGGGTGGGACTCGAATCGACGGATTCGAATGACAAGAATGGAGAGTCTGACTCAAGATCAGGAAGAACTTTCTAACAATAAGAACTGTTCAACCGTGGAATGGATGATGGCAGAAGGTGAAGAACTCTCCACTGTAGGCTTTCTAAACGGGGTTTGGGTGGCCATATGTCAGTAAAGAAGGCTGATCGCCGAAGAATGGATGCTTTTGAATTCTGGTGCTGGAGGAGATTCTTGAGAGTCCCATGGACTGCAAGAAGATCCAACCTCTCCATTCTGAAGGAAATCAGCCCTGAGTGCTCACTGGAAGGACAGATCCTGAAGCTGAGGCTCCAAGACTTTGGCCACCTCATGAGAAGAGAAGACTCCCTGGGAAAGACCCTGATGTTGGGAAAGATGGAGGGCGCAAGGAGAAGGGCACGACAGAGGATGAGATGGTGGGACAGTGTTCTCGAAGCTACCAGCATGAGTTTGACCAAACTGCGGGAGGCAGTGGAAGACAGGAGTGCCTGGTGTGCTCTGGACCAAGGGGCTACAAAGAGTCGGACATGACTAAATGACTAAACAACAACATGCCAGTGATCCTTTGCCTGGGATTCCTGCATTGCAGGAGGTTAGACTAGATTATGGTTACCAGATTTTTTTCAATGGATCCGGGGACATTTATTTTTTATTTTTTGAAGCTGAGTAGCAACAGGGCGTCAGTAGTGGGGATGGTGAGGCAAAAGACCCTGGGCCCAAGCACACATGCATATTGTATAAAGGTGCAAAGCCCTTCTTTCGCACCCTGTGAAACATAAATGCGCAGAGTTTTTTTAAAAACTGGGCAACGGCCGCCCGCCCGCAACTCCCAAGCCTCCCCCGATTAGTCAAAACAAAGGGGGAAGGGGGAAGGAGATCTGTACCGCCGGACATCCCGGGTTCCCCATTGTCAGTGGCACCGGCAGAGGTAGTCCACAACCCGGAGCCAGCCTGGTAGTGTAGGCTACCATGGCGCCCGCCATTTTTCCTCGCTGGAAGTCCCCATATGATGTGTTGCAGCGAGCAACTCCTGAAGCCAGCCAGAGCCAACTGCGCTACCAGGCTGGCTCTGGGCTGCTAAGACTGCCATGTTTCCCGGGGACAGATTTGCAAATCTGGGGACATTCCAGGGACGGGATATGTGCGGGGACAGATATGCAAATCCGGGGACTGTCCCCGGGAACCGCGGACGTCTGGTAACCCTAGACTAGATTCCTTTCCAATTCAACACGGAGCAAGAGAAACAGTGAGCCCAGATTCAGACGTAATGCCAAGCCAAACCATGGTTTAGTGCAGCAGCAGCAGGAACAGGGTAGGAGCACTGCAGGAACTCACATGTTTTCCCGTTCCTGCTAAGCCACGGTTTGGCTTGGCGCTATGTGCAAATTGGATGGATCGAGGAAAAAGCAGGCAGCAAACTTGCGGATGGCCTGGGATACGAACAGGTCAGAGGCTGCACACCTTTGAGTACCAGTTTCTGGAAACATAGAATTACCGAGGTGGAAGGGATCCAAAGGGTCATCAAGTCCAACCCCCTGCTGTGCTGGGATCACAGATAAAACAGGGAGGGTGACTGCCTGCAAGCCATGCCTCTGAAAGGGTGCTGGAACAGATGTGACTGTGGCCAGCAAGGCGGTTCTATGGTTTTCTGTGATTAGACACCGCCATGACCCACTACTGCTCAGTGGAGCTTCCACATTCAGAGGCAGTCTACCAGCTCTGGAGTCCAGGGAAGCACACAATAAGATTGGGGGCTGCTGAATGCCTGAACCTGCCTCCAACCGGCTATAACATCGGTCTGCCTAGCTCCATGTCGTCTGCCCAGCAGCGCCTCAACCAGGCACCCTCCAGATGTTTTGAACTACAACTCCCAATAGGGGCTGATGGGAACTATAGTCTGAAACATCTGCAGGGCGCCAGGATGCCCCAAGGACTCCCTCCCATCACTTTGCTGCTACCTTTTTTAACAGGAGATGCCAGGATTTGAACGTGGGAACTTGCGCAGGAACAGTGAGCGCCTAACCACTGAACAACGCTGCCTCCCTCCCTTCCCTCCGGCTTCCCACTGGACCCTTTTGAAAACAGGGCACCCGGGCGGACTTTGCAGCGCTGTTTGCATAAGAGAAGCAGCTGTTTGCAAGGTTTTGTGTTTTGGTTTTTTTCCAGCGGCCCAAATCTAGGTGGAGAATCTAGGCTACGGCACATGGCGGCCTTCTCAAGAGGAAAAGAAAGGACATATGTCCAAAACAGGCAGGCGAGTCCCGGCAGCACCATCTGCGGACGCCTGCCTTCTCCTCGCCCTGCGGTTAGGCGGAGGGGGGGAGCAGAATAGACGCCGCAGGCAATGAGGCCAGGATGAGGCCTCACCTGCAGCACGCAGTCCCCAAGTCCCAGTTCTGACACCTGCAAGCCTCCATCACTGCTCTGAACCTCTGCTTTCTAACCCACATTGGAAAGAGAGAGGCGGTGTAGTGTAGAATTGTAGAATCGTAGAGTTGGGACCCCGAGGGTCATCCAGCCCAACCCCCTGCAGTTAGAGTGTTGGACCAGGGTTCAAATCCCTACCTGGCCATGAAGTCCACTGGGCCACTTCTCTGCCACTCAACACCACCTGCCTCGCAGGGCATAAAACGGCAAGGGAGAGAACCGCGCGTGCAAAGGAATAAATACGTAAGGCACCAGTTTTCAAAGACCTGACTGCCTCCTTCCTCCTTCTTTTTCTGCCCCTCTCTCCCTCCTTGCAGGTGAGGTTTCTTGCTTGCTCGCCGAACGGATAACACAAACGGAATATGACATTTCACACCCGGGGATCAAACACACACTCGCGCACACTGGCCTTGCGGGCGCACAGGAACTGTCATGCGGTCTTCTCAAGAAGACGCAGCCATGCACAGCGAAGCTCCCACTGGCTTCCGTGAGAGCGTAAGGAAAGCTTGTTGGATCAGGCCCATGGAAGCCAGTATGCCTTTGTGAAACAGGCAAGCAGGATAAGAGCACAAGAGAAGAACTCTCCCTATGGTTTCCAGGAACTGGCATTCGGAGGCAGAGGAGAGCCATTGTGCCTATTAGCCCTTGGTAGCCTTCATAGAATCATAGGACTGTAGAGATGGGAGGGACCACAAGGGTCATCTAGTCCAACCCCCTGAAATGTGGTGATCTTTTTGCCCAACCCACCACCCTGAGATTAAGAGTCACATGCTCTACCGACTGAGCTATTAATAATAATAATAATCCTCATCTAATGTACTGTCTTGAGAGCAGTACATGTGAAAAGGATCTAGGAGTCTTGGTTGACCACAAACTTGACATGAGCCAGCAGTGTGACGCGGCAGCTAAAAAAGCCAATGCAATTCTGGGCTGCATCAACAGGAGTAGAGCATCTAGATCAAGGGAAGTAATAGTGCCACTGTATTCTGCTCTGGTCAGACCTCACCTGGAGTACTGTGTCCAGTTCTGGGCACCACAATTCAAGAAGGACACTGACAAACTGGAACGTGTCCAGAGGAGGGCAACCAAAATGGTCCAAGGCCTGGAAACGATGCCTTATGAGGAACGGCTAAGGGAGCTGGGCATGTTTAGCCTGGAGAAGAGGAGGTTAAGGGGTGATATGATAGCCATGTTCCAATATATAAAAGGATGTCACATAGAGGAGGGAGAAAGGTTGTTTTCTGCTGCTCCAGAGAAGCGGACACGGAGCAATGGATCCAAACTACAAGAAAGAAGATTCCACCTAAACATTAGGAAGAACTTCCTGACAGTAAGAGCTGTTTGACAGTGGAATTTGCTGCCAATGAGTGTGGTGGAGTCTCCTTCTGTGGAGGTCTTTAAGCAGAGGCTTGACAACCATATGTCAGGAGTGCTCTGATGGTGTTTCCTGCTTGGCAGGCGGTTGGACTCGATGGCCCTTGTGGTCTATTCCAACTCTATGATTCTATGATTCTATGATTCTAAAGCCATCCAGGTTGGTGACCATCACCAGCTCCTGTGGCAGTGAGTTCCAAAGTCTAACTATGTGCTATCCATGCATGTATCCTCTATGACTCTGGCCAGTCTCTAGAGGGGAATCTAGCCCAATCCAAAGGGGATCTCACTTTCGTAAGGGCATAAGAGGGGCTTGCTAGATCAGACCAGTGGCCCATCTACGTTTCCGAGCACAATTCAAAGTGTTGGTGCTGACCTTGAAAGCCCTAAACGGCCTCGGTCCAGTATACCTGAAGGAGCGTCTCCACCCCCATCATTCAGCCCGGACACTGAGGTCCAGCTCCGAGGGCCTTCTGGCAGTTCCCTCACTGCAAGAAGCCAAGTTACAGGGAACCAGGCAGAGGGCCTTCTCGGTAGTGGCACCCGCCCTTCAGCTGTCAAGGAAATAAACAACTATCTGACTTTTAGAAGACATCTGAAAGAAGCCCTAATGTTTGATGTATTACGGTATTTTACTATTTTGTTGGAAGCCACCCAGAGTGGCTGGGGAAGCCCAGCCAGATGGGTGGGGTATAAATAATAAATTAATAATAATAATAATAATATCTACTCTAGCATTCTGTTCTCACAGTGGCTAACCAGGTGCCTCAATGGCCAACCCTCAGGCAGGAAGCGAGAGCTCTCTCTTCATCCAGAATCATCACTGTCTAGTAGCCAACAACAGCCTCTCCTCCATGAACTTGTCTTGTAGAGCCAACCCGGTTGGTGGTCCATGGGACTGAGTTCCATAGTTTATCGATGGCTCTTTAAAATCCTCCAGGCAAGGTGAGTCTACCCCGCTTCTCAGGTTGTCCTTTCCATCATCGAATGGCTCTTCCCGTCAGAAAGTTCTTCCGAATGTCGAGTCGGAATCTCCTTCGCTGTCGCTCGAATCCGTCGGTTCGGGTCCTCTGCTCCGGGAACAGGAGAAAACAAGCTCGCTCCATCCTCCACGGGACAGCGCTTCAGATATCTGGAGATGGTTTTCATGTCACCTATCAGTCCCCTCTTCTCCAGGCTAAACAGACGGTGGCATGGACCAGGACTAAGCTCAGCTGTGCCGTGCGATCGACATTTCCCGACTTTGGCACAGCCAGAGCGCCCGAGGAAGGCTGTTCTGGACGGCTATAGAAGCCCTACCTGCGCGCAGTCGTTGAGTTTGCCTGCGCTCAGAGATGTCAGCAAACAAGTGTGGGAGTGACAGTCGACATGCAGCCGGGTGCACAAAATCCCTGCATATATTTGTTGCCAAGGACCAGGCCTGGAAGTGTGAAGTGCTCATCGCTTGCAGGAGTGCGGACCTGTCTGAGCATCCACTAGCGCCCGACACTTCTGAGTACGCATCAAGGAGATTAGCCAGGTATCATTTAGGCAGTCCCAACTCTCTCCATCCTCCCTCTCTGTGAAAATGAGCATTAAGAACACAAGGGAGGCCTGAGGTGAAAGGCAGGTGGCCCGTCTACTCCAGCGTCCTGCTCTCACAGGGGCCAAATGCCCCTAAGAACCTAGGAATCAGATAGACTGCCTCTGGACCTGGAGGTTCCACAAGAAGATAACAAGACCCCGGGTGCTGGATAAAGAAAAATGGCCAATACAGTCAAGTCTCCTGCTCTCTCAGGAGCCAACCAAATGCCCCAATGGGAAACCCAGAAACTGGACCCAACCACAAGAACCCTCTGCCCTCCTCTAAGGTAAAGGTAAAGGGACCCCTGACCATTAGGTCCAGTCGTGACCGACTCTGGGGTTGCGGCGCTCATCTCGCTTTACTGGCCGAGGGAGCCGGCGTACAGCTTCTGGGTCATGCGGCCAGCATGACTAAGCCGCTTCTGGCGAACCAGAGCAGCGCACAGAAATGCCGTTTACCTTCCTGCCAGAGCGGTACCATTTATCTACTTGCACTGGTGTACTTTCGAACTGCTAGGTGGGCAGGAGCAGGGACCAAGCAACGGGAGCTCACCCCGTCGCGGGGATTCGAACTGCTCACCTTCTGATCTGCAAGTCCTAGGCTCTGTGGTTTAACCCACAGCGCCACCCGTGTCGCCTGCCCTCCTGTAGTTGCCAGCAACTGGTACTCAGAAGCATTGCTGCCTGCAGAGCATAGCCATCACGACAAATAACCACCAAAGTTTCTTCCGGAGGTTATAAGAAACAAAGATCATTATGCCCTAGATAAAACAAAATAATTGCCTCGGTTTCGTCCATCTGTCTGTCTGGCCGTTTCAACTGCATCTTGTTCTGAAATTGTTTTGTGGGTCTTTGGACCACAATAAAGTATTGAAAACAGCCACCAATAGCCCTCTATCATACTGTAAGCTCTTTGGGACAGAGATCTGTCTGGGGAGGGTTGTTTATTGCTTCTGTAAGAACAGGGATGGGGACTCCAGCTCCTATAGCCCCAGTCAGGAGGGCCTATTGTCATGGATGATGGGTGTTGTAGTCTGAAGGCATCCGAGGGGGTGGGCACAGGTTTTCCTTCCCTGCTGCATATGCTACATAAATAATGGCACTCCCCAGGCCTCTCTGGTGCACTTGCTCCCAGCCCCCTTTCTAAATGCACGCGGGTGTGTCATAAAGCGTGCATATTTAATGTGTGTGTACTTAAGTGTGCGGGGCTGTTCTTGGCTGGGTGTCAAGTATCTGGAGGTGTCTGTTTCCCCCCCCCCCAGCTGGGCGTGGGAGAGGGGGGGTCGCGCTGCTTCCTCCTGCAACTCAGCGCATGCATTGTGTGTGTGCGTATGTGTGCATTTGGCAGTGTGAATGACAGCGGGCGAATGAGCATTCCGTATGTCCAGGAGCTTTACAGAGGAGCGACGAGGCGGTCAGGCGTTTGAGGCAAGCGAGCGAAGCTCCATTTGATGCGCTCTCAAAAGCCCAGCATCCATCCTTCATCCCCGTTCGCAAAAAAAAAAGAGAGAAGAGAAAACCATCATACATCAACCTGGAGGGCAGGAGACAGACCAACTTGTGGAGAGGGAGAAGGAGGAAGGGAGGGAAGGAAACCCTGGAAAATAATTCTGCCTGCAGTCCAGTTGTGAAAGGTTCCTGGGGACATCCGGATCCCAAAATTGGGGTGAGAGTGGGGTGAGTTGTGCATCTCCGAGTGAGTATAAAACCACGCAGCAGAGACCCACCATTAATCTAATAATTCACCCTCAGGTGAGCACCATTAACCATCAAAACCTGGCTGCACAGAGGCTGGGAATTCTTTGGCAGGCGTTCCCACGGATCAGGTCCAAAAAAGAAAAGGCGGGGGGGGGGATGGAGAAGAGCGGATCTGTTTCCCCTTCCTGGCATTGCTCAGATCCATCAAGAGTGAGTGAGATGGTTTCCAGTTCATGTGTATGTGTGTCTCCCCCATCAGAATGCAGCAGAGGGTGGCTTTGAAATTCAGTACCTTGGACAGCAAGGGAAGAGGAGAAGGGGATGCCAGCTGCCCTCGCTGGCAGGTGCCAAGGGAAAAGAATGGCCCCTCTGTTGCCTGGCAGAGCTTCCCCGCTTCCCAACCAGCTGCCACCCCCAGAGTCTGGCGGCAGAAGCAACGGCACGGCTCTAGGAGACAGAATCGGTTTTGCCAGCCGCAAGTGGCGGCGGGTTGGGCTGGGGGTGGAGGACGACGGAATCGCGCCAAAGAGACCGAACCGAGCCAAAGAGACAACTTGGGCATCTCAGCGCCCCCTAGATACACCAATGTGGCCCCCGCCAAAAAAAGCCACACACACACACAGAAATCTCCGATCTTTGGCACAAGGGCAAACAACCCAGGTTGCCTGTTCCAGTTCCAAGCGCTCTGGTGCTAAGGGGAGAAAGGACAGCAGCCCGGTGCCCACCAGAGTGCCAGGGTCCCTGCCTGGCACACAGCAGGGTTCAGAAGCAAAGCAGCAGCAGCGACGCTTCAGAGGCTGGCTCCCGCTTGAGCCCAACGCCCCCATCTGTTCTCCTCGCCAGGACGAACAGCCCCCTCCCCAAAACTGCAAAAACACCTCTCCATCCCCAATCGTTTGCGGCAGAGGAGGAGGGAAATACAACCCCGTCTCGCCCCTAGCGAAGCTAGCCCCTTCACCCACTAACCCGGGCGCCCCCCCCGCCCCCAATTTTCTGGCACCCCACCCAGCCCCTCCCCCAACAAGCATAACCTCTGGCATCAGACGAGCGAAGAGACATTACCATTCCACCCATCTCAAGGAATACCAGTCCCAGATATAACAACCCCCCACACACCCCCAACACACACACCTCCCCAGCATTTTTGGCAAAGCTTCCAGTTGCCAGCCTGGGCTTCATCACATCAACCCTCACCCAGCCCCTCCCCTCCAGCCTCCATCCATCCTTCCATCCATCTATTCACCATGCGCAAATGTCGCTCCGGCGGCCTTCTCCTTCCTTCCTCCCTCCCTCCCTCCCTGGAGGAAAAGGCAGGAGGGGGTTCCCTTACCTTTGGGGGTGCAGCGGGGTGTCACCCGACGGGAGGTGGGCTCATTCTTTCGGCTGGGCAGCGCGGCCGCGTCCAGAGGGGCTGCGCCGCCGCCGCCCGCCCGCCCGCCCGCCCTGCGCCAAAGGGACTCCGCCTTGGGGGCGCCTCGGAGGGGCAGCCCTAGGGGGCTCCTCCGGGCCGACTCCTCGCAGGCTCCATCGGCGGAATCCACAAACAAAGGCGCGCCTGGCGGCGAGATCCGCAAAGGGAGGGTGGGGGTGGGGGGGTTAACGGAGCGCTGTGGCCCCCGAAGGGCGTCTTAGCTGGGCTCCGCCATGGCTGCGGTGCGCCGGGGCGCAGAGGGGTGCGCGGGGCCCGGTGGCTTCTCCGGGCGATCCAGAGCCACAGAAGGGGCCGAGTCTCCCTCCTTCCTCGGCTCTTCCCAGCCCCGCAGAACCGGGGTTGGGCTGGGGAGGGAGGGAGGGAGGGGGAGAGGGAGGAGCGCGCGGTGGAAACGCCTCCCCGGAACCGGGCAGGAAAGGCCGGGGCGCAGCGCGGGAGCGGTGCCTCGGAGGGGAGGTGGGGGGGGGCTTCCCCCCTACCCCCGAGCACTAGGACGGAGAGGGAAGGAGAGGCGGGGGACGGCCGGGGATCGGGACCGCGAGGGTCGGGCTGGGTGTTGGCACGAGGAGGAGGAGGAAGAGTGAGGGGGAGGCTGGAGGAAGCGCCTGCCCCCTTTCTGCAGAGGGAGAGGGAGGCGGAGACAAGGAGGGTCTTGCATTGAAAATCTTTAGCGTTGCAGCTGCTGCACCGAGTGGGGGGGGGAGAGGTTGGGGGGAGGGAGAGGCAGGTGAAGGAGGGAGGAGGGGGCGCAGAAGGAAGGACCCCATACCCCAAAGAGCGAGGGGGTTCAATGTCAGGAGGTGCCATTAGATTAGAGAGAAAACCGGGGTGGGGTGGGGTAGAAACATCTTTAGGAGGGTGGATAGGGGGCTCTGGGGGGCACAGAAGGGGCAAAGTATTGTTTGGGGGAGTTGGGGGAGTATTGTGTGTCGTCCCCCCCCCCCATACATGTGAATATCTCTGGGAGGAAAATAACAGCGGGTGTTAATGACAGGAGTCCAGCAATGGGGGGAGGGGCAGGTGTGGGCGAGCTGTCTGTTTGCGGGGGGGGGGGACACTTGCGACCCTGTGGTGCCCCCCATCTCGGAGCATCAGAGGAAGGGGAAAATCGAACAGCCGGCTTCCCTCTCCTCCCCGAAGGAGCCAGCACATGAGTGGTTGCCAACTGATGGGTGCTTTAGGGGTGCTTGTGGCAGTCCGGCCTCGATTTGCTGGCACTCTTTTTCGCAGAGGAGGAGGAACCTGCCTTCTCAGACGGGCTGCGGGTCTCCCCCCCCCCCGCTACAAAATAAAATAAAGCACAGGCGCAATGGCAGGTCGCAAAGTTGGCCACCGCCAGCAGAAAGTGGGTTCAGAGTTCTGTGGGGCCCCCCAATAGTGGCGGTGGGGGGTTTCCCCACGACCCTGCAAGCCAGAGCCGTGCTGTGACTGGTCTTTGAGAAGGGGGTTTGGGGGGGTGGGACTCTCCAGGGCTCACTGAATGTGGAATCGACTTTGCTTCTGATCCAAGAAGCCAGCTGGTTTCTGGTTAAAAACTACAGGCTGTTGGTTTGATGGGCTGCCATGTAAATAATTGGTGGCGCATAGAATCATAGAATGATGGACTTGCAAGGTCACCCAGAAGGACATCTAGACCAACCCCCTGCAACACAGGAATCACAACGCAGGTTGGCGCAGCAGTAAGAAGGGAAGCCAGCGGTGGATGGTGCTGGGTGGGATGTGGGTACAGTGGTTACATCAAGGCGGCCAGGAAGCTGCCCTATGCCGAATCATAGGTCCGCAGACTATCAACATCAGGATTTCAGAAGAGGAGTCTTTCCCAGATCTACCTGGAGATGCCGTCAGGGTTTGCACCTAGGTCCTTCTGCATGCTAAGCAGGTGAGCCACAGCCCTTCCCCACTGTTGGCCCACCAACATCTGGAGCCAAGGTTGAAGAACATAAGGCCAGGTTGGTTCAGATCAGGCTTCCTCCAACTTGGGGCTTCCCATTGGACATGCCCGGCTGGCAGCTGTAATCCAAAACATCTGGGGAGGTCTGCTTCTTTGGCAATCCCAAGTAAGATTGTCTTCCATAAACACGGTTTCAACAGTGAATCTGTAAGTGACTGTGGAGGCCAATTCTGGATCCACATGTCCTTCCACAGTGGGGCGTTGATCACAGTGGGGAGTTGATCATGGTGTGGATTTGCCAAGCGTGCCTTCCTCTTAGCACGTTTCTCCCTTGCATCCTGAGTTCGAGTGTCTACCAGGACAGGAAAGACTGGTCTTGATGGAGAAAGGTTCTGGCTCTTGGATGGTAGCTTCATAGAACCATAGAGTTAGAAGAGTTGACCCCCAAGAGTCATGTAGTCCAACTGCCTGCAATACAGGAAACCCAGCTGAAGAACCCCCAACAGATGGCCACCTAACCTCTGGTTAGAAACCTTCAGCGAAGGAGAGTCTGCCACCTTCCGAGGGAGTCCATCCTATTGTAGAACGGCTTTTACCATCAGAAAGTCCTTCATAGTGTTTCGATGGAATTGCCTTCCTTGCAATTTGAATCCACTTGCTCTATCAGATGAAGGAGTGATGCAGGTGGTCCCCCAACACAGGGCGCAGAGCTGTGGGGTCGCCAAATTGAGAAGATCCATAACTGGGAAGATCCACTTGGAGCTGCCAAGTTTTGGCCTCACTCAGGACGCCATGCTACCAGAGATGACCAAAGTCTGCCCCTGGCTCCATATGATAGCTCTTCAGATATTTGAATCACAGAATTGTAGAGTCGGGAGGGACTCTGAGAATCCTCTAGTCCAGCCTTTCTCAACCTGTGGGTCCCCAGATGTTGTTGAACTACAACTCCCATCATCCCTAGCTAGCAAGGCCAGAGCTCAGGGATGATGGGAGTTGTAGTCCAACAACATCTGGGGACCCACAGGTTGAGAAACACTGCCTAGTCCAACCCCCCGCAGTGCAGGAATCTGCAGCTGTCCCTTATGGGAATCGAACCCATGACGTTGGTGTTATCAGCCACCGTGCTCTAATCAACTGAGCTATCCAGACGGCTGTCATGGTCCAGTCTACGGGCGATCGAAGTCCCAGCTGAGGATGTCAGGACCAGAGGCAAGATGGCAGGGTGGGAGCAGGAACAAGAGTCCAGAAGCCAGGGGTCCGAGGGTCGAGAAGCAAGGAGTCATGAAGTCGAAGGTCGAGAAGCAAGGAGTCACGAAGTCAAGGATCCAAGGGTCGAGAAGCAGGGAGTCATGAAGTTGAGGGTTGAGAAGCAAGGAGTCACGAAGTAGAGGGTCCGAGGGTTGAGAAGCAAGGAGTCATGAAGTCGAGGGTCCGAGGGTCAAGAAGCAAGGAGTCACGAAGTCAGGGATCCGAGGGTCGAGAAGCAAGGAGTCACGAAGTCAAGGGTCCAAGGGTCGAGAAGCAAGGAGTCACGAAGTCAAGGGTCCGAGGATCAGGAAGCAAGGAGTCACGAAGTAGAGGGTCCGAGGGTTGAGAAGCAAGGAGTCATGAAGTCGAGGGTCCGAGGGTCAAGAAGCAAGGAGTCACGAAGTCAGGGATCCGAGGGTCGAGAAGCAAGGAGTCACGAAGTCAAGGGTCCAAGGGTCGAGAAGCAAGGAGTCACGAAGTCAAGGGTCCGAGGATCAGGAAGCAAGGAGTCACGAAGTCAAGGGTCCGAGGATCAGGAAGCAAGAAGCCAAACGCAGCAAGGCAGGAAACGTGTTGCTGTTTCCTGCAGCAAGGCAGGAAACGTGTTGTACGAAGTCAAGGGTCCGAGGGTCAAGAAGCAAGGAGTCATGAAGTCAAGGGTCCGAGGATCAGGGAGCAAGAAGCCAAATGCAGCAAGGCAGGAAACGTGTTGCTGTGGCAAAGAGCCGAAGGGAAAATGCTAACCTTATATCCCTTCCCGGCTCTTGCCGCCAGGTGCAGTGAGTTACCAAGTGGCCTCACCTGTGCGGCCACACCTTGCCTCTCCAGAACAAACTTAGGAAGCCCTACTGGTCCCAGGGCCTGGCTCCTGCACACACTCCTGACAACGGCTACCATATCACCTCTCGGTCTTCTCTTCACCAAGTTGAACATTCCCAGCTTCCTCAACCGTTCCTTGTGCCTACAAGTCCCATCGCCCCTGCCCATTGGGCTAAGCTGGCTGAGGGTGGTGGGTTTTGAAGTCCAGCAACATCTGGGGCCCCAAGGCTGGACTGTCTGGGTCTTTTCAGAGCCCCAGGCAGGTCCAAGGCCTTTCCCAGACCTGCTTCTGGGGTTCAGCTTCAGAGTGGACGGTGAAGGACCCCCTGCAGCAGAAATGGGCAGCTTCAGCTTTCAGGGTGGGGTGGTTCTGGGAAGAGTTGTCTCCAGACAGCAGGCCCTCCATGTGGCTCATACCCCATAGTTTCAGAGACAACTATAGAGCTCTAAAAATCCGCCATCAGCCAGGCGGTAGCTAATAAAAGCAGCAGTTTCCAAGCTGTTTCCTGGGCACCCCTGGGGTTCATTGGAAGCTTCTCAGGGGCTCCTCAACGAGAAGATCAACAACGGCAGGGATGATTCGCTCGGAAACATTTTCCGTGGCTGCTGATCTTCCCCATGAGAAAACAACAACACCGCCCCACAGCCATGGGGGAGCGCTTGAGGGGTGGGTGGGTGGCCATTCTGGGGGTCTCTGCTGGTTCGAACGGTGCCAGCAATGAGAGTTGCACCCTCCTATCTGGCTAGTGTCTCCCCAGAAGCTCTTGCCAGGAGTTCCTTGGCAGATGAGTCAACCTGGAGACGATTCCCCGAAAATTTGGAAATTGCAGCAATAAAGCAATCAAAGGCGCCGTCAAACAATGGAACTCGAAGGTTGCGAAGGGAAGATAAGGCATATATTTAGGATGGAAGCAGACAGCTCAGAACAGACAGAGCTCAGCTCGCTTCTCGAATGGTCCTGAGAGGGCTTCCTCTTTTGGCGTTCTTGGGAGGGAGACCCACAACAAGGAGGGAGCCACCATCAGAAAAGGCCCTGATCCTCATAGCTGCTAGGTCAGAGGTGTAGTGGTTAGAGTGTCGGACTAGGACCTGAGAGAGTCGAGAGTTCAAGTCCTCCCATTCAGCCACAAAGCTTACTGGGCGTGAAATGGGCACCAGTCGCTGCCCCTCAGCCAAACCTACCCCACAGAGTTGTGGGAATTAAATGGGAAGAGAGAGAACTGTGTGTGCCATCATGCGCTCCCTAGAGGAAAAAGGTGGGATAGGAATGCATGATGATGATTATAGAATAGAATCATAGAATCATAGAGTTGGAAGAGACCACAAGGGCCATTGAGCCCAACCCCCTGCCAAGCAGGAAACACCATCAGAGCACTCCTGACTTATGGTTGTCAAGCCTCTGCTTAAAGACCTCCAGAGAAGGAGACTCCACCACACTCCTTGGCAGCAAATTCCACTGTCAAACAGCTCTTACTGTCAGGAAGTTCTTCCTAATGTTTAGGTGGAATCTTCTTTCTTGTAGTTTGGATCCATTGCTCCGTGTCCGCTTCTCTGGAGCAGCAGAAAACAACCTTTCTCCCTCCTCTATGTGACATCCTTTTATATATTTGAACATGGCTATCATATCACCCCTTAACCTCCTCTTCTCCAGGCTAAACATGATGATGATGATGATGATGATGAAACCAAGCCTGATGAGGCTGAAGGAGTGTTTAGCCTGGAAAAGAGGAGACAGAGAGAAGATATGACAGCCACCTTCAAATATCTGAAGGGCTTTCACATGGAAAATGGAGCAAGCTTGTTTTCTCCTGTTCTGGAGGGCAGGTCTCGAACCCATGGCTTCAAGTTACAAGAAAGGAGATTCCGACTAAACATCAGGAAGAACTTTGTGAAAGTAAGAGCTGATCAACAGTGGAAAGGAGTCCACCTCAGGAGATCGTGGACTCTCCTTCCTTGAAGGTTTCTTAGCAGAGGTTGGACGGCCATCTGCCATGGATGCTTCAGCTGAGATTCCTGCATTGCAGGGGGTTGGGCTAGATGACCCCAGAAGTCCCTTCCGACTCTACAATTCTATGATTCTATGCTTCCATGATGGGAGGACACAGGAGGAGATGTGTGCAAAATTATGGTGGGGAGACGGGATAGAGAAGGTTGGTATTTTTCTCCTTCGGGTCGTGCAGGAATTCTGGGTCACCCAATAAAATTGGATTGGCAGCGTTTGCTGGATTTGCTGCCAACATGTTGGGGGTCACCAGCTTTAACGTTTTTTTTTTTTTTTAAGAGAATGGGCAAGTGCAGGATGAAGGATGAGAGACCCACCAGTGGTGACCGGTTGCGACAACAACTGTCTGGAACCTCCAGGTTCTCCCACTTTTAGCAAGCTCAGCTGGTGGCCACCGCCAGGAATGAAATGGAAGAAAAACAAGAGGGAGGTGGCAGCAAGCTCAGGGAAATCTCCAGGTTTGCAGAACTACCAAACATCTGGGAGGTGGGATGGAGAAGACCCAACAGGTGTAACCCCCTCTCCCAAACAACCAATGAGAACTGAGCATGCTGGAATGGAAAAAGAGCATTGGCAATGGGATGGAATGGAGTTCTGGTAGAGGGTCCAGCTAGCTGGCTGGCTCAACAGGAGCACTGCACATTGCGTCATTTTCCTGCAGGTCCCTCCTGTACCTCTGAATAGCAGCTATTAAGGACATTGTAGGGGGGTTGGGCTATATGACCTTTGGGGGACCCCTTCCCACTCTGTGACTCTATGGAACAGGTTTGGGGCAGAGCTGATGCCTTCACGCCCTTTCTGAGGACTTCCCAGAAGCGAGTGGCTGTCTACCTTAGGGAATAATAATAATAATAATAATAATAATAATAATAATAATAATAATAATAAATAAATAAATAAATAAATAAATAAATAATTTATTATATATAACCCGCCCATCTGGATGGGTTTCCCCAGCCACTCTGGGTGGCTCCCAACAGAATAATGAAACATCAGTCATTAAAAACTTCCCTAAACAGGGCTGCCTTCAGATGTCTTCTAAAAGTCAGATAGTTGTTTATTTCCTTGACATCTGATGGGAGGACATTCCACAGGGAGGGTACCACGACTGAGAAGGCCTGGTATCCTGTAACCTCACTTCTCGCAATGAGGGAACTGCCAGAAGGCCCTCGGAGCTGGACCTCAGTGTCTGGGCAGAACGATGGGGGTGGAGACGCTCCTTCAGGTATCCTGGGCCTTTGAGGCTGTTTAGGGCTTTAAAGGTCAACACCAACTCTTTGAATCATACTCAAAAACGTCCTGGGAGCCAATGTAGGTCTTTCAAGACTGGTGTTATGTGGTATCGGCGGCCGCTCCCAGTCCCCAGTCTAGCTGTCGCATTCTGGATTAGTTGTCGTTTCCAGGTCACTTTCAAAGGAAGCCCCACATAGAGCGCATTGCAGTAGTCCAAGCGGGTGATAACTAGCATACTAACTCTTCAGTTTTTCTATCTCAAGAAGCTGCAGCCCAGTTGCTGACAGGAGCAAGGCCTTATCAGGATCACACACCTGTGCCTGCTGCCCATTCGCTACCTGGCCAGGGTCGAGGTGTTCCTGCTAGTATATAAAACCCGTAACAACTTAGGGCAATGTTTACTTATGAGATCGCCTTCTACCACATGCACCCCCATGACAGCTTTGATCAAGGGATCAGGCATATTACATAATGCCAGTGGGCGATTTGTAAGAAATCAACATTTTAGTGTGGCAGAACTTTGGAACTCCTAGCCTATAGACGCCAGGCAGGTGCCTTCACTGTACTCTTTTTGTCCCCTGCTAAAACCATTTTTGTTTGGACAAGCCTACCTATATATGTTTAGGAACATATATAGTTTTTAGCCTATATGTTCCTTAACCTTTCGAATGCCTTAAATCATTGTTGTTGCGTTTCCTTATTGTTTTATTATTATTATTTTGTACACCAATTTTTTTGCAGCCGAGGGACTATATATATGTTATGCAATGAATAACGAATAAGGAGCAGGTTTGGGGTGCCGTGAAAAAGGCTTATCAGACCCGCTGTGAACAATCCCTCAGGGGGTTTCTGTCCCCTTTGAAATTCAGGCCCATAAGCAACTTTGCTTCATTCCAGCAAGAAGGATAACTTCCCTTTGAGACTGTGTTCCCTGGGGGTAAGTCGCCAGCTGAATTTTCTGCTTCAGACACTAACCTCCTTTCACCATCCTTTCTGGCATATGAAACCTCACCTTCTGCAGTGAGAAGGGAGCTAAACCAGGTCAGGTGTTGCTCAGGTACAGAGGCAAGCTGTCGGATGGCACAGAGTTCTTCGGCGGGGGGAGACACCCACCTACTGCATGAAGTGTTCTGTGTGGATTCCAGAAGCTCTCTTAACAGGAATAAACTCCCCCCCCCTCAATAGCCCCTTTGTTGGCGTGCTTTCCCTCCGCGGAACAATGCTGTGTGACTCAGAAGCTGGCGGCCTTTTCCTGGAAACCATCGTGCGCGTGACTCTCCGCCGGAAGGAGCGCAAAGCCCAAATTGGCATGCCGTCCTAGCCTCCACGCCTTGGGGAGAGGCGCCGCGCGACGCAATTCATAAAACCACTAAAATAGAAGAATTGTAATCAAGCAAATGAATAATTGGGATTAATAATGCAATGGGATAATAAAGCTCTTGCCAGGGAATTAGGCAGCCGTGCTTCCGTCAGCACAGATGTCTGCTCAGGTTTTGCCTTCCGTGGTGCGTGTCCCTCGGTCGCAGGCAGCAAAGAAAAGGAGGGGGGTCCCCTCTTTAGAGTTGGGGGGGGGCTTCCAGTCCCCTGCTGCATCGGTGATAAGCTGCAGAGTCTCCTCTCAGTCCTTTCTGTGGGTGGCAGGGAGAATTATTGAAATATAGACAAACATATATACAGTGGTACCTCGGGTTACATATGCTTCAGGTTACATGCGCTTCAGGTTACAGACTCCGCTAACTCAGAAATAGTACCTTGGGTTAAGGACTTCGCTTCAGGATGAGAACAGAAATCGTGCGGCGGCAGCGGGAGGCCACATTAGCTAAAGCGGTGCTTCAGGTTAAGAACAGTTTCAGGTTAAGAACGGACCTCCAGAACGAATTAAGTACCGTATTTTTTGCTCTATAAGACTCACTTTTTCCCTCCTGAAAAGTAAGGGGAAACGTGTGTGCATCTAATGGAGTGAACACAGGCTGCGCAGCTATCCCAGAAGCCAGAACAGCAAGAGGGATTGCTGCGCAGCGAAAGCAGCGATCCCTCTTGATGTTCTGGCTTCTGAGTTGCAGAATGTTTTTTTTCTTGTTTTCCTCCTCCAAAAACTAGGTGCGTCTTATAGAGCAGAAAATACGGTACTTAACCCGAGGTACCACTATACCCATATACATACACAGGGTGTTCAGACTGTTAGATGAGGGGTGGTATCTCTGGTGGGGACCACGTTGTGGTGCTTCTGGGGTAGTTTGCCCACCTTTGGTCTGCCACAGCTCTCACCTGTGGCCCCTAGAAGCTGTCAGCAGGCGACAGCGGCCACAATCCCAGGAAACGGCTTCGACTGGCTGGCTAAACCAGGGTAGGGGAGCCAACGGGGCTTAAACGCTTAGGGTTTGACTCTAGCACACTGTTTCTCAACCCGTGGGTCCCCAGATGTTGTTGGACTACAACTCCCATCATTCCTAGCCGGCATGGCCAGTGGTCAGGGATGATGGGAGTTGTAGTCCAACAACACCTGGGGACCCACAGGTTGCAGATGGGAGCGGACAAGACCAAAAGTGGGTCCCACAGTCAAGGAAGCAGTTTCTGCACCTGGGAAGGGAGCCCATCGAGGAGAAGGAAAACACTGACCCTAAACCTCCTCTGCCTTCTGGAATATGTTTGGCAGAAGAAAAGGCTAAGGAATAAAAGGTAAAGGGACCCCTCATAGGTAAGTCCAGTCGCCGACGACTCTGGGGTTGCGGCGCTCATCTCGCTTTACTGGCCAAGGGAGCCGGTGTTTGTCCGCAGACAGCTTCCGGGTCATGTGGCCAGCAGAACTAAGCTGCTTCTGGCAAACCAGAATAATAAATAACTTTCCTGTTCTAACCTAAGGTAACTGTTGTTGTTGTTTAGTCATTTAGTGGTGTCCGCCTCTTCGTGACCCCCTGGACCAGAGCACGCCAGGCACTTCTGTCTTTCACTGCCTCCCGTAGTTTGGTCAAACTCATGCTGGTAGCTTCGAGAACACTGTCCCACCATCTCGTCCTCTGTCGTCCCCTTCTCCTTGTGCCCTCCATCTTTCCCAACACCAGGGTCTTTTCCAGGGAGTCTTCTCTTCTCATGAGGTGGCCAAAGTCTTGGAGCCTCAGCCTCAGGATCTGTCCTTCCAGGGAGCACTCAGGGCTGATTTCCTTCAGAATGGAGAGGTTGGATCTTCTTGCAGTCCATGGGACTCTCAAGAGTCTCCTCCAGCACCAGAATTCAAAAGCATCAATTCTTCGGCGATCAGCCTTCTTTATGGTTCAGCTCTCACTTCCATACATCACTACTGGGAAAACCAGAGCTTTAACTAAAAGGGCCTTTGTTGGCAAGGTGATGTCTCTGCTTTTTAAGATGCTGTCTAGGTTTGTCACTGCTTTTCTCCCAAGCCTAAGCTAACGAGTCTAGAGGAAACGCGGGCAGCCGTGCTCCCTCCTTTGTTTTCACAGTATAGAAGGAGGAAGAGGAAGTCTGCCCAAACTTCAAAGGATAGAGAGGTCAGCAAAGAGGTCAAAGGGACAGGGACAATCCAGGGAACTGAAGGTCCCTTATAAGGAAGGAGATTCTGACTAAACATCAGGAATAACTTTCTGAACGGAAGAGCCGTTTGGCAGTAGAACAGCCTCTCTCGGGAGCTTGTGGACTCTCCTTCCTTGGAGATTTTAAAGCAGAGATGCTTAAGCTGAGATTCCTGCATTTCAGGGGGTTGGACTAGATGACCCTTGGGTTCCCTCCCAACTCTAAGATTCTGTGATTCTATTATTTGGGACATGTGCAGAGGAGGACAACCCAGATGACCAAGAGTCTGGAAACCTAGCCTTGTGAGGAAGGGTTGAAGGAGCTGGGTATGTTTAGCCTGGAGAAGAGGAGACTGAGAAGTGATATGAGAGCCATCTTCAAATCTCTGAAGGGCTTTCCCATGGAGGAGGGAGCAAACTTGTTTTCTCCTGCTCTGGAGGGTAAGAGCTGTGTTTGACTATAGAACAGACTCTCCTTCGCTGGAGGTTTTTAAACAGATGTTGGGCGGCCACAGGTCAGGGCTACCTTAGCTGGGACTCTTGCATTGCAGAGGGCTGGACGGAAGGAATGGATTTCTGTGCAGTCAGTTTGAAACTGACCCCAAATCCCCATTTTTCCTCCTCCAAGGGAGCGTTTCTAAAATGCATTAACTTGAGCTTTTCAAGCTCAGGAAGCTTGAGCTTGAGTCAATGTATAAACAGAAAACCCAGCTGTATAAACAAGTGCTCAAAGCCCTCTCTTTTATCAGTCCGTGACGGCAATGAGTGGCCTTGCCAGTTCCAGTAGAGCAGGGATGGCACGTCCTGACCACAAAGACCACAAAGACGCACAGACCTTGTCAAGTCTGACAAGAGACCCGGGAACGGCGCCAGGAGTTGGTGACCTCCTGCCCCAAGATAAGAGTATAGGAACAGGAATAACCTTTTATGGTCAAGAGTGCCGGAACAGGAACATCTGTTTATGGTCATGGATGTCAACTTACGTGTATAAGCTGACGTGGTTGGATTCCTGGGGAAGGGGGGAGAGGGTGCCTGGAGGATATATATATATATATACTGCATGAAATTTCTCATTTCTTTGGACTTCCTGTGGACTGACCATGCAAGTGCCTTCTGCTATCCGGAGAGCAGAATAAACTCTTTCTCTGAATCAACCTCGGTGTCATTTGACTTCCTTCCTCCCGTCCGGTAGCAACGTAGACCCCACCAGTCGGTAAAGTCTAAGAAGGCTACAGGACTAGATTTCCACTGAGGTCCCTTCCAAATCTGCAATTCTCTCATTCTATTTTAACCCTACGTGGCACGTCTTTCTGCAAGCTGAGCTGCACCCAGACTTCCAGCAGGCATTCCCAGCCCTAACAGGAAATGGCTAGAACCCAAGACCTCAGCTCCCCACCCCGCCAGGCCTGTGTGTCTGCCTTTATCACATTGCACACTTGCTGAATGCGCGCCAATTTCATGCCAGCTTCATTCCAGAGACAGGCTGTTTAGAAGCCGACTTGGCCTCCCGGGTTTGCTTGGCAGCCCGAACTGACATGAAGATTGTCACATATTAGCTGTTCTCGAGGTGAGGCTGAGCAGGGTCCCGGGGCAAAGCCTGGCATGCGATCTCCCTCTGGGAGGAGGGCAGGACACCCTTGAACTCATCCCAAGTGGCGGCGCCAGTCCCCCAGGACCAGAGGGGGTGAGCCCGAACCCCAAAGCAGCCATCCGGAAAGGAGTCTGCCTGTTGCAGCACTGAGTGAGTTGGTGTTCTGGACTTGCTCTCCCCCCCCCCCATTGGAGCAATGGCTCAAGCAGGGATACAGCGCCCCCTTCTGGTAGGTAACTCTCTTTCCCATTCTCACACTGTCCTGTCCTGGGATGAAGTATTCCTCCAATATGAGTTCAGAGGTGGAAGGTATGCATAGGACACAGTCAGAAAATGCTCTACCGCTGAGCTGTGAGTCTTTCCTTTTGAAAAAGAGATGATGTACAGATGGCACACAACACCAGTGCAGTTAGGGAAAATGTACAAAACTAGTTCAAATATATGTTGGAAGCGTAAGGAAAACGAGGGGACGTTTTATCATATGTGGTGGGATTGGAAGGTAATTAAAAAATTCTGAATAAAAAAATTCCTTCCTGTAGCACCTAAAAGACCAACTAAGTTAGTTCTTGGTATAAGCTTTCGTGTGCATGCACACTTCTTCAGATACACTGAAACAGAATTTTTTTATTTTGACTATGGCAGACCAACACGGCTACCTATCTGTAAAAAATTCTGGGAAATGATATACAACGAATTGAAGAAAATGTTCCATTTAACATTTGTTTAAAAACCTGAAGCATTTTTATTAGGGAGTGTAGCGAAAGATCTGCCAAAAAAAGCTGAAGAACATCTTCATGTATGCAACAACGGCCGCGAGAGTTCTGGTAGCACAAGGATGGAAGACTGAAGAAACCCCAACTAAAGAATCATGGCAAGAAAAATTGATGGACTATGCAGAACTGGCAAAACTGACATATAAGCTACGGGACAAGGATAACTGTGACTTTAAGGATGAATGGGAACCTTTTACAAGGTATTTGAAGACGCAACAAAGCGAACTGGACTCCTTGGCTGGTTTTGAATAAACTTTCATAAACTTTTTATTGATAATCAGCTAAATAGTTTGAGGATCTATGCAGCTGTGTAACATGCAGAAAACAGCATTTTTAGAGAAATCAAAGACTGGAACTGAGGGAAGTTGGGGGTGGGGGTGGGTTTTTTGGGGGGAGGGACAAAAAATGAGGGGGAACAAGGATGATATGTTTTTGGATAATATGTCTTGTTTTAATTTTGAATAAAAAAAAATTAAAAAGAGAGCACAAGGTTCTAGTCCTCATCGACAAACAGCTGATTTAAATAAGAACAGAGGAAGCTGTCTAATCAGACCACTGGTCCATCGAGTTCAGTAGCATCCTCCCTGACTTACAGCAGATTTCCAGAGGATGTTCCCAGCCTTATATATAACCGGGGATGCTCTGCATTCCAAGCAGATGTCCTAGCACTGAGCTGAAGCCCTTTCCCAATACATTGCTGCTCTGGGTGTGGTTGGCATCCATCTGCCTTGAGAGACAATGGAGTACGCCTCCGGGGGTGAAGTCAAACTGCTGCTTTAGCAGCTCTGAAGTGACCCCTCAAGCCTGGGCAGCGTGCCCAGATGACAAGACCTGCCCCCCCCCCTCGGCCTCACTCATGGGGCCCAAAAGAAAGAAGAGCAAGACATTTGGCACCAGCTTGGCAGCGGGAGTTGCTGGAAGGAGGAGTACAAGGCGCCACCCAACTGTCTTAGGGACTCCACTCCAGATTGGTGTAGGGTTTACTCCTTAGCGGGACACGGGTGGCACTGTGGTCTAAACCACTGAGCCTCTTGGGCTTGCCATTCAGAAGGTCGGCGGTTTGAATCCCCGTGACGGGATGAGCTCCCATTGCACCATCCCAGCTCCTGCCAACCTAGCAGTTTGAAAGCACGTCAAAGTGCAAGTAGATAAATAGGTACCACTCCGTCGGGAAGGTAAACGGCATTTCCATGCGCTGCTCTGGTTTCGCCAGAAGCGGCTTAGTCATGCTGGCCACATGACTTAGAAAGCTGTCTGTGGACAAACGCCAGCTCCCTCGGCCTGTAAAGCAAGATAAGTGCTGCACCCCATAGTTACCTTTGACGGCGCTGTGGGTTAAACCACAGAGCCTAGGGCTTGCTGATCAGAAGGTTGATGGTTTGAATCCCCGCGACGGGGTGAGCTCTCGTTGCTCGGTCCCAGCTCCTGCCAACCTAGCAGTTCGAAAGCACATCAAAGTGCAAGTAGATAAAAAGGTACCACTCCAGCAGGAAGGTAAACGGCATTTCCGTGCACTGCTCTGGTTTGCCAGAAGCGGCTTAATCATGCTGGCTACATGACCCGGAAGCTGTACACCGGCTCCCTCAAGCGCCGCAACCCCAGAGTCGGCCACAACAGGACCTAATGGTCAGGGGTTCCCTTTACCTTTAACCATCCAGGGGTCCTTTACCTTTACCTTTTACCTTGCACTCCTAGGCAGGAAGGAGGTTGGAGTCTTTCTGGCCTTCCAGACCCAGAAGGACTCCCATTCCCATCATTCCCGGTTCTGTTAACCAGGCTGGCTTCTGTGGCTGATGGGAGTTGGAGTCCAACCATATCCGCAGGGCTGCTGGTTTCCCCTGCCTGCGTTGGGGCCAAGTTTCTGTCAAAATAATTGCAGCCCTTGCTGCGTCGCTCACCTGTCCCTTGGATGCCAGTTGTCTCGAAAAACACAACACTTAGCATGCCATTACTTCCGTTGGGTCTTTGGAAGAACATTTAAATGAAACATCTCATTTTGGGGGGTGAAGGCAGGCAAGGAGGGACACCCCCCCTCGCCGCATCTGCAATCCCACCTCAAAGACCGGTCTGAGTATCCAGCACATTTCTTATTCTCTGCGGCATTTTAAAGAAACCAAACTCCTGCTCTTGAGCCATAAAACTGATTTTCATGGGTCCTTTACCTTTCTTTTTATTTCTTTATATTTTACCCTCCAACATTTCTCCAGTGAAAAGGGGGACGTTCCATGGAAAGGCGGGACATTCTGGGATCAAATCAGAAACCGGGACAGCTTCTGTAAATCTGGGACTGTCCCTGGGAAATAGGGGCATTTGGAGGGTCTGTACACAACAGCTGCAATGATTGAGGTTGAATCCTGACAAGACAGAAGCACTGTTCTTGGGGGATGGGGTGGGTGGGGGTGGGGGACTCCCTGGTCCTGAATGGGGTAACTGTGCCCCTGAAGGACCAGGAGCGCAGCCTGGGAGTCATTTTGGACTCACAGCGGTCCATGGAGGCGCAGGTCCATTCTGTGTCTACCAGCTCCATCTGGTACACAGGATGAGACCCTCCCTGCCCGCGGACTGTCTCCCTAGAGTGGAACATGCTCTGACTATCTCCCGCTTGGACTACTGTAATGCGCTCTACGTGGGGCTACCTTTGAAGGTGACCCGGAAACTGCAGTTAATCCAGAATGTGGCAGCTAGACTGGTGACTGGGGGTGGCCACCAAGACCACATAACACCGGTCCTGAGAGATCTGCATTGGCTCCCAGTACGTTTTCGAGCAGAATTCAAAGTGTTGGTGCTGACCTTGAAAGCCCTGAACGGCCTCGGTCCAGTAGACCTGAAGGAGCCTCTCCACCCCCATCGTTCTGCCCGGACACTGAGGTCCAGCGCCGAGGGTCTTCTGGCGGTTCCCTCACTGCGAGAAGTGAGGTTATAGGGAACCAGGCAGAGGGCCTTCTCGGTAGTGGCGCCTGCCCTGTGGAAAACCCTCCCATCAGATGTCAAGGCAATAAATAAGTATTTTACTTTTAAAAGACAACTGAAGGTGGCCCTATTTAGGGAAGTTTTTAATGTCTGATGCTGTAAAGTGGTACCTTGGGTTAAGTACTTAATTCGTTCCGGAGGTCCGCACTTAACCTGAAACTGTTCTTAACCTGAAGCACCACTTTAGCTAATGGGGCCTCCTGCTGCTGCCACACTGCCGGAGCACGATTTCTGTTCTCAACCTGAAGCAAAGTTCTTAACCTGAAGCACTATTTCTGGGTTAGCGGAGTCTGTAACCTGAAGCGTATGTAACCTGAAGCGTATGTAACCCGAGGTACCACTGTATTGTTTTTAACACATGATTGGAAACCACCCAGAGTGGCTGGGGAAACTCAGCCAGATGGGCGGGGTATAAATAATAAATTATCATCATCATCATCATCATCATCATTCTGCATCCACTTTCACTGTCAGAGATTGCAATGCTTCCGAATGCCAGGACCCGTAAACTGCAGGAGCTCTCGTGCTCAGATCCGGCTGGCTCCTTTCCCCACAGGCAACTCTTTGGCCACTTGAGAACAGGAAGCTGGGCTAGATGGGCCCGATCTGGCACGCTCTCCTTATGTTCTTATGCAGGGACCTCAGGACAGAAGGCAAAGTCACAGGCTGGAATCAAATGGTTTTTGTTGGACTTGGAAGAGAGGAGGCTGGGGAGATCACCTGGTCAGTCGCTGACCTCCTTCCGCTCGCCATCTCCCTGGAGCTGCTCTTATCATCTCTGCATCCCTCCAGGTGAATGCGCAGGCCAAGGTACCGTGCGGAGATAAGAAAGGGCAGGATGCGGCCACACGCAACGCCA
Organism: Podarcis bocagei; assembly: GCF_964188305.1. NCBI lineage: Eukaryota > Metazoa > Chordata > Lepidosauria > Squamata > Lacertidae > Podarcis > Podarcis bocagei. The sequence continues at coordinate 2,967,261 of NC_138132.1, read as the reverse complement.
AGAGGGAGCGGGTGGAAGAGGAAATAACAGAGCCACAGCCGAGACTAAACCCCACGGTTAATGCTGGCTTATTGTTTAGTTGCACCGGGATTTGCCTTTTTTTAGGTTTCATTTCCAGGTCGACTTGGGTTTTATAGGAGATTTTGAGCTAAATTGCGGGGGCGGGGGGTGTCCCTCCAAAAGCAGGCAAGACATTCTCACAAAATAAGTAAGAATTGCCACAGCAGCAGGAGACAGCAGGATAAATAGAGGCAGGTGGGCAGGTAGACCCACCTGGATTTCTAGAAATTATTATTATCACCGTATTTATTCAAATGTAATGCACACCTTTTATGGCCAAATCACGATGTGAAAATTAGGGTGCACATTAGATTTGATGGCACCTTAGATACTTTTGGGGGGTTTCAAGGTTTTGAAAATTTAGGTGCACATTAAATTTGATGGTGCATTAGATTCGAGTAAGCACGGTATTAATTGCATTTTCATCCCACCTGGATTTCTCTCCCTTCTCATTTAATCTCTCCCTTCTCATTTAATCTGCACAATAATCCTGCGAGGTAGGCTAAGAGATGCAGTGAGCGGCCCAACGTCACCCAGTGAGCAACGTGGGGATCTTAGAAAATCAAAACTTTTTTCGAAGAGCAAAAAAAGAGGACACTATTCAAGGCAAAAAAAAAAAAAAAAAAGCAGAGACATCCCCTTGCCGACAAAGGTCCGTATAGTTCAAGCTATGGTTTATCCCAGTAGTGATGTATGGAAGTGAGAGCTGGGCCATAAAGAAGGCTGATCGCCGAAGAATGGATGCTTTTGAATTCTGGTGCTGGAGGAGACTCTTGAGAGTCCCACGGACTGCAAGAAGATCAAACCTCTCCATTCTGAAGGAAATCAGCCCTGAGTGCTCACTGGAAGGACAGATCCTGAAGCTGAGGCTCCAAGACTTTGGCCACCTCATGAGAAGAGAAGATTCCCTGGAAAAGACCCTGATGTTGGGAAAGATGGAGGGCACAAGGAGAAGGGGACGACAGAGGACGAGATGGTTGGACAGTCTTCTCAAAGCTATCAGCATGCGTTTGACCCAACTGCGGGAGGCAATGGAAGACAGGAGTGCCTGGCATGCTCTGGTCCAGGGGGTCATGAAGAGTCGGACACAACTAAACGACTAAACAACAACCACAACATTCAAGGCAAATAAATGCAATTTGTCTCGATTTTTACCCCTGAAAAAGAGGATGTGTCCTGGAAGAAGAGGACACATGGGAACCCTAAGGGCTGTTAGCTGTTTGCAATAATCGCTCAGTGAGCCCTCCTTTTCTTTTGCCTGAATAGCAGGGTAAAATTGGTTGCAATCCATTCACTGATGGAGCACCCATTGGCAAAGGCAGTCTGCCTCTCAATTTGATATGATACGATAATCTTTATTGTCATTGTCCCATACAGAACAACAAAATTGAAAAAAATCTACATCAGACATGCAAAACCAAAAAGCCTGCTATCCCAGCTATCCCAGCCTGTTAGCTCCCTAAAAACTCTGATACCCCATAATTAAATACAATCTACTCCCATAGAGACAAACTTACACTGTGTTTAGAACCAAAATTGCATTGGGATAGAAACTGTTTCTCAGGCGGCTAGTCCTAGTCTTTATAACCATGTGTCTTCTTCCAGAAGGCAGAAGCTGAAAGAGATCATTTCCAGGGTGCGCACTATCCTGCACTATCTCTGCAGCTTCCTTATGGCACCTGGAAGCGTAGATTTGATCCAAGGTGGGAAGAGTGCACCCAATTATTCTCTTCGCAGTCTTTACAACCCTGGACAGCATTGTTTTTTCCCTGACCGTGCAGCTCCCAAACCACACACACAGACCATACGTTAAGACACTCTCCACAGCACAATGGTAAAATGCCATCAACAGCTCCTTTGAGAGATTATTTTTCCGGAGGATTCTCAGAAAATATAACCTCTGCTGTGCTCTCTTCATTAGGTCTTTGCTGTTTTCTCCCCAGGTTAGGTCATCTTTCAACTCCATGCCCAGAAATTGAAGCACCAAGACCTGTTCCACACACTTCCCCTCCATAATGAGTGGCTGAATATTCAGTTTACATTTCCCAAAGTCCACAATAATCTCTTTTGTTTTCTTTAAGTTAAGGAGTAAGTTGGGACCAGAAAATGGGTGGGTTAAACCACAGAGCCTAGGACTTGCCAATCAGAAGGTTGGCGGTTTGAATCCCCGCGACGGGGTGAGCTCCCGTTCCTCGGTCCCTGCTCCTGCCCACCTAGCAGTTCAAAAGCAAATCAAAGTGCAAGTAGATAAATAGGCACCGCTCAGGTGGGAAGGTAAACGGCGTTTCCGTGCGCTGCTCTGGTTCGCCAGAAGCGGCTTAGTCCTGCTGGCCACATGACCCGGAAACTATACTCCGGCTCCCTCGGCCAATAAAGCGAGATGAGCGCCGCAACCCCAGAGTCGGCCATGACTGGACCTAATGGTCAGGGGTCCCTTTACCTTTACCTGGGGCCAGAAACAGAGGGGAGGCCGTGGCCCTTGCGCCCCCATTCTGAGCTTCTCCCAGAGACATCTGGCTGGCCCCTGTTGAAACAGAAGTCTAGGCTATACGTCCTGGCCTAGCTGGCAGCGGGGAAAGAGAGTATTCGCAAAACGTGTTTGACGGACGGATTAATGGAGCTGTCTCTGCAGGGAGAAGCACCCCCATCATCCCATCATCCGGCCTGGCCTCTTCCCTGCCATCTCTCCCCAACACTAGCTAGCTTCTTCCAGCCCACTATAGAGAGATATCCATTTCCTAGACACCTTGCCTTGAAATCTGGTAATAAGTGCAGTGGTCCGGAATAATGGTCCGCTAGTATTTCATCTGCGTGCTTCCCATTGTCTGAGAGCCTGTGTGCATCCCGGCCCTGACAAGCTATCAGTTCCCCTACCTTTATTTTAACCTCCCGGAGCTCCAGAGTTTCCCCCAACTCTAACCTGGGAGCCATCGTCTGATCTCAGCGGCAACGGAAGATTGCCACATTTCAAGAAGGAAAAATCCGGACACAAAAGTTGTTGAGCTTCCCTGTTATGTTGAACTCTTCCTTGTTCCCTCGACGAAAACAATGAGCATTTTGCCGGTTTTTCGAAATTCCCCTGGACACTAATTTCACTGTTGAAATCCCAGACATATGGCGATCCTCATGGCGTACAGACCACTGACAATTTTCTAGAAACCGCAGGTAAGTATCATTGGTCCATTGCGGCCTAGGACCCACATACCTACGGGACCGCCCCTCCTGGTCTGCCCCACGAAGGACCTTAAGGTCCACAAATGACAACACTTTGGAGGTCCCGAGCCTCAAGGAGGTTAGATTGGTTTCAACTAGGGCCAGGGCCTTTTCAGCACTGGCACCGATGTGGTGGAATGCTCTGTCACAAGAGACCAGGGCCCTGGGGGACTTGACATCTTTCTGCAGGGCCTGCAAGACAGAGCTGTTCCGCCTGGCCTTTGGTTTGGACTCAGTCTGACCCTTATGTTTCCCTCCCCTAATGGTTTTGATTTATCAGCTACTTTTAAAATGAGGCTGCATTTTAAATTGCATTTTAACCTGCATTTTAAATTGCCCCCCTTTTTTCCCCTACAGTGGTACCTCAGGTTAAGTACAGTGGTGCCCCGCAAGAAGAATGCCTCGCAAGACGGAAAACTCGCTAGACGAAAGAGTTTTCCGTTTTGGAGGTGCTTCGCAAAACGAATTTCCTATGGGCTTGCTTCGCAAGACGACAATGTCTTGCGAGTTCCTGCTGGGTTTTTTTTTCCTTCCCCCCCCCTTTTCTAAGCCGCTAAGCCGCTTATCAGCTGATCCGATCAGCAGATAAGCCGCTAAAAGCCGCTAAAAGCCGCTAAAAGCGCTAATAGCGCTAATCCGCTAATCCGTCAATGGGCTTGCTTCGCAAGACGAAAAAACCGCTAGACGAAGAGAATCACAGAACGGATTCTTTTCATCTTGCGAGGCACCACTGTACTTAATTCGTTCCGGAGGTCCATTCTTAACCTGAAACTGTTCTTAATCTGAAGCACCACTTTAGCTAATGGGGCCTCCTGCTGCCGCCGCTCCACCGGAGCACGATTTCTGTTCTCATCCTGAAGCAAAGTTAACCTGAAGCACTATTTCTGGGTTAGCGGAGTGTGTAACCTGAAGCGTATGTAACCTGAAACGTATGTAACCCGAGGTACCACTGTATTATGTTTTTACTGTGATTTTATTGGTGTTAGCTTCCCTGAGTCCGGCTCTGGCCAGAGAGGGCAGGGTATAAATAAAATTTATTATTATTATTACTATTAAGGGGGTGGGGAATCCACAAGTGACCGTAAAGGAATACATCTCCGGTGGTTTCCAGAAACTGAGATTCAGAAGTATTGCTGTCTCTGATTGTGACAGCAAGCAGGGCCATACTGGCTAGTGGATATTGACAGACTCCTCTTCCTCCATGAATTTGTACAATCCTATTTTAAAGCCGAAGACAGAAGTGCCTGGCATGCTCTGGTCCATGGGGTCACGAAGAGTCAGACACGACTAAACAACAACAACATTTTAAAGCCTGTTGTCTTTGTCCATGGAGTTTTCTGGGCAGGGATACTGGAGTGGCTTGCCGGTTCCTGCTCCAGGTGGATCACATTTGGTCAAAACTCTCCACTATGACCTGTTCATCTTGGGTGGCCCTGCACGGCATGGCTCATAGCTTCTCTGAGTTATTCAAGCCCCTTCGCCACGGCAAGGCAGTGATAAAGAAGGCTGATCGCCGAAGAATGGATGCCTTTGAATTCTGGTGCGGGAGGAGACTCTTGAGAGTCCCATGGACTGCAAGAAGATCCAACCTCTCCATTCTGAAGGAAATCAGCCCTGAGTGCTCACTGGAAGGACAGATCCTGAAGCTGAGGCTCCAAGACTTTGGCCACCTCCTGAGAAGAGAAGACTCCCTGGAAAAGACCCTGATGTTGGGAAAGATGGAGGGCGCAAGGAGAAGGGGACGGCAGAGGACGAGATGGTGGGACAGTGTTCTCGAAGCTACCAGCATGAGTTTGACCAAAGTGCGGGAGGCAGTGGAAGACAGGAGGGCCTGGCGTGCTCTGGTCCAGGGGGTCACGAAGAGGTGGACACGACTAAACAACTAAACAACAACATTTTAAAGCCATCTAGGTGAGCGGCCATCACTCCTGTGTTTAACATCCTGGGGCACACCCAGGGCCTTCTTAAGCATATCCGGCGCCACGGTGCAAAGCTCCCTCCCATTTCCCAGAGTTTTTTAGGGAGGACGGCGCTGCCGGCGGAGCTGGAGGAGGCGGTCAGTGGCTGGAGGGTGACTCCTACGGCAGGGAAAAGGCGGAGGCTGGACGTGGCGCCTTCCGGCTCAGCTGGCCACTTTGTGCCACGGTGGCCATGGCAGACGGAGGCTCCGGGCGCGGCGCTGCTTCGGTGAGGCATGGCAGAGGCGGGCGAGGGCGGTGAGTTGATGCCAGGAGGCGCCACATCCAGCCTCCGCCTGTGCTGGTCCCGAGGGCTAACCGTGTGGCAAGGTCCGAGTCCAGTCCGAGGTCAAGGGTGTGGTATGGAGGCTGTCCGTCAAAGCGGAAGCTGGGTCCAAGGCAGGGAGTCAGGAACTCTGGCAGAAGAGCAGGACAGGGTGCAGGCAGGAACAGGCTACCAACAATGTTGCTCCCTCAACCTGGAACTGGGCTGGCCGGCTTTTATCTGCCCTGAGGCATAGGGCAGCCCTGATTCTCTGGTGACTCGCCTTTCCTGGCCTTAAGGCGAGCACTCCTCCTGCGGGAACTTAGTTCCCTCTGCCTCTCTGCCCTGAGCCTCTGTAGCTCAGGAGAGGCTGGAGGGTTACTGGACCCAGAGGCAACCTCCTCTTCCTCTGATGGGGCTGAGAGTGGAGCACCTGCAGGCAATGGGTCCTCCATCACCTCAGGGGCCAGAGCAGACTCAGTTGGTGCCTGCACCTGAGGATCCAGCACAGGTGAGGACCCTTCAGGCTCATGCCTCAGCCCCGGCTCAGATGGTTCTGGAGGCAGGGACTCCTGTGCAGGCTGGGATTCCTCAGGTTCAGCCTCCAAGTCCGAATCCCAGGCCATCACACCGCCTCTTCCCTGGCGCCCTGGCGCCCCACACCACTAGCCTCTATGGGTAAGATGCACCTAGTTTTTCTGAAGGCCATATAAAGTCTTCCACTTGGGGATAGTATGGAACAGCAGCTGCCCCATAGATCGATATAAAACAGGCTTCGTGTTGAATTGGCAGTAAGAGAGAGCCTATGGTCATTCCAGCGTGGCAGAGCAGAATTCGAATCCAGGTCTCCCGTGTCCTAAGATGGGGATGGGGAGCCTGTGGACCTGCAGATGTTGTCAGAGACCCACCCCCATCAGCCCCAGCGTACAAGGAAGGGTGAGAATCATAACCCGAAAATATTTGGAAGCTACAGATTCTCCATTCTCTCTCTCATAGTTTAACCTGCTTCTTGACCATCTATCATCCTATAATCTTTTAATTTATCTCCTTCCAGTGCTCTTTTCTCATCTGTCCATCCACACACTTATGCATGTTACCTCGTCAGTCCAAATCACTCAGCGTCTCCATGCATCTTCCGCGACTGACATCCATCTTTCCAATCTCTTCATCGTGGTGTGGGAGGAAAGGAGGAGGCCGTCATGTTGGTAAGAAGGAGAGATGGTACCACACAGGGGTTAAGAGACAAGACCTGGTCACAACTCACCTCAGCAGCTCCACCCGCAATACGAGGACTATAATACTGGCCTACCTTGCAGGGATGTTTTGCAAGGATTGCATGAGATATTGTGTTGTCTATGAGTTCCATATATTGCTGCGACTGGTGGATACTCAGAGCCAGAGACAATACCCTCCTCTGAGGGGGACCCCACTATGTACTGAGATAAAGGGAACTCTGAATACCATGGCAGACACCCAGGGATTATGCATTTGGGAGCCCATCATCTCCTGACTGGTCTTGGCAGGAATGGCAAAGGTAAAGGGACCCCTGACCATTAGGTGCAGTCGTGGCTGACTCTGGGGTTGCAGCGCTCATCTCACTTTATTGGCCGAGGGAGCCGGCGTACAGCTTCCGGGTCATGTGGCCAGCAGGACTAAGCCACTTCTGGAGAACCAGAGCAGTGCACAGAAACGCCGTTTACCTTCCTGCCGGAGCGGTGCCTATTTATCTGCTTGCACTTTGATGTGCTTTCGAACTGCTAGGTTGGCAGGAGCAGGGACCGAGCAACGGGAGCTCACCCCGTCACGGGGATTCGAACCGCCGACCTTCTGATCCGCAAGTCCTAGGCTCTGTGGTTATCCCACAGTGCCACCCACATCCCGGCAGGAATGGTAAAAGGTAAAGGTAAAGGTACCCCTGCCCTTACGGGCCGGTCGTGACCGACTCTGAGGTTGTGTGCTCATCACGCTTAAGAGGCCGGGAGCCAGCGCTGTCCGAAGACACTTCCGGGTCACGTGGCCAGCACCAGCGTAGCGCACGGAAACACCATTACCTTCCCGCTACAAAGCGGTACCTATTTATCTACTTGCACTTTAGGGGTGCTTTCGAACTGCTAGGTGGGCAGGAGCTGGGACCGAACAATGGGAGCTCACCCCGCCGCGGGGATTCAAACCGCCGACCATACGATCGGCAAGTCCTAGGCACTGAGGTTTTACCCACAGTGCCACCCGTGTCCCGGCAGGAATGGTACACATATCTTATTCCCCCCCACCCCCCATTTTTTATTTCATGTGATTTACCCACTGCTCGGTTGTAATAAAAATCTTCAAAGCAGATTTTAAAAAAGGATTTTTTAAAAAAATCAGTAAGAAAAGTGAACACCAACAACTTAAAACATTCAAAGAGTTAATATAGCAATACAGTGGTACCTCGGGTTACATACTGTCAGAGCTGCTCGAAGATCCTAGCTCACAGAGGATCACGCTAGCCAGCGATCATTAAGTAAAAGTCTTTATTGAGTTACAGTTTCCATTCTCAAGCTGCTGCGTGCAACTCTACGTCTAGTAGCTAGATCGGCGAAGCTCCGTCTGATTCTCCGCCCCTTGTGCACCAACTTAATATCCTAGCCCTGCTCCACCTTTTCCGCCTGACTGTTCTCCTCTGGGTCCCTCTGCCCCCCGGGGTCTCTTCCTTCCGGGATTCTTCTGACGCTGACCCGGACCCTCCTGCCTCCTTGCGCCGGGCTTTAGGACCTGGCTCCCTTTCCGGGCTGCTTACTGCGCCACCTTCCTCTGCATTTGAACTTGGCGCGCGCGCCCAACCTTCCACTTTCCGCTTAACCGTTTCTTCGCTCCCCGATGGAGGTGTGGCCACTCCTGACTCATGCCCTCCCTCCTGTGGTGAGCTGCCAGCGCTTGCCCCCTGGCTCCCTTCCTCCTCCCTGCTCCCTAGCGGTGACGCTGGTCCCGATTTCCAACTGCTCTCCTCTGAGTCCCCTCTGGCTCTATCTTCCTGGGGTGCCCCCCTAAACTCCCCCCTTGCCCTGGCCACTGGTGCTCCTTTCTGTGAATCCTCTGATTCACTGGAAAGACTCAGAGATCTCGGGTCGTCGTCATCACTCATCTTTTCTTCTGCCTCCTCCCCTTCGCTCTCTGTTTCCTCCCTTGCCCTTGCCTCTGCTCCTAAACCCCTGACATCCATCCCCCCCTCGAAGCCCCCCATTCCCCCCTCCCCTCCTTCCGGTGCTGGAGCTGGGTGCTGCTGTTGCAAAGGGACGAACGTCGGATATCGGTCACTTCCCGTGGCGGGCCTCCATCTGAAGGCTCCCGGGTCTTCCTCCCTGCTCCCGTCGACGACGGTCACCTCCGCTTCCATCTCTGTGCCGCCGTGCTCGAAACCAGGGTCGTCCCCGAAAACGTCCATGTCCGTCTCTCCCTCACTTCCTCCTGGCGGCGTTGCTCGTCCTGGGCATTCCAGCCACTTTCTGCGGAACTGCTCCTCTGGTCTATCGTCCCACCAATACGAGGGTTCTGATGCAGATCCCGAGGGTGACCCCTCCGGGGAACAGACGTCTTGTGTCGGGTCCTCGTCCGAGTCGAACCCCCGGAAAGTGCTGGCCGAAAGCGTGGGCGTGAAAAGCCAGTCGTCGAAAAAGTCTGCTGGCATTGGTCTATGTGGGAAGAGGGCGTGAAACTCGTCTTTGAGTAGAGGTTCGTCCAAGGCGTAGCCCGGCACCCAGCTGTTCGCACTGGCCGGGGTGCCCTCCTTGGCGAGAAAGTATTCTACCCCCTCTTCCCCCCACCTGGAGTCCAAAATCTCCGTGACTTCGTTGATGCGCTCCTTCTGTGCCACTCCCGCGTGCCCTGTTCTGTCTCTGACCGGACTCGGCGCCGTTCCGGGTTCCTGGAACCTGTGCGGTGCCTTGTAGGGAGTGAGCACCGATCTGTGGAACACCGGATGCATTCTGGAACCCTCCGGAAGTGCCAGTCTGAAAGCTACCGGGTTGACCTGCTCTTCGACTTGGTAGGGCCCCAGTTGTTTATGCCCTAGTTTCTTCTTGGCCAACGACCTGGCCGGCACTGCGTGGGCTGCTAACCAGACCCAGTCTCCCACGTGGAGCTCTTCGCCAACCCTTCTGTGCTTGTCCGCTTGTACCTTGTATGCGTGTTTGGCCAGCTCCAGGTGGCGCCTCAGCTGATCGTGGACTTCCTGCAGCTCCGACGCGAACGCATCTGCTGTCTGCGGCTCCCCCTCCCCCATTCTTTCCAGTCCCGGGAAGGTTCTGGGGTGCCTCCCATTGTTGGCGAAGAACGGCGTGACCCCCGTGGACACGTGCTTCGTGTTGTTGTAGGCGAACTCGGCAAGCGGCAGGTAATCCACCCACGTCGCAGGCTGTTGATTTGCATAACATCTCAGGTACTGCTGCATGATGGCATTGACCCGCTCCGCTTGTCCGTTGGTCTGCGGGTGTCTCGCCGACGCCAGGTTGATCTTGACGTTCAGGAAGCCCATCAGCTTCTGCCAGAAATTCGAGATGAACTGCCGCCCCCGGTCGGACAGAATAGACCGTGGCAGACCGTGAACCTTGAACACGTGGTCTATGAACAGTTTGGCGGTTTGCTCCGCCGTGGCCACCTTCGCACACGGAATGAAATGTGCCATCTTGGAAAAGAGGTCCACCACCACCAGCACTGCCGTCTTGCCTCTCGAGCTGGGCAGATCTGTGACAAAGTCCAGAGCCACCCTTTCCCAAGGTTCGACCGGAGTTTGCAGCGGTTCCAACAGTCCGGCCGGCGGTCTGTGCACTGGCTTGGCCCTCTGGCAGGTGTCACACCTCGCCACGTAGTCTGCGACCTCCCCTCTCATTCCAGGCCACCAGAAATCCCTGGCTACTAATTCCACCGTCTTCTCCTTGCCAAAGTGCCCGGCCGTGGGCGCGTCGTGCAGCTGCTGCAGCACCTTGGCGCGAAGGTCGTCTCCCGGCACGTAGATGGCCCCTTTACGGATGAGCAATCCATCTCGTAACTGGAACCCGTCGGCCGCAGCCTTGCCCCTTCGCACCTCTGCCATCTTTGCTTGCGCGAAGGAGTCATCCTGCAACGCTCGTCGCACCGCCTCCAGGTCCACGGTGGCCGCGGCGCACGCCCACACTGTTGGTGCGAAGATGTGTATGGCGGCCGCTGGCGTTGCGTCCTCCAGATACTGTGGCTTACGGGAGAGGGCGTCCGCCATGATGTTAGTGTCCCCCGGGACATACTCTATGCGGAAGTCGAAGTTCGCAAAGAACTCAGCCCAACGTATCTGTCTCTGGTTTAGGAACTGTGCCGTGCGCCAGTGCTCCAGATTCTTGTGGTCCGTGCAAACCTGCACCGTGTGCTTGGCGCCGATCAGGAAGCGCCTCCACGCTTTGAACGCTGCATGAATGGCCAGCAACTCCCTGTCCCAGATGGTGTAGTTCTGCTCGGACTTGCTGAGCTTCCTGGAGTAAAACGCTCCCGGTCGCCACACCCCCTGCTGGTCCTTCTGCAGCAGGACCGCCCCCACGGCTCTGTCCGAGGCGTCTGTCTCCACCCTCATCGGCCTGCTGGGGTTGACATGAAGCAGCTGCTCTTCCGACGCGAAGAGACGCTTGAGTGCCTGAAAGGACTGCTCCGCCTGCTCCGTCCAAACGAACTTCTTTTTCTTGGAGCTAAGCGTGTCTGTGATGGCCGCTGTCTGCATAGCGAAGCCTTTGATAAACTTGCGATAGAAGTTCGCGAAGCCGACAAACCGTTGGACCTCCTTCCGGTTGCGTGGACTCTTCCAATCCAACACCGCTCGAACCTTGGCGCTGTCCATGGCGAGCCCCTTGTCAGACAGCTTGTAGCCCAGAAAGTCCACCTCCGTCACGTCAAATTGGCACTTCTCCAGCTTGGCGTAGAGCCTATGTTGCTTTAGCCTGCGCAGCACTTCCTTGACGTGCTCGTCATGCTCCTGCTGCGATTCCGAAAAGATCAGGATGTCATCTAAGAAACAGACGCACGTCTTGTAGAGAAGTCCCGCCAACACGTGATGCATGAAAGCTTGAAAAACGTGGGAGCCATTTTGCAATCCAAAAGGCATAACTCTATATTCGTAGGTCCCCAGTGGCGTGAACATGGCCGTCTTCCACTCATCTCCTTCCCGCATGCGAATGAGGTTGTACGCCCCTCGCAGGTCCAACTTGGTGAACACTTTTCCCTTCCGCACCTTCGCTAGGAGGTCGTCGATTCGGGGCATGGGGAAGTCCGATGGCTTGGTCCCACTGTTTAAAATGCGATAGTCCACGACCAGTCTTTTTTGGGGCGTGTCTCGCTTTTTAACAAAGAATACAGGACTGCCCCCCGCTGCCTTGGACTCTCGGATGAAACCGCGCTCCAAATTATGATCTATGAACTCCTTGAGTTCTTGCAGTTCGTCCTCTGACATGGAATACAGTTTCCCTTTAGGCAGCGCCGCCCCCGGCAGCAGGTCAATTTTGCAGTCATATGGTCTGTGAGGGGGTAGTCTGTCCGCCTCCTTTTCGCAGAAAACTTCCAAAAATTCCGCGTACTTGTGGGGAATCGCTTGCAGCGTGCCTAGCAGCAGCTGTGACTCCTCTTCCTCTCCTTCCTGCCGGGGCACGATGCAGTGTTCAGCACAAAAGGAAGAGCCGAAGATCAGCTGCCTCTGGTACCAAGCCAGCGTTGGGCTGTGCTTGTCCAGCCAACTCATTCCCAATACAATGGGCGTATCCGATAGTTGAGTGACATTGAAGCTGATGACTTCTTTGTGATTCCCAAGGCGCATCACCATCGGTGGCGTCTGCTTCACCACTTGCCCCCCTAGCAGCTCCCTGCCATCCACCGTGACAACCTGCAGGGGCAGTGTGGCCGGCAGCAACTGTATAGCGTGTTTGTCGACAAAGTCCTGCCCTATAAAGTCCGCATTGCTGCCCGAGTCCACGGTGATTGGCACGTCCATGGTGATTCCATTGGGCAGCTGGAGAGATGCAGTGAGCCTCACTACTGGTTTGGGCGGGAGGGGGTTCACGGGCTGTAAAATCTCTGGGGACTGCGTCACTAACACGTCTGGCTGGGCCCCAGTGCCTCTTCCTCCAGCCAGACTGCGTCGTTTCCCTGCTGTGGTCCACCTTGCTGCGTCGCTGCAGTCACCATTGCTGAGGCTGCAGTGAGCTTGTGGGGCCTCTGGGGACACTCTTTCGCCATGTGCCCTGGCTCCTCACAGACGTAACACTTCCTGTTCCCTCTAGGAGGCTTCGCTTTCACTGCTGCCGGTGCTAGGGCTCTGGTTGCTGACTGAGCCCTTGCACCTCCCACCTCCATAGGTTCCGCTCCTCCTCCTGGTGGAGGCGTGGATTGCGCCCGCGCTGCGTCTCTGGGAAGGAAGGAGGGGCCCCTGGCTGGTTCGCGCCCTCCACGCCCTTCGTCCCTGCTCCACGGACGTTCTTCCAGCCGCACCCCCACTGCCAGTGCCCTCTGAACGACCTCCTGGGTGGTCCGGGGTCTCTCCCCCCTCGCGATTTCATCTTTAATCGAGCTGTGCAGCCCCTCCCAAAAGAGGTCTCTCACAGGGGCCGAATCTCTGTCCCATTCCAGGGCACTGACCAAAGCGAAAAAGCGGGCATGATATTGCCTTACGCTGGCCCTCCCTTGCCTTAGTCCATGCACCTCCTTCCGGGCAAGATCCACGTCAATGCTTGATAAAAAACACCCATCCATCGCTTTAATAAAGGCATCCGCATCTTGGAGCGCTGGATCCTTATCTCTCCATAGATTGCGCAGCCATGCTTTAGCATCCCCATGCAAATGGGACATGATGAATCCCACCTTCTCTTGCTCATCTCTAAAGTCTTTATTCAGTAGTTGCAGTGCGCACAGTACATCTGCTCTAAAGTTGGGATACTGTTGCAGGTTCCCATCGAAGTGAGAGACCAGACCGCCTGTTCGTCTCGCCAACCCAATTCCCTCCTGTCTGGGTGTCTGCTTTGTAAGCACGTCTAACCTGACTTGGAGATCCCTGCAGGCGGCAGCTGCCTCCTCCTCTCTCTTCCGGGATGCGAGAGCCTCTGCATTCAGTTGTGACACTGCTTTTCTGAGTTCCTCTATCTGCTGCTCAGCCGTCATGTCGGCTGCCGTTCGTGAGCTCGCTGGTAGGCACCTGCTTCTCTCCCCTCCTCGAGGCTGTAGATGCCCACACTTGATGAGACGGAGCTTACTGTCAGAGCTGCTCGAAGATCCTAGCTCACAGAGGATCACGCTAGCCAGCGATCATTAAGTAAAAGTCTTTATTGAGTTACAGTTTCCATTCTCAAGCTGCTGCGTGCAACTCTACGTCTAGTAGCTAGATCGGCGAAGCTCCGTCTGATTCTCCGCCCCTTGTGCACCAACTTAATATCCTAGCCCTGCTCCACCTTTTCCGCCTGACTGTTCTCCTCTGGGTCCCTCTGCCCCCCGGGGTTTCTTCCTTCCGGGATTCTTCTGACGCTGACCCGGACCCTCCTGCCTCCTTGCGCCGGGCTTTAGGACCTGGCTCCCTTTCCGGGCTGCTTACTGCGCCGCCTTCCTCTGCATTTGAACTTGGCGCGCGCGCCCAACCTTCCACTTTCCGCTTAACCGTTTCTTCGCTCCCCGATGGAGGTGTGGCCACTCCTGACTCATGCCCTCCCTCCTGTGGTGAGCTGCCAGCGCTTGCCCCCTGGCTCCCTTCCTCCTCCCTGCTCCCTAGCGGTGACGCTGGTCCCGATTTCCAGCTGCTCTCCTCTGAGTCCCCTCTGGCTCTATCTTCCTGGGGTGCCCCCCTAAACTCCCCCCTTGCCCTGGCCACTGGTGCTCCTTTCTGTGAATCCTCTGATTCACTGGAAAGACTCGGAGATCTCGGGTCGTCGTCATCACTCATCTTTTCTTCTGCCTCCTCCCCTTCGCTCTCTGTTTCCTCCCTTGCCCTTGCCTCTGCTCCTAAACCCCTGACACATACGCTTCAGGTTACAGACTCCGCTAAGCCAGAAATAGTACCTTAGGTTAAGAACTTTGCTTCAGGATAAGAACAGAAATCGTGCTCCGGCGGCGCGGCAGCAGCGGGAGGCCCCATTAGCTAAAGTGGTGCTTCAGGTTAAGTACAGTTTCAGGTTAAGAACGGACCTCCAGAACGAATTAAGTTCTTAACCCGAGGTACCACTGTAGACTGAAAGCAGATTAAAACTTGCACCAAATGTTAACTTGGAAACACAGCTGTTCTTTGGTCTGATAGTGATGAATCTGGGTGTTGTTGTTTAGTCGTGTCCGACTCTTCGTGACCCCCTGGACCAGAGCACGCCAGGCACTCCTGTCTTCCACTGCCTCCTGCAGTTGGGTCAAACTCATGCTGGTAGCTTCAAGAACACTGTCCCACCATCTCGTCCTCCATCATCCCCTTCTCCTTGTGCCCTCCATCTTTCCCAACATCAGGGTCTTTTCCAGGGAGTCTTTTCTTCTCAGGAGGTGGCCAAAGTCTTGGAGCCTCAGCTTCAGGATCTGTCCTTCCAGTGAGCACTCAGAGCTGATTTCCTTCAGAATGGAGAGGTTGGATCTTCTTGCAGTCCATGGGACTCTCAAGAGTCTCCTCCAGCACCATAATTCAAATGTCTCAATTCTTCGGCGATCAGCCTTCTTTGTGGTCCAGCTCTCACTTCCATACATCACTACTGGGAAAACCATAGCTTGAACTATACAGACCTTTGTTGGCAAGGTGATGTCTCTGCTTTTTAGGATGCTGTCTAGGTAGGCTTGTTTTTAGCAGGTGCCGAAAAGTGTGCAGTGAATGTGCTTGCCCGATATCAATAGGCAGGGAGTTCCGAAGGGTAGCTGCTGCCGCACTGAAAGATCAAGGCCTCTCTTGCAAAATTCCAAGCTCAGGCCTCTGGCTGCCTCATTAATACTGTGGATTTATGAATGATGCAAGCCTGGCGCTGCAGGCGAGGCGAAAGCACCGCCGTCCCTCTCCCCCTCCCTCTCCCACAGCCATTAGCATCTGATTTGTGAGGCCGCGTGGCTGGCGCGTCTGTTTTAAAGGCTGTTCCTCCAGCCCCTCAGGTACCCATGAAAATCAGTTTTACGGCTCAAGTGCAGGAGTTTGGCTTCTTTAAAAGGCAGCAGAGAAGGAGAAATGGGCTGGATAATCAGGCCGGTCTTTGAGGTGGGATTGCAGATGCGGCGAGGGGGGGGGGTGTCCCTCCTTGCCTGCCTTCACCCCCCAAAATGAGATGCTTCATTTAAATGTTCTTCCAAAGACCCAACCAAAGTAATGGCATGCTAAGTGTTGTGTTTTTTGAGCCAACTGGCATCTAAGGGACAGGTGAGCGACGCAGCGAGGGCTGCAATTATTTTGATAGCAACTTGGCCCCAACGCAGGCAGGGGAAACCAGCAGCCCTGCGGATATGGTTGGACTCCAACTCCCATCAGCCTCGGAAGCCAGCCTGGTTAACGGAACCGGGAATGATGGGAATCGGAGTCCTTCTGGGTCTGGAAGGCCAGAAAGACTCCAACTTCCTTCCTGCCTAGGAGTGCAAGGCAAACGGTAAAGGACACCTGGATGGTTACATCCGGTCAAAGCTGACTATGGGGTGCAGCGCTCATCTCGCTTTACAGGCCAAGGGAGCCGGCGTTTGTCCACAGACAGCTTTCTAAGTCATGTGGCCAGCAGGACTAAACAACTTCTGGCGCAATGGAACACCGTGATGGAAACCAGAGCAGCGCACGGAAACGCCATTTACCTTCCCGCTGCAGTGGTACCTATTTATCTACTTGCACTGGTGTGCTTTCGAACTGCTAGGTTGGCAGGAGCTGGGACAGAGCAACAGGATCTCACCCCGTTGCAGGGATTCGAACTGCTGACCTTCTGATTAACAAGCCCAAGAGGCTCAGTGGTTTAGGCCACAGCGTCACATGTGTCCATGTGTTGTTAGGGCAAGGAGAGTCCTGTTTGATCAGGCGAGTGGCCTAGTATGTTAGGATATTGATGTTCCGCTGGTGGGCTGGAGCCATTCCCTTGGATGCATCGCAACAGGTGGAGACCTGGGGTCTGTGGCTCCAGGTGCACAATTTTGAGGAGGTGCAAACCAGGCGCCCCCATGTAGGTGTTGGCTTCTGTGGGGATCCCCACCCTGCCCAGGCACATCCTGCTGGGCCCCATCCCCGGCTCCCTGTCCTTCCCTGCCTACCGCCAGGGGTCTCTGGGCCCCGGAGCCCAGCCTGTTTTTGCCATGTGCCCGGCCTCCTCGCTGAATGGCCACACGGCCGGCATTCACTCCTGTATCAAAAAGCTAGAAGATGCTCAGAGGAGGAAAACCAAGACGATGGTGGAAATCAAGCCTTACGAGGAATGATTTAGGGACTTGAAAATGTTAGCCTGGAGAAGAGAAGACCGAGAAGGGGCACAATAGCCACCTTCAGATATCTGCAAGCGCTGTCACATGCAAGATGGAGCCTGCTTGTTTTCTCCTGCTCCGGAGGGAAGGACCCAAATCGAAGGATTCAAACAACAAAGAGATTCTGGCTAAACGTTAGGAAGAACTTTATGGTGGTAAGAGCCATTTGTCAGTCGAATGCACTCCCTTAGAAGGTTGTGGAGTCCCCTTCATTTGTGGTTTTTAAACAGAGGTTGGATGGACATCTCTCAGGGATTCTGCATCACAGGTAAAGGTACCCCTGACCCTTAGGTCCAGTCGCAGAAGACTCTGGAGTTGCACGCTCATCTCACTCTATAGGCCGAGGGAGCCAGCGTTTGTCCACAGACAGTTTCCAGGTCATGTGGCCAGCACGACTAAGCCGCTTCTGGTGAACCAGGGCAGTGCACGGAAACGCCGTTTACCTTCCCACCGGAGTGCTACCTATTTCATAGAATCATAGAATCATAGAATCATAGAGTTGGAATAGACCACAAGGGCCATCGAGTCCAACCCCCTGCCAAGCAGGAAACACCATCAGAGCACTCCTGACATATGGTTGTCAAGCCTCTGCTTAAAGACCTCCAAAGAAGGAGACTCCACCACACTCCTTGGCAGCAAATTCCACTGTCGAACAGCTCTTACTGTCAGGAAGTTCTTCCTAATGTTTAGGTGGAATCATCTTTCTTGTAGTTTGGATCCATTGCTCCGTGTCCGCTTCTCTGGAGCAGCAGAAAACAACCTTTCTCCCTCCTCTATGTGACATCCTTTTATATATTTAAACATGGCTATCATATCACCCCTTAACCTCCTCTTCTCCAGGCTAAACATGCCCAGCTTCCTTAGCTGTTCCTCATAAGGCATCGTTTCCAGGCCTTTGACCATTTTGGTTGCCCTCCTCTGGACACGTTCCAGTTTGTCAGTGTCCTTCTTGAACTGTGGTGCCCAGAACTGGACACAGTACTCCAGGTGAGGTCTGACCAGAGCAGAATACAGTGGCACTATTACTTCCCTTGATCTAGATGCTATACTCCTATTGATGCAGCCCAGAATTGCATTGGCTTTTTTAGCTGCCGCGTCACACTGTTGGCTCATGTCAAGTTTGTGGTCAACCACAACCACAAAGTATTTATCTACTTGCACTTCATGCTTTCGAACTGCTAGGTTGGCAGGAGCAGGGACCGAGCAACGGGAGCTCACCTCATCGCGGGGATTTGAACCGCCGACCTTCTGTTCAGTAAGTCCTAGGCTCTGTGGTTTAACCCACAGTGCCACCCGCGTCTCTGCATCGCAGGAGGTTGGGCTAAATGACTCTTGGAGCCCCTTTGAACTCTCCTATGATTCTTTGACCCCTCTTGATGGCAACCTGCTTTTTTAAAAAATAAAATCTTGCAGGTTTTGTGATGCCTCCAGCTAAATTGCCCTTGCCTGCCCCCCCCCCCCAAATCATTTTAACAGCTCCGGTGCTCACCATGTGTGGAATAGGCAGGCCCTGACTCTGCAACAATGTCACCGAGACTGAGCCTCAGTGGACCCCTCAATGCCAAAGGGAGCTTCGCTTCCATGTGCGCCAGAGACGGTTTGCAAAAAGCAGCGGCGCCATCAAAGCCGGCAGCCTCCCATCTCTTGCGCTCGGCGATTCACTGACACCCAGCTGCTCCATTGTGAGGCACTTATCTGCAGCTGGAAGCTGTGCTGTGAGATGAAGCCCAGTGGAGAGGGAAAGTGTGGGTGCGGAAAACCGGATCGTTAGCAGGGTCAGGATAAAGCAAGCTGGAAAAACGAGAAAGGGAAGCCTTCATCTTGCCTGGGCTGCGTCCACTGCCAGCCTCTGAAACATCGACTGTCGCCTCTCCTGAAAAATGGATATTGCTGAGTTTGAAAAGGTTCAGGAAAGGGAAGCCAATATGATCGAGGGTGTTAATGGAGAAATCTGAGGGCTCCCTTGGACAAAAAACAAGGACACCAGCCAGGAATACCAGAGCAAAACAGCAGCCAGTAGGCTTGGTCTTTATTGGAGACTGTCGCGACAGGACTCCCACCCACAAGATGAAGCAAGATGGAAGTCCTGAACAAAAGGAGACCCCAACTTTTATTAGCTACTAATCCCCCAAGCTACACCCCTAGAACTACCGTACATCACAACTACATCATGACTACATCATTGACACATCACAAAAAGGAGGGGTTGAGGGAGGAGTTGTGGAGGTAACCTGAGTATCTTGTCACCTGCCTGGTTCCTCCTTTCCCCCTCCCCATGAGTCATTTCCAGGAGACAAAGGGGAGTTTGCAGTTTCCTGCCCCCAGAGGGAAGATCTGATCATTGTCCTTTGTTCCAGTCCCTGTTGAATCCACTCCCACATGCAAGTCCTTTGTGTCCTTGATGGTCTTCTGTCTGGGACCATCAAGGTTGGCATGCCAACTGGGCAGGGCTCCTGAGTACGTGTTGGTACGCTCAAAGGATTATGGCCACGCTGTATCAAACCATCCCCCTTTGATAGTCCTTTCTTCACGGAGCAAAATAAAAGTGGAACGGTGTAAATCCAATGTACGGTTGATTTTCTGTGAATTTATAACAGAAACATTGCGTATGTCGTGTGTGAATGTGTGTGTGTCGAGTTTGTACAAACTAAATGATTGGGGGGGGAGGTTTCCTGCAACAAGGGGCGAAGCTACTCCCCTGTGAAGAACGGCTGCAGCCTGGGGCTTTTGAGTTAGGAGCAGAAAGAGGCGACATAATCGAAGCTTATAAAATTCCGCATCAGATAGAGAAAAGTTTCAGATAGAGAAAGCAGATAGAGAAAAGTTTCCCTCCCTGGAACTTGGGGACATCCAACGAAACTGAATGAAGCTGGAAGTTTCAGAACAGACGAAGGAATAATAATAATAATAATAATAATAATAATAATAATAATAATAATAATAATAATTTATTTATACCCCTCCCATCTGGCTGGGTTTCCCCGGCCACTCTGGGCGGCTGCCAACAGAATATTAAAAACACGATAAAACTTCAAACATTAAAAACTTCCCTAAACAGGGCTGCCTTCAGATGTCTTTTAAAAGTCAGATAGTTGTTTATTTCCTGGTGGGATGGCGTTCCACAAGGCGGGCACCACCACCGAGAAGGCCCTCTGCCTGGTTCCCTGTAACCTCACTTCTTGCAATCAGGGAACCGTCAGAAGGCCCTCGGAGCTGGACCTCAGTGTCCAGGCAGAACGATGGTGGTGGAGATGCTCCTTCAGGTATACTGGACTGAGGCTGTTTAGGGCTTTAAAGGTCAGCACCAACACTTTGAATTGTGCTCGGAAACGTACTGGGAGCCAATGTAGGTCTTTCAAGACCGGTGTTATATGGTCTCAGCGGCCGCTCCCAGTCGCCAGTCTAGCTGCCGCATTCTGGATTAATTGCAGTTTCTGGGTCACCTTCAAAGGTAGCCCCACATACAGTGCATTGCAGTAGTCCAAGCGGGAGATGACTAGAGCATGCACCACTCTGGCAAGACAGTCCGCAGCTAGAGAGGGTCGCATCCTGCGTACCAGATGGAGCTGGTGGACAGCTGCCCTGGACACAGAATTGACCTGCACCTCCATGGACAGCTGTGAGTCCAGAATGACTCCCAGGCTGAACACCTGGTCCTTCAGGGACACAGTTACCCCATTCAGGACCGGGGAGTCCCCCACACCCGCCCACACCCTGTCCCCCAAGGGCAGTACTTCTGTCTTGTCAGGATTCAACCTCAATCCATTAGCTGCCATCCACCCTCCAACCTCCTCCAGGCATTCAAGGTGGTCCACAGCACAAAATCAGAATATGAAACCAGAAAGTACATAATCAAAACAAAAACAGCAACAACCCAATCAAAACTATTTAGCTCCATCAATTCAACCAAATGCTTGAAATTGAACCAGTGATACCAGCTTTTCAAAGACTGGCAATCATTCACATCTCCAGCACCCAATTGGCACCCTCTCGCTTCCCAGTGCCCCACCCCCCACCCAGGGTGTGCTACCACCCACTTCTGTACAGTGCCGAATAGATCCCATTTTTTTTTCTAGCTTGTTTCACTTTTCGACTTGTGAAGACAGTTCCGCATTAGAAAACTTTACTCAGACGCGCTTGGAATAAAGTCTTGTTTTCTTCTTTCCCTGTATATCTGCTCCTGGGTTTTCTGACAATAATTTAATATCTCATTGGTTATCCTTTCCGGGATTGTGTAAGTATTCACGCTGCCTCCTGACTCCACGTGGTATTTGATTTGCAGCGCCTGCTATCATAGCCTACAAATCCTCGGGGAATTGTGTTTATTGTCTGTGCTAATGCTGGATATTTTTGGGGGAGGGGTTGCCTACTTAATAAAACAGGCCTGCCCCTGGTCGCTCGATGCCTTTCCTCAAGATGACGCATAAATCCGGAAGGCTTCAGGCGATGGCAGCAGAACCAGCCGCTTATCTGGGGTAGTTAATGAGAAACGTCCTCCTGATCAATAACTGATTGATAGGACGGGAGGCAGTGGTAGCACTAAGCAATGGGTGGATCTGATCACACCCCCATCCCAGAGGGTGAATCGCAGAGTCGGAGGGCATTAGCCCAGTGAATAACTTTATAGGGCACCATTTGCCAACCAATGCCCTCCAGATGTGCTGAGAACTTGGAACCAAGTGAGAACTTGGGACCAAGTCACATAAGACCTGTTTTGCAGAAGCAAAAATTCAGTGTTGTTGTTGCTGCTGTTGTTGTTAATATTAAACCAAGTTTCTGCAACACGGAATGAGGATTTGCAAACGTTATACATTATTGGATGCCTGATGATCATCTTCCAAAGCAACTGCTCTATCCTCAACTTAAGAATGGAAAGCGTAATGCCGGAGGACAACAAAAGAGGTTTAAAGATGCTCTCAAGGCAAACCTTAAAATTTTTAGTATAAACACAATTGAGAATCACTGGCCTGTGAGTGTTCCAGTTGGATAATAGCCTTTACCAAAGGTGTCAGTGATTCTGAAGAAGGAAAAACTCAGGGCGAAAGGGAGAATTGGACTAAGAGGAATGCACATGTGGCAAATCCACACCATGATCAACTCCCGCCTGGAAACCTCTGTCCCTACTGTGGAAGGACGTGTGGGTTCAGAATTGGCCTCCACAGTCACTTACGGACTCCTTGTTAAAACTGTGTTTATGGAAGACAATCTTACTTGGCTACGAGAGATCGCTGAAAAAGAATCATAGAATCATAGAATCCTAGAGTTGGAAGAGACCACAAGGGCCATCGAGTCCAACCCCCTGCCAAGCAGGAAACACCATCAGAGCACTCCTGACATATGGTTGTCAAGCCTCTGCTTAAAGACCTCCAAAGGAGGAGACTCCACCACACTCCTTGGCAGCAAATTCCACTGTCAAACAGCTCTTACTGTCAGGAAGTTCTTCCTAATGTTTAGGTGAAATCTTCTTTCTTGTAAAGAAGAATAATATTCTTTACTTTCTTGTAAAGAATAAAAGAAGAATTGTGAGATGCAGATTTTGCTGAGTGATTTTATTGCACTGAAGCTTCCCGGAATCTTGTCGATATGCCAATAAAGTTTTGAGAACTGAATATGTCTAATCCGTTTTTCAAGAAACCATCCAAGCTGGCAGTCATCACTACCTGCTGGGGGCAGGAGTTCCACAGGTAAACTCTGTGCCGTGTGAAGAAGTCCTTTGGGCTGGGTGTTCATCAGTATGCGGATGATACCCAGCTCTACCTCTCTTTTAAATCAGAACCAGTGAAGGCGGTGAAGGTCCTGACTGATGTTTTAATGTATTTTTAATATTTTGTTGGAAGCTGCCTAGAGTGGTGGGGAAACCCAGCCACATGCGCGGGGTATATAAATAATAAATTGCTGTTGCTGTTGTTGTTGTTAGGTGGTATATAAATTATATATATACATCATCATCATCAATTTGTAGAGCTGAAGAGGGATTGCCCCCCCCCCAAAAAAATTTGGGAACCCCTGCTGTACAGTGGGTCAGGACAAGGTAACTGTTAAGTGGATTTGTAGCTGATTGACTGACTGAACCCAAAGAGTACTCCTTAAATGGTTCCTTGTCCAGTATACCTGAAGGAGCGTCTCCACCCCCATCAGTCTGCCCGGACGCTGAGGTCCAGCGCCGAGGGCCTTCTGGCGGTTCCCTCACTGCGAGAAGCAAAGCTACAGGGAACCAGGCAGAGGGCCTTCTCGGTAGTGGCGCCCGCCCTGTGGAACGCCCTTCCAGCAGATGTCAAAGCGATAAACAACTACCTGACATTCAGGAGACATCTTAAGGCAGCCCTGTTCAGGGAAGTTTTTAACGTGTGACATTTTACTGTATTTTTGGTTTTTATGGAAGCCGCCCAGAGTGGCTGGGGAGGCCCAGCCAGATGGGCGGGGTATAAATAATAAATTATTATTATTATTATTATTGTCATCCTGGGGGAAAGTGACCAGCGGGGTGCTGCAGGCTTCTGTCCTGGGCCCATTGTTGATCAACATCTTTATAAATGACTTGGACGAAAGAATTGAGGGGATGCTCATCAAATTTGCAGATGACACCAAACTGTGAAGGGTAGCTAATGCCAAAGAAGACAGAATCAGGATTCACAACGACATTAACAGATTGGAGAACTGGGCGCAAGCTAACAAAATGGATTTCAGTAGGGACAAATGTCTGGTTCTGCACTCAGTCAGGAAGAATCAGATGCACAAATATAGGATGGGGGACACCTGGCTTACTAGACAGTACATGTGAAAAGGATCTGGGGGTCTTGTTGTGGTTTAGCCGTGTCCGCCTCTTCGTGACCCCCTGGACCAGAGCACGCCAGGCACTCCTGTCTTCCACTGCCTCCCGCAGTTTGGTCAAACTCATGTTTGTAGCTTCGAGAACACAGTCCCACTTTTGCAGGGAGTCTTCTCTTCTCATGAGGGGGCCAAAGTCTTGGAGCCTCAGCTTCAGGATCTGTCCTTCCAGTGAGCACTCAGGGCTGATTTCCTTCAGAATGGAGAGGTTTGATCTTCTTGCAGTCCATGGGACTCTCAAGAGTCTCCTCCAGCATCATAATTCAAAAGCATCCATTCTTCAGCAATCAGCCTTCTTTGTGGTCCAGCTCTCACTTCTATACATCACTACTGGGGAAACCATAGCTTTAACTATACGGACCTTTGTTGGCAAGGTGATGTCTCTGCTTTTTAGCGGACCACAAACTGAACATGAGAATTGTGATGCAGCAGCAAAAAAAAACCCAACAAACCAAACTAACTAACTAACGCTATTCCAGGCTGCATCAACAGAAATCTAGTATCCCGATCAAGGGAAGTCATAGTCCCACTCTATTCTGCCTTCTTCAGAACCCATCTGGAATACTGTGTCCAGTTTTGGGAACCACAATTTAAGAAGAATGTTAACAAGCTAGAATGTGTTCATAGGAGGGCAACTAAGATATTCAATGAACTGGAAGCAAAGCCCTATGAGGAATGGTTGAAGGAGCTAGGTTCGACTGAATTTTGTACATTCTCTGGTCAATGTGCATAGCCTCCATGGAACATGCTCTTTTCTCCTGGTTCCTTGCTCAAAAGTGTGCAACCTGCACTCCTGTCCCACTGCCTAATCTTTCAAGACCCACAGAATCACAGGGTCATCTAGTCCAATCCTAGATTGGACAGTAAGAGCTGTTCGACCGTGGAATTTGCTGCCAAGGAGTGTGGTGGAGTCTCCTCCTTTGGAGGTCTTTCAGCAGAGGCTTGACAACCATATGTCAGGAGTGCTCTGATGGTGTTTCCTGCTTGGCAGGGGGTTGGACTCGATGGCCCTTGTGGTCTCTTCCAACTCTAGGATTCTATGATTCTGCAATGCAGGAATCACAGCTGTCCCTTCCCCCCACTGATCAGGCAAGCACCGGGAAGAAAAGAGGGGAGGGACCCCCAGATCAAAGTAATCATTTTTTCCTGAAGTGCCCGACTTCCCTTCCCCTTAACATGCAAAGCATTCCTCCCTCTTAAATTTATTTCTTGTGCTGGGCTTGCCTGTCATCAAATTGCACTGCCAAGGAGCTTCTTCGGCCAGATCTCAGCCTCCTCTCCTTTGATTCAGGCCAGGTTGTAGAAGAATCAGTTTGCAAGGCAATCATTCAGGAACCTAGGAATGAAGCGTAGCTTCTGCAGGGGGACTTGAGCCCTGGGCCAAGCTGCTGTTCAAAGTTGAGGAAAAATTAGACTACATGGAGATGGTGGAAATGACTGGCAGAATCCGAGATCAGGGAGAAGAGTTGGTGGAAGAAGACTGGAGGAAATTTAAAATGTATTTGCAGAAATATTTTTGAATGTTGAGGACATTGAAATGAATTGCAGGGGTTTTAGCAACAAGGTAAAATGCAAGATTGGATTAATAAATAGATAGACCAGGGGTCTGCAACCCGCGGCTCCGGAGCCGCATGTGGCTCTTTTACATCTTTGCTGCGGCTCCGGGGTGGATACTAGCGAGGGGAGGAGGCGCATTGTGCACCCCGACACTCCCCACTGTGGCGGGCGCTGTACTGGCTGTGACGTCGCATGGGGACGGTGCGTGCATTAGTCACGCACCGTCCCGACATCACCTTCCCGCCCGCTGTCAGATCGTGGCTCCGGAGATATATTTGTTTTAAATGTTGCAATGGTTTTGCGGCTCCCAGTTGTTGTTTTTTCTTCGGAAACGGGTCCAAGTGGCTCTTTTTGTCTTAAAGGTTGCAGACCCCTGAGATAGACTAACAGGACATGAATTTGCTGAACTAACTTTTAAAAGGGATACAAAAATGGGAGACGCGAGGGAGTCAGGAAAATAAGTTAATCAAAGAGGAGAAATTAAGAAAAGGAATTTTTGTCTTTTTATTTTTTTTTTATAAAATTTTTTATTGCGTTTCTTTCCATAGGTTAACAAATTAGTTTACATAGCAACATGCAAGAAACATTTTTTTTATATATATATACGAAGAAAAAAGAAAGAAAAAAAAAATAAGAAAAAGAAAAAAAAAGTTGAATATCTTTCACGACGTCCTTCAACAATTCACTTTCTTTTGGACCTCCTCACATCCTCTCAACATTGCATTCATTATTCTAACCTGTTCAGCAATTTGTTATCTTGTTTCACGTCTTATTGTACCTTTGAATTTATTATGTTACCAATTTCGAAAGTTTGTAATTTGGTTTTAACACTTTTAATAAACATAATATTTTGTTTCTAACTTATCTCGTTTTTTCATCATTACTTACTTTATCATTTACTTAGGTAAATTGCAGAAGCATAACGTTTCTTAATCTTGCACAATCTTAACATTCAAACAACTTATAGTATTTTTGCAAATAGTCCTTAAATTTTTTCCAGTCCTCCTCCATTGTTTCTTCGCTCAGATCTCGAATTCTGCCAGTCATTTCTGCCAACTCCATATAGTCCATCAACTGCGTCTGCCAGTCCTCCAGTGTGGGTAAATCTGGTGTCTTCCAGAGCTTTGCAATGAGGATCCTTGCTGCTGTGGTTGCATACATAAACAAGGTTCTGTCCTTCTTTAGCACCTTCCGGTCCACCATGCCCAGGAGAAAGGCCTCTGGTTTCTTGGAAAAGGTATATTTAAATACCTTTTTCAACTCATTATATATCATTTCCCAGAAGGCCTTTACTTTCGGGCAGGTCCACCAGAGGTGAAAGAATGTCCCTTCTGCCTCCTTACATTTCCAACACTTATTATCAGACAGATGATATATTTTAGCCAGCTTGACTGGGGTCATGTACCACCGGTATACCATTTTCATAATGTTCTCTTTCAAGGCACTACATGCCGTGAATTTCATACCGGTGTTCCATAACCTTTCCCAGTCCTCAGACATAATGTTGTGTCCTACATCCTGTGCCCATTTTATCATAGCAGATTTAACTGTCTCATCCTGTGTATTCCATTTAAGCAGCAAGTCATACATTCTCGAAAGTACCTTAGTCCTTGGTTCTAGTAACTCCGTCTCCAGTTTCGATTTCTCCGTCTGGAAACCCACTTTTTTATCCATTTTAAATACCTCTTGAATTTGAGCATAGTGTAACCAATCTCGCACCTTACTTTTTAATTTGTCCTGGCTTTGGAGCTTCCAATTGTCTCCAACTCTTTCAATTAATTCCCAATATTTTGGCCAGTAGGCCTCCATATTGGGCCTTTTTTTAGAGATCTTGGCTTCCACTGGTGATAACCACCTCGGGGTCTTACTTTCTAATAAGTCCTTATACTTCATCCAGACGGCAAAAATTGATTTTCTGACAATATGGTTTTTAAACAGTTTGTGAACCTTCGCCTTGTCATACCACAAGTATGCATGCCAACCATAAACATTGTCAAACCCTTCCAGATCTAGGACATCGGTGTTTTCCAACAGAAACCAGTCCTTCAGCCAGCAGAAGGCTGCAGCTTCGTAGTATAACCTTAAATCCGGCAGGGCAAACCCCCCTCTTTCTTTTGAGTCAGTTAGTATTTTGAATTTTATTCGGGGCTTTTTGCCCTGCCAGACAAACTTAGAGATGTCCTTCTGCCATTTTCCAAAACATTCCATTCTGTCCACAACCTGAAGGGAATTTTTGTCTTTTTATATGTGTTTTTTTCTTTTCTTTTTTGTGTTTAATGTTTGTATTTCTGTATTTTGTAATTTTGTATCTTTTTTGTTTTTTGTATTTTTCTAAACTTTTTTATGGATAAAACCTAATAAAATATAATTTTAAAAAAAACAAAGTTGAGGAAAAATAAAGAAGTCAACTTCATGGGTGTAGCCGGGGCGGGGCGCAGAGGTGCAGCTAGCCCCCCCCCCCATCAAGTTAATAAATAAAAATATTAAACTAACTGACCAACTGCAGCACAGACAACTCTGTTCTGTCCTCCTCACAACATTGTTAACGGAGAAATCTGAGGGCTCCCTTGGACAAAAAAACAAGGACCCCAGCCAGGAATACCAGAGCAAAACAGCAGCCAGTAGGCTTGGTCTTGATTGAAGACTGTTGCGACAGGACTCCCACCTGCCACCAGGTGGAACAAGATGGAAGTTCCAAACAAAAGAAGACCCCAACTTTTATTAGCTACTACAGCCCTAAGACTACATCATAACTACATCATGACTGCATCACTGACACATCACAAAGAGGAGGGGTTCAGGGAGGAGTTGTGGTGGTAACCTGAGTATCTTGTCACCTGTCCGGTTCCTCCTTTCCCCCTCCCCATGATTACATTCCTGAGGACAAAGAGGAGTTCACTGTTTCCTGCCCCCAGAGGGAAGGGCTGGTCACTGTTCTTTGTTTCAGTCCGTACGGAATCCACTTCCATATGCAGGTCCTTTGTGAGTGTAATGATCTTCTGTCTAGGACCATCAAGGTTGGCATGCCAACTGGGTAGGGCTCGCTGCGGGCTTGGGGGATTATGGCTGCCTTGTGTCAAGTCTCCCCCCTTTGATAGTCCTTCCTTCATGGTGTAAAATAAAAGTGGAAGGGTACAGATCCGATGTACGGCTGATTTTCTATGAATTTATAACAGAAGCGTCGCATATGTCGTGTGTGTGTGTCGTGTTTGTACAAACTGAATGATTAGGGGGGGTTCCTGCAACAACATAAAGCCTGCACCCCTAAAATAAATCCTGGCTATGCCTATGGTCGACTTCTCACAAGTGGGGGGGGTTCCTGTGGGGCTCCAGCCCCCATCACCCCAGACCATTGACCACGGTGGCCGGAGACTGTTGGGCAGCCAGGATCAGAGAGAAGTTTCCCTCCCTCTCCCATAACACTAACTTGTGGTCACCCAAGGAATTCCTTCTTCATACAATTGTTGTTCTCCCTTTGTGTGCAAGAAAAGTAATTAAGTTATCCTATTTTTCCAGACCCCAACCTGAATGTTTGTTTTTATTGTGCTAATGACAAAACCAAGCAGCTTATAATCTTCATTGCCTTTGTACGTGCAATATAACTAAATATCATTGGCTAGGCCAATTTCTTTTATTTTATGTGTAATTCTAAACTGTTACATTATCCAGACTTCCTTGTGTTACTTGTGAAATGTACAGTATGTGTAAATGTCTTATTTTGGTTTGGTACTAGTCTTAACAAATTGAACCTCACCTGGAGTACTGTGTCCAGTTCCGGGCACCACAATTCAAGAAGGACACTGACAAACTGGAACGTGTCCAGAGGAGGGCAACCAAAATGGTCAAAGGCCTGGAAACGATGCCTTATGAGGAACGGCTAAGGGAGCTGGGCATGTTTAGCCTGGAGAAGAGGAGGTTAAGGGGTGATATGATAGCCATGTTCAAATATATAAAAGGATGTCACATAGAGGAGGGAGAAAGGTTGTTTTCTGCTGCTCCAGAGAAGCGGACACGGAGCAATGGATCCAAACTACAAGAAAGAAGATTCCGCCTAAACATTAGGAAGAACTTCCTGACAGTAAGAGCTGTTTGACAGTGGAATTTGCTGCCAAGGAGTGTGGTGGAGTCTCCTACTTTGGAGGTCTTTAAGCAGAGGCTTGACAACCATATGTCAGGAGTGCTCTGATGGTGTTTCCTGCTTGGCAGGGGGTTGGACTCGATGGCCCTTGTGGTCTCTTCCAACTCTAGGATTCTATCCTGTATGTTTAGCACTTGGTGTGGGGGCAACTTTGTAAAATGCAAGGTGAACAAGATTTAAATGAAGACTCCCAAAATATGTATGCAATGAACTGAAACAGCATTGTGGTTTTCTGAACATCACGTGATAAGATCTTAAGAACAAATATGTTTCTTCATACAGTGTAGAGTTAAACTGTGGAACTCGCTGCCACAGGAGGCAGACAGAAGTACGGCTCTTCTTTTCGGACCTCCAGGTCCAGAGGCAGTCTGTCTAGATTCCTAGGTCCTTAGGGGTATTGGACCAGTGTGAGAAGAAGATGCTGGACTAGGTGAGCTATCGGTGTGATCCAGTATCTGGGCTCTTCTCATGTTCTTCAGGTCCCCAACCTCAACCTCTGGCAGCATTTCCAGGTAGGGCTATGAAAGACTCTTCTTTTGCCTTCAGGTAGGTGTTGGTCTGACGCAGTCAAAATAAATAAAAATAAAGAAATGGTCCAGTAGCACCTTAGAGACCAACCAAGTTTGTTCTGGGTATAAGCTTTCATGTGCATGCACACGAAAGCTTATACCCAGAACAAACTTAGTTGATCTCAAGTGAGAGCTGGACCATCAAGAAGGCTGATCGCCGAAGAATGGATGCTTTTGAATTCTGGTGCTGGAGGAGACTCTTGAGAGTCCCATGGACTGCAAGAAGATCAAACCTCTCCATTCTGAAGGAAATCAGCCCTGAGTGCTCACTGGAAGGACAGATCCTGAAGCTGAGGCTCCAAGACTTTGGCCACCTCATGAGAAGAGAAGACTCCCTGGAAAAGACCCTGATGTTGGGAAAGATGGAGGGCCCAAGGAGAAGGGGATGACAGAGGACGAGATGGTGGGACAGTGTTCTCGAAGCTATGAACATGAGTTTGACCAAACTGCGGGAGGCAGTGGAAGACAGGCGTGCTCTGGTCCAGGGGGTCACGAAGAGTCGGACATGACTAAATGACTAAACAACAACAAGATGCTACTGGACAATTTTTTAAATATATATATATATATATATATATATATATATATATATATATATATATATATATATATTCCTCTTCTGCCTGTGACTTGGTGTGTGTGGTGGCGGCCTTGCCAGCTGCTTTGCAGCTAATACTCATTTAGATGGTCTGATTCATTAGAAGGCATCTTCTGATGAGTCCCAGTTGGTGTCTGCCAACAGCAACACACCCCCCCCTCCAGCATTAGCTAATCCCCTCTAGGCCCTGCAAAGAGTGACTCAGGGAGGGAGAATGAGGCAAGATCAGGAGTATCTGCCTGGTGATGGGGGGTGTTTTCTTCTGGTTCCTGGTAAGCACAGACTTCTGGGAAGGAGTCTGCAACTGTGCCATTCCCAGATTTGTCCTCGTGACATCACTTCTGCCTGCTGTGCATATGTAGTGTGGCTTTCATTGAATCCTGGAGTTGGAAGGGAACCCCAGAGGTCATCTAGCCCAACCCGCTGCAATGCTAAATAATCCCTGAGAAACAGCCACCCCAAACTCAAAAACCATTCCGGACACCTGGGTCCCCACCCCTGCTTTTAGTTTCCTGCCCCAGCTTGCACCGTTGTGCATCCCAGGTCGTTGCAGAGCAGCGGAAACGAATCCAGCTATTGAGGGGTGGCCCCGTCGTAGAAACAGGGAGCTGTAATGCTCTGGATCCATTCCAATCCGGCTTCCGCTCTGGTCATGGGACCGAAACGGCTCTGGTCGCCCTAACAGATGATCTCCGTAGGCAGCTGGATCAAGGCGGGTTGGGGCTGCTGATTCTTTTAGACCTGTCAGCAGCCTTCGACATGGTCGATCACCCAACTCTATCTGTTGATGGATGGCCATCCTGACTCGGCCCCAGACACACTGACCAGATGTTTGGAAGCTGTGGCTGGATGGTTACGTGGGAGCCGGTTGAAGTTAAATCCTTCAAAGACAGAGGTCCTGTGGCTGGGTTGGGAAGATATGGGATTGGGGGGGCAACTCCCATCTCTTGTGGGGGCGCAATTAGTGCCAGCACCGTCCATTAAGAGTTTGGGTGTAATCTTGGACACCTCCCTTTCCAAGGAGGCGCAGATGGCAGCTATAACAAAGGCGGCGTTTTTTCATCTCCGCCAAGCTAAGCAGTTGGCTCCTTACCTCTCTCGCCCTGACCTAGCCACTGTGATCATGCGACGGTCACCTCCAGACTGGATTATTGTATCTCGCTCTACATGGGGCTGCCCTTGAGACTGACCCAGAAACTCCAGCGGGTGCAGAATGCCGTGGCAAGACTCCTTACGGGGTTCTTACCGTGAAATCACATCCACCCAGTGCTTTACCAACTGCACTGGCTCCCAGTGGAGTACAGGGTCAGGTTGAAGGTGCTGGTTTGAACCTTTAAAGCCCTAGGACCCTCATACCTACGGGACCGCCTCTCCATGTCCCATGGAGGACCTTACAGTCTTCAAATAAAAACATTTTGAAGATCCCAGGCCACAGGGAGGTTAGGCTGGCCTCAACCAGAGCCAGGGCCTTTTCAGTACTGGGCCCGACTTGGTGGAACGCTCTGTCACAAGAGACCAGGGCCCTGCAGGACTTTACATCTTTCCGCAGGGCCTGCAAGACAGAGCTGTTCCACCAGGCCTTTGGCCAAGGCACAGTCTGACCCCCTCCTTTGGTAATCCTCACAGAACTCTAGCCCAATGGTTGCCATTAATTTGATTTTGAATTGATTTTAAAATGAATTGATTTTAGAATGTTGTGTTACTTTTATTGTTGTTAGCCGCTCTGAGCCTGGCTTCAGCTGGGAAGGGTGGGATATAAATAAAATTTTATTATTATTATTATTATTATTATTATTATTATTATTATTATTATTATTATTATCACTGCAATGCAGGAACCCCAGCTAAACAATCCCTGAGAAACAGCCACCCCAAACTCAAAAACAATTCTGGACACCTGGGTCACCATCCCTGCTTCTACTTTCCTGCCCCAGCTTGCATCGTTGTGCATCCCAGGTCGTTGCAGAGCAGCGGAAAGGAATCCAGCTATTGAGGGGTGACCCCGTCGTAGAAACGGGGAGCTGTAATGTTGAAAAGGGATCCATCTAGTCCAACCGCCCTGCGATGCTGGAATCACAGCCAAAGCATCCCTGGAAGGTGGCTCGGTCCTTTTCTGACATCCTTGCTGGCCCAGCCCAGTGGTACCCATGGAGCAGGAGGAGGCAATGTTGCCTAGCAACCAGAATGCACTCCAAAAGCAAACAAGGGAGCCCTGGACCACCACCACCTCCACCACTCAAACTGGGCCACAGCCCATATAAAGTGTTTGTAGAATGGGTAGGCAGAGAGAGAGAGAGAGAGAGAGAGAGAGAGAGAGAGAGAGAGAGCGCCATGGCAGCTCTGATTTGGAAACGAGAGATGCTTCCCCGTGAAGCAGGCGCTGATCAGGGAGGGCTTTGTTTGCCTGAAGGAGAGCGGTGCCAATTAGTATCGCATCCTAGCCTCCAGGCTGTAATTAGCAATCCAGGTCATCTCTCTTGACATATCTTATTTTCGTGTTGTTGGGGGGGGAGAGAAAAGGTAAGCACTGGGCGGCAATTGGCAAACAGGGTAGAGTCTGACTGAGCAGTTGCCAGAGAGAGAGAGAGAGAGAGAGAGGAAGGAAGGAAGGAAGGAAGGAAGGAAGGAAGGAAGGAAGGAAGGAAGGAAGGAAGGAAGGAGATAGGAATCAGCCCTTGGTTTTTCAGATTCTCCTTCCTTCCTTCCTTCCTTCCATGCTGCCAGTCCGTGTGGACATTATTGAGCTTGGATGGGCTACGCCCCTGACTCGGCTCCCTGTGTTCAGATTTTTTTATTTTAAATGGATTTTGTTAAAGTTTTGGAGGAAAGAACACAAAGGTCAATACAGGTTACAGACTCTGCTAACCCAGAAATATTACCTCAGGTTAAGAACTTTGCTTCAGGATGAGAACAGAAATCATGCGGCGGCAGCAGGAGGCCCCATTAGCTAAAGTGGTACCTCAGGTTAAGAACAGTTTCAAGTTAAGAACGGACCTCCAGAACGAATTAAGTTCTTAACCCGAGGTACCACTGTATCAAATATCATTTCATCAAGGATAATATAAAAACTAACCTGAATAAAAACACAAACCAAAAGGAAAAAGAAAGAGGGAATAAAAAAAGAGAACTTCTAATTCTTAGTCTGTCAGCTATAGGTAGAAAATTGTCCAACACATGCATTCCGAGATAACACCAATTAGGGTTGCCATGTGTCCTCTTTTTCCAGACCATGTCCTCTTTTTCAGGGGGGAAATTCAAAACAAATTGCATTTATTTGCTTTGAATGGCCATCATAGCATCCTTTCCTTTGCTCTTCAAAATATGACAACCTTATTTCCTATTTCTATAAACCAATATTATCTTCAGTCCTCAATCCCAGATTATGTCTATAAGGAGTTTCCAATCTTTAGCAAATGTTGATAATGATTTTCTGTGATGAAACACGTCAATTTCTCCATCTCAGTTAAGTCCGATAATTTTAACAACCGTGCCTCTGTAATGACGAATCTTTCCATCCCTATGTTCAGATTGAAGGAGAGTTTTGACTAAACTTGAAACACCTGGAGCAGGAACCGGCAAGCTACTCCAGTATCCCTGCCAAGAAAACTCCATGGACAAAGACAACAGGCATATAAAAGTTATGACGCCGGAAGGCTGATTGCTGAAGAATGGATGCTTTTGAATTCTGGTGCTGGAGGAGACTCTTGAGAGTCCCATGGACTGCAAGAAGATCAGACCTCTCCATTCTGAAGGAAATCAGCCCTGAGTGCTCACGGGAAGGACAGATCCTGAAGCTGAGGCTCCAAGACTTTGGCCACCTCATGAGAAGAGAAGACTCCCTGGAAAAGACCCTGATGTTGGGAAAGATGGAGGGCACAAGGAGAAGGGGACGACAGAGGACGAGATGGTGGGACAGTGTTCTCGAAGCTACCAGCATGAGTTTGACCAAACTGCGGGAGGCAGTGGAAGACAGGAGGGCCTGGCGTGCTCTGGTCCAGGGGGTCACGAAGAGGCGGACAGGACTAAACGACTAAACAACAACAAAGCTTAGTGCATGGGTGTGAACTTCTCCAGGTACTTGAAAGCAGGTGAGCGACCATCTTCCTTCCTTCCTTCCTTCCTTCCTTCCTTCCTTCCT
Organism: Podarcis bocagei; assembly: GCF_964188305.1. NCBI lineage: Eukaryota > Metazoa > Chordata > Lepidosauria > Squamata > Lacertidae > Podarcis > Podarcis bocagei. The sequence continues at coordinate 2,932,516 of NC_138132.1, read as the reverse complement.
TCCTTCCTTCCTTCCTTCCTTCCTGTGCATTCTGACAAACGCCAAAGGTTCCCTCTGTAAATGTGTAGTTTTTGTTCTGCAAATCTCCTTCTTAGAGGAGCTTGCCTTGCTCCCTCTAAGTACGGACACTGTCTCATCCAGACAGGGGGAGAGGCCTTTTCGGGTCTGCATCTCCCGCTGATGCTTCACCACAAAATGTTTCCTGTCATTCCTCCCTGACTTTTTTTTTATTTTTCTGCCGCCTCCCAATGGTTCCTGTCGCGTTTTGTCTTTGATAGTGATTGACACCTTGATTGTGCTCTATCGTTCCTGACTCTTTTGTGGTGAGCTGCTTTGAATTTTTGGCATCTGAAGGAAAGCGGGGATCCGTCCTTAAGATGCTCGGCAGCTGTAATTTGCACTCCTAGAGAACCTGGAATTTGAAATTAAAACCAAACGAGGCAGCCTCTGATTCTTGCTCCCTCCACCAATTGTAATTTGCTGCGCTCAAGTTGGGGTACATGGTCCTCCCCTTCCTCATTCAATTTCCACAACACCCCTGTGAGGTAGGTCAGGTTGAGGGGCAGTGACTGGGCCCCATGGTCAACAAGGGGACTGCAGGGCCAAGTGGGGTGGGGGTGTCAAATCCTCATCTCACATTCTAACCACTAAGCAACGCTGCCTTTCCACAAATATCCACCTGTCAGCAGCTCTGGGTGACTCTTCAGACACCCTAGACTGACACCCAGTTCCCCACATATCCAACATGTGGGTATTGTAATAAACGAAAATCTGCCCTTATTCCCTTATGGGAGACACAAGAGCCCTTATAGAGTCCTTTGTAGGTTCTCCATCGGTCGGAGAAAATAACAGAGGCCAACCAGAGAATATTGAGAAGCAAAGCAGCTTGTAAGCCTGATCTTTATTGAACTGTTGCAACAGGGTGCTCCCCTCACACGCAGGAAAGGAGGAGGACCCAGAAAAATGGCGCGCAAGGCCTTATATAGATAGTTTATATGCCCTGCCCTGGAGCTCCAGACCACCCCTCCATACATCATACACACATCACAGAAGGTGTATAATCTAAGACCACCACCCCTCCATACATCATCCCTACATCACAGAAAAGGCGGTCTACAACAGAAATCTGAGTGCGTTGTTTATCTCCTGTCTGGCAGGTTACCTATTAATGCTCACTTGACTGGATACCCTGGGGAGCCAGTCTTTTGCCATGACAAATACTTAGTTCCTGAGCCAGGTCACAGGCTCACCCTATTCAAACACAGACAGACATACCCTTAAGACAGGATTTGTGAAGGAAAAGACAATGGGGAGGCGTTTCCATTTTCCTTTGACTTTGCAGAGAAAACATTTGGTCAGCTTGGGAGTCAAAATGGTTTCAGGTCGGTCTTCCTGTGCTGATCTATGTACGTGCTTGGTTGGTACATTTATTATATATATAAGACCTTAAATTTCATTTATGACATCCACAAATATCCACCTGTCAGCAGCTAGGCATGGGTGGCTCTTTAGACACCCCCCAGACTGACACCCAGTTCCCCACATATCCAACTTGTGGGTATCCACTGTGAGTACAGGAAACTGGACTAGATGGGCCCTTGGCCTGATCCAGCGGTTGGGCTTTTCTTAGGTTCTTACGGAGCCTCCAGCTCCAGAGGCAGTCTATCTGGATCCCTAGGTTCTTTGGGGCATTTGGCCACTGATCGCTTGCTCCCTGTTTTCGGGGCGGGGGGTTGTTTCCGACCTCCCTTCAGCCTCCGAGTAACACCCCAAGCTGATAAACAAGCCCAGGAGGAGACTTTTAAGCAGGGTGGTTGTGTTAGGCGAGCTGCCTTGAGCGCTGTGATTTTTGTCAAAGCCAGATTCATAGGGAGCCAAGCTGGTTGTGTCTCCACCACCCACTAGGGTGTTAATGAGGCCGTGACAAGTTGCTGGGCTGGAAGCAGAATGTAATTAAAGGGTCTTTCCACACTGAACCACGGAGGGTCCTTTTTTAAAATCACTGCAATTCACTGGTGTCTGCGGTGTCAGACCAGGCCTCCAAAATGAGAAATCTAGGAGGTTGGTTATCCAGGTCTGGACTAGAGAGCTTTTGGCAGCAACAGTTCGCGCAGAGAGAGACTGAAATATACTCAGAGTCGAGTGTGGATTTCATGCTCTTTATTCAGCTCATAGTAGTGAGGCATTAAAGTTCCCCCCAAATATCTGCTTTGTATACATTATTTACACAATGGGTCACACATGACTGGCTAATTCTGGGATTCTCCTGTAGGCCAATCAGGTTGCGGGTTCAATTCCACCTGGAGCTGGATTGGGTGGCTCCTGCGGACCAATCATACTGCTGCATTTTTCTAGGACCAGTCAGACTGCTGCTTTATTCAACTCAATACATAACAGAGACCATTTCAACCGGCTAATAACAAAACCACCTTCGTCTCTGAATTTTCCCCTGGAAAGGAAGCCAGATCCACCGGCCGGACACCCTCAGAACACTTGCCAAATAGTCCGCTATCTCTAATTGGACACCAGTTATATTGAATCTCCCTCTTTGACTCGGAGTCCTCTTTGGGAGCTGACATGCAATGGGGTGTTTCTGTGGAATGTGGCAGGTGTGGGGGATTCCCTGGTCCTGAATGGGGCAACTGTGCCCCTGAAGGACCAGGTGTGCAGCCTGGGAGTCATTTTGGACTCACAGCTGTCCATGGAGGCACCGGTCATTTCTGTTTCCAGGGCGGCTGTCTGCCAGCTCCATCTGGTACGCAGGATGAGACCCTATCTGCCTGCGGACTGCCTGGCCAGAGTGGTGCATGCTCTGGTTATCTCCCGCTTGGACTACTGCAATGCGCTCTGCGTGGGGCTCCCTTTGAAGGTGATTTGGAAACTACAACTAATCCAGAATGCGGCAGCCAGACTGGTGACGGGGAGTGGCCGCCGAGACCACATAACACCGGTCTTGAAAGACCTACATTGGCTCCCAGTACGTTTCCAAGCACAATTCAAAGTGTTGGTGCTGACCTTGAAAGCCCTAAACGGCCTCAAAGGCCCAGTATACCTGAAGGAGCGTCTCCACCCCCATTGTTCTGCCCGGACACCGAGGTCCAGCTCCAAGGGCCTTCTGGCAGTTCCCTCGCTGCGAGAAGCCAAGTTACAGGGAACCAGGCAGAGGGCCTTCTCGGTGGTGGCACCCGCCCTGTGGAATGCCCTCCCATCAGATATCAAAAACAACAACTACCAGACTTTTAGAAGACATCTGAAGGCAGCCCTCTTTAGTGAAGCTTTTAATGTTTGATGTATTACGGTATTTTAATATTTTGTTGAAAGCTGCCCAGAGTGGCTGGGGAAGCCCAGCCAGATGGGCGGGGTTTAAATAATAAATTATTATTATTATTATTATTATTATTATTATTATTATTATTAATCCCGCCTGACAGCTGCGGTGGCTTCTGAAGTTTTCGTCATCGGACACCAATTCAGAATAAATCCAGGGGGGTTAGTGGGGGTCCATGGCAGACCCTTTGCTCCTTGTGCAAGCATGCACAAACATACCCCACACCCCAGGAATGGCTTCGTGGGCTGGTCCCGGGGGCTAACTGAGAGGCGAGGTCCGAGTCCAGTCTGAGGTCGAAGGTGCGGTATGGAGGCTGTCCGTCAAAGCTGAAGCTGGGTGCAGGTGAGGTCAGGAGCTCTGGCAGGATTGCAGGACAGGGTTTAGGCAGGAACTGTCAACCAATGAAGTTGCTCCCGCAACCTGGGACTGGGCTGGCCAGCTTTTATCTGCCCCGAGGCACAGGGCGGCCCCGATCCTCTGGTGACTCGCCTCCCCTGGCCTGGAGGCGAGCACTCCTCCTGCGAGAACTTAGTTCCCTCCGCCTCTCTGCCCTGAGCCTCTGCAGCTCAGGAGAGGCTGGAGGGTTACTGGACCCAGAGGTGACCTCCGCTTCCCCTGATGGGGCTGAGAGTGGAGCACCTGCAGGCAATGGGTCCTCCATCACCTCCGGAGCCAGAGCAGACTCAGCTGGTGCCTGCACCTGAGGATCCGGCACAGGTGAGGACCCTTCAGGCTCATGCCCCAGCCCCGGATCAGCTGGTTCTGGAGGCGGGGGGATTCTGTGCAGGCTGGGATCCCTCAGGTTCAGCATCCGAGTCCAAATCCCAGGCCATCACACGTCAACAGGCCAGCTAAACCAGGTGAGGGGAGCCAATAGGTCTTAAACGCTTGGTGGGACCTCTCCTGCATGTGAAGACAGCATCTGGCAGATTGAGTGGATGAGACCAAGTGGGGGTCCGGTGGTCAAGAAGGCAGTTTCTGGGTGTCACTCCATCCGCCGTGTCCATGGACAACTTCGGAGGATGGGCTGAAAGGGTAGAGCAGGAGAGATGGCCTCTTCCATGGTCACCGTTCGGTCTGTGAGCAAGAGGAAGATTCAGGCCACTAGAGCCACCCTTAAACTGCAGAAGATAAAACAGCTGCTTAAAGACAAACATGTCCATGGAGGCATTAAAGTTGGTGTCCGTACAAGAGACTGTAAATGGGCTTTCTTATACACTAGAATACACAAAATCAAAGGAGGACTCTGATGAGGAAGTAGTACAGAATGGTGTTAGAGTATTGAAACGAAAGCGCAACTCACACTTCTAGGAACTGAAATGGACTATATAGAAGACAAACTGTCCAGTGAATTGGTTTCCAATAACCCAAACATCAAAGGAACGTGTGGTTGTGGAGAAAGCTTTAACATTTAAAGGACTGTAACTTTTAAGTTACATCTTAAAAAGCAGAGACATCACCTTGCCAACAAAGGTCCATATAGTTCAAGCTCTGGTTTTCCCAGTAGTGATGTATGGAAGTGAGAGCTGGACCATAAAGAAGGCTGATCGTCGAAGAATGGATGCTTTTGAATTCTGGTGCTGGAGGAGACTCTGGAGAGTCCCATGGGCTGCAAGAAGATCAAACCTCTCCATTCTGAAGGAAATCAGCACTGAATGCTCACTGGAAGGACAGATCCTGAAGCTGAGGCCCCAAGACTTTGGCCACCTCAGGAGAAGAGAAGACTCCCTGGAAAAGACCCTGATGTTGGGAAAGATGGAGGGCACAAGGATAAGGGGATGACAGAGGACGAGATGGGTGGACAGTGTTCTCAAAGCCACGGACATGAGTTTGACCAAACTGCGGGAGGCAGTGGAAGACAGGAGGGCCTGGCGTGCTCTGGTCCAGGGGGTCACGAAGAGGCGGACACCACTAAACGACTAAACAACAACAGCAAAACTTTTAAGACCACAAAACTGCTTTCTGAAGTAATCACTCGGTGTGTGTGTTTTCACATCTTTAGGCTTCGTAATATACAGCTGCCTTTCCAGGAGAATAAAAGTACTGTGTTTTGAAAGTGAAAAGAAAGAAAGAAAGAAGGCGCTTTCTGCATGTGCTTCAGAGGGAAGTGAGAGGCAGGTGGGGCTCATCCACCTGGGAGGGGAGCCCATCTAGGAGAAGGAAAACTCTGATCCTCAAACCTCCGTTGCCTTGTGTCAGGAATGAGCCAGCTGCCAGCAAAGGTTTGCAGCCAACTGCAGAAAGCAGCCAGGAACAGAGAGGCTTAGATGTGAGCCAGGCAGGGGAGAGCCGGCAGCTGCAGACTTTGGCTCTTCCTGACCTTGTCAGGTTGGCTGATACACAGCCAAAGCTCACAGGAAGCACAAATAGGAGCGAATAGACTCAGAGATAGTCTCTCGAAAAGGAAGAGGCTGGAGCTGATCCAATAAGTCCGAGGAGTAGGGGGTTGGTCTGCTCCCAGCAGTTGGTCATGTCGGTCCAGGCGGACCCGGTTCAGCACAAGATCCACCAGGACTGGGCCAACCGCGAGTACATTGAGGTGACCACCAGCTCCATCAAGAAGATCGCGGACTTCCTCAATTCCTTCGACATGTCCTGCCGCTCGCACCTGGCCATGCTCAACGAGAAGCTGACGGTGCTGGAGAGGTGGATCGGATACATCGAGACCCCGGTAACAAAAGGTGAAACGCTGACATAGGATGGCGGAGGCTGGCAGGGAGCCAACCTGGAAAAAAAATGTGCAGCTGTTTACGAAGCTGACGATCCGGCATCAAGTTTCTTCATTACTTGATATGGATGGGAGTTCTCTGCCCCTTGGGAAGCTGCATCCCTCGTTTGGAGCCTGTGACTTTGCGCGGGTGATTTCCACCTGAAATGGCAAAATTGTACAGTAAAGGTAAAGGGACCCCTGACCATTAGGTCCAGTCGTGGCCGACTTTGGGGTTGCGGCGCTCATCTCGCTTTATTGGCCGAGGGAGCCGGCGTACAGCTTCCGGGTCATGTGGCCAGCAGGACTAAGCCGCTTCTGGCGAACCAGAGCAGCGGACGGAAATGCCATTTACCTTCCCGCCAGAGTGGTACCTATTTATCTACTTGCACTTCGACACGCTTTCGAACTGCTAGGTTGGCAGGAGCAGGGACTGAGCAACGGGAGCTCACCCCGTCGCGGGGATTCGAACTGCCAACCTTCTGATTGGCAAGTCCTAGGCTCTGTGGTTTAACCCACAGCGCCACCCGTGTCCCCCAAAATTGTACAAGAGCATGTTTAATTATGTGGTTTTTATACAAGCCAATTTATGCGCTTACAAAGCTCTCTTTAACAGAATCTTTATGAAACCAAATCTTCATTTCTGGGAACACAATGATGGTGATGTTGTTTTTAAACAGCTGAAACAGACCAGGATGTTGGGACTGTGCATGTTGGGCAGTTTCAATATACACAGTAAGAGCATCCTGCAGCTGACTTTTGCTGCTGGAAGGTATCAATTCTTTTCGCTGTGGTTGTCCAACAGAATAAATGTGCAATGTGTTTGGGGGGCAGGGAGAGACTATCATGCGCCAAGGGAGGGGGGCTTAGTTTTCTAAGTATTTTGTATTCTCTGATGTAACTTGGGGTGTCTTTTTTCCATTTGTGTTTCAGCAATAAAACCTCCTGTGCTTAAAAAAAAAAAGTCTGAGGAATTGATGAATGGGAGGGCTGCTAGACAGGAAGCAAAACAAGAGACACAAGGGGCATCGGTTCAATATATTCTGTAGACACCAGAAGGAGCCTTCAGAAGGGTCATCTTGAGTAATGATGCCGGAGGCTTTGTCCAAGCCGTCCGGAGCTATCTGGTTTTTTTTGGCAACAAATCCTCCTTTTTAATTACCTACGCTTACTGTGTTATCAAGCTGGGAACCTGGACTCCTGGCACTTGTGGGATATCTTCGGGAGAAGAAAAGGGTCAGGAGTAAACCCCACACAAATCCAGAGTGGCGTCCCTAAAATGGTTGGAGCTGATCCTTCCTGCAACTCTTTTTAAAAAAAGATTTTTTAAAATGCTTTTCAGGTTTATACATTTCATTCATTTTAAAATCATTTTAACCTTTCCAAACTTGACTTCCTTCCCCCTCTTTCTATGGTTCCTAACTTTATTTTTAATATCTTCTGCATATCCAAATTAACTTAATTTGCTCATTTTTTATCTACTTTAAGTATATACTCTTATAAAAATACAGGTTATTGCACTAATCCTACCAATGTTCTTATCTGTTCGCAATTTATCTGAAAATGTTCAAATAAACCCTTGCCATTCTCTTATGAAAAGTTTGTTGTCTTGATTTCTTATTCTTCCAGCAAGTTTTGCCATTTCTGCATATTCCATAGGTTTTTGTATCCATTTTTCCTTCGCTGGGACTTTTGTATCCATTTTTCCTTCGCTGGGACTTTTCCTTCGCTGCTTCTTTCCATTTTGGGACGAGTAGCGTTCTTGCCGCTGTAATACGTTTCTCTACAGTTTAGGGTATTTCTGTCCCTATAATTTCCAAAACGAGAGCTAGGTATCTTCTACCACATGTGGTGGACTATAAAGAGGCAAAGGCTTTCTGGGAAATGATGTATAATGAGTTAAAGAAAATGTTTTAAAAATACTTTTGTTAAAAAGCTAGAAGCCTTCTTACTGGGTATACTGGGTGAAGAGATACCAAGGGAAGCTAAAAGACTGTTCACGGCTGCAACAACTATGGTAAGAATTCTTTTAGCCCAAAAACAGAAAAAGAAGAAGTACCAATGACAGAAGAGGGGCAGATGAAGATAATGGACTTTGCAGAACTGGCGAAGCTGATGGGAAAAATCCAAAACCAGCATCATCAATATTTCAAAAGGTTTGGAGTGAATTTATGCAATATCTGAAAGATCACTGTAAGCAATTAACAACACAAGCAGGGTCGTCCGAAGGCTTGTAATGAGAAATTTTCTATCTTTCTATATTTATTTAAATTTTGAGTCCTTCTGTAATGAGGGTAATTAGAAATGGAAAACATATAAATTGCATTGTTATAAAGGTTAATTTTGAAAGCCTTGAGGCAGGAGGTAAGGAAGTCAATAGGCTCTAAGAGCCAGGGTGGTATAGTGGACAGGGATGATGTGAATATATAATATTAAATGGCGGAATTTATCTATATCTATCTCTATCTCTATCATCTCTCTCTCTCTCTCTCTCTCTCTCTCTCTCTCTCTCTATCTCTATCTCTATCTCTATCTCTATCTCTATCTCTATCATCTATATCTATATTCCAAAACAAAAGCTTATGGTTTTTTTTTTTTACAAAAGTTATTTTATTTTATTTTATTTTAAAAAATCAACTTCCATTTTATTTTCTTTCTTTTTTATTAACGTTCTTATGTCACAATGTATACATTATCATATTTCATTACAGGGCATATTATAATATAATTTCCAACTTGTATACAAAGTTTATATACCAAATTTATGTTCCTAAAGAAAGAAAAAAGAAAAAAACAAGGACGTAAAGCCATTTCAAAATAATATTTGTACAATCTCGTTGTATATTCTTTTTTTACAAATGAATGTACTTTTATTATTGTATATTTCTTTACGTTTTATCTAATACATTCCTATATCAATATGTACCCTTAATCTTGTTTCTCAGCTCAATTTCTCTCCAACGTTATTTTAAACATCCTTTTCGATTCATTAACTATCATTTCCTGGTAAGCTTTAACCTTACTGCAAGACCACCACATATCATAAAAAGAACCTTCTTATCTTCGTGCAACTCTTGTGGCGTACATAAATAGTTTTCCCCCCACTCTTTTGGCAAGTCTTGACTTGTAATACCTAGCAAGAAGGCTTCTCATCTTTTAACAAAAGTTGGGAAACTATTGGGAAATGATTCATAATGAATTGAAAAGAATGTTTAAGATAACTTAAACATTCTTTTCAATTCATTATGAATCATTTCCCAATAGCTTTTGATTATTTTGCAGTTCCACCACATGTGATAAAAGGTGGCCAGATTCTCTTTACACCTCCAAAACTTATCGGAGCTTGTTCTATACAAGACTCCATTGTATAGATTGTATAGATGCCAACAACTATATCCATACATGAAAACTTTATTGTCTTTTTATAGAAGTACGTTAGAAAATTCTTCTCAGTGCTATCAAACAGATGTACACCTTAAAACCATTTGACCAAAAGGAACATGAAAACGAATGAAACATGAACACGAATGAAATAAATTGTCAATAAACATAGAAAGTGTTCTACAGTACGGCCATTATTTTCACTGCCGCTTTTGGGACCAGTGGTCTTAGGTGAGAAATATGAATATAATTGATAATTATATTCATAAATATGAGAATTATGACTATAACTAATGAAGGGAAGGGGACGCGGGTGGCACTGTGAGTTAAACCACTGAGGCTAGGACTTGCCAATCAGAAGGTCGGAGGTTCGAATCCCCGCGATGGGGTGAGCTCCCGTTGCTCGGTCCCTGCTCCTGCCCACCTAGCAGTTCGAAAGCACACCAGTGCAAGTAGATAAATAGGTACCGCTCTGGCGGGAAGGTAAACGACGTTTCCGTGCGCTGCTCTGGTTCGCCAGAAGCGGCTTAGTCATGCTGGCCACATGACCCGGAAGCTGTACGCCGGCTCCCTCGGCCAATAAAGCGAGATGAGCGCCACAACCCCAGAGTCGGCCACAACTGGGCCCAATGGTCAGGGGTCCCTTTACCTTTTTTAATGGAGGGAAACCACGTGACATCAAAATTATCCCATTTCATTTTACCCTCCATGACTCGCCTGTGTTGTGTCAAATGTTCAGCAAATGCTAAGTCCCAAATTTTTTTGGGGGGGACACTCCTTCTTGGAGGGAGGGGCACAGAACCCCACTTCAAACGACTAGATGGTTCCAGCCTCACTGGACCCAGTCCCGTCACTAATAATTCTCTCTATTGAATTCCATAATTATTTCCATTTTCACTTGAGAAGAGGGTTAGAATTGGGTCCAGGGCAATCCCACTGCTTATGAAGCACTGGTCCTGTTTTTTTAATTGATTGATTGATTCATTGATTGATTGATTGCCTTTCTATCCCCTCCTCATTTACCGTATTTTTTGCTCTATAAGACTCACTTTTTCCCTCCTAAAAAGTAAGGGGGAATGTGTGTGCGTCTTATGGAGCGAATGCAGGCTGCACAGCTATCCCAGAAGCTAGAACAGCAAGAGGGATTGCTCTTTTCACTGCGCAGCGATCCCTATTGCTGTTCTGGCTTCTGAAATTCAGAATATTTTTTTTCTTGTTTTCCTCCTCCAAAAACTAGGTGCATCTTGTGGTCTGGTGCATCTTATAGAGTGAAAAATACGGTAATTCCCCTTAACAACCCTGTGAGGCAGATTAGGCTTAGAGGCAATGACTGGCTGAGTGGGGGTTCGAACCCAGACCCACTACCCCAGGTCATGGTTCAACATTCTAACCAGTGCAACGAAGCAAGACTATTTTTTGCGGGGGGTGCGTTGCCAAACGCACCACCACCCACCCAAGTATCCTTTGCTTTGGATTTAACAGCTTGGCGAGATCCGCATGATCCCTGGCCTCAATTAATCCGATATCCCCAAATGACATTGATGTTTAACAATTGCAACGTTTTGCTCATTTGGTTTCGTTTTAAAGAGACACCCCCCCCGCCCCCGCCAAAGCTGAGTTTGCTAATCAACTTATCCCTAATGAAAGCTCCTACCTCCCCTTCGTGGAAGAGCAGTCAACCAATCAGAAATGATTTGAGTCCTCCGCATCAGAGCTGGAAGGGATTTGCAGGGGAGAGAAAGTTCTGCATGTAAATTCCCCCACTCCAAATGTGCATGCAAAATATATATATATATATATATATATATATATATATATATATATATGTGTGTGTGTGTGTGTGTGTGTGTGTGTGTGTGTGTGTGTGTGTGTGTGTATTGTCAGAGCTGCCCGAGGTCCCAGCTCACAAAGGAGCAACGCCAGTTCGTCGTTATATACAAAAGTCTTTATTGAAGTTCAGTTTCGCTTTCACAGCCGCAGCGTGCAGCTCTACATCTGAAACTCTAGACCGCCGAAGCTCCGTCTAAATCTCCTCCCCCCAGACACCAGTTTAAGACCCTAGCCTTGCTCCACCTCTTCCTCTGCTCTTTCCTCCTCTGGGTCCGCCTGTCAGCAGGGGTCTCGCCCTTCCTAGACTCTTCTGACGCTGAGTCCCCTGACTCTTCTCCTTGCCTCCGGCGGGCTTTAGGACCTGGTTCCCAATTCGGGTTTTCTGCTGTCCCACACGCCTGTGCATTCGAACTTGGCGCGCGCGCCCAGCCGGCAACCTTCCTCCTGACCGTTACACTGCTCCTGTCACTGCTTTCCCCTTCGAGGGGGGGGGGCTAGCTGGACCCGACCTCCCTTCCGTTCCCTCACTCTCCGACAGAGGCGTGGTCAGCCCTGACTCATCTTCTCTCCCTGCTGGAGGAGACGCTGGCCCTGACACCTGGGACTCTTCCCCCCCACTACGCTCTGGTGGGGAAGCTGGTCCTGATCTCCAGCTGCTGCTTTGGGAGTCCCCGCTGGCCCCTTGTTTCTGGTGTGTTCCCCCTGGGACCCCCCTTGCCCTGACCATCGGCGCCTCCTTCTGGGAATCTTCTGATTCGCTGGAGAAGCTCATGGAATCTCTCGGGTCACTGCCATACTCCCCTACGCTGCCCTCAGATTCTTCCCCTTCGCTCTCCATTTCCTCTCTCCCCTGTGCCTCTGTTCCTGAGCCCCTGACATATATATATATATATATATATATATATATATATATATATATATATATATATATATGCTTTCGTAGATTTTCACGGGTACAGGAATGCAGGTTTTGGTGTCTTCGGGTGTCTTCCCGTGTAAGAGTTGGGGTGTCTAGGCGACGTTTCGACGAGGTCTCACTCGTCATCTTCAGGCTGGTGCTTTCGGCTTCTTGTTACTGGAACAGAGCAGGATCTCAGTGTTTGAGTTCCTATAAATACTGTTGAGGGGGTGTGGTGTATAGCCTCCAACGTTCTGGGCAGAGAGGAAGTTCCCAGGTTAGTGTGTCTTTTCTTCTTTTGTTCATTAATTACTTGAGGGATATCTTGAGTGATTTCTTGAGTGATATTCTGAGTACCACTTAGGAGGGTCATTAGGTGTGGATTAGTTGCTAAAGCTTTCGTGTCTTGACCTCTAGAGCTTGTGAAGAGTTTTTTCTGAGAAGATGGCTGTACTGCACTTAGTTGTGCTCTGGCTTGGCTTCGTGTATAGGGGCGAGCTGTGGTTTTGTGCCCTGTGCCAGCCAGATCTGTGTAGGGATTGCAGGGGGGTGCAGCATCCGGAGGTGCCACTATGGTTTGGCTACTGGATGGTGTCTGTAATTTATCTGTGGAGAGGGTCTGGGTTTGGGTCTGGTGTGGTTGATTGGAGATGGCGTTCTGTGTGCCTCTGGTTCTGGTGTCGGTTTTTGTGGGGAGGGCTATTTTCCAGATGTCTGGCAGGCGGGACGTATCGTCACGCTTGTTCATGTTGTGAGGGTGTTTCTCTATCTCGATGGCTTCCATGATTATTCTCTTGTGGTGGTGTTCCATGTTAAAGAGCAATTTGGAATCTGAAAAATTAATTTCGTGTCCTGTTTCTTTCATGTGTTGGTAAAGAGAGGAAGTTTTTTCTTCTTTTTTGACGGCATTCTTGTGTTCTGCGATACGTGCATTTATTCGTCTGTTTGTTTGTCCAATGTACGTGGCTGGGCAGACTTTGCAGGGTATTTCATAGACCCCTTGGTTTTCTAACTGGATTTTATCTTTGGGGTTTCTGAGGATATTGGCTATTTTTTGGTTGGTGCAAAAGGCTGTTTTGATATTGTGTTTATGGAGGATTTTGCTAATTTTATCTGTAGTGCCCTTGATATAAGGAAGGAGGGCCATGCCATTGTTTTCTTCTGTGTCTTGGTTTTTGGGGGGTGTTTCTTTTTGGATTAGCTTCGTAACCCTGTTTTGCTGGTATCCGTTGGCGATTAACACATTTGAAAGATTCTGTAACTCAGTTGTCAAGTGGTCTTTGTCAGCCAGGCGTTTGGTTCTGGAGATGAGAGTCTTGGCTACGGAGTTTATTTGTGCAGGGTGGTGGTGTGATTGTGCATGTAAGTAGCGGTTGGTGTGTGTTTTTTTCCGGTAGATAGTGTGTCCTAGGGAGCCATCAGGTTTTTTGTAGATTAGGACGTCAAGGAAGGGAAGTTGGTTGTTGGCTTCTATTTCCATAGTGAATTGTATTTTGGGGTGTAGGCTGTTGAGATGTGTGAGGAAGCTATCTAGTTTTTTCTTCCCGTGTGGCCAAATTACAAAGGTGTCGTCAACATACCTGAGCCAAAGTTTGGGTTTGTGTTCTGACTTGTCTAAAGCATTGGTTTCAAAGTGTTCCATGTACAGATTTGCGATGACCGGAGAGAGGGGTGATCCCATAGGTGCTCCTTCTATCTGTTTGTATCTTTGTCCATTGTGGATGAAGTACGTGTTGGTTAGGCAGTGGTTGGTCAGGTCCAGGATGTATTCGGGGGGATTGTATTTGTTTTGAATGGCTGTCAAGGCTTCATTAATGGGCACTTGTGTGAAGAGAGATACAACATCGAAGCTCACAAGTAGGTCGTCGGGATGTAGGTTTTGCTTCTTTATTGTTTCTATGAACTGGAAGGAGTTTGTAACGTGTGAAGCGATAGATTCTGCATAGGGCTGAAGTTGCTTAGCGAGAAATTTAGCGAGATTTTGTAGAGGTGAGCCTATGGAGCTGACTATTGGTCTGAGTGGTGTTCCTTCTTTGTGTATCTTGGGGAGACCGTAGAGTTTGGGGCATCTGGATGATTTTTCTCTGGGGATGATTCTTAGCTGGATTTCTTCACTGATAGGAGAGGCTTTTATTTTGGATTTGGTGGTTTTTTCCAGATAGGTGGTGGGATCTGTTTTTATAGGTTGGTAGGTAGGGTCTTGGAGTAGATTTGATAGTTTTGCTTGGTAGTCCGATGTGTTCATCACAACAGTGGCATTACCTTTGTCTGCTGGGAGAATGATTATGTTGTTGTCTTTCCTCAGGTTGGTGAGTGCTTTCTGTTCTTCTTTGTGTAAATCCACACCTAATGACCCTCCTAAGTGGTACTCAGAATATCACTCAAGAAATCAAAAGAAGAAAAGACACAAAAAGAAGAAAAGACACAAAAAATGAACAAAAGAAGAAAAGACACACTAACCTGGGAACTTCCTCTCTGCCCAGAACGTTGGAGGCTATACACCACACCCCCTCCACAGTATTTATAGGAACTCAAACACTGAGATCCTGCTCTGTTCCAGTAACAAGAAGCCGAAAGCACCAGCCTGAAGATGACGAGTGAGACCTCGTCGAAACGTCGCCTAGACACCCCAACTCTTACACGGGAAGACACCCGAAGACACCAAAACCTGCATATATATATATATATATATATATATATATATATATATATATATATATATGGGGAGGGGGTGCGGCAACAAAATTGTTGCAGTGTGGACTGCTTCTGCACATCTTCCCAGCCAAACTGTCATTTGAACACACACACACACACACACACACACACACACACAACCCTCTGCTAATTTGTTAATAAAGCTTGCTTTTTTTATCCTGCCGTAACAGACTCCCAGGCCGACTTTCAAATACAGTGGTACCTTGGTTCTCAATCCGTTCTGGAAGTCCATTCCAAAACCAAAGCGTTCCAAAACCAAGGCACGCTTTCCCATAGGAAGTAATTCAAAACGGATTAATCTGTTCCAGACTTTTGAAAACAACCCCTAAAACGGCAATTTAACATGAATTTTACTCTCTAACGAGACCATTGACCCATCAAATGAAAGCAAGAATCAATGTGCTGTACTATAAAATAAATAAGACAGTATTGTAGATAAAAATGTTTTTTTAAAAAAATCTTACTTGCTCTGATGATAGTCATTGTTTGGATGGGGGGGGGGGCTTTTATCCATTTCCGCAGTCATACAATCAGTCAATCAATCAATCAATCAATCAATCAGTAGCTGAACTGGGTTCCACACAGTCACAAAAACCAATTAACTAAAAAAGCCTCAGAAACAAAAACACAAAATAAATAGCAAAACCAAAAGCGCCAACTACAGTGGTACCTTTGTTCTCGAACTTAATCTGTTCTGGAAGTCCGTTTGACTTCCGAAATGTTCGAAAACTAAGGAGCAGTTTCTGATTGGTGCAGGCACCCCGGAAACAATAGCCGATAGCCGCATCGGACGTTCGGCTTCTGAAACACTTTAGGAAACCGTAACACTTACTTCTGGGTTTTTGGCGTTTGAGAACCAAGGAATCACTGTAATTCTTGCATTTTTATCCTGCTCCACAGCCAAAACAGACTCCCAGGCTGACTTTCAAATTTCAACAAGGAAATTGCACCCATCCTCATGTTTACAATCTGGGACACGGATGGCGCTGTGGGTTAAACCACAGAGCCTAGGACTTGCCGATCAGAAGGTCGGCGGTTCGAATCCCCGTGATGGGGTGAGCTCCTGTTGCTCGGTCCCAGCTCCTGCCAACCTAGCAGTTCGAAAGCACGTCAAAGTGCAAGTAGATCAATAGGTACCACTCCGGCAGGAAGGTAAATGGCGTTTCCGTGCGCTGCTCTGGTTTGCCAGAAGCGGCTTCGTCATGCTAGCCACATGACCCGGAAGCTGTACGCTAGCTCCCTCGGCCAATAAAGCGAGATGAGCGCCGCAACCCCAGAGTTGGCCACGACTAGACCTAATGGTCAGGGGTTCCTTTACCTTTATTTACATGTTTACAATCTAAGAGACACAGCACAAAAGGAAAGGGGCGTGGGAGGGAAGAGGAGGGGAAGGCACCATGCTACAGAGTTCTTGCAGGAAATAGCAGGAATGGCAGAATTTGGAGAGGAGCCAAAATGTACTTGTCGTTCACCTGAGTTAAATAGCATCAGAAGTCCAGAATCACAGTGGCCAGCCTGATATCTGTGTATCTGAGACCTACATGTCAGCCTTAAAACCAAAAATGCAGGCAAACGGTTATAGGCCACACAGCTCTATGCAGAGAAGTCCTGATGGAATTCAAAGACCTAAGTTAGCACCTAAATTTGATACTGATTTGTTTAAAAATATGAAAATCAATAAATTGGCAAAGGCCTAAGTTAGCCATGTCCATGAATCTCAGTGGGCCTACTCTGAGTAGGGCTAAAATGGGAATCATAGACTTGTAGAGTTGGAAGAGATCCCAATGGTCATCTAGTCCAACCCTGCAATGCAGAAATAAAAGGGTTTGCCTCACGCTTTTTACTAATGGAGACCAGTGTAATAAACGAAAATCTGCCCTTATTCCCTTATTCCATACATCATACATACATCACAGAAGGGGTGTAGCTCAAGACCACTTCCCAGATACATCATACCTACATCACAGAAAGGGCGGTCTACAGCAGAAATCTGAGTGCCTTGTTTATCTCCTGTCTGGCAGGTTACCTGTTAATGCTCACTTGATTGGATACCCTGGGGATCCTGGCCAGTACCGTATTTTGTAATGACAAATACTTAGTTCCAGAGCCAGATCACAGGCTCACCCTATTCAAAGACAGACATACCCTTAAGACAGGATTTGTGAAGGAAAAGACAATGGGGAGGCTTTTCCAATTTCCTTCAACCTTGCAGAGAAAACATTTGGTCAGTTTGGGAGCAAAAAATGGTCCAAGGGTTGCTCTCCTGCGCTGCATCAGACATGTGGCCCATGCATTTAGGTACGGGTTTGCTTGGCACATTTATGAACACACACACACACACACACACACACACACACACACACACATATATATATATATATATATATATATATATATATATATATATATATGTATAAAAGGTAAGGTCCAGTCCATTAGGTCCAGTCATGGCCGACTCTGGGGTTGCGGCGCTCATCTCGCTTTACTGGCCTAGGGAGCCGGCGTGCAGCTTCCAGGTCATGTGGCCAGCATGACTAAGCCACTTCTGGCGAACCAGAGCAGAGCATGGAAACGCCATTTACCTTCCCACCGGAGCGGTACCTATTGATCTACTTGCACTTTGCAAGGGTTAGGGTTAGGGTTAGGGTTAGGGCGCAACATCTGGGGGTTAGGGTTAGGGGGCGCAAATCCACAGGTTAGGGGGCGCAAATTACTTGCCTTGCCCCGGGTGCTGACAACCCACGCTATGCCACTGCTGCTGACCTTCTGATCGGCAAGTCCTAGGCTCTGTGGTTTAACCCGCAGCGCCACCCGTGTCCCTGCCATATATATATATATGACCTTAAATTTGTTTATTTCACCAGCACTCCTGGTTCCCACATTTCATACCGCCTCCTGTATTGTATTGCCCTTTCTGCTGTGAGGGCAGGCCAAGGCTCTTCAAAAATGGGCAAGCCAGCCCACGAGATGGGCAGGCTGTGCGAGGAGGCTGTCGCGAGCCTAGAGACCCCCCCCTTCCCCATCTCCTCTGCCCACCCCAGATGGCGGATCTCGTTTTTCCAAGCCATTTCCCCCTCTGCTCTAGCGTAAGTTGCAGTGACAGGCTGGGGTTACTCTGTTGCTCCAAATGCATCAGCGAATCTCAGCTTGACTCTGGATTTCGGGAAGCAGGAACGCTGCAGAGCCGGGGGGGACGGCAATGGGAGGCCAGATTTGTCTGTCTTGCTGGAAAGCGGACTCCTCTCTCCGCCACCACTCATTCTTTCCAGGTATTCCTGGAAGGAGTCCCTGTTTCCCGACAGACACCTGCCTTTCCCACCTCGCTCGTGTTCTCTGCCAGTCCCACTCAATGCAACATGAGTTTTCGCTGCTCTCGCCCCGAGGCAAAGATGTTCCAGCTGCAGGCCCCAAACCACAGCCAAAGAGGTAGCTGCAGAAGCGAGCTGGGGTGGTGTGAGGAAGGCTGCACATAAGGACACGAGAAGAGCCTGGAAAGGAAGCAATATACTGTTAATGGAGAAATCCGAGGGCTCCCTTGGACAAAAAAACAAGGACCCCAGCCAGGAATACCAGAGCAAAACAGCAGCCAGTAGGCTTGGTCTTGATTGAAGACTGTCGCGACAGGACTCCCACCTGCCACCAGGTGGAACAAGATGGAAACCCAGAACAAAAGAAGACCCCCCAACTTTTATTAGTTACTAATCCCCCAAACTACACCCCTAGAACTACATCACAACTACATCTTGACTACATTATTGACACATCACAAAAAGGAGGGGTTGAGGGAGGAGTTGTGGAAGTAAACTGAGTATCTTGTCACCTGGCTGGTTCCTCCTTTCCCCCCTCCCCATGAGTACTTTCCAGGTGACAAAGGGGAGCTGGCAGTTTCCTGCCCCCAGAGGGAAGATCTGATCATTGTCCTTTGTTCCAGTCCATGTTGAATCCACTCCCACATGCAAGTCCCTTGCGTCCTTGATGGTCTTCTGTCTGGGACCATCAAGGTTGCCATGCCAACTGGGCAGGGCTCCTGTGGATGTGCTGGGATGGTGAAGGGATTATGGCTGGCCTGTATCAAACCTTCCCCATTTTGTAGTCCTTCCATCATGGAGTAAAATAAAAGTGGAACGGTGCAGATCCGATGTATGGTTGATTTTCTATGAATTTATAACAGAAGCGTAGCGTATGTCGTGTGTGAGTGTGAGTGTGTCGAGTTTGCACAAACTGAATGATTGGGGGGAGGTCGTTCCTGCGACAAAATGAGTATTTATATAAACAGGGCTCAATTACGAAAATTTGGTTGTGCCTAGACTAACCTAACAAGTTTGGAAAACTCAGCAGTGGCCAGAGGATTGGAGAAGATCAGTCTACATCCCAATCCCAAAGAAGGGCAGTGCCAAAGAATGCTCCAACTACCGCACAATTGCACTCATTTCACACGCTAGCAAGGTTATGCTTAAAATTCTACAAGGCAGGCTTAAGCAGTATGTGGACCGAGAACTCCCAGAAGTGCAAGCTGGATTTCGAAGGGGCAGAGGAACCAGAGACCAAATTGCAAACATGCGCTGGATTATGGAGAAAGCTAGAGAGTTCCAGAAAGACATCTACTTCTGCTTCATTGACTATGCAAAAGCCTTTGACTGTGTTGACCACAGCAAACTATGGCAAGTTCTTAAAGAAATGGGAGTGCCTGATCACCTCATCTGTCTCCTGAGAAATCTCTACGTGGGACAAGAAGCTACAGTTAGAACTGGATATGGAACAACTGATTGGTTCAAAATTGGGAAAGGAGTACGGCAAGGCTGTATATTGTCTCCCTGCTTATTTAACTTACATGCAGAATTCATCATGCGAAAGGCTGGGCTGGATGAATCCCTAGCCGGAATTAAGATTGCCGGAAGAAATATCAACAACCTCAGATATGCAGATGACACAACCTTGATGGCAGAAAGTGAGGAGGAATTAAAGAACCTTTTAATGAGGGTGAAAGAGGAGAGGGCAAAATATGGTCTGAAGCTCAACATCAAAAAAATGAAGATCATGGCCACTGGTCCCATCACCTCCTGGCAAACAGAAGGGGAAGAAATGGAGGCAGTGAGAGATTTTACTTTCTTGGGCTCCATGATCACTGCAGATGGTGACAGCAGCCACGAAATTAAAAGACACCTGCTTTTTGGGAGAAAAGCAATGACAAACCTAGACAGCATCTTAAAAAGCAGAGACATCACCTTGCCAACAAAGGCCTGTATAGTCAAAGCTATGGTTTTCCCAGTAGTGATGTATGGAAGTGAGAGCTGGACCATAAAGAAGGCTGATCGCCGAAGAATTGATGCTTTTGAATTCTGGTGCTGGAGAAGACTCTTGAGAGTCCCATGGACTGCAAGAAGATCCAACCTCTCCATTCTGAAGGAAATCAGCCCTGAGTGCTCACTGGAAGGACAGATCCTGAAGCTGAGGCTCCAAGACTTTGGCCACCTCAGGAGAAGAGAAGACTCCCTGGAAAAGACCCTGATGTTGGGAAAGATGGAGGGCACAAGGAGAAGGGGACGACAGAGGACAAGATGGTGGGACAGTGTTCTCGAAGCTACCAGCATGAGTTTGACCAAACTGCGGGAGGCAGTGGAAGACAGGGGTGCCTGGCGTGCTCTGGTCCAGGGGGTCACGAAGAGTCAGACATGACTAAACAACAACAACAACAGACTAACCTTGTGCAGGCTATAAAGAATATAAAGAATTTAATGGATTATGGAAGATCTTAAGGGATCTAAAGAGATGGAAGTGAAGAACAGAGGCAAAGGAGAATTAAATAACAAAAGAAGTGTGGTTTAGATGGTGGAAGTCTTTTAAGATATTTTAATCAAGATTTTTATTTTATAATGTATGTAAGTGTAATTCTGGAATTACTGTTTATGGAAAACAGCATTTCTTTTTTCTTTCTTTCCTTTTCTTTCTTCGTTTCCTCTTATGTTCTATCTTCTTTCATAGTTTATGTTTGACAAATAGGTATATAATTGTGTTTTTTGCAGATATATCTGGAAATTTGATTGTATTATTCAATAAAGTTATATTTTAAAATTTACCAAAAAAAGAAGAAAAGGAGCCTGGAGGATCAGGCCCCGTGGCCTCTCACCGGGGCCGACCAGACGCTCCAGCGGGAAAAACTGCAAGCAGGATCCGGCCACAAGTACAACTCTTCCCCTCTTAGTAAGGGAAGATAATAAGAATATATAGATACTGGTAATTTGAGAAGACTGTAGAATGTGAAGATTATTGTAAAGTGTATAATGTGGGAAAATCGAGTGGGGGTGGAGGGAAGTGGGAGGAGAGAGAAAAGAATAATATGATGGATTGAGGAAATAGAAATGTAAATGTATGGGGGGATGGGGAGGAAATGGTGTTGGCTTTGGTACACCTGTATTGTAATGTAATATGTGAAAACCAATAATAATACACATCCCTGACATATAACGCCACTCCTCCTCCTTTCTTGTCTGGTCTGTTTCTCTGAAATAGATTATATCCCCCCATTTTTACATTCCAATTGTGGGACTTATCCCACCAGGTTTCAGTGATGCCTATTATGTCATCTGCAGTGATCATGGAGCCCAAGAAAGTAAAATCTCTCACTGCCTCCATTTCTTCCCCTTCTATTTGCCAGGAGGTGATGGGACCAGTGGCCATGATCTTAGATTTTTTTTATGTTGAGCTTCAGACCATATTTTGCCCTCTCCTCTTTCACCCTCATTAAAAGGTTCTTTAATTCCTCCTCACTTTCTGCCATCAAGGTTGTGTCATCTGCATATCTGAGGTTGTTGATATTTCTTCCGGCAATCTTAATTCCGGCTAGGGATTCATCCAGCCCAGCCTTTCGCATGATGAATTCTGCATGTAAGTTAAATAAGCAGGGAGACAATATACAGCCTTGCCGTACTCCTTTCCCAAGAACAACTCTTCCCCTCTTGTGCTTTCCAGCGACTGAAAATTATTATAAAACAATTTTATAACTTTGCTTCTCAATTTCTGTTGTGTCGTTTTGCACCCTGCGACTTGCTGCTATTATTATTATTTTTATTGATTGTCGTTTAGAAATTGTTTATTGCAGTGGTGCAGAGTGATTCTCTGTTTCCTTGCTGATGTTTAATTTTATTGCTCTCTAATGGATCGCTGGATATTACTTTATTTGATACTGAGGCATCTGATGAAGATCTGCATTTTTAAAATGAGCTTAAAAATATATATTTGTAAATGTTTGTATCTCTCATTCTCTCATGCCAGGCATAAAGCAGCTGGCAGCTGTTCAAGGGCCCCTGTTTAAGCAAGTGCCTCAGGGTTGTAAAAGGAAATTACAGGCTAGGAGCAAAAGGTCACACTGACCATACAAATTACAGAATACAATCAAGCTGCAAAGACACAATTAAGAATTGGTAAATAGTAAGAATTATTGTGCCTCCCATTAAAACTTGAGCCACATTTTCATAAGGTTAAAAGGGCAAATAGAAACAGCAGCTGGACTAGGGAAAGAGGCTGCTCTCTGAAGCTGCTTTGAAGCTTCAGAGAACTTAGTAAAAGCTAAATTCTCTAAGTTCTCTAAGTTCCTTTTCTTCTAAAAATCTATATATGTTATGTATGAAATATATTGGCTTAAATGTAATTATGCAAAGGATTTAGAAAGTAAGAAATGTTAGATTCTTATGTTAGATTCTTATTTCATTGATGGTGTGTGAGAAGGTGAACCCAAGATCTCTGTTTAAGATAAAATTAGAACAATTAGCCATCTGTTTTGCAGTGAATAGGGCAATAGGGCAATAGGCCAAAAATAATCTGATAATTAAGGTGCCTGGTCGAGGTAAATGTAAGATATATGGCTACTTGTTTGCCATTTATAGATAGAAGGAAATATACCTCTTTGTCTCCCATAAAAGGTAATAGGAAGTGGGTGCATCTTTTATGATTGGTTCTAGCAAACAGCCAATAGGAATTTCAACCAGGCTGATTGGACAGAGGCAGCCAAAGGAGGAGCAAGGGGGCTGGGCTGAGGGAATATAAGTGCTGGCCATCAGGGCTGGAGGGGGGCAGAGCTTTGGTATCCGTATACCACTGTGTCTCTCATTTATTTGTCTGACAAATAAATTATTATTTTAATTTATCTATTGCTGCGTTGAATATTTCATTCCAGCTAAGCGTTAACCACAAGCAGGGTGCTACAGTACAAGTTGTTAATTTTATTTTTTTAAATTTTTTTACCAACAACCAAAACACAGCCTGTAAGCTGCCCAGCGTATTGTAATATAGGAAGGCAGTATGCAAATTAAAAGTGAAATGAAATGAAAGTGGTATTCAGAAGGATTGCTTCCATCCTGGCTTTGTTGTTGTTTAGTCGTTGAGTCGTGTCCGACTCTTCATGACGCCCTGGACCAGAGCACGCCAGGCCCTCCTGTCCTCCACTGCCTCCAGCAGTTTGGTCAAACTCATGCTGGCAGTTTCAAGAACACTGTCCCACCATCTCGTCCTCTGTGGTCCCCTTCTCCTTGCGCCCTCCATCTTTCCCAGCATCAGGGTCTTTTCCAGGGAGTCTTCTCTTCTCATGAGGTGGCCAAAGTACTGGAGCCTCAGCTTCAGGATCTGTCCTTCCAGTGAGCACTCAGGGCTGATTTCCTTCAGGATGGAGAGGTTTGATCTTCTTGCAGTCCATGGGACTCTCAAGAGTCTCCTCCAGCACCAGAATTCAAAAGCATCCTGTTATGTACTGAGTGTTCTTCGGCGATCAGCCTTCTTGATGGTCCACTTCTCACTGAATCTTCCAGCACTCAGCTTCATTGGATTTCTGTGACTTCTAGTCTTTTTTATTTATTTGCTTATTTACCTACCTGTAACTATCTTCTTATGGCCACCGTGAGAGCAAGAGGCTGGCTTACATGGGCCTGATCCACCAGACTCTTCTTATTTTCTTAGGAGAGCAGGAGGCTGGACGAGATGAGCCCTTGTTCTGATTTCGCCGGATCTTCTTCCGAGACCTAGAAGCTGGATTACACAGGTCTCCATTGGCCCAGTGCAGGATACACTTCTTACATTCTTAGAAGAAAAGACATTAGGCAATCCACTAAACAGGCTCCCATCCATGGAGGAGTCTGCCTGCTGCAACTCTGTATGATCCACTGCTTGGGCCTGGCCACCTTCCCAGCTGCAGCTGCCCTGTCTCTGCAAGTTTTGAGACAGGATCATTTGGTCCCTGCAGAATCAGGGTGAGGTTTCCTGACAACGTCCTGCGTTACGGCTTTTGTGGTCTGCTGAAGATGAACCTCTTCGCCCCGGCCTTTGACCCTTGAGAGCCGCTCTAGCTGTAATTAGTTTCCAACCCTTTCTAATGTTGCGTTTTGCTGTGACCTGCTTTGGGACCCTTCTGGTGCAGAAGGGCAGCTAATAAGTATTATTAGTATTCTTTGTTTGTATTTCCCCCTCCTGGCACCCACACACAATATTGACACTGTAGGGCCATAGCAACCCCCCCAAAGGCCTTTCTGAGAAAGGAGAGGTCCGTCAGGAGAACAAGGCTGGCATTGATGGAACTGGCGCAAATGTTTATTATTCAAGGTTGTAACGAGATAAGCAAACTCAGGAATGCACATGGCCGTGGTGTTGTGGGGGCCATGGCAGGGAGGAGGGAGGCAAGACCTTACATGGTAATAGGAACTTGCTATAACTTTCGATTTCCCAGAAATCAGGTGGTTTACAATAAATCAGGTGGTCTTGTACTCTGCAAATGTATAAAAAGCTGGCTAGCTCAGAATTTAGGGGCAGCACTGAAGGTACGTTCTTTCACCTTTGGTGGACGTGCCCAAGGATTAAGGCTTTCTGGGAAATGATATATAATGAACTGAAAAGGGTATTTAAATATACCTTCTTGAAGAATCATAGAATCATAGAATCCTAGAGTTGGAAGAGACCACAAGGGCCATCGAGTCCAACCCCCTGCCAAGCAGGAAACACCATCAGAGCACTCCTGACATATGGTTGTCAAGCCTCTGCTTAAAGACCTCCAAAGAAGGAGACTCCACCTCACTCCTTGGCAGCAAATTCCACTGTTGAACAGCTCTTACTGTCAAGAAACCAGAGGCCTTTCTCCTGGGCATAGTCGGCCAATCGGTGTTAAAGAAGGACAGAACTTTCTTTATGTATGCTACAACAGCAGCAAGAATACTCATCGCAAAGTATTGGAAGACACAAGATCTACCCACTCAGGAAGAATGGCAGATGAAAGTGATGGACTACATGGAATTGGCGGAAATGACTGGTAGAATCCGTGATCAGGGAAAGGAGACGGCGGAAGAAGAATGGAAGAAATTTAAAATCTATCTTAAGGACTATTATAAACTTGATGAATGTTAGAATGGTGTTTGATTGAAGTTAAGTGGTTTCTAGCTGTAATGATATA
This sequence comes from Podarcis bocagei, assembly GCF_964188305.1. Classification (NCBI taxonomy): domain Eukaryota; kingdom Metazoa; phylum Chordata; class Lepidosauria; order Squamata; family Lacertidae; genus Podarcis; species Podarcis bocagei. The sequence continues at coordinate 2,907,228 of NC_138132.1, read as the reverse complement.
AAAGAATATGGAAAATTGGATTTCTAAATAGGTAAAAATTTAATGTTATAATATATTAAGATCAAAGATCAGGATAATAAGGAGGGAAAGAAATTGCTGAATTAATTAATTGAATTGGAACACAAAAAAGGGAGGTATGAGGAGGTCAGGGAAACAAGGATATGAATGTAAGCTATGGAAAGATTGATTTTTTATTTTTCCTTTTTTCCTTTTTTCTGTAAGTGTACTTACTTTTTTATTCTGTATTTTTCTTGTATTTTTATTTTTGTCTTTTACCTTTGTATTTCTTGTTTTTATGTAATTCCTTTTTCTGAAACTTTAATAAATATTACGAAAGCATATATATATAAAAAACAGAATTCGGGGGCAGCAGACTACTAGCACGAGCCGTCTGTGCCCTTTGTCTTAGCATTGCTATCACAAAATAAAGGGATTTTTTCCTGCTGACATTTTGACTCTTTCAAGCGTCTCAGTTGCTCCAAGGTTCTCATCAGATAATAGTGCCACTGTATTCTGCTCTGGTCAGACCTCACCTGGAGTACTGTGTCCAGTTCTGGGCACCACAGTTCAAGAAGGACACTGACAAACTGGAACGTGTCCAGAGGAGGGCAACCAAAATGGTCAACGGCCTGGAAACGGTGCCTTATGAGGAACGGCTAAGGGAGCTGGGCATGTTTAGCCTGGAGAAGAGGAGGTTAAGGGGTGATATGATAGCCATGTTCAAATATAGAAAAGGATGTCACATAGAGGAGGGAGAAAGGTTGTTTTCTGCTGCTCCAGAGAAGCGGACACGGAGCAAAGGATCCAAACTACAAGAAAGAAGATTCCACCTAAACATTAGGAAAAACTTCCTGACAGTAAGAGCTGTTTGACCGTGGAATTTGCTGCCAAGGAGTGTGGTGGAGTCTCCTTCTTTGGAGGTCTTTAAGCAGAGGCTTGACAACCATATGTCAGGAGTGCTCTGATGGTGTTTCCTGCTTGGCAGGGGGTTGGACTCGATGGCCCTTGGGGTCTCTTCCAATGCTAGGATTCTAAGGAGGTCATAAAGCATGTCCTTCATGACACCCATTCAGAGATGTCAAACCAGCAAGCGAGGGTTTCGGCCTGGATCTCAGGAACACAGCAAGCTGCCCCATATATATCCCATCAGAGCAATGGGTCTATCTAGCTCAATACTGTCCACACGGACTGGCAGCGACTCTCCAGGGTTTCAGGAAGGAGACATTTCCAGTACCTACTGAGAGATGCTTCTTGGATCGACCCTAGGGCCTTTCGGATGCAAAACAGATGTGCTGCAACCAAGATGTCGACCTGGTGTGCAGCAGCTGTTATTTATTTATTTATACATACATACATACATACATACATACCCCGCCCATCTTCCCCAGCCACTCTGGGCGGCTTCCAACAAAATATTAAAATACCGTAATGCATCAAACATCAAAAGCTTCCCTAAACAGCGCTGCCTTCAGATGTCTTCTGAAAGTCTGGTAGTTGTTTTTCTCTTTGACATCTGATGGGAGGGCGTTCCACAGGGTGGGTGCCACCACCGAGAAGGCCCTCTGCCTGGTTCCCTGTAACTTGGCTTCTCGCAATGAGGGAACCGCCAGAAGGCCCTCGGCGCTGGACCTCAGTGTCCAGCAGAACGATGGGGATGGAGACACTCCTTCAGATATACTGGACCGAGGCCGTTTAGGGCTTTAAAGATCAGCACCAGCACTTTGAATTGTGCTTGGAAATGTCCTGGGATCCAATGTAGTCTTTCAGGACCCGTGTTATGTGGTCTCAGCAGCTGCCCCTAGTCACCAGTCTAGCTGAAAAAGGCAGATTCCATGCTAGGAATCATTAGGAAAGGAACAGAGCTGCTGGTAACACGAACCCATTATACAAATATTCGGTGCATTTGGAATACTGTGTACAGTTCTGATTCCCGCACCTCAAAAAGGATATTGCAGAGTTGGAGACGGCTCAGAAAACAGCAACGGAAACGATCAGGAAAAGGCAGGAGGTGACATTTATAAAATTATGATGGCATGGAGAAGGTGGATAGAGATTTCACCTCCTCATTTGCTCATAATACTAGGACTAACAGGGAGGATAAGAGGAGATATGGTACAAAAAGGTAATAAGGAGTGGGCTATCTTTAAGGAATATATCAAAAATTATGCGGAAAAAGTAGAATTTCTGACAGATACTGAGTGAATCCAGAAAATGAATAGAGTGAAAGGAGAGTAAAATCAAGATAGAAGAGATTAAAGAAATAATGAAATGTGTTTAAGCTAGTTGGAAAAATAAAGTATGAAAAGAAGAGTTTTGGATTTGATATCCCGCTTTATCACTCCCTTCAGGAGTCTCAAAGCGGCTAACAATCTCCTTTCCCTTCCTCCCCCATGGCAAACACTCTGTGAGGTGAGTGAGGCTGAGAGACTGAGTGTGACTAGCCCAAGGTCACCCAGCAGCTGCAGGTGGAGGAGCGGGGAAGCGAACCCAGTTCCCCAGATTATGAGTCCACCGCTCTTAACCACTACACCACACTGGCTCTCACACATTAGCGTAACAAGAACGGCTGGACGTCAAGTCACTTGGTGGGTGTCCGTGTGGGGTAGGTGTGTAGGTACCGTATTTTTCGCCCTATAAGACGCACTTTTCCCCCTCCAAAAATGAAGGGGAAATCTGGGTGCGTCCTATGGGGCGAATGCAGGCTTTTGCTGAAGCTTGGAGAGGGAGAGGGGTCGGTGCGCACCGACCCCTCTCGCTCTCCAGGCTTCAGGAAGACATCCGCAGCCTAGGCAGCCCTGCGGGAGGTCCCGCAGGGATGTCTAGGCTGCGGATAGCAGCCTGCCACCCAGCGCGAGGGGCACCATGAAGCAGAGAGCCCCCCGCGCCCGGCAGACATCCACAGCGTGGGGAGCCTTGCAGGAGTTCCCCGCAAGGCTCCCCACGCTGCAGATAGCAGCCTGCCGCCCAGCGCGTGGGGCGCCCTGAAGCAGAGCGCCCCCACGCCCGGCAGACATCCGCAGCGTGGGGAGCCTTGCAGGAGTTCCCCGCAAGGCACCCCACGCTGCGGATAGCAGCCTGCCACCCAGCGCGTGGGGCGCCCTGAAGCAGAGCGCCCCCGCGCCCGGCAGACATCCGCAGCGTGGGGAGCCTTGCAGGAGTTCCCCACAAGGCTCCCCACGCTGCGGATAGCAGCCTGCCGCCCGGCGGGCAGGGCGCCCTGATGCAGAGCGCCCCTCGCGCTGGGCAGACATCGGCCAGCCCCACAAGCTCGGGGGACAGCAGGGAGGCGCAGCGCCGCCATCCCGCTGTTCCTCGACCTGGTTTGGTTTCCCCGACCTGCTTTCGGGGGAGAAATAAAGGGGAAAAAATTTTCCTTTATTTCCCCCCCAAAAAACTAGGTGCGTCCTATGGGACGGAGCGTCCTATGGGATGAAAAATACGGTATGTTGATATGTACAGTATAGGTGCATTTGACGTGCTTAGGTAGGCAGGAGCAGGGACCAAGCAATAGGAGCTCACCCCGTCGCGGGGATTCAAACCACCAACCTTCCGATTGGCAAGTCCTAGGCTCTGTGGTTTAGCCCACAGCGCCACCCTAGTAGCACCTTAGAGACCAACTAAGTTTGTTATTGGTATGAGCTTTCGTGTGCTCATACCCATTTCACCATTTTGGGGTGAACATCGCTGGTCCCGACAGGCGGTTGGTTGCTCTGCACTCTGCAAAGGGACGCCTCTCCGGTTCCCTGCGCCTGGCGAGGCAGGCAAACCTGGAGGCGATGGCGCCCGAGGGTGGGGAGCGCCTTCCTGCTCACAGCACACGGGACGTCGGATGCATGTAGCTCCTCCACCTCGGCTCCCGGCCTGATGCGCAGGAAGGCTAAGCTGATGTGACGGGCTACATGCCTCCTCCTTGCTTTCGTGCGCGGAGGAAGAAAAAGGACGTAATTAATTTAAAAGAGCAAACTCCAAACAGGGGAGAGACCCACCAGTGCCCAGGTGGAGAAGCGAAACTGATCTATTCAGCATCGCTCAAGCCTCCCGGCTGACGCTGACATTTTGTGGGATTATTCCCTTTTGGACTTTCTCTGTCTCACACACACAGAGAGGAAGAATGATGAAGGGGGGGGGGAGGGAGAGAGAGAGCGCAGCTAAATGGATGGCTTTCGCAGGGAAGGCACCAAAGGCATTAAACCCATTAGGGCAGTGCGGCCTCCTGCCAATTCCATACCCTCCAACATCTCTCAGATGAAAAGAGAGACATCTCCACCTGGTACACAGGATGAGACCCACCCTGCCTGCAGACTGTCTCGCCAGAGTGGTGCATGCTCTGGTTATCTCCCGCTTGGACTACTGCCATGCACTCTACGTGGGGCTACCTTTGAAGGTGACCTGGAAACTGCAATTAATCCAGAATGCGGCAGCTAGACTGGTGACTGGGAGCGGCTGCCGAGACCATATAACACCGGTTCTGAGAGATCTGCATTGGCCCCAGTACGTTTCCGAGCACAATTCAAAGTGTTGGTGCTGACCTTTAAAACCCTAAATGGCCTCGGTCCAGTATACCTGAAGGAGCATCTCCACCCCCATCGTTCTGCCCGGACACTGAGATCCAGCGCCGAGGGCCTTCTGGCGTTTCCCTCACTGCGAGAAGTGAGGTTAGAGGGAACCAGGCAAAGGGCCTTCTCAGTGGTGGCGCCTGTCCTGTGAAACACCCACCAGATGTCAAGGAAATAAACAACTATCTGACAATTAGAAGACATCTGAAGGCAGCCCTGTTTAGGGAAGTTTTTGATGTCTGATGTTTTATCGTGTTTTTAATATTCTGTTAGGAGCTGCCCAGAGTGGCTGGGGAAACCCAGCCAGATGGGCGGGGTATAAATGATAAATTTAATTATTATTATTATTATTATTATTATTATTATTATTATTATTATTATTATTATTATTATCTCTCACTTCCACTGCAGCTGACCCTCCTCGATCCCCCATTTCTAGCGTCGCTTTGCCAATGGGACGCAGCCTTCCACCGTCCCGAGAATCGCCCCTTAATCCCAGTTTCATTTTATCCTTTGGTAAATTTGCCAAATGAAAAGCACAAACCAATAAATAAATAGGGGCACTTGGGGGGCATGAAATCCAGGCAGAGTGGATGCTGTCCATCAAGCGTCTTCGTTCCGCCGCAGTTGGTTCTCAGGTGCTAAACAGGAAACCAAGCACCTAGTCCTTATGGTTACAGCTGCTTGGCCGGATCTTCTTTTGAGAAATACAGGAATTACTGGGACAGAACTACCCGAATTATAGAAATTTATTCATGTATACGACCACGGCGGCAAGAATGTTACTTGCCCAAAAATGGAAAGGAGAAGTCTCAGTGAAAGAAGAATTGATAGAAAAAAATTGTGGAATATGCAGAAATGGGGAAAATAAGAAACCAAGACAACAAGCTTTTTATAAAAGAATGGAAATGGATTATTGGATATTTACAAATAAACTGTCAGCAGATCAGAACTTTGGCAGGATTATTGTAATAACCTTCAGTTTTATAAGAGTATATATTTAAAGTAGATGAATAAATGAGTAAATTAAGTTAATTTGGAATATGCAGAAAATAAAAAAAATAAATTTAAGGAACCGCAGAAAGAGGGGGAAAGGAGTCGAGTTTTGAAATGTTGAAATGATTGTAAAATTATTGAAATATATGAAACTGAAAATCGTAAACAAAATAATGATAATATTTAGAAGAGTGGATCTTGCCAACTTGCAAAAAACAAACAAAGGAATACTAGAAGGAAGATCTTTTGTTCATTAGCTGATGAACGAAAGGTCTCCCTTCTTTCCGCGAGTCTGCCTGTTGCATCTCTGTATGATGCCAAATCCCTGCAGAGCTGAGACGGAGGTTGGGGTTTGTGTGAAAGGGGTTACGCTGCGGAATAGCCGCCGAGGGAGAGCCCTGTTGAGACAGAGGGGACTTTCTACCCGGGAATTTGATTCAATGACAAATGCTAATTGCTGCTTTCGCTGCACTTTATAGCTCATTTGCTTTATAATGGAGCTGTTAATTTGTTTGTGTTATTTATAGGACTTTTTTTATTGGGTTCTATAATTTTCGGATATCATTTGTTGTTGTTTAGTCGTTTAGTTGTGTCCAACTCTTTGTAACCCCCTAGACCAGAGCACGCCAGGCACTCCTGTCTTCCACTGCCTCCCGCAGTTTGGTCAAACTCATGCTGGTAGCTTCGAGAACACTGTCCCACCATCTCGTCCTCTGTCGTCCCCTTCTCCTTGTGCCCTCCATCTTTCCCAACATCAGGGTCTTTTCTCTTCTCCTGAGGTGGCCAAAGTCTTGGAGCCTCAGCTTCAGGATCTGTCCTTCCAGTGAGCACTCAGGGCTGATTTCCTTCAGAATGGAGAGCTTGGATCTTCTTGCAGTCCATGGGACTCTCAAGAGTCTCCTCCAGCACCAGAATTCAAAAGCATCCATTCTTCGGCGATCAGCCTTCTTGATGGTCCAGCTCTCACTTCCATACATCACTACTGGGAAAACCATGGCTTTTACTATACGGACCTTTGTTGGCAAGGTGATGCCTCTGCTTTTTAAGATGTTGTCTAGGTTTGTCATTGCTTTTCTCCCAAGAAGCAGGCGTCTTTTAATTTTGTGACTGCTGTCACCATCTGCAGTGATCATGGAGCCCAAGGAGGTAAAATCTCTCACTGCCTCCATTTCTTCCCCTTCTATTTGCCAGGAGGTGATGGGACCAATTAGGATCAAGTTATACGGGGAAACTGGGGAGAGGCAATCTCGCAGGTAAACCGGTCCCAATGTGTTAAGGGTTTTGTATACTAACAGTAATACTTTTGTTATAAGAAAACAAAATCTGCTTCTTTTTCCTTATGGGGTACCCAAGAGCCCGTATAGAGTCCTTAAGTGGGTTCCCTATTGGTAGGAGAAAATAACAGAGGCCAACCAGAGAATATTGAGAAGCAAAGCGGCTAGTAAGCCTGATCTTTATTGATCTGTTGCAAAAGATCTGTTGCACTCACCACACGCAGGAGGAGAGAGGAGGAATCCAGAACAATGGCGTGCAAGCCCTTATATAGACTTTGGATTTGCCCACCCTGTACCCAAGACCACCCCCCTTAAACATCATACATACATCACAGAAGGGGCGTTCTACAGCAGAATCCTCTCTGGCGGGAAACCTGTTAATGGGTTTACCTGGACAGCCTGGCCATTCTTTTGTGATGGTAAATACTTAATTCCTGAGTCCAGGTCACAGGCTCACCCTATTCAGACCCAAATGTGCCCTTCAGGCAGGATTTGTGAGCACAGAGACAATGGGGAGGCTTTTCCCATTTGCATCCAAACTGCAGAGGAATATTTGAGGTCACTGAAAGAGTCAAAATGGCTTCAGGATTGTTCTCCTGTACTATTTCAGACACGTGGTTTATATATTTATGTATGTGTTTCCCTAGTATGTATACATACCGCCCTATACCCGGAGGTCTCAGGGCAGTTCACATAAAAAGATCACAGTATATAAAATGAAAGCAATATCCCAATATTAAACCCCCCCCCAAATAATAAGGCATATTCTGATTATTATCTTATGTCACTGTTCCCTGCTATGGGACGGAAATATTCTGTGCAGAGCAGGTTATAAATGCTTCGTGGTAGCAGCAAAGCACAACAGCTCCCTCTATTCCTGAGCTTTTGTTTGGACTTTGAGTTTTTCCTCTGCCACAATTGTCAGGCACAGCAACTGGGCTCGCTTCCCTGCTCACCATTTTGCATCGTCCAACATGCCCCGGATTTTGAGATGAACAAAACCATCCTTAGCATTTTTCTCCTGTTTCTCTCTCCCTGCCCTGGAGCCCCAGACCACCCCTTCATATATCATACATACATCACAGAAGGAGTGTAACCCAAGGCCACCACCCCAGATACATCATACCTACATCACAGAAAAGGCGGTCTACAGCAGAAATCTGAGTGTGTTGTTTATCTCCTTTGCCAGGTCACCTGTTAATGCTCACTTGATTGGATACCCTGGGGAGCCTGGCCCGTCTTTTGCAATGACAAATACCTAGTTCCTGAGCCAGGTCACAGTCTCACCCAATTCAAACACAGACAGACATACCCTTAAGACAGGATTTGTGAAGGGAAAGACAATGGGGAGGCTTTTCCATTTTCCTTTGACTTTGCAGAGAAAACATTTGGTCAGTTTGGGAATCAAAAAATGGTTTCAGGTCAGTCTTCCTGTGCTGATCTATATATGTGCTTGGTTGGTACATTTATGACTATTTATTATATATCTAGGGACGCAGGTAGCGCTGTGGGTTAAACCACAGAACCTAGGACTTGCCAATCAGAAGGTCGGCGGTTCGAATCCCCGCGACGGGGTGAGCTCCCATTGCTCAGTCGCTGCTCCTGCCAACCTAGCAGTTCGAAAGCACCTCAAAGTGCAAGTAGATAAATAGGTACCGCTCCGGAGGGAAGGTAAACGGCGTTTCCATGCGCTGCTCTGGTTCGCCAGAAGCGGCTTAGTCATGCTGGCCACATGACCCGGAAGCTGTACGCCAGCTCCCTCTGCCAATAAAGCGAGATGAGCGCCGCAACCCCAGAGTCGGCCACGACTGGACCTAATGGTCAGGGGTCCCTTTACCTTTTATTATATATCTAAGACTTTAAAATTCTTATCACATAGAATTGGAAGGGACACCATGGGTCATCTAGTCCAGCCCCCTCCAACTGCCCCAACACAAGCACACTTACCTTTCCAGAGCTGTTCGCTGTGTGCCTTGCCCCACCAGCAAGGCAGAGAAATTTTAAGCTTCCTGGGCTCCAGGATGCTCTCGCAAGCTAGCTATTTAGATATCTGAAGACATCTCTCCTGTCATCCCCCAGTCTTCTCTTCCGCAGGCTAAAGATACCTTCAGCTCCTTCAACTTTTCCTCACAAGGCTCGGTTTCCAGACCTTTCATCATCTTGGTCGCCTTCATACACAGCTTCCAGCATGTCGAACCTTTTCTTAAACGGCTCGGGGTAGTGCAACCGAAACAGGGGGAGGAGAACAGCTTCTTAAAACCTTGCAAAAAGTAGAAGGAGAAGAGGGTGCCCAGTACTCCGCCATAACACTAGAATTTGGCTCTAGGGAGCGACTAGAGAAAGGGCACGGCAGCACACAAATCTTCTGCAAAATGCAGAACATAATGTATGGGATCTGCTGCCACAGAGCAGGGTTGGTTACAAGCTTCAGTGGCTCCATAAACAAGAGATTAGGCAGTTTTGTGGAGGAGGGAAAACTCGTCCGCATCTATTAAACAGAGATGGCTGAATCGATGCTCCAGGGACAGAAGTGCTCAGCCTCTGAGCGCAACTTGCTGGGGAGCACCAGCGATGAGGGGGCTATGGCGCGCTGGTCTTGCTGGTGGGCTCCCCAACGGGGCAGGTGCTTCACCTAGTTGAGAACAGGGTGCTGGCGTAGGACGCTGGCTCCCCATTTGGTCTGACCCAATAGTGGCCTGTGGGTGGCGCTGTGGATTAAACCACAGAGCCTAGGACTTGCCAATCAGAAGGTCGGCGGTTCGAATCCCACGACGGAGAGAGCTCCCGATGCTCGGTCCCTGCTCCTGCCCACCTAGCAGTTCGAAAGCACGTCAAAGTGCAAGTAGATAAATAGGTACCACTCCAGTGGGAAGGTAAACGGCGTTTCTGTGCGCTGCTCTGGTTCACCAGAAGTGGCTTAGTCATGCTGGCCACATGACCCAGAAGCTGTATGCCGGCTCCCTCGGCTAATAAAGCGAGATGAGCGCTGCAACCCCAGAGTCGGCCACGACTGGACCTAGTGGTCAAGGGTCCCTTTACTTTTACCTTTAATTGTGGCCTCTCCTGACGCTCTTCGGCGATCCCAGAAACTGTGGGCATCCTATAACATGGGTAGGCAAACTAAGGCCCGGGGGCCGGATGCCAATCGCCTTCTAAATCCAGCCCGTGAACAGTCCAGGAATCAGTGAGTTTTTACATTAGTACAATGTGTCCTCATGTAAGGATCATGGCCACTGGTCCCATCACCTCCTGGCAAACAGAAGGGGAAGAAAAAGAGGCAGTTAGAGATTTTACTTTCTTGGGCTCCATGATCACTGCAGATGGTGACAGAAGCCATGAAATTAAAAGTCGCCTGCTTCTTGGGAGAAAAGCAATGACAAACCTAGACAGCATCTTAAAAAGCAGAGACATCACCTTGCCAACAAAGGTCCGTATAGTTCAAGCTCTGGTTTTCCCAAGTAGGGATGTACGGAAGTGAGAGCTGGACCACAAAGAAGGCTGATCACCACACAATTGATGCTTTTGAATTCTGGTGCTGGAGGAGACTCTTGAGAGTCCCATGGACTGCAAGAAGGTCAAACCTCTCCATTCTGAAGGAAATCAGCCCTGAGTGCTCCCTGGAAGGACAGATCCTGAAGCTGAGGCTCCAAGACTTTGGCCACCTCATGAGAAGAGAAGACTCCCTGGAAAAGACCCTGATGAGGGGAAAGATGGAGGGCCCAAGGAGAAGGGGACGACAGAGGACGAGATGGTGGGACAGTGTTCTCGAAGCTACCAACATGAGTCTGACCAAACTGCGGGAGGCAGTGGAAGACAGGAGTGCCTGGCGTGCTCTGGTCCAGGGGGTCACAAAGAGTCGGACATGACTAAACGACTAAACAGCAACAACAAGACTACCTACCAGTGAATATTGATTGCAAAAAAAAATGGAAATCAGAAGAAGTACCAACATTGAAAGATTTGTGGGGCACAGAAATTCTTTCATTTCCCCCCCTCCAAAATATAGTCCAGCCCCCCACAAGGTCTGAGGGAAAGTGGACCGGCCCCCTATTGAAAAGGTTTGCTGACCCCTGTCATTTAAGAACAGACAAAGTGCTGCTAGATCAGGCAGATGATGATTTTAAAAGCCATTCAGGATGGGGGCCATCACAGCCTCCTGCGGGAGCAAGCGCCGTAATTGAACCATGTGCTACCAAAACTGAACGTTGGAAGATCCAGGACGGACAAAAGAATGTCCTTCTTCACTCAACGCATAGTTAAACTGTGGAACTCCCTGCCACAAGAGTCAGCAGCTACCTAGATGGCTTCAGAAGACAAATTCATGGAGCAGAGAGTTCCTGGGACTGCTTGCCACCATGTCTCTGCTCTGCTTCCACTGTCCTGGGCAATAACGCTTCTGAGTGCCCGTTGCTGGAAGCTGCAAGAGGAGAGAGTTGTTGCTCCTGTGTTCGAATCCCGCTCACGGACAGAAAATAACGTGGTTTTATCAGGCTTAATTGCCAGATCTTGCGCAGATACCACCAGGAAAGGACTCTGCATGTGCTTAGAGGTACACTGTTTCGTATGCTCGCAAGTCAAATATTATTGGCTCTTCTCTGCAAGAGTATTGCTAGCCCAGATATGGAAACAAGATGAAATTCCGACGAAAGAAGAATGGCAGACGAAAATAATGGACTGTGCAGAATTGGACAAAATGATAGGAAGGATTCGAAACCTGCGGGACCAGAGATTTACAGAAGGTTGGAAGAAGTATACGAACTATTTGAAAAGCAATTGTAACCAACAAATTGCGCTAGTAGGACTACAAGAAGTTTTGTAAGGAGAACTATATGAAGTGCTACAAAGTGGATAAAGAATAGAGATATGGGTTATGAGTTTTAAATGTAACTGGGAAAATAAGAAATGTATACTAAGAGATTGGAAAATTTTTCAGACAGGACTGATGGAAGTCAAAAAAATGGAATAAGATGTAGAAACATGTTTAATCACTGTTGAAAATGGTATGTTAAAAAAACCATATATATATATATATGTTGTTGTTGTTTAGTCGTTTAGTCGTGTCCGACTCTTTGTGACCCCATGGACCAGAGCACGCCAGGCACTTCTGTCCTCCACTGCCTCCCGCAGTTTGATCAAACTCATGCTAGTAGCTTCGAGAACACTGTCCCACCATCTCGTCCTCTGTCGTCCCCTTCTCCTTGTGCCCTCCATCTTTCCCAACATCAGGGTCTTTTCCAGGGAGTCTTCTCTTCTCATGAGGTGGCCAAAGTCTTGGAGCCTCAGCTTCACGATCTGTCCTTCCAGTGAGCACTCAGGGCTGATTTCCTTCAGAATGGAGAGGTTTGATCTTCTTGCAGTCCATGGGACTCTCAAGAGTCTCCTCCAGCACCAGAATTCAAAAGCATCATATATATATATATATTATTGGTTCTTCTCATGTGTATAACAGAGAGCTGCACCACTGCTCTCCTTCTGAAATGAGCCCGAGCCGAGCTATTCCCACCGAAAGGAGAGAGAAATAGGCAGCTTCTCAAACATTTCCTGGCAAGCGGCTGACCTAGATTCCGGCGATATACTTGTTCGGCTCTTAACAGGCCTCTCCAGAGGAGGCAGAAGAATTGTTTTCAATATGATTCATTTATTTATTGCCATGTAGATTCCATGCCGGCGCCAGGGGAGCCCTGGGAGGGTCCAGCTGCCTTTGTTTAACCAGGAACCGGGCAGCGCTGCCTTGCCTGGGCAACGCTGCTGGTCACTCACAGGCTCCCCACCGGCCTGGCTGTGTTGTTGTTGTTTAGTCGTTTAGTTGTGTCCGACTCTTCGTGACCCCCTGGACCAGAGCACGCCAGGCACTCCTGTCTTCCACTGCCTCCTGCAGTTTGGTCCAACTCATGCTGGTAGCTTCCAGAACACTGTCCAACCACCTCGTCCTCTGTCGTCCCCTTCTCCTTTTCTCCCAAGAAGCAGGCGTCTTTTAATTTCGTGGCTGCTGTCACCATCTGCAGTGATCATGGAGCCCAAGAAAGTAAAATCTCTCACTGCCTCCATTTCTTCCCCTTCTGTTTGCCAGGAGGTGATGGGCCCAGTGGCCATGATCTTCGTTTTCTTGATGCTGAGCTTCAGACCATATTTTGCGCTCTCCTCTGGCACCCGGTTGCAAAGGGCCCAGGAGCGGCTTGGACAATTAGGCGGGAGTCCTGCCAGAACGGAAGAGTTAACGACCCTTTTATTACCCAGAGTGCCGAGGGGCACGGCTCTGGGTGGCAACCCCCGCAGCCCCCGTACACCCAAACCAAGCAACAAGGGAACCTCGCAGGCAGAGTCCACTCAATAATAATAATAATAATAATAATAATAATAATAATAATAATAATTTATTATTTATACCCCGCCCATCTGGCTGGGCTTCCCCAGCTACTCTAGGCAGCTTCCAAAAGAATATTAAAATACTAAAATACATCAAACATTAAAAGCTTCCCAAAACAGGGCTGCCTTCAGATGTCTTCTAAAAGTCTGGTAGTTGTTGTTCTCTTTGACATCTGCTGGGAGGGCGTTCCACAGGGCGGGCGCCACTACCGAGAAGGCCCTCTGCCTGGTTCCCTGTAACGTGGCTTCTCACAGGGAGGGAGCCGCCAGAAGGCCCTCAGCACTGGACCTCAGTGTTCGGACAGAGCGATGGAGGTGGAGACGCTCCTTCAGGTATACTGGACCAAGGCCGTTTAGGGCTTTAAAGGTCAGCACCAACACTTTGAATTGTACTCGGAAACGTACTGGGAGCCAATGTAGGTCTTTCAAGACTGGTATTATATGGTCTCGGTGGCCGCTCCCAGTCACCAGTCTAGCTGCCACGTTCTGGATTAGTTGTAGTTTCCGGGTCACCTTCAAAGGTAGCCCCAGGTAGAGCACATTGCAGTAATCCAAGCGGGAGATAACCAGAGCATGCACCACTCTGGCGAGACAGTCCGCAGGCAGAGGTGGGTTATAAAGGTGGGTTATAAATAAAAATTTATTATTTATTATTATTACATTGCTTTAAGAAAGGACTGGGCAACATCATGGAGGAGGAGAGGGCTACCGATGGTTCCAAGCCAGGATGCAACAAAAAACAGCATAAAATACCGTATAAAATGTGAATAACAATAAATTCAGAATTAAAAGATCAATTTAGGGGGGAAATCCATCCAATAAACATTAGATGATCACCAAGGCTAGCTGGCTAAATTAGTCCTATTTGGGCCAGGAAGGAGACCAGGGGAGAATTAGCTGTGGGGTCTCAGAGCGGTTAATCTTCATAAAAGAGGAGGGGGAGGGAAGGAAGGCGAATTAAAGATCAGGCTGAATTCAAATTAAAGGCCAGGCAGAATAGCTCTGTCTTACAGGCCTGACGGAAGGAGGTTAAATCCTGAAGGGCCCTGGTCTCATGGGACAGAGCATTCCACCAGGTCGGAGCCACCACTGAGAAGGCCCTGGCCCTGGTGGAGGATAGTCTGACTTCCTTTGGCCCCAGGACCTCTAAACTATGATTATTCATGGACATAAGGTCCTCTGTGGGGCAGACCAGGAGAGGCGGTCCCATAAATACGAGGGTCCTAAGACACAAAGGGCTTTAAAGGTCAAAACCAGCACCTTAAACCTGACCCGATACTCCACCGGGAGCCAGTGCTGGAGGCTGGACTAGATGGGCCCTTGCTGACCCAACAAGCTCTTCTCATCTTCCTTGGAGAAGAGGAGGCTGGACTAGATGGGCCCTTGCTGACCCAACAAGCTCTTCTCATCTTTCTTGGAGAGGAGGAGGCTGGACTAGATGGGCCCTTGCTGACCCAACAAGCTCTTCTCATCTTTCTTGGAGAAGAAGAGGCTGGAATAGATGGGCCCTTGCTGACCCAACAAGCTCTTCTCATCTTCCTTGGAGAAGAAGAGGCTGGAATAGATGGGTCCTTGCTGACCCAACAAGCTCTTCTCATCTTCCTTGGAGAAGAGGAGGCTGGATTAGATGGGCCCTTGCTGATCCAACAAGCTCTTCTTATGTCCCTATGTTCTTAGATCCACCCGTCCCCATTTCCAACTCAAGCAACCCCCTCGAACTCTCCCTTCCTCTGCAGAAGAGCCGTCTCTTCAGCTCTGGCCAAGATTTCTGTGTAAGGCATGCTGCGAGGGGGATTCCTGCGGGTTGCCTTCCTGCACCGGCTAATCAGAAGCAGCGCAGGCTGAGGAGGAGAATAAGATGCCTTCCGCCGAGCACATCCATATGCACGAGCTGTAGCAAAAACAGTGACGCAAAGACAGAGGGTGCCGCTGATGTTTATGAATGGAGAGATAAAGCACCAAGAGCTTGGCGTGTATTTGGAAGCCCTCCCAAGGCCAGAAAGGGCGGGCAGGCCGGAGGCGAAGAAAGAGCTTGTTATTGATGGTCCTGTTCGTCTCGGCAAATAATACAATAACTCTCAGAAGATGTGCATCTGGTCAATTGTCTCGTTGCCGAAGGGAAACAGTGTGAGTGGAAAGCAGAGGGGGTTCTGTTCAAGGAGGGGGCAATTCTCAGCATTTGGAGCCACTGCAAGAAGTAAGAGGATGCATGTGAATCGCCAAGGAAATCCAACACGGTCACGTTCGATTTCAAAAGAGGAAACTGCGTCCAAACGAGGAGGCTGGCCCAAAAAGGAAGTTGCGAGGCCAAGTCAGGAGGGTGAGATGACTCCAAAACGTTTGGGAGTTTTCCCAAGAGCACAATATCAGAAGCTCAACTCGAGTGTATACCGCAGATTAGAAAGGTGGGAAAGCAAGAGTCAAAAAGGCTTTTAGGTGCAAGAAGTCTTCCTTCCAAAAAGCAGAATCGTATACAGTATAAAATGTGAATAACAATAAGTTCAGAATTCAAAAATCAATTTAGGGGGGAAATCCATCCAATAAACATTAGGTGATCACCAGGCTAGGTTAGTCCTGTTTGGGCCAGTGAGGAGACCAGGGGAGAATTAGCTGTGGGATCCCAGAGCTGGCAATCTTCATAAAAACGGGAGGGGAAGGGAAGGAAGGGGAATAAAAGATCAGGCTAAATTCAAATTGAAAGCTGGGCAGAATAGCTCTGTCTTACAGGCCCTGCAGAAGGAAGTTAAATCCTGCAGGGCCCTAGTCTCATGGGACAGAGCATTCCACCAGGTCGGAGCCATCACTGAAAAGGCCCTAGCCGTGGTGGACAAATTCTGGCAAAGAATGTGCAAAGCAATGATAAAGAACGCTATTAAAAAAGTCTTTGAATAATACATTGCTGAAAACATTAAGACCAGTAACAATTATTATGATATAATTATTTATCCATGGACTACTTATAAACATGGACCACTTACAAAGGCCATCTCCAGCTTCTCAAAAGATTCCATCAACAATGTCTCCGAAAAATTCTACACATCACTTGGGAAGGCAGGCGAACTAATACCAGTGTACTGGAGAAAGCAAAGATCACCTGTGTTGAAGCAATGATTCTTCAACATCAACTTCGTTGGACTGGTCGTGTCGGGCAGACGCCTGATGATCGTCTTCCAAAGCAGCTACTCTATTCCGAAATTGAAAACAGAAAGCGTAATGCTGGTGGTCAACAAAAGAGGTTTAAAGTCTGTCTCAAAGCAAATCTAAAAAACTGTAGTATAAACACCAACAACTGGGAAACACTGGCCTCTGAGTGCTCCATTTGGAGAACAGCCTTCACCAAAGGTGTCCTGGGTTTTGAAGACACTCTAACTCAGGACGGAAGGGAGAAACATGCTAAGAGGAAGGCATGCTTGGCAAATCCACACCATGATCAACTCCCACCCGGAAACCTATGTCCCCACTGTGGAAGGATGTGTGGGTCCAGAATTGGCCTCCACAGTCACTTACGGACTCACTGTTAAAACACAAAAATACAAGTTAAAAAACACAAAATACGTAGTAAGAACCAGAACCAGTGCTTTAAGCGACCGCATTGCTCTTGGTGCAGCAAAGCAAGCTTCTCTCAGCATCCAGGCACTGCGATGGCAGGGCTGGGGAGGGAGAAAGCCTCACCTGTTGCATTTCTGCCTGCCACCCCAAACACACACTTCCTCCTCCTGGAAGCCAGCTCTGCGTGTTCCTCTCCAAGCTGTCTAATGAGAAAAAACAAGTTCTGAGAGGAGTTTCCCCCCCACACACACACCCATTTCCTTGTTTTAATTCAGCTCCACGCGTTATAAGAGATCCCTGGGGCCCCGCTGCACAAACCCAACCTCTCACCTGTCTGTGTGCCAGGTAGTTAATGCTCTCAATTTAGCCGCTTTTAATTAAGCTGGGAGAGGTGTCGGCAGCAGGTAGAGGAGGTGGGGGGGCAAAGGGAGCAACCGTTGCCAAGAGTCGGAGCTTGTGTTGAGGAGAGTTTTGCTCTCCGCCAGCAGCTCAGAGGCCGGGGGCCACCAGAGTTATGCCCCCCCTGAGGATGTGGCAGAGATCCTGCCCTTTGCCTTCCTTTCTTTTTTCCTGCGGTGTTCACTGATCATCGCCGCTGGCTGCCTGGCCAGCCTTTAATATCGGGGTACCTGCAGGATATGGGATTGGGCGTCCCAGAATGGTTTAATTATTAAAATTATTATTTATTGCTACCTAAAGGTGTATATCACTTCTTCTTCTTCTAAAACAGTGGGGAGGGGGAAGTTCTCAAAGCTGTTCTGCGTTTCAGATGATAATAAGGCACGATCAAGCAAGAATTAAATCAAATTAGCATTAAAAATCATAATTTTGAGGCAAGAGGTTAACCGTGCTCCGATTCATAACAAATTCCTGATCAGGCCTGAGTGGAGAATCAGGAGAGGACAGCTTCAGCCTGGTTTTTTAAAGTAGACATGGCAAAGATAGACCCTCCAAGTGTTCCTATTTTCCAGAGACAGCTCTGGATTTATAGAACCGTTTTCTGATTTGAGCCCCGGAATGTCCTTCTTATCCTTAGGACAGGGGTCTGCAACCCGCAGCTGTGGAGACGCATATGGCTCTTTTACACCTTTGCCGCGGCTCCGGGGCGGATACTAGCGAGGGAGGGAGGCGCATTGTGCGCCCCGACACTCCCCACTGTGGAGGGTGCTGTACTGGCTGTAACGTCGCATGGGGGCGGTGCGTGCGTTACTCACGCACCGTCCCGACGTCACCTTCCCGCCCGCTGTCAGATCGGAGGGCAGTGGCGCGCATGCAGGTCTACGACTGCGAGGAGGAAGATGACGTCCCTGTTTTGGACCCCCGGTAGGCCAGCCATGGATAAAGGCAAGGAAAGAAAAATTTCTGAAGAAAACAGAATGTTTAATGATACGTGGACAGAATCATTTGCATTCTCTACTGACAAGACTGGTTTACCAGTATGCTTAATATATGTTATATTTGTTTTAAATGTCGCAATGGTTTTGCGGCTCCCAGTTTTTTTCCTTCGGAAACGGGTCCAAGTGGCTCTTTTTGTCTTAAAGGTTGCAGACCCCTGCCTTAGGACATCCCTAGTTTCATCGGAGAAATGTTGGAGGGTATGGAGTCATGTGGCCCCTGAGCCAGGGAGATAAGTAACTCTACAGCCTTTAGAAGAGAACTGAAAGCAGCCCTGCAGAGGGAAGTTTCTTAATGTTTAATGTTTTATTATGTTTTTATATAATATTGTAAGCTTTAAACTATTATGGAATAGGACACCCCAGAGGACAGGATCACACTTCAAAACGACATTGACAGATTAGAGAACTGGGCAAAAACAAACAAGATGAATTTTAACAGGGAGAAATGTAAAGTATTGCACTTGGGCAAAAAAAATGAGAGGCACAAATACAAGATGGGTGACACCTGGCTTGAGAGCAGTACATGTGAAAAGGATCTAGGAGTCTTGGTTGACCACAAACTTGACATGAGCCAACAGTGTGACGCGGCAGCTAAAAAAGCCAATGCAATTCTGGGCTGCATCAATAGGGGTATAGCATCTAGATCAAGGGAAGTAATAGTGCCAATGTATTCTGCTCTGGTCAGACCACACCTGGAGTACTGTGTCCAGTTCTGGGCACCACAGTTCAAGAAGGACACTGACAAACTGGAACGTGTCCAGAGGAGGGCAACCAAAATGGTCAAAGGCCTGGAAACGATGCCTTATGAGGAACGGCTAAGGGAGCTGGGCATGTTTAGCCTGGAGAAGAGGAGGTTAAGGGGTGATATGATAGCCATGTTCAAATATATAAAAGGATGTCACCTAGAGGAGGGAGAAAGGTTGTTTTCTGCTGCTCCAGAGAAGCGGACACGGAGCAATGGATCCAAACTACAAGAAAGAAGATTCCACCTAAACATTAGGAAGAACTTCTTGACAGTAAGAGCTGTTCGACAGTGGAATTTGCTGCCAAGGAGTGTGGTGGAGTCTCCTCCTTTGGAGGTCTTTAAGCAGAGGCTTGACAACCATATGTCAGGAGTGCTCTGATGGTGTTTCCTGCTTGGCAGGGGGTTGGACTCGATGGCCCTTGTGGTCTCTTCCAACTCTAGGATTCTATGATTCTATGATTCTATGATTCTATGATTCTATGATTCTATGATTCTAGGACAGGGGTTGGCAAACTAAGACCCGGGGGCCGAATGTGGTCCCCAGGCTCGTAAATCCGGCCCGCGGACCCTGCCTCACACACGGTCACTCTCTGCATGCTGCGGATGCCTCGCCACATGGGGACTGACCTCTGTGACGCTGGCATGACTCCTGGGCAGGTGGTACCGCTGGCATCGCTTCTGCTTGGCTCTAGGAAGGCGGTGATGCTGACACGGCTTCAGATTGGTGGCAGGAAGTTTCTGCAGCCAATCCAAAGCCTCGCCGCCCGCGGCTGAGGTAAACCCGGTGCGGCCATGGAGGGAGAGGTCAGTGGGCAGGCGGCATGTCTGGGCCGCGCCATGGGCATTGTGGCAGGCTTGTCATGGGGCTTCAGCCAGAGCTTGGTGTACCTACTGCTGACTTGCCCTCGGACAATGGGCCGCAGAGCATGGTGCGCACCACCTGGGAGCTCTGCAGGGACAGGCTGATGGAGCGGCTGCTGCTCATCAACAATGCCAGCAAGCGGGTGGCACCAAGACATGCTCCTGAGCGCGTGCAGAGTGCGTTCCTATTCCAGGTCCGGAGGCAGCTGCGGGACTGGCTTGCAGGGTATTTCTATTTTTCAAAAAGATCTGAGGGACAGTGGACCGGCCCCCTGCTGAACAATTTGCTGACCCCTGGAATAGGTAAAGGTAAAGGGACCCCTGACCGTTAGCTCCAGTCGTGGATGACTCTGGGGTTGTTGCGCTCATCTCGCTTTATTAGCCGAGGGAGCCGGCATAGAGCTTCCGGGTCATGTGGCCAGCAGGACTAAGCCACTTCTGGCAAACCAGAGCAGCGCACGGAAACGCCGTTTACCTTCCCGCCAGAGCGGTACCTATTTATCTACTTGCACTTTGATGTGCCTTTGAACTGCTAGGTTGGCAGGAGCAGGGACCGAGCAACAGGAGCTCACCCCGTCATGGGGATTCGAACCGCCGACCTTCTGATCGGCAAGTCCTAGGCTCTGTAGTTTAACCCACAGCACCACCCACGTCCCTCTGCATCAGTATAGTCAACTCTTTATTCAAAGAAACAAAACAGCTCACGCCTAGTGGTCACAGCAGCCCTTCCCAGTAGGTCTTGCCCCAATGAGGCAGTTGCGAGACCTGAAGGTCCCCATTTTCCCTCCTCCTCCTCTGGGTCCTTCCTAAGCAATTTGAGACTTGTTCACCTCATCTGTCTCTGCTCCACCCTCTTCATACCTCTGCGAGACCAGGATGGAAGGCAGCTGGTCCTGCTGCAGTGGTACCTATTTATCTACTTGCACAAGTGTGCTTTCGAACTGCTAGGTTGGCAGGAGCTGGGACCGAGCAATGGGAGCTCACCCTGTCACGGGGACTCGAACCGCTGACCTTCTGATTGGCAAGTCCTAGGCTCTGTGGTTTAACCCACAGCACCACCTGCGTCCCTCACGCCCACCTCACATACAAAAGGAAGTGTGTCCCAGCCAGGAGGAAACAGGAAGTTTTTGACTGACTGGACCAAACATTCCCCTGCATGTCCACTCTAGGAAAACTAGGAATGTTGTGCTTGACTGCTACTTATGCATCATATCCCACACCTCTGACCACTCCTCTTCGTTCCCCTGCCACTGCCTGGGCTCTGAACCGTCCTCCCCTGTGGCAGCGGTTCTCAACCTGTGGGTCCCCAGATGCTGTTGGACTACAACTCCCATCATCCCTGAGCTCTGGCCTTGCTAGCCAGGACTGATGGGAGTTGGAGTTCAACCACATCTGGGGAACCACAGATTGAGAAAGGCTGCCCTGACATTTCTGTTCGGGATTGTAGGACAAGACCTGCCAAGTAAAACAAAGAACTTATTTATGTATGCTACAACAGCGGCAAGAGTCTTGATAGCACCAGGATGGAAGAATGAGGAAATCCCAACAAAAGAACAGCGACAAGAAAAATCGATGAGTTATGCAGAGTTGGCTAAATTGACATACAAACTGTGGGACAAGGACAACTGTGACTTTAAGGAAGAATGGGAGCTTTTTACAAATTATTTGAAAGACAACAAAATGAATTGGACTCCTTGGCAGGGTTTGGATAAACATACGCAAATTTATTGGTTGATAACATGGTAGATAGATAATGTAAGGATGTGTATAATTTCATAACATGCAGAGAATAATATGTGCTGAGAAATCAGAGAGAGGAGCTGATGGGGGAGGGTTCGAAGGGGGAAAATAATGAATATGATATGTTTTGATCATTAGTTATGTTGAAATTATTAATAAAAACTTTTTAAAAGAGAGAGAAAAAGTCTCTCTGAGGCTCTGAGGCTCCAAGACTTTGGCCACCTCATGAGAAGAGAAGACTCCCTGGAAAAGACCCTGATGTTGGGAAAGATGGAGGGCCCAAGGAGAAGGGGATGACAGAGGACGAGATGGTTGGACAGGGTTCTCGAAGCTACCAGCATGAGTTTGACCAAACTGCGGGAGGCAGTGGAAGACAGGAGGGCCTGGCGTGCTCTGATCCAGGGGGTCACGAAGAGGCGGACATGACTAAATGACTAAACAACAACAAACATTCTTGCCGCAGTAGTAGCATACATGAATAAGTTTCTATAGAGTTTAGGTAGTTCTGTCTGTATAATACCCAAAAGAAAGGCTTCTGGGGTTGTTGTTTTTTACAAACATTATTTCAAAGATTCTTTTCAGTTCGAAAAGATCTATTTCAGTACACAAAGCCCTCCTGAAGCTGATTTCTACAACTCAGGAAACCTTTACGTGGAAGGCCGTGAAACCCACATGCACGATGAGATCTTGCACATGCATTTCGCTGCATGCCTGGAAGTAGATTCCTGGAAATGTGGAATGGGAAGGGACCCCTAAAATTCATCTATTCTTCTACTTTGGTGTTTGTTTACAAAGCTATTGTACTACCAACCTTACTGCATGCTTGTGAAACACAGACCAGTTACAAACGCCATCTCCAACTACTCAAAAGATTCCATCAACGGTGTCTCTGAAAAAATTTACACATCACTTGGGAAGACAGGCGAACTAATATCAGTGTATTGGAAGAAGCAAAGATCACCAGTGTTAACGCAATGATTCTTCAGCATCAACTTGGTTGGACTGGTCGTGTTGTGAGGATGCCTGATGATCGTCTTCCAAAGCAACTACTCTATTCCGAACTTAATAAGGGAAAGCGTGACTTTTTACATGAGTAGAATGTGTCCTTTTATTTAAAATGCATCTCTGGGTTATTTGTGGGGCACAGGAATTCGTTCATATATTTTTTTCAAAATACAGTCCGGCCCCCCACATGGTCTGAAAAATGTTGCTGACCCTTGCTGTAGACCTTTCAGCTCCCTCTAGCACTGCTTTCTGGGCGAGAAGCCAGCCCTTGTCTAGTCGTTTGCGGAAGGTCACTGGGGCTCCTTTGCAGAGCCTGCTCAGGATTCGCACAGTGTCCCCGCTGCAGTATGTCAGCCAGAAGCTTGGAGGCCACCCTGGCGGCTTCTCACGTGCGCTTCCTTGCCTCCTCTCCACCCGCCACCCGCCATCCCCGGCATATAAAGAGATATGCTGGGTCAGAAGACAGGCGCTAAGTGAATTCAGCACATCTGCGCAATGTATTATGCAGGAGGAACATAAGACGGAGGTGGGCTCTTTCAAGATGCCGCAGGCAATGGTGGCGCAACCCAGGCTCGGTTTTGACACTAACGCAACCGCCACAGCCCACACTTAAAAAATCCATGCTCCAAAATGCTCCTTGGATGTGTATAGTCTTAACTGTTTCTCTAAAACCATTTCCTTGTTGTTGTTTAGTCGTTTAGTTGTGTCCACCTCTTCGTGGCCCCCTGGACCAGAGCACGCCAGGCACTCCTGTCTTCCACTGCCTCCCGCAGCTTGGTCAAACTCATGCTGGTAGCTTTGACAACACTGTCCAACCATCTCGTCCTCTGTCATCCCCTTCTCCTTGTGCCCTCCATCTTTCCCAACATCAGGGTCTTTTCCAGGGAGTCTTCTCTTCTCAGGAGGTGGCCAAAGTCTTGGAGCCTCAGCTTCAGGATCCGTCCTTCCAGGGAGCACTCAGGGCTGATTTCCTTCAGAATGGAGAGGTTGGATCTTCTTGCAGTCCATGGGACTCTCAAGAGTCTCCTCCAGCACCAGAATTCAAAAGCATCCATTCTTTGGTGATCAGCCTTCTTTATGGTCCAGCTCTCACTTCCATACATCACTACTGGGAAAACCATAGCTTTAACTATATGGACCTTTGTTGGCAAGGTGATGTCTCTGCTTTTTAGGATGCTGTCTAGGCAAGAATGTTACTCACCCCAAAATGGAAAGAAGCAGAAGTCCTAGCAAAGGAGGGATGGATACAAATACACATGGAATATGCAGAAATGGCAAAACTCACCAGGAAAATAAGAAATCAAGAGAACAAACTTTTTATAAAGGAATGGAAATGGTTTACTGAATATTTACAGATAAATTGTGAACAGATTGGCAAGATTACTGTAACAACCTGCACCTTTATAAGAGTATATATTTAAAGCAGACGAATAAACGAGCAAATTAAGTTGATTTGGAGATGCAGAAGATATTTAAAATAAACTTAAGGAACTGCAGAAAGAGGGGGAAGGAAGTCGAGGTTTGAAATGTTAAGGTGATTGCAAAATTAGTGAATGTATAAATCTGAAAAGCATTTAAAAAAAGAAAATAGATTTATTTATTTTTTAATTTTTTGTGGTGGCTAAAAAAGGCTCCTTCTTACCAGTCCAGCCTTGGCTGCACTCGTCTCTCTCCAGTTTTAATTTTCCTCCAGCTGGGCGAGCTGTCGGAGGTGCAGAGGAGTTCAGGCAGAAGGCGGGAGTTCCTGGCCACTGATCTCACGCCACGACAGGGAAGGATGACGCTCCTGGGAGCACCGGCTCCACCATCTGCTTGCGGAATTCAGAGCCGAAACCTCTCCGTCTCCCTCTCAGATCTTCTGCCTCCCATCCACAGCTCTCTCTCCCCACACACACAGGGCATTGTCACCGAATCTCACCCCACATGAAGGAGACCCACAGCAGAACAAAGACACAAGGGGGGTGTGGGGAGGTTCTCTTAAGGAAAACCCTTGGAGGAATGGTGATGAGGTAAGGTAAAGGTAAAGGACCTCTGGACAGGTAAAGGTAAATGTAAAGGGATCCCTGACCATTAGGTCCATTCGTGACCGACTCTGGGGTTGCGGCGCTCATCTCGCTTTACTGGCCAAGGGAGCCGGCGTACAGCTTCCGGGTCATGTGGCCAGCAGGACTAAGCTGCTTCCGGCGAACCAGAGCAGCGCACGGAAATGCCGTTTACCTTCCTACCGGAGCGGTACCTATTTATCTACTTGCACTGGTGTGCTTTCGAACTGCTAGGTGGGCAGGAGCAGAGACCGAGCAACGGGAGCTCACCACATCACGGGGATTGGAACTGCCGACCTTCTTATTGGCAAGTCCTGGGGTCTGTGGTTTAACCCTCAGTCAAAGGCAAATATGGGGTTGTGGCGCTCATCTCGCTTTCAGGCCAAGGGAGCCTGTATTTGTCCACAGACAGCTGTTGTAAGAAAATACTGCTCCTTTTCCTTTATGGGGTACCCAAGAACCCATATGGGATGTGGGTGGCACTGTGGGTTAAACCACAGAACCTAGGACTTGCCGATCAGAAGGTCAGTGGTTTCCTGTTGCTGGGTCCCTGCTCCTGCCAACCTAGCAGTTCAAAAGCACATCAAAGTGCAAGTAGATAAATAGGTACCACTCCAGCGGGAAGGGAAACGGCATTTCCATGCGCTGCTCTGGTTCGCCAGAAGCGGCTTAGTCATGCTGGCCACATGACCCAGAAGCTGTACGCCGGCTCCCTCGGCCAATAAAGCGAGATGAGCACCGCAACCCCAGAGTCGGCCATGACTGGACCTGATGGTCAATGTTATTACATTGTTACTAATAATAACGTTGTTGTTGTTGTTGTTGGTGGTGGTGGTGTGTCGAGGGCCAACTGACAGAGGTCTGGGTCTGGTCTCTAGGCTCTAGTTGCCGACCAGCTGCCATAGCTCAGCTTTTGCCAAACTAGAGCTCCTCACCCGCTTCGGACTACAGCTGCAGCCAGCCATGCTGGCCTAACCCTCGGAGGAATTTGTACAAAATTTAACCAACTTCTGGATTTGAATGATCAAATAAATTTATATCCTGCTTCCCAGATTGGCTCCTCAAGCAATTTATTATTAGCAAGGGACTGCGTATCTATCGGAAAGCTGTAATTCAGGGCAGGGCATGTGTTGGGCATGTAGAATGCCACGGGTCCGATCCTGGGTAAGGCAGGAAGAGACCCCTGGCTGGACCAGCTGCTCTGAATTGAAATAAACCAGCTACTTCCTCTCAGCATCCAATGCTTCGATAGGGCTGCAAAAAATAAAATAAAATTCCTCTCTCTCCCCCAAACTGCCCTAAGGCCGCAGCAGAAGTCCCAGGTACAATTTCCAGCATCTCCAAGCAGGTCTGGGAAAGGTCTCTTTGTACATAGACAAGCGTCACTCAGTTCTATGGCCTGTGCAGCACGTAGGACATTCCATTTTTATTATATAGTAGCGGAGGCAACCACAGTACATCATTCCACCCGTTCAGATCTCAGCGCCGGCCTCTTACAAACCACTCACTTTTGCTTTTTTCCTCCTCCTCTCCATCTTTTCTTCCATCTTTTCTGAAACAGCACCCTCCGACAACCGGCTTAATTACCAAAATTCATTAGCCAGCACTTAATTACACCCGCCATGTGCTGGCTTAGCTGAGAAGACATCTGATTAATAGCGTGTAAGTTAGGCTGGGAATCGTGTTCCATAATTAACCGAAAGCCGCTCCGCTGTGTAATATTAATGAGCTCCTTTTGACTATGCAAATGGGAGCAGGCAGGGAGGAAGGCGATTGGACAAGGGGCCCTTGAGGGGGTTGGGGAGACGAGCAATGGGCAATTAACTCTGGATCATTCACAGTGGGACATCTGGAATCTCTGCGTTGAGTTGAACTCATCAGTGTTGCGGGGACAGTAAATCCCTGCCATCATCACCCCAAATATTCTTCCTCCTGTCTCAAAATTTAGACACTTATCCTTTCTCAGGTTTCAAAGGGCAGTAAGGGCAGTTCCTGGAATAATCACTTCGTTTCATTCATATATTTGCAAGTATTCTGGTTCTGCCAGTGTTATGTACTGAGTTCAATAGGATTCAGACTGCAGCAGTCTGACTGGTCCTAGAACAATAGGATTCAGAATGCAGCAGTCTGATTGGTCCTAGAACAATAGGATCCAGGATGCAGCAGTCTGATTGGTCCTAGAACAATAGGATTCAGACTGCAGCAGTCTGATTGGTCCTAGAACAATAGGACCCAGAATGCAGCAGTCTGATTGGTCCACAGGAGCCACCCAATCCAGCTCCAGGTGGAAGTGAATCTGCAACCTGATTGGCCTAATCCCGGAATTAGCCAATCACGTGGGGCCCATTGTGTTAATAATGTATATAAAGCAGACATTCTGGAGGAACTTCCATTCCTCCTCACCACTATGCGCTGAATAAAGAGCATGAAATCCACTCTCGACACCGAGTATATTTCAGCCAGTTTGGCTGGCATCATTAAACTATGGAGGCAGTGATGACCGCCAGACTTTGGTGCACAGTTCAGGTCATGTCCCCTCCAAAAGGATATTGCAGAGTCAGAAAAGTTTTGACCAAATCAATCAAGGGGATCGAGTGATTCCCCTAGGAAGGAAGGTTGCAGCGTTGGGACTTTTTAATTGAGAGAGTCAAAGAGCTCTCGCTATCAAAAGTTCTTCCAAATGTTTAGTCCAAAACATCCAGAGGCCACCAGATTGGGGCTGGCTGGTTTACCCCATTATGGTCTTTTTTTGCAGTTGTTTGAAAAGCGTAAGATCCCTGCTGGTTCACTGCTAAGGTTAACCAAACCCAGTCTCCTGTTTCCAAAAGAGGACAGCCAGCCCCTCCACGGATTCCCCAAGCAAGCATGAAGGCAACCGTTGCTGCTTTCCATTTCCTGACATTTCATACAACCTGACATATCATAAAACCGTCACAACTATTTTTTCATTTCATGGATTTGCCACCTTTCTCCTCCAAGGAGCTCAAAGCGACGCGCGTGGTTCTCCTCCACACCCTCATTTAAATCTCCACAACAACCCTGCGAGACAGGCTGAGAGGTGAGGGCAGACCCCAGGTTACACCTAGTGGGCTTCATGGCTGAGTGGGGATTCGAACCCAAGTCCTAGTCCGATGCTCTAACCCAGCCTTTCTCAACCATGGGTTCCCAGATGTCCTTGCACTACGAATCCCATCTTCCCCGAGCACTGGGTGTGCTGGCTAGGAATGAGAGGATTGGTAGTCGAACAACATCTAGGGACCCACGGTCGAGAAGGGCTGCTCTAACCACTACACCACACTGCCAATGGTCTCATTCACTCCTGCATTTCAGGGGGTGACCCTCGGGACCCCTTCGACCTTCAGAATTCTGATTCCTTTTTACACAGAGCTTGTGTTCAGAATGCACCTTGAATTCCTCTCTTGACTTTTTTCTTTTTCCCCCTTTAAATAAAACTTTGAACACCTGCTGGAATTTGATCAAGTGGGGTCGATTTCGGGTTGATGTCCTCTTGCTCTGCAGAGTAATCGGCAGAATGACAGACATTTATAAAATTATGCCTGGCATGGAGAAAGTAGAGAAAGAAAAGGGGTCCCCCCCCCCTTCTCATAACAATAGAAATCGTGGGCAGCCACTGAAGCTGAAGATTGGGAGATTGAGGACAAATTTCAAAAAGGAGTTCTTCATGCAGCACAAACTGCGGAACTCCCTGCCACAGTAGGCAGTGATGGCCATCCACCTGGATGGCTTTAAAAGAGGATTAGACACATTCCCAGAGGAGAGGGCTATCGAAGGCTACTAGCCACAATGGCTGTGATCTGCTGCCACAGTCTCAGGCAGAAATGCAGTTACAGTGGTACCTCGCAAGACGAATGCCTCGCAAGACAAAAAACTCGCTAGACGAAAGGTTTTTCCGTTTTCGATTTGCCTCGCAAGACGAATTTCCCTATGGGCTTGCTTCGCAAGACGAAAACGTCTCGCGACTTTGTTTCCTTTGTCTAAAAACAAAGACATGTTTTGTTTATAAAGTTAATTTATTTTCCCTTCAATTTTTGAACTGCTCTTTACAGTATGTGTGACTTTAAAGAGCAGTTAATAAACTGTTGTTGTACCAAATTTGGCTTTGTTTGGACTTTTTTTGACCATAGGAACGCATTAATTGATTTTCAATGCATTCCTATGGGATTTCGTGATTCGCAAGACGAAAAATTCGCTAGACGACAAAACTTGCGGAACGAATTAATTTCGTCTTGTGGGGCACCACTGTACTGGAAACCAGGGATAGGCAACCTAAGGCCCAGGGGCCGGATGTGGCCCAATAGCCTTCTACAGGTGAAACTCGGAAAATTAGAATATCATGGAAAAGTTCATTTATTTCGGCTCCCCAAATCTCTTTTCTGGTGAGAGCAGCTTTTGCATCTCATTTGGAAACCAAGGACCCAGAGTCTGGAGGAAGAATGGGGAGGCACACAATGCCAGACGCTTTAAGTCCAGTGTGAAGTTTCCACAGTATGTGTTGATTTGGGGAGCCATATCATCAGCTGGTGTTGGTCCACTGTGCTTCATTGAGTCCAGGGTCAACGCAGCTGTCTACCAGGAGATTTTGGAGCACTTCATGCTTCCTTCCGCAAACGAGCTTTATGGGGATGCTGACTTCATTTTCCAGCAGGACTTTGGCATCTGCCCACACTGCCAAAAGTACCAAATCCTGGTTCAATGCCCATGGGATTACTGTGCTTGATTGGCCAGCAAACCCACCTGACCTGAACCCCATAGAGAATCTATGGGGCATTGCCAAGAGAAAGATGAGAGACATGAGACCAAGCAATGCGGAAGAGCTGAAGGCTTCTATTGAAGCATCCTGGTCTTCCATAACGCCTCAGCAGTGCCACAGGCTGATAGCATCCATGCCACGCCGCATTGAGGCAGTAATTGATGCAAAAGGGGCCCAAACCAAGTACGGAGTACATATGCAAGCTTCTACTTCTCAGGGGTCCAATATTGCTCTATTTGCAGTCCTTGTTTTGCTGATTTCATTTAATATTCAGATTTTCTGAGATTGTTAATTTGGGGTTTTCATCAGCTGTGATCATCACAATTATAACAAATAAAGGCTTGACATATCTCACTTTGCATGTCACGAGTCTATCTCATATATTAGTTTCACCTTTTAAGCTGAATTACTGAAATAAATGAACTTTTCCATGATATTCTAATTTTTCGAGTTTCACCTGGACGGTCTGGGAATCAGCGTGTTTTTACATGAGTAGAATGTGTGCTTTTATTTAAAATGCATCTCTGGGTTATTTGGGAGCATAGGAATTTGTTCATTCCCCCCCCCTTCAAAATATCGTCCGGCTCACCAAATGGTCTGAGGGACGGCTGAAAAAAGGTTGCTGACCCGGACTAGGACAATCATGACTTTAAGTACGAATGGGGACTTTTTACAAATTATCTAAAAAAACAACAAAATGATTTGGACTCCTTGGCAGGTTTTTTGAATAAACACCCACAAATTTATGAGTTGAATACATGATAGATGAGGCAATGATATGTACAATTTTATAATATGCAGAGAACAATATGTGCAAAGAAACCAGGGAAGGTTGCTGAGGGAAGTCCTGGGGGGGGAGGGAAAAAAAGAGGGGGAGAATGTAAATGGTTATTGCTGTTGTTGTTTAGTCGTTTAGTCATGTCTGCCTCTACATGACCCCCTGGACCAGAGCACGCCAGGCACTCCTGTCTTCCACTGCATTCTGGATCCTATTGTTCTAGGATTCTGCTCAGTACATAACAAGTGGCGTCTGACCAAGACAGTTTCCCCATTTAACTGAATCCAGTTATGATATTTTCAGGTTGTATCCGGTAGCCCAATAACCTTTCCACCATGTTGCCCCTCTCTCCTTCCTGGTGAGAGGAGCAGAGACTCAGCTGTGAGGAACGAGGTGAGATCACCTCTCATTACTGCAGTGCTCTCTGTGTGGGGCTTCCCTTGCGCAGGATCCCAGAGCTGAAGTCAGTGCAGGATGCTGCAGCACAATTGCTGACAGGAGCGAGGCCTTGTCCACATATAACTCCTGTGCTCAGAGATCTGCCCTGGTTGCCAATTTGCTGCTGGGACAATTTCAAGGTGTTGCCATTGGTATACAAAGCCCTGACGAACTGGGAGCCAGTTTACCTGAGAGATTGCCTTACCCCACGTGCGGCCACTGGACCATTTTGATCAGCAGAATGGCTACAGACGCCACATAATACCCCTTCCTCATTTGTAAGAGAACAGTTGATTAGTGTGGCAGCGCCTACACTTTGGAACTCCCTGCCACTTGATACCAAGCAGGTGCCTTCTCTGTACTTTTTTGGGGATGCCTGCTAAGAACATTCTTAGAAATCTGTTTTCCTATTTTAACTTCTGCATGTATCAAAGTACAGTTGTGAATTCTTCTTCGTTTCGCCGTTTTATCTTTCGGAAAAACCCAGCAAGTCTGCAATTTTGTGGTTTCCAACGGATTGCAACCCCGAGTCTCTGTCTCGCCAGGCAAGAAAGCCTCTGTCTGCCCCAGAAGCAGCTGTTGCTTTTGCTACAGATGAGCATTCCAAACGTTTTGCTCCGATTCTCCAGAGCTGGCATGCGGGAAGGCCAACTGGTTATTCTGCGGCTTTCGTTCCTTGTAACCTCTGCCACATCCGATCAGGGCGAAGCTGCCTCTCAATCTGCTTTGACGTCCCCTGTTATCACTGCACAAGGCAGAAGTTCGCCTGTCCCTGCCTCCCACACGCCTGGATTAGCCCAATGGCCCACCCAGGACCAGCTGTGTGGAGGCAGGAAAGCCACAGCCTCAGCCTGGCCGAGGGAAGTTGCCCATCACTACTGGGAAAACCATAGCTTGAACTACACGGACAAGGACAGATCCTGAAGCTCCAAGACTTTGGCCAGCTCTTGAGAAGAGAAGACTCCCTGGAAAAGACCCTGATGTTGGGAAAGATGGAGGGCACAAGGAGAAGGGGACGAGAGAGGACGAGATGGTGGAACAGTGTTCTCGAAGCTACAAACATGAGTCTGACCAAACAGCGGGAGGCAGTGGAAGACAGGAGTTCCTGACGTGCTCTGGTCCAGGGCGTCACAAAGAGTCAGACACGACTCAACGACTAAACAACAACTTTTCCATTCCTCCAAGGAGCTCAAGTGTCCGCATGGCCCACAATTTCTAGGCACAGATCCGAGCGCTTTCCCCTTGCCCTGCTCCTTACCCAGGAGAAAACCTGCTCTTTGGTGCTGAACTGGAGCAAATGTCAACTGGACCAAACCCGAGTTGCCCTTTGCTCCAATTCTGCACCAAAGAATGGTTTTCCCCAGGGGTAAACAGCATGACAAGTGGAAGCATGGACAAACCCTAAACCTTGGGAAGAACTTTCTGGTGGCAAGAGCTGATCGATGGTGGAATGGCTGGAGGGCACCAGGTTGGAGAAGGGGACTTTACGACAACCTTGTGACGTGGGGACACTCATGGCTTCCTCCTTGGATCTGAGCACTCCTCTCAAGACAGCGCTGCAGCTCGGGCAGAGAAAGATCTAGCAATTGGCTAAATCTCTGCGCTCGGCACCTGCAATTTTATGAATGGAGCCAGTTCCAGAGATCACCATGGCAACATGCCTGATTCCCCCCTCCCTGCTATTTCTTAAGGAGACTGACAAAAACCTGGGACTCTTCTCCCCCACGTCCTCCAAAAGCTTGTCCGCCAAAAGAGGCTTGCGGAGGATTACAATGGATTCTTCATCCCTGCCTCCCAACCCGGGCAGATCTCTGTTTCCGCAACTTGCCCTCCTTCTGCCTGCATATAGAGTGTTCTCTCTCTCTCCATTGCCTACGGTAGAATCATGGAGCTGTAGAGTTGGAAGGGACCAGGAGGTCATCCAGTCCAGCCCCTGCAACAACAACAACAACAACAACAACAACAACAACAACAACAACAACAACAACAACAACAACAACAACAACAATTTATTATTTATACCCCGCCCATCTGGCTGGGTTTCCCCAGCCACTCTGGGTGGCTTCCAACAGAATATTAAAATACAATAACCTATTAAACATTAAAAGCTTCCCTAAACAGGGCTGCCTTCAGATGTCTTCTAAAAGTCTGGTAGTTGTTTTTCTCTTTGACATGGGAGGGAGGGTGTTCCACAGGGTGGGCACCACCACCGAGAAGCCACTCTGGGTGGCTTCCAACAGAATATTAAAATACAATAACCTATTAAACATTAAAAGCTTCCCTAAACAGGGCTGCCTTCAGATGTCTTCTAAAAGTCTGGTAGTTGTTTTTCTCTTTGACATGGGAGGGAGGGTGTTCCACAGGGTGGGCACCACCACCGAGAAGGCCCTCTGCCTGGTTCCCTGTAACTTGGCTTCTCGCAGGGAGGGAACTGCCAGAAGGCCCTCGGAGCTGGACCTCAGTGTCTGGGCAGAATGATGGGGGTGGAGATGCTCCTTCAGGTCTACTGGGCTTTTGAGGCCATTTAGGGCTTTCAAGGTCAGCACCAACCCTTTGAATTGTGCTCGGAAACGTTCTGGGAGCCAATGTAGGTCTTTCAGGACTGGTTTTATGTGGTCTCGGCGGCCACTCCCAGTCAGAGAGGTATAATAATAATAATAATAATAATAATAATAATAATAATGTGGTACCTCGGGTTACATATGCTTCAGGTTACATATGCTCCAGGTTACAGACCCCGCTAACCCAGAAATATTACCTCGGGTTAAGAACTTTGCTTCAGGATGAGAACAGAAATCGCACGGCGGCAGCAGGAGGCCCCATTAGCTAAAATGGTGCCTCGGGTTAAGAACAGTTTCAGGTTAAGAACGGACCTCCAGAATGAATTAAGTTCCGAGGTACCACTGTAATAATAATAATAATAATAATAATAATAATAATAATAATAATAATAATAATAATAATACCCCACCCATCTGGCTGGGTTTCCCCAGCCACTCTGGGCGGCTTCCAACAAAATATTAAAGGCGTCATTACTTCCCTTGATCCAGAGACAAGACTTCTGTTGATGCAGTCTAGGACTGCACAGGGGGAGCAGCTGCAGTTGTGGGTCCAGGTGTGGGACATCTGCAGCCTTCCAGGTGCTTCTTGGAAACTCGGGTATCAATGTGCCTGGCAGGTGACTGAGCTGGCTGGTCTGGCTTCATTTAGCCGGCTGCTTTTGCTCCATCTGTTCTCCTACGCTCTCTCCACACACACACACACACACACACACACACACACACACACCGCACGCACAGCACAGAGTCCTCCGTGGCACAGAAAGCAGCTTGCAGCTCATGCCAAGGGCGGCCAGTCCTGCACGACAGCGACATGTGCGTGGCGCCGCGAGGAAGGTGCACAGATGTTCTGGGCGTCACCCCTCGCTTTGCCCTCCGTCAGCGGCGGATGATACTGCCAGCCTCTGGCTGGAACAGAGGAGGGCGAGAACAGAGATCTCTCATGGATGCCTCTGCTACAGCGCCAGGGACAAAGTAAAAGGGATGCGTTCCGTTCCCATAGAAATGTTTTCCTCCCCTGAGAGAGAAAGGAGGTCCCTCTCGCTATCTGCTTTCTTCCCCATGCAGAACCACCGGCCTTCGGTCACATCCCAACACTTCCGACAAGGACACATGTTCCCAACAGCCGACTGCAGAGGAGGGCGACCAAGAGAATTGAGGATCTGGAAACCAAGCCTTATGAGGAACGGTTGAAGGATCTGGGGACATGTTTAGTCTGGGAAAGAGGAGAGGAAATGGGAGAGCCCTCCTCAGATATCTGGAAGAGGGGACATGCCTGTTTTCAAAGCGTTTTGAAAGAATTGATTGCGTTCATTCTGGGTGATTGCTTGTCCTGTACTTTACAATTCCACGTTCTTGTGATACTTTAGTAAGAACATCAAAAAGAGCTTTGCAGGATCAGGCCAGTGGCCCACAAAGCCCAGTATCCTGTTCTCACAGTGGCCAAACAGATACTCCAATGGGAAATCCTGATGCAGGTCTTGGGTGCGACAGCATATCTCCCCATCTGCGAGTCCCAGCAGATCACGTTCAGTGGAATATAGCTTCTGACAGGGCAGGGAGAACTCCACAGTTTAGGAAGAATGTTGACAAGCTGGACCATGTGCAGAGGAGGGCGGCCAGGATGATGGAGGGTCTGGAAACCAAGCCTTATGAGGAATGGTTGAGGGAGTTGAGTTGGGTAAGCTGAGTAAAGAGGAGACCAAGAGGAGATAAGATAGCCATCTTCACAAATATCTCAAGGGCTGTTGCATGGAAGATGGAGCAAGTTTGTTCTCTCCTGCTCTGGAGGGCAGGACTCGAACCCATGGCTTCAAGCTACAAGAAAGGAGATTGCAACTCAACATAAGGAAGAACTTTTGACAGTGGAACGATCTCCCTCGGGAGGTTGTGGACTCTCCTTCCTTGGAGGCTTTTGAGCAGAGGTTGGACGGCTGTCTGTCACGGATGCTTCAGCTGAGATTCCTGCATTGCAGGGGGTTGGGCTGGATGACCCCAGGGGGTCCCTTCTAACTCTACAATAAAGGTAAAGGTAAAGGGACCCCTGACCATTAGGTCCAGTCGTGGCCGACTCTGGGGTTGCGGCGCTCATCTCTCTTTATTGGCCGAGGGAGCCAGCGTACAGCTTCCGGGTCATGTGGCCAGCATGACTAAGCCGCTTCTGGCGAACCAGAGCAGCGCACGGAAACGCCGTTTACCTTCCCACCGGAGCGGTACCTATTTATCTACTTGCACTTTGACGTGCTTTCGAACTGCTAGGTTGGCAGGAGCAGGGACCGAGCAACGGGAGCTCACCCTGTCGTGGGGATTCGAACCACCGACCTTCTGATCGGCAAGTCCTAGGCTCAGTGGTTTAACCCACAGTGCCACCCACGTCCCTCTAACTCTACAATACAGTGGTACCTCGGGTTAAGTACTTAATTCGTTCTGGAGGTCCTTTCTTAACCTGAAACTGTTCTTAATCTGAAGCACCACTTTAGCTAATGGGGCCTCCTGCTGCTGCCGTGCTGCTGGAGCACAATTTCTGTTCTCATCCTGAAGCAAAGTTCTTAACCCAAGGTACTATTTCTGGGTTAGCGGAGTCTGTAACCTGAAGCGTATGTAACCCGAGGTACCACTGTACTACGATTCAATTCTATGCTTCTAGATGGGCCCTTGGCCTGATCCAGCAGCCAGACTCCTCTTATATTCTCACGCTCCACACCTGTTCCTCTCCTCGCTCTCAGGCTTGTTCCTGCGACAGCCCTGCTGTCCCCTGTGGGGCAGTGGCACAGCAGGACCCTTGTATGGCTGAGAGCTGCTGGGAAAGAAAGGGAAAAGGAGGAAAGAGCGCTTGTAAATTCAATCCTGATCAAAGAAGGTGGGCTCTCGCTTGGCCCCCGGAAGCCTCCAGCTCCATCCGCAAAGAATTAATGTCAAAAAAAGCTCTGCCCTGGGTCTACAATTGCTCAGCTTTGTGTCCTTTTCTTCCCCAGCAAAAGAGAAAGAGAGGTGGAGGAAGAGTTCACTGACTAATAGGATTATGCACACTTCATTATTGAGATTGTCTCCACCGACTCTGGCCTCCTCGCTTCCAAGCGGAATTTGGGGACCTGAGAAATGACCGGACTCTGAGGATTATGTCAGGAGGCTGTAAGAAAGGGGGCATAGGGGTTGGGTTGAGTTAGAGGGTTGCGCGGGGTTCATGCGCCTGGTGGAATCCAGCAGAGGCCATGCTCCCTGCCGACATCCGTAGCCAACCCTTCCCCAACTCCGAAAGTCAAATTCACCTCCAGCGGAATAATTGATGCAAATTCCTCCGCAATTATGCAAGTGTTATTGGCTTATTTGATCTAGTACATCAATCACATTTATTCCACTGATTTATTAGATTGCGGAGGCAAGCTTGGCTCGGCTCTGGCAGGAGTGGGGAGGGTACGCTTTGTTTGCGCCACCCTCGCACATTGTTAATCCCCCAGAGAAAAAGCCTCGCTCGGCTTTGTGCGCGCGGCTGAGACAGCTCATCCCGCCACTGGGAGACGGGAAACATCTGCCCAAAATAAGGGATGTGAGAAAGGGGGTTGTCTGTGCATGCTGCCTGGGTGGTTTCAGCACTCTGGACAGAGGCTGCGTCTTCCTAATGCCCCACAGAATCATAGAGTGGAAGAGTTGGAAGGGGTCCCCCAAAGGACATCTAGTCCAGCCCCCTGCAAATGCAGGAATCTCAGCTAAAGAATCCAATCTTCACCACTGTGCCCAGTTCCGGGTACCCGAGTTTAAGAAGGATAGATGATCAAGGTCCTCTCTCACCCTGATCTGGCCACAGTGATCCATGCAACTGTCACCTCCAGGCTTGATTATTGTAACTCGCTCTACGTGGGGCTGCCCTTGAAGCTGACCCAGAAACTCCAGCGGGTGCAGAATGCACTGGCTCCCGGTGGAGTACAGGGTCAGGTTCAAGGTGCTGGTTTTGACCTTTAAAGACCTATACAGCCTAGGACCTTAAGGTCTGCAAATAATAACATCCTGAAGATCCCAGGCCCCAGGGAGATTAGACTGGCCTCGACCAGAGCCAGGGCTTTTTCAGCTGTGGCTCCGATCTGGTGGAAAGCTCTGTCACAAGAGACTAGGGCCCTGCGGGACTTGACATCTTTCTGCAGGGACTGCAAGACAGAGCTGTTCCACCAGGCCTTTGGCCAAGGCACAGTCTGACCCCTGCCTTTGGTAATCCTCACAGAACTCTAGCCCAATGGTTGCCATTAATTTGATTCTGAATTGATTTTAGAATGAATTGATTTTAGAATGCATGTCAATTAATTGATTGTGGTTTTATGTAAACTGTGTTACTTTTATTGTTGTTAGCCGCTCTGAGCCTAGCTTCAGCTGGGGAGGGCGGGATATAAATAAAATATTATTAGGAATGGTTGATGGAGCTGGGTATGTTTAGCCCAGAGAAGAGGAGGCTGAGAGATAGGGTAGCCATCTCCAAACATCTGAACAACTGTCATATGGAAGATTCGTATTTATTTGTTTGATAAAATTTATGCACCGGTTGATTGCAAGAAACCTCAAAGAGGAAGAGTGGCTTATAAAATTAATGGATTATGCCATAATGACAAGGTTAACCAGTGTAATAAGAAACCAAGAGGAGGGGGGAATTATTAAAGATTGGGGAAAATTGGTGGAATATTTGAAAAACTCATGTGTGCAAATAAGCTCATTAGCAGGATTAACGTAAAACAAGCAGTTAAACAGATTGTTATGCGATACTAAAGAATAACCTAGAGATGGAGTAATGTGGAAAATGCAGTCCGAAAATTAAAATTTAAAAGAAACCACAAAAGGAGGGAAGTCAAATAAATGTGCATGCGATTTTTGTACATCCGTAAACTTCTTTTGAAAAACCGAAAAATAAAATTATTTTTTTAAAAAATCAGATGGAAGATTATGTGTTTGTTTGATAAAATTTATGGACTGCTTGATTGCAAGAAACCTCAAAGAGGTTTAGAAAAAGATAAAACGAAAAAAATCAAGGGGGGGATCGCAACCCTACTTTAAAACGTACAAAAGTAAAGATACTAAACAAATTAAAATTGTTTCAACTTCCTAAGCAACTGGGTAGACTTGTCTAAACAAGAATGATGGACTCTCCTTGCTTGGAAGTTTTTAAACAGGGGTTGGTTGAATGGCTGTCTGTCTGGGATTCTTTAGCTATGATTCCTGCATTGCACGGGGTTGGACTAGATGGCCTTTGGAGGGTCCCTTCCATTTCTGCAGTGCAGTGATTCGTCCTGATTTCAGCACTGAAGCTTTCAGCAGAGATCCTGAGTTCGAGTCCTACCTCCAGCAAGAGCCAGGACACCAACAACCGCATCCAGCATCTCTGTGCTGGCCAGGACTGATGGAAGATGTCATCCCAAAAATCTCTGGAGGGCATCCAGTTGGGGAAGCCTAGGCCGATTTGAAGATGCTGTTTCTCTGCCGAACCGCTGGGGAACGGCATGCAATATCCCAGGGGCAGGAGAGCAGCTGGAGAACTTTTCTGTTCAGCAGCCGACTTGAGAGAGAGTTTGCATCGTAATTCAAGACAGGTGCTGTTTCTCTGTCTCACCAGCAAAGCTTGCAGGTCTGTGATTTGATTATTTTTTGAGAGAGAGACTGGGGAAAAAACCCCAAATGCCACTAATATGTGCTATTTAAATCACCTCTCCAAACACCCCTAGCAGAGGGCGGCCACATCGTTCCCTTTGCCATCGCTCATCGGCGGTCCCTCCCAGTGGATTCCATTAGGATCCTTGGGCTGTTTAAATATTGAAGAGAGTCTCTTGATCTACCAGAAGCCTGTTTGAGAGGGGAGGCAGAGAGCAGTCGGAGGGAACCCAGCTTGTTAGGAAAGCGGGGAAAGAAGCTAATGGACACTGGATCATCTCACATCAAGGCCCGGAGAGGAGAAATGTTTGCAAGAGGGGTGTGTGTGTGTGTGTGTGTGTGTGTGTGTGTGTGTGTGTGCCAGCCAGCCAGTTCCTCTTGCATGCCCCAATTCCCTCTGGCTGCCAAGGTGAGGGGGGCGCTTACAGTCTTCAAATAAAAACATCTTGGAGATCCCGGGCCACAGGGAGGTTAGGCTGGCCTCAACCAGAGCCAGGGCTTTTTTGGAAGTGGCCCCGATCTGGTGGAACACTCTGTCACAAGAGACTAAGGGGATTTGGCATCTTTTCACAGGGACTGCAAGAGCTGTTCCACCAGGCCTTGGCCAAGGCACAGCCTGACCCCCTCCTTTCGTCATCATCATAGAACTCTAGCCCAATAGTTGCCATTAATCTGATTCTGAATTGATTTTAGAATGAATTGATTTTAAAACGCTGCGTTACTTTTATTGTTAGCCACTCTGAGCCCGGCTTCGACTGGGGAGGGTGGGATATAAATAAAAGTTTATTATTATTTTTTATAATAATACACTGGTACCTTGGGTTAAGGGACGCGAGTGGTGCTATGGGTTAAACCACAGAGCCTAGGACTTGCCGATCGGAAGGTTGTCGGTTCGAATCCCCACGACGGGGTGAGCTCCTGTTGCTCT
This sequence comes from Podarcis bocagei, assembly GCF_964188305.1. Lineage (NCBI taxonomy): Eukaryota > Metazoa > Chordata > Lepidosauria > Squamata > Lacertidae > Podarcis > Podarcis bocagei. The sequence goes on along the minus strand of NC_138132.1, from coordinate 2,867,596 downwards.
GTCCCTGCTCCTGCCAACCTAACAATTCGAAAGCACATCAAAGTGCAAGTAGATAAATAGGTACCACTCCGGCGGGAAGGTAAACAGCGTTTCCATGCGCTGCTCTGGTTCACCAGAAGCGGCTTAGTCATGCTGGCCACTTGACCCGGAAGCTGTACGCCGGCTCCCTCGGCCAATAAAGCGAGATGAGCGCCGCAACCCCTGAGTCAGCCACGACTGGACCTAATGGTCAGGGGTTCCTTTACCTATACCTTTACTATTTCAGACACATGGTTTATGTACTTATGTATGTGTTTGCCATGTACATTTATGAACATTTAATTTATATTTGAGACCTTAGAATTCTTATAACACCTTGAACCCGGTGCAGGAGCAAATTGGCAACTGGCACAACTCTCTGAGTGCAGAAGTTGCATTCTCTCAGCGCTTTTGCTGCAGCACCCTGTGTTCACTGCAGCTTCCAGATTGGCTTGAGCACATAGCACATGGAGCACGACTGAACCTAATGGTCAGGGGTCCCTTTACCTTTACCTCGGGTTAAGTACTTAATTCGTTCCGGAAGTCTGTCCTTAACCTGAAACTGTTCTTAACCACAGGTACCACTTAAGCTAATGGGGCCTCCCGCTGCCGCCACTGCATGATTTCTGTTCTCATCCTGAAACAAAGTTCTTAACCTGAGGTACTATTTCTGAGTTAGCGGAGTCTGTAACCTGAAGTGTCTGTAACCCGAGGTACCACTGTAACAATAATAATAATAATAATAATAATAATAATAATAATAATATGCCTGGAAGAAGAGATCCTGAAGCTGAGGCTCCAAGACTTTGGCCACCTCATGAGAAGAGAAGACTCCCTGGAAAAGACCCTGATGTTGGGGAAGATGGAGGGCACAAGGAGAAGGGGAGAGCAGAGGATGACTCACTCAGTGGATTTGTAACTGGCTGACTGACCGAACCCAAAGGGTGCTCATCAATGGTTCCTCTTCATCCTGGAGAAGAGTGACTAGTCGGGTGCCACAGGGTTCTGTCTTGGGCCCGGTCTTATTCAACATCTTTATCAATGACTTGGATGATGGACTCAAGGGCATCCTGATCAAATTTGCAGATGACACCAAACTGGGAGGGGTGGCTAATACCCCAGAGGACAGGATCACACTTCAAAACGACATTGACAGATTAGAGAACTGGGCAAAAACAAACAAGATGAATTTTAACAGGGAGAAATGTAAAGTATTGCACTTGGGCAAAAAAAATGAGAGGCACAAATACAAGATGGGTGACACCTGGCTTGAGAGCAGTACATGTGAAAAGGATCTAGGAGTCTTGGTTGACCACAAACTTGACATGAGCCAACAGTGTGACGCGGCAGCTAAAAAAGCCAATGCAATTCTGGGCTGCATCAATAGGAGTATAGCATCTAGATCAAGGGAAGTAATAGTGCCACTGTATTCTGCTCTGGTCAGACCTCACCTGGAGTACTGTGTCCAGTTCTGGGCACCACAGTTCAAGAAGGACACTGGCAAACTGGAACGTGTCCAGAGGAGGGCAACCAAAATGGTCAAAGGCCTGGAAACGATGCCTTATGAGGAACGGCTAAGGGAGCTGGGCATGTTTAGCCTGGAGAAGAGGAGGTTAAGGGGTGATATGATAGCCATATTCAAATATATAAAAGGATGTCACCTAGAGGAGGGAGAAAGGTTGTTTTCTGCTGCTCCAGAGAAGCGGACACGGAGCAATGGATCCAAACTACAAGAAAGAAAATTCCACCTAAACATTAGGAAGAACTTCCTGACAGTAAGAGCTGTTCGACAGTGGAATTTGCTGCCAAGGAGTGTGGTGGAGTCTCCTACTTTGGAGGTCTTTAAAGCAGAGGCTTGACAACCATATGTCAGGAGTGCTCTGATGGTGTTTCCTGCTTGGCAGGGGGTTGGACTCAATGGCCCTTGTGGTCTATTCCAACGAGAATGGTTGGACAGTGTTCTCGAAGCTACCAGCCTGAGTCTGACCAAACTGCGGGAGGCAGTGGAAGACAGGAGGGCCTGGTGTGCTCTGGTCCAGGGGGTCACGAAAAGTCGGACACGACTAAACAACAACAACAACAACAACAACAACAACAACAACAACAACAACAACAACAACAACAAAATAATAATAATAATAATAATAATAATAATAATAATAATAATAATAATAATAATAATAATAATAATAATAATAATAATAGAGAGAGCAGGATGGCGAGCTCTAAAGAAGCAGCTTCTTTCGGGGCAGGAATAGAGCACTAGCCGCCGCCGCCCCCCTCGCCCTCCCCGCCCCCCCCCCCCCCAGTTTTCCTGGCACCGCGATCCCTGGAGTGGAGTCGTCTTCATCCTCGGCGTCTCTCGCAAGAGTCGCCTGACGTGCGCTCCTGAGGCGCTTGAGGCTGGGAAGCCCATTAGTGGCTCTGGCTGCAGAGATCGGCGCGCACACTCTGCCATCTGCTCCCGCCTCTGGAGGCCCCCAAGACGGAGGAGTGCGAGGCGGGAAATTGGTCGAGAGAGCTAATCTCTTCCCTTCCACATAAACATGATAGATGAAGTCTAGATGGAGCTCGCAGACAGAGTCGGAAGCGGGGAGGGAGAGGAGAGGAGAGGGGGGGACCCGGGCAGGCGGGAGGGAGGGAGGGCGCACCGTCTCTGCGCAACGGGGCCAACCTACGCTGGTGCAGTGAGCTCAGTACTGTCGACACCGGCCGGCAGCCGCTCTCCAGGGCGGGGTCCTATGCCAAAAAATAATAATAAAGGGTGCCTCAAGATCAATGCTATCAACACTGGCCAGCTCTCCAGGAAGGTGCCTCGTGCCATCAGTTCATTGAGATCAGTACTGTCGACACTGGCTGGCAGCCGCTCTCCAGGGCAGGGTCCTATGCCAGAAAATAATAATAAAGGGTGCCTCAAGATCAATGCTATCAACACTGGCCAGCTCTCCAGGAAGGTGCCTCGTGCCATCAGTGCATTGAGCTCAGAACTGTCAACACTGGCTGGCAGCCGCTCTCCAGGGCGGGGTCCTATGCCAAAAAATAATAATAAAGGGTGCCTCAAGATCAATGCTATCAACACTGGCCAGCTCTCCAGGAAGGTGCCTCGTGCCATCAGTTCATTGAGATCAGTACTGTCGACACTGGCCGGCAGCTGCTCTCCAGCAAGGTGCCCCATGCTGAGACAGACTGTTGGTGCATCAATCTCTGAGGAAGGAGAGTCCACAGCCTTCTGAGGAAATGTGTTCCACTGTCAAGCAGCTCCAACCACCAGGAATTTCTCCCTGATGTTGAATTTCCTTTCTTGTAATTGAAGCCACTGGTTCGAATCCTCCCTTCCACAGATAGAGAAAAGAAGCTTGCTCCATCCTCCCTGTGACAGCCCTTCAGATATTTGAAGATGGCTATCATATCCCCTCTCAGTCTCCTCTTTTCCAGGCTAAACCTTCAACCATTCCTCATAAGGCTTCGTCTCCAGACCCTTGATCATTTTGGTTGCCCTCCTCTGCGCACCTTCCATCTTGTCAATCTCCTTCTTAAATTGTGGTGCCCAGAACTAGACACAGTATTGCAGGTGGGGTCCGACCAAGGCAGAAGAGAGTGGGACTATGACTGATGGTGACAGCAGAAATTAAAAGACATCTGCCTCTTGGGAGGAAAGCAATGACAAACCAAGACAGCATCTTAAAAAGGAGACATCACCTTGCCAACAAAGATCCTTATAGTTAAAGCTATGGTTTTCCCAGTAGTGATGTATGGAAGTGAGAGCTGGACCATAAAGAAGGCTGATCGCCGAAGAATGGATGCTTTTGAATTCTGGTGCTGGAGGAGACTCTTGAGAGTCCCACGGACTGCAAGAAGATCAGACCTCTCCATTCTGAAGGAAATCAGCCCTGAGTGCTCACTGGAAGGACAGATCCTGAAGCTGAGGCTCCAAGACTTTGGCCACCTCATGAGAAGAGAAGACTCCCTGGAAAAGACCCTGATGTTGGGAAAGATGGAGGGCACAAGAAGAAGGGGACGACAGAGGATGAGATGGTGGGACAGTGTTCTGGAAGCTACCAGCATGAGTTTGACCAAACTGCGGGAGGCAGTGGAAGACAGGAGTGCCTGGCATGCTCTGGTCCAGGGGGGTCACAAAGAGTCGGACACGACTAAACAACTAAACAACAACAACAATGACTTCCCTTGATCTGGACACTATAACTCGCTTGATGCAGCCTAGAATAGGATTAGCCTTTTTTGCTGCTGCATCACACTGTTGACGCTTGTTAAGCTTGTGGTCCACCAAGACCCCTAGAACCTTTTCACATGTATGGCTAGTAAGCCAGGTGTCGTCGTCGTCCCCCCCCCCCATCTTATATTCTAGCTGAGGATTCAATATACTGATGGAAAACCACACTCCAAGATTCCAGGCAGTGGTCTTGGTCCTACCTGGAGATGTTGAGGGATTGAGCCAGGGACTTTCTTCATACCAGTCATGTACCCTACCACTGAGCTAGAAACCTCTGCCTCACGCTAAAGATGGCGGCAAACAGATTGAGATTGAATCCTGACAAGACAGAAGTACTGTTTTTGGGGGACAGGAGGCGGGCAGGTGTGGAGGATTCCCTGGTCCTGAATGGGGTAACTGTGCCCCTGAAGGACCAGGTGCGCAGCCTGGGAGTCATTTTAGCCCCCTCCTGTCCATGGAGGCACAGGTTAAATCCGTGTCCAGGTCAGCTGTGTACCAGCTCCACCTGGTACGCAGGCTGAGACCCTACCTGCCCGCGGACTGCCTCGCCAGAGTGGTGCATGCTCTGGTTATCTCCCACTTGGACTACTGCAATGCACTCTACGTGGGGCTACCTTTGAAGGTGATGCGGAAACTACAACTAATCCAGAATGCAGCAGCCAGACTGGTGACTGGGAGTGGCCGCCGAGACCATATAACACCGGTCTTGAAAGACCTACATTGGCTCCCAGTACGTTTCCGAGCACAATTCAAAGTGTTGGTGCTGACCTTTAAAGCCCTAAACGGCCTCGGTCCAGTATACCTGAAGGAGTGTCTCCACCTCCATCGTTCTACCCGGACACTGAGGTCCAGCTCCGAGGGCCTTCTGGTGGTTCCCTCACTGCGAGAAGCCAAGTTACAGGGAACCAGGCAGAGGGCCTTCTCGGTAGTGGCGCCCTCCCTGTGGAACGCCCTCCCACCAGATGTCAAAGAGAACAACAGCTACCAGACTTTTAGGAGACATCTGAAGGCAGCCCTGTTTAGGGAAGCTTTTAATGTTTGATGTATCACAGTATTTTAATACTCTTTTGGAAGCCGCCCAGAGTGGCTGGGGAAACCCAGCCAGATGGGCGGGGTATAAATAATAAATTATTATTATTATTATTATTATTATTATTATTATTATTATTATGAATAAGTTTCTGAATAGTAGAGACAGGGGAGGCTGCCTTATTCAGAGTCAGAACATTGGCCCATACAGCTCAACACTGCCTGCACTGACTGGAAGCAACTCTCAGATACGAACCAGAACAGAAAACTCAGACTTCCTCACAAATATGGGATGTATCATCACTGAAGCGGTCAAATGCAACATTTCCTCTTGCCTAGAGTGGACACACAGGGGGATGTGGCTCCAGACACGGAGGACTTCCTGTCACACCTGGTCTGAAGCATCCTTCCCTTGCGTGTGACCAGGTAGATGGGCGTGGCCCTAGCAGACCCTATAAAAGGGCCAGTCACACAGCCATCTTCCTCTTTTGGCTCTTTTGTGGGATGGGAAACACGAGCAGTGAAGTACAACCTTCCTAGAGGGAACATGTTTACACATGGGGAGGAATGTTTGTCCAGCCAGCAGGTCAACTTCCTGTTTCCTTCTGGGCTGGGACAGACTTCCTCTGCATGGGACTAGAGGTGGGCGTGGCCTCACCTGTGCAGGTAACGACAAAAGCACAGGGCAGGGCAGCCATCTCTCTCTTTTTGACTACATGCATCAAAGAAGCAACATCTGCATAGCCAGAGATGCTCTCTTGGCCTCCAGCCCAGAGATGACAAAGGGACTGTCTCCTTAGGAAAAAGTTTCCAGGTGTGTGTTACTTTTCTAAGCTAAGTCTGCCTTCTGGGATCCGATTGTGAACAGAATGTGAGTGAGTAAACTCTTTTTATACTTATGTAGAAGACTGTGCCGTGTCTTATCTTTTATAAGGGGATAGGGGGAAATACCAGAACAGTTATTATAGAGGCTTTATCGAGCCTGAGCAAACGCATCCGCTGCAAGTTTAAAAAGGGGAATGTTACTCTGCTAAATTGTGAACTTGTTTACACAAGTTGGAAAGGCTATAATCAGACAATATATCCTCTCCTGGATCCCTGAACATTCCCACATCTTTGACTTTTTTTGCCCTCTTCCTCTCTGCTGGCTCTTAGCCAGCAGCACACGGTTAATCCTTAAAGAGGATGGAAGCCACAAGGTAGAAAGTCGGACGCCTAACTCAGACTTCTTTTCTCTGCAAATGTAACTATAACCGCAAGACAAAGCCTGCCTTCGGAAAACTACTGTGAACTGAACGTAAGTAAACTTTAAGGTAAAGGTAAAGGTACCCCTGCCCGTACGGGCCAGTTGTGTCCGACTCTAGGGTTGTGCGCCCATCTCACTTAAGAGGCCAGGGGCCAGCGCTGTCCGAAGACACTTCCGGGTCACGTGGCCAGCGTGACGAAGCTGCTCTGGCGAGCCAGCGCAGCACACAGAAACGCCGTTTACCTTCCCGCTATAAAGCGGTACATATTTATCTACTTGCACTTAGGGGTGCTTTCGAACTGCTAGGTGGGCAGGAGCTGGGACCGAAAGACGGGAGCTCACTCCGCCGCGGGGATTCGAACCGCCGACCATGCGATCGGCAAGCCCTAGGCGCTGAGGTTTTACCCACAGTGCCACCCGCGTCCCTAAACTTTACTCTCACTTTTAAACAAGACTGTCGTATTGTTATTATTTTAAGAGGGAAATAAAAGGGGAAACTTACCAGGAACAATCCAGACTGGATTGCTCAACTTAAATGATTCTAAGGCAGGAGCCAGCAAACTTTTTCAGCAGGGGGCCAGTCCACTGTCCCTCAGATCTTGTGGAGGGGGGGCGGACTATATTTTTTTTTGGGGGGGGGGAAATAATGAACGAATTCCTGTGCCCCACAAATAATCCAGAGATGCATTTTAAATAAATGCACACATTCTACTCATGTAAAAACATGCTGATTCCCGGACCGTCCGCAGGTCGGATTGAGAAGGCGATTGGGCTGGATCTGGCCCCCGGGCCTTAGTTTGCCTACGCATGTTCTAAGAAATCCATCAACTTGTTTCCAGAAATGAGCAAGGGAATGTGCTCCGCTGCTTGCTCGCTGGCGTGAGTGAGGAGGGATAACATTTAATCAATATTTCCTCTCCGACTTTCCTCAACATTCCCGCACCGCTGTACTGCAAACCACCATCTAACGCTAAAGATGGTTCTGAATAAGGTTCTGAATAGCAGAGACAGGCGAGGCTGCCTTATTCAGAGCCGGAACATTGGATCTCAGCAGGCACTGACTGGTAGCAACTCTCCGATTCGAACCAGAACGGAAGACTAAGGCTTCCCTGCTGCCCAGGGGCTGGTGGGACTCCAAACTGGGCTGGATGGCGGCTAACAGATTGAGGTTGAATCCTGACAAGACAGAAGTACTGTTTTTTGGGGACAGGAGGCGGGCGGGTGTGGGGGATTCCCTGGTCCTGAATGGGGTAACTGTGCCCCTGAAGGACCAGGTGCGCAGCCTGGGAGTCATTTTGGACTCACAGCTGTCCATGGAGGCGCAGGTCAAATCCGTGTCCAGGGCAACTGTTTACCAGCTCCGTCTGGTACATAGGCTGAGACCCACCCCTGCCCACAGACTGTCTGGCCAGAGTGGTGCATGCTCTGGTTATCTCTCGCTTGGACTACTGCAATGTGCTCTACATGGGGGTCCCTTTGAAGGTGACCCGGAAACTGCAATTAATCCAGAATGTGGCAGCTAGACTGGTGACTGGGAGCGGCCGCCGGGACCACATAACACCGGTCCTGAGAGATCTGAATTGGCTCCCAGTACGTTTCCGAGCACAATTCAAAGCATTGGTGCTGACTTTTAAAGCCCTAAACGGCCTCTGTCCAGTATACCTGAAGGAGCGTCTCCACCCCCATCGTTCTACCCGGACACTGAGGTCCAGCGCCGAGGGCCTTCTGGCGGTTCCCTCATTGCGAGAAGCGAAGCTACAGGGAACCAGGCAGAGGGCCTTTTCGGTGGTGGCGCCCACCCTGTGGAACACCCTCCCTTCAGATGAGAAGGAAATAATTAGCTATCCTATCTTTAAAAGACATCTGAAGGCAGCCCTGTTCAGGGAAGTTTTTAATATTTAATGCTGTATTGTTTTTAATACTTGATTGGGAGCTGCCCAGAGTGGCTGGGGAAACTCAGCCAGATGGGCGGGGTATAAATAATAAATTATTATTATTATTATTAAACATCTGGAGGGCTCTGGCTTGGTGAAGGCCGTCCTGCGCAGATTCCCAGGCCTCTGTTTGCCAGCCCTGGCTGCCAAGCGGGAAACCTGGAGTGCTCCCAGAGGCATGGCGAGCAATGCCCGTCTCCGGGAGAGTCAAGACTTCCTTCTGCGCAGTTCTAAGGGAGTACGGCATTGCCGTGAACCCAATAACAGGCCTGTCAGCTCCCCTTAGCCCCAGAAGGTGCTGACGGCCCATGCGGCAGCCAGGGAGGGAGAACGAGCGCCGAGGGATAATGGTGACAAATCATCCAGGACGTGGTGTTCCGAGCTGCCGGCGAGAGTCGTGGGCTGCCTCTTCCAGCCGGGAGTCCTGGTTCATTAGGCGGGGCCGAATATTACACAGCGGGAGGAGGGGAGCCCATATCTCCCCTGGACCCCTTGAGAAGGCTTTTCTCCGTGAAAGGAGAGGGGCTGGCGCAGGATCGGGGCTGGGGACCGGAGTGGCTAGGCCGCGAGGGACCAGCTCTCAGAACATGCTCAGATGCCCTGGACTGGGTGAAACAGCAGGGGCTTTTCCATTCATAGAATCATAGAATCATAGAATCCTAGAGTTGGAAGAGACCACAAGGGCCATCGAGTCCAACCCCCTGCCAAGCAGGAAACACCATCAGAGCACTCCTGACATATGGTTGTCAAGCCTCTGCTTAAAGACCTCCAAAGGAGGAGACTCCACCACACTCCTTGGCAGCAAATTCCACTGTCGAACAGCTCTTACTGTCAGGAAGTTCTTATGAAAAATCATAAATAAGGGAGACCATGACGGAGGTGGCTAAACAGGGGACAGTAAGGATGTTGCAGGAATTTATGTATAGGTTGGGGGGGTTGCCCCTCCAGCAGATATCATGCACATGCAGCCCACTACCAAAACCAGCACAATCGCATTTGGGGCTTTTGTGACTTGTCCCCACAAAACACTTCATCACAGTTTCTTCCTATCTAATTCAAAGGGCCTCTGCTGCAGAATACCAAATGTAACAATTCACTGATAAATGTACTTATGTACTGGCTCACAGGGAAAACTTCAGAAATTCATATAGACCTGTGAGCTCAGCTACTCAGCAGCGCCTCTGCCTGAGTGATAATCCCTGGCCTCCTGATACTGAGTGCCAGACAGGTAGCCATTCCAGAAATAACAAACCCAGATGAAGACAAAAGGGTGTGATGAACTTGGCTGGGAAACAGGGAAATGTAAAGATCTCTTTTGTTACACTTGATGGGTGTTTGGTGGAGGGCAAGGGGAACCATGGGGCAGGGTCCAGGATGCTCAGATTACTGCCACCAGACCTCCCCTTTCATGATGTAACCATGATGTATTAGTGATGTAGTTTCGGTGGGGAGTAACATGGGAATTAGCAGCTAATAAAAGTTTGGGTTCTCTTTTGTTTGGGGCTTCCATCTTGTTCCACCTGGTGGCAGGTGGGAGTCCTGTCGCCACAGTCTTCAATCAAGACCAAGCCAACTGGCTGCTGTTTTGCTCTGGGATTCCTGGCTGGTGTCCTTGTTTTCTGTCCAAGGGAGCCCTTAGATTTCTCCATTAACAAGGACAATCTTCCTTATCTCAGCTATGTAATGTATAGAATCATGGAATGGCAGAGTTGGAAAAGGACCAAACGGTCATCTACTCCAGCCCCCTGGGATGTTTTAATGTTGTCGCCCGCTCTGGGGTCTCAGGGTGAAGGGAAGTTAATAAATTCATTGTTATTATGAATTTTTTATTTATATGAATTTGTTATTTAGTTATTTGTCCATGCCTCCCACAAGGTTGGCCACGTGCTCGGAAGAAGAACGACTGTAGCATTTCCCCTTCCCTCAAGTCACATTAATTTCCAAAATCCCTCCAAAAGCCAAGCGCTTTCCATGAAAATGCTCCCTGGCCGCTGGAAAGCAGAAGAGGAAGATTTGGGCAGAGCAACATGTTTTGAAATTCTCTTAACCGTTTTTTCTCTAATTAACAAGGATCCCTTCCCTCCACAAACATTATCTTCAAAGAGGGTAATTTGCTTAGCTTTGTTGGGGGAGGGGAGAAAATCCCATTTGCAAAGTTAATGGAAGTTTACGCTTGAGAGGGGCAAATTGTTGCCTGGGCTAACACCCAGGCCATTATCGAAAACAAGAGAACATTTCCTAAATGTGGAGGGGGGAAGTTCTGAAATGAGAGGTGGTGAGAATTAGGAATGCATGGAACCAGTTTTCTGTGGCCTTTTCTTTCTAATCTCTCTGTGACCTACATCAGCAGTATTTGTCAAAATGCTTGAATCAATTGTAAAAGTGGGAGTTTCTCTGAGCATATGCAGAGTGATTTCCCTCTTGTGCTCAGTGAACAAAATTTGCACCTGCCTCCCTCAACTTTTTTGTTGTTGTTTAGTCATTTAGTCGTGTCCGACTCTTCATGGCCACCTGGACCAGAGCACGCCAGGCACTCCTGTCTTCCACTGCCTCCCGCAGTTTGGTCAAACTCATGCTGGTAGCTTGGAGAACACTGTCCCACCATCTCGTCCTCCGTCATCCCCTTCTCCTTCTGCCCTCCATCTTTCCCAACATCAGGGTCTTTTCCAGGAAGTCTTCTCTTCTCATGAGGTGGCCAAAGTCTTGGAGCCTCAGCTTCAGGATCTGTCCTTCCAGTGAGCACTCAGGGCTGATTTCCTTCAGAATGGAGAGGTTGGATCTTCTTGCAGTCTGTGGGCCTCTCAAGAGTCTCCTCCAGCACCAGAATTCAAAAGCATCCATTCTTTGGCAATCAGCCTTCTTGATGGTCCAGCTCTCACTTCCATACATCACTACTGGGGAAACCAGAGCTTTAACTATACAGACCTTTGTCCCTCAACTTAGTGCCCTCCAGATGTTTTCGGGAAGGCTGAGAGTAGTATAGGGAGCCTGCCTCCTGTCAGATTGCAGAAGTCCCACCCCTCTTGAGGCTGATTGATGATGTCACAGGACTTCCTGCCACAGATGATGAACCAGTTCCAGCCAAAGTGCATGGCAGTCCAAAACTGGTTCAAAGCTTCACCCTATTGGGCCACTGCGGCAGGACCTCACTGTAGAGGGGGTCACATGCTTTGATATGGCCAATCACATCCCATATTTTGACTTAGAAGAATACAACTTTGCACCATTGATCCATTGATCCATCCCATGCTCACAGAGGAGCCATGAACCTTGCGTTTCCTGGATTCTACCAAAGGGGAGACAGAACATTTAGGGCAGGGGTCAGCAAACTTTTTCAGCCGTGGGCCGGTCCATCAGACCATGTGGTGGGCTGGACCATATTTTTTTTGGGGGGGGGGAATGAACGAATTCCTGTGCCCCACAAATAACCCAGAGAAGCATTTTAAATAAAAGCACACATTCTACTCATGTAAAAACACCAGGCAGGACCCACAAACAACCCAGAGATGCATTTTGAAATATACTCAGAGTCGAGAGTGGATTTCATGCTCTTTATTCAGCTCATAGCGGTGAGGAGGAATGGAAGTTGCCCCAGAATGTCTGCTTTATATACATTATTTAACGCAATGGCCCCCACATGATTGGCTAATTCCGGGATTCACCTGTAGGCCAATCAGGTTGCGGATTCACTTCCACCTGGAGCTGGATTGGGTGGCTCCTGTGGACCAATCAGGCTGCTGCATTCTGGACCCTATTATTCTAGGCCCAATCAGACTGCTGCATTCTGAATCCTTTTGTTCTAGGACCAATCAGGCTGCTGCATTCTGGATCCTATTCAACTCAGTACATAACACATTTTAAATAAAAGGACACATTCTGCTCATGTAAAAACACGCTGATTCCCGGACCGTCCACTGGCCGGATTGAGAAGGCGATTGGGCCACGTCCGGTCCCCAGGCCTTAGGTTTTCTACCCCTGATCCAGGGAGTCATTGGGACCACATAGGGGCTTCCTGTGGATGCCATCAATCAATCTCAAAGGGGGTGGAACTTCCAGTATTTGACAGGAGGCATGATGCCTCTACTACTCCCAGCCTTCCCCAAAACATCTGGAGGGCAGTAACTCAATGAATCACAGAATCATAGAATTGGAAGGGGTCACAGGGGTCATCTAGTCCAGTGTTTCCCAACCTTTTTTGGGCAAAGGCACACTTGTTTGAGGAAAAAAATCTCGCGGCACACCACCATTACAGCCCCGTGACGTCAGCGTGCAGCGTCACGCCGGGAGGGACGCACGAAAGTGAAAGTTTTCAATTTTTTCCCTCCCCCTTGCCGGGGAACCTCCAAGCTTTGGGGGTGGGGGGGGGAGGAGGCAGCAAAGCGAGGGACTGAGGGACGGCGGCAGCTGAGGCGGCGGCGGCTGTTGTGGTGGTGGCGGCGATAGCGGGCGGAGGAGGGGGCGGCGGCGGGGCCGAGGTGGCCGGCGGCGGCGGGGGAGGCGGCGGCGGGTGGAGCAGGAGGGCGGCCGAGGCCGGTGAGGGAGTAGGGTTGCCCGGGGCTTGAGGAGCCGTCGCCGGGAGTTGCTGCTGCTGTTGTTGCTGCTGCTGCCCGGACATGCCGGCCTCCTCCTCGTCCGCTGTCTCGCGCTCCTCCCTTTTGCACGCGCTGCCCCGCCGCCGCCCCATTGGCTGGGTCCTGTCAGCTGATCCTGTGTTATTTCCTGTGTGTGTGTGTGAGGGAAGAATGGAGAGAGAAACCTCGGCACCACCACCGCGGAGCCGCCCCCGGCTCGACGCGGATCCTCGCCGCCGCCGCCTCTCACCGCCCGACTCGCCCGCCTCCCTCCCACGGCACACTAGCCAACGTCTCACGGCACACTAGTGTGCCGCGGAACACCGGTTGGGAAACACTGATCTAGTCCAATCCCCTGCAGTGCAGGAACATTTTGCCCAGCGAGGGGCTCATGACCCTGAGATTAAAGGGGTCTCCTGCTCTACCGGGTGAGCTAAGGAAGGCTGAATCTTCTCTCTTGGGTGCGAGCTGGGAAACCACTCTGCATATGCTCAGAGAAACTCATGCTTCTATAACCATGTATTTCAAGAAAGAAGAGGGAGGGTGGAATAAGGCGTGTGTGATGGGCACTTGAGCAGAGGACACCCAAGAAGAAAGGAGGTGAGGGTCAGGAGTTCAGCCTACACTCGAGTAGGACCCTTGCAGAGACACATGCCGGCAGCGAGCCCCCGCACCACAAATACGATCCAGAGCTCATCCCTGAAAAACCATTCCAGACCTCCTTTCAGAATAGATTAACAAACAAACGCTATTGAGATCTGCTTTGCACAAGCCCCTAAAACATCAGTCAGTGTTTTATTTGTGTTCAATTCCGCTTGCGAGGCAATGGGGTTGGGAGGCTGTCTGAGGCTAAACAAATACCTCCTCTGCTTCCTCGGATGATTAAATATCTCAAAACTTAATTAAAGAGAGTTTGGGGCTTTTTTTAAAAAAAAGCAGGAGGTGGATGGGTGAGGGGAGGACATCGTGCAGCCTTTGAACAGCAGAGAGAGCAGAAAGGCCGTCTTCAGCTGTCAGTGACGGGTCACCGGCAGCGGAGGCAAAGGCAGGCGCGAGATGGGCCGGTGGGATCTGGGATTGGCACGGATCAGGAAACAGCTGGGCAGAGGCTGGGTCATTGGACGGGCAGGGATTCTTCCAAAGGGAGCAAGAGGCAAGGCGAGGAGGCAGGAGATCAGCGGGGAGGGAGCCAGTTGGCTAGCGGCAGATGCAAGCAGGAAAGATGGGAAGCAAGCTGGCAGGAACATCAAAGGAAAACCGTGCTGGAGAAAGTCAAAGGTCTACCTCACAGAATCCAAGAGTTGGAAGGGACCTCTCAGGGTCATCTAGTCCAACCCCCTGCGATGCAGGAATATGCATCAGGAAGAACTTTCTGGCGATAAGAACTGTTTGATGGTGGAACGGACACTCCTTCCTTGGAGGTTTTTAGACAGAGTGTGATGGCCTGGGAATCGGATTCAGATGCTGAACCTGAGGGATCCCAGCCTGCACAGGAGTCCCTGCCTCCAGAACCAGCTGAACTGGGGCTGGGGCATGAGCCTGAAGGGTCCTCACCTGTGCTGGATCCTCAGGTGCAGGCACCAGCTGAGTCTGCTCTGGCTCCTGAGGGGATGGAGGACCCATTGCCTGCAGGTCCTCCACTCTCAGGCCCATCAGGGGAAGAGGAGGTTGCCTCTGGGTCCAGTAACCCTCCAGCCTCTCCTGAGCTGCAGAGGCTCAGGGCAGAGAGGCGGAGGGAACTAAGTTCCCGCAGGAGGAGTGCTCACCTCCAGGCCAGGAGAGGCAAGTCACCTGTGGACCGGGGCCACCCTATGCCTCGGGGCAGATAAAAGCCGGCCAGCCCAGTCCCAGGTTGTGGGAGCAACTTTGTTGGTTGTCAGTTCCTTTCTAAACCCTGTCCTGCAATCCTGCTGGAGCTCCTGACCTCACCTGCACCCAGCTTCAACTTTTATGGACTGCCTCCATACTGCACCTTCGACCTTGGACTGGACTCGGACCTCGCCTCCCGGTTAGCCCACGGGACCACCACACATCATCATCATCATCATCATCATCATCATCATCATCATTTATTAGTTGTACCCCACCCATCTGGCTGGTTTCCCCAGCCACTCTGGGCGGCTTCCATAAAAACCAAAAATACACTAAAATATCACACATTAAAAACTTCCCTGAACAGGGCTGCCTTAAGATGTCTTCTGAATGCCAGGTAGTTGTTTACTTCCTTGACATCTGGTGGCAGGGCGTTCCACAGGGCGGGCGCCACTACCGAGAAGGCCCTCTGCCTGGTTCCCTGTAGCTTGGCTTCTCGCAATGAGGGAACCGCCAGAAGGCCCTCGGCGCTGGACCTCAGCGTCCAGGCAGAACAATGGGGGTGGAGACGCTCCTTCAGGTATACTGGGCCGAGGCCATTTAGGCCGTTTAGGCCCACACAGAGGTTGGATGGCCATCTGCTATGCATATCTCCTCTCAATCTCCTATTTTCCAAGCTGAACATACCCAATTCCCTCAACCGTTCCTCATATGGCTTGGTTTCCAGACCTCGATCTTCCTGTTTGGCCTCCTCTGCACACCTTCCAGCTTCTCAACACCCTTCTTAAATTGTGGTGCCCAAAACCAACCAGCATTTGTGTGCTGGGTCCGGGGGTAACCCTTGAAACACGGTCCAGGACCGGTCCAGAATCTGGAGGTTCCGCTAGGTGTCAGTCCGACAGAGCCAAGGCAGGACACCAGGTGAGGACAGGTACAGGATCTGGCAAACAGCAATGATGCTCCCGCAACCTGGGGCAGGGTCCGACAGCCATTTATCTCTGTCGGGGTAATGGCCAGTCCTGATGCCCCGACGACTCACCTCCCTGTTTTGCCCGAAGGCGAGCACTCCTCCTGCGAGTACTCAGGTCTCTCCTTCTCTCAGACCTGAGTCTCTGCAGCTCAGGAGACGTCGGTGGGTGACTAGACCCAGGGGCCACCTCAGCCTCCCCTGACCCAACTGGTAGTGGAGCAGGTGTAAGTGATGACCCAGCTGGAGGCAACGAGGTCATCCCTGCATCTGGAGCCAGGGCAGGCTCAGGCCCCTGACTCGGCCAGTGCTTGTTGCAGGAGAACCTGTGCAGACTGGGACTCATCAGGATCAGGCCCCAGACTTGGTTCAGATGATGCCTGAGGCAAAGGATCCGGTGCAGAATGAGACTCCTCTGGCTCCGAGTCCGAGCCCAAGTCCCAGGCCATCACAATTTCCAACTCAAGCTTCTGGGAAATGATTTATAACGAGTTAAAAAAAAAAGTTGAAAAATACATTTGTAAAGAAACCAGAAGCCTTTTTACTTGGAATAATAGGACTGGAATTTCCCCAAAAAAGATGTTAGATTATTTTTGTACGCCACTACAGCGGCAAGACTGCTATTAGCTAAAAATTGGAAATCTCAAGAAATACCAACGGTAGAAGAATGGCAGATGAAGAAGTTGGAGTTTTGGGAGCTGGCAGACCTGACGGGAAGAATCCACAATCAGAAAGAAGAGGAATAGCAAGAAGATTGGAAGAAATTTTAAGATTATTTAGTTAAATATTGTAATATTAGAGAAGTAGAAAATACTTGAAAGTACCAAACAGGCCTAGGATCAGAATAAGAATGTTTTATGTTGTATGAGGCAGAAGATCCGGTGTGGACTGAGTCTCCTCTGGTTCCGAGCCCAAGTCCCAGGCCAGCACAAATACCCAATTCCCTCAACCATTCCTCATATGGCTTGGTTTCCAAACCCTCTAATTTGCCCTCCTCTGCACACTTTCCAGCTTCTCAACATCCATCTTAAATTGTGGTGCCCAGAACCAACCATCATTTGCTCCTCACGGTCCAGAAGTACAGCCTTAAGTCTGGAGGTGTGCTGTGGAGCAATGAGGCCATACATTTGACTTCTCTGTAAGCATTGGGTTTCCAGGTTCTGGGTCCGTTTCCCTCTGGGTGTTAACACTGGGTTTCCCCCACGGCCGCCGTCGAATCCAGACATTCTCCCCCAACCCAAGTGAAATGACACCAGCAATATTCCTGGTGGGGGGATCTCTAGGGCACACCTTAGACCTAAAACACTGCAAATCTGCCCAGCTTGCCTTTCATCTTTGGCGATGCTCTCCGAGCCGTCCCAGCCTATAAAAAGACTTAGTGAAAAAATCTCTCTCCTAACAGGGGAAGGTTTTGTATCGACTGTGTCTGGCTGACATTTTGCATGGATCGTTAGCTGGTGGATAGAGATGTTTCTGCAGCAGTAACGGAGGACGTGGCACAGTTACAACTCGCGGAAAACAAAGAGGTTTCAGGGAAACGAGAAAGTGCCTTTGGGGGTGTTCTATTGCACTCAGAAATTGCTTGCACACTTCCTATAGGAGCGCCCCATTTTAACACTGCAGGACTGGGTGGGTCACTGGCATGATCCAGAAAGCTCTCCAAAGTAAAAATTACATTTGGCACCCAGGAGGTTGTGCAGAAGCTGATGGAATAACAGAATCTGTAGAGTTGGTGCATCTCTGGGTTATTTACGGGGCCTGCCTGGTGTTTTTACATGAGTAGAATGTGTGCTTTTATTTAAAATGCATCTCTGGGTTATATGTGGGGCATAGGAATTCATTCATTCATCGTATTTTTCGCTCTATAAGACGCACCAGACCACAAGACGCACCTAGCTTTTGGAGGAGGAAAACAACAACAAAAATATTCTGAATCCCAGAAGCCAGAACAGCAAGAGGGATCACTGCGCAGCAAAAGCAGTGATCCCTCTTGCTGTTCTGGCTTCTGGGATAGCTGCGCGGCCTGCATTCACTCCATAAGACCCACACACATTTCCCCATACTTTTTAGGAGGGGAAAAGTGAGTCTTATAGAGCAAAAAATACGGTATTTATTTTTCAAAATATAGTCCGGCCCCCCACAAGGTCTGAGGGACAGTGGACTGGCCCCCTGCTGAAAACGTTTGCTGACTCCTGAACCGGCGCAGCCTTTTGGAAAAGTTCGGAATGTTCCCCTCTCATGCGCACAGTTTCTCCCCTGACCTGACAGAGGGGAAAAGAGGGAGAGAGAAAATGAGAAAGAGAAAGAGATTGTGTCTGGTGACCATCTTGTGACAGAAGCACATTTCCCCGTGGCCAGGCCGCTTCTGCAAAGCCTGGATCTTCTCAGCCCGAGCGAAAATCCACAGCCAAGATCTCATTTGTGAGCGAACACCTGTGAACAAAAGCTCTGCCTTCCCTCCCCTGACGGCGCCGAAATCTTCCAGCCACGCCGAGCTGCCATGAGACTCGTTTTCCATTTTCACCTTCAAGCGGTCCCACCAACGTGCAAGAATCAAAAAATATAAAGCAGGCAGTCATTTTGCGTCACTCGAGGCAGAGGAACTGAGAGAGGAGCTGAATCATTCTTGGAGTCATGGAATTGTTGAGCTGGAAGGGACCTCAGAGGCCATCTAGTCCAGCCCCCTTGGGATGCTGGAATCTCATCCACGACAGACAGTGTTCAAAACTCCCATTGTTCCTGGCACATTTTTGCGACAGGGTATTTCATTACCGCGAGCAGTTTCTGAACTATGGGCGCAGAACTGCACCTAAGATTTCAGATTAAAACTGCAGAGTGGAAGGAAAAGAGGAGCTTTTTCTGCCTCCCCACTTCCAGCTACTCTCTGAAGACTGGAGAAGAATCTCTCTTAAGAATATTGGAGAGCTGGGCACAGAAAGGACTAGACCAAGTGAAAAAGGAACATAATATTTTAGCTGCAGTTCCTTCATTTTCAGCTTTGTATTCTTGTTTTAAAAAAGCCTGCCTAGATATTGCGTTGCTGCACCCATAACCTGGGTTTAAGGTGCCATTTAGCTCCTAGCTTTCATATCTCAGTTTCTAACACTGATGGTGTCACAGTCCGGTCTACGGGCGATCGAAGTCCCAGCTGAGGACGTCGGGACCGGGGGCAAGAGGGCGGGTTGGGAGCAGGAATGAGAGTCCAGAAGCCAGGGGTCCGAGAGTCAGGAAGCAGGGAGTCACGAAGTCGAGGGTCCAAGGGTCAAGAAGCAAGAAACCAAACACAGCAAGGCAGGAAACGTGTTGCTGTGGCAAAGAGCCGAAGGGAAATGCTGCCCTTATATCCCTTCCCGGCTCTTGCCACCAGGTGCTGTGAGTTACCAAGCGGCCTCACCTGTGCGGCCTCGTCTTGCCTCTCTAGAACAAACTTAGGAAGGCCCCAGTCCTGCGAATAGCTACCGGTCACAGGGACTGGCTCCTGCACGCACTCCTGACAGATGGCCTCTGCTTAAAAACCTCCAAGGAAGAAGAGTTCACCACCTCCCTAGAAAGACCATCCCACTAACAGTTCTTCCTGCCAGAAAATTCTTCCTGATGTTGAGTCGGAATCTCCTTTCCTGTACTTGAAGCCACGGGTTCGAGTCCTACCCTCCAGTGCAGGAGAAAACAAGCTTGCTCCATCTTCCATGCGACAGCCCTTGAGATATTTGTGAAGATGGCTATCTTATCTCCTCTTGGTCTCCTCTTTACTCAGCTTACCCAACACAACTCTCTCAACCATTCCTCATAAGGCTTGGTTTCCAGACCCTATTATTTATACCCCGCCCATCTGGCTGGGCTTAACCAGCCACTCTGGGCGGCTTCCAAAAGAATATTAAAATACTATAATACATCAAACATTAAAAGCTTCCCTAAACAGGGCTGCCTTCAGATGTCTTCTAAAAGCCTGGTAGTTGTTGTTCTCTTTGACATCTGGTGGGAGGGCGTTCCACAGGGCGGGCGCCACTACCGAGAAGGCCCTCTGCCTGGTTCCCTGTAACTTGGTTTCTTGCAATGAGGGAACCGCCAGAAGGCCCTTGGAGCTGGATCTCAGTGTCCGGGTAGAACGATGGGGGTGGAGATGCTCCTTCAGGTATACTGGGCCGAGGCCGTTTAGGGCTTTAAAGGTCAGCACCAACACTTTGAATTGTGCTCGGAAACACACTGGGAGCCAATGTAGGTCTTTCAAGACCGGTGTTATATGGTCTCTGCGGCCGCTCCCAGTCACCAGTCTAGCTGCCGCATTCTGGATTAGTTGTAGTTTCCAGGTCACCTTCAAAGGTAGCCCCACTGTGGAGTTCTCCCTGCCCTGTCAGAAGCTATATTCCACTGAACGTGATCTGCTGGGACTCGCAGATGGGGAGATATGCTGTCGCACCCAAGACCTGCATCAGGACTTCCCATTGGAGTATCTGTTTGGCCACTGTGAGAACAGGATACTGGGCTTTGTGGGCCATTGGCCTGATCCTGCAAACCTCTTTTTGATGTTCTTACTACAGCAAGATGAGGGTGGCGCTGTGGGTTAAACCCCTGAGCCTCTTGGGCTTGCCGATCAGAAGGTCAGCAGTTCGAATCCCCGCAACGGGGTGAGCTCCCGTTTCTCAGTCCCAGCTCCTGCCAACCTAGCAGTTCGAAAGCATAGTGCAAGTGCAAGTAGATAAATAGGTACCACTCTGGCGGGAAGGTAAACAGCATTTCCGTGCGCTGCTCTGGTTCGCCAGAAGTGGCTTAGTCCTGCTGGCCACATGACCCGGAAGCTGTACGCCGGCTCCCTCGGCCACTAAAGCGAGATGAGCGCCGCAACCCCAGAGTCGTCCACGACTGGACCTAATGATCAGGGGTCCCTTTACCTTTGCTAAAGCAATGAACACAATCATTTCTTTTAAAACCCTTGGGAAAAGGGGAGGATTTCGAACCCGTGACAAAACCTCAGCGTTGAAGGTAGGGCCTTGGAGAGAAACTCTCCCGCTAAACCTCAGGGTGTTTTTTTTCCAAATTTGCACTGGCCAAGAAACTGTCGCCCCTCCTCTTCAAAACCCCCCCCCCCAAAAAAAACCCCAGCAAATTAAAGAGCTCTTATTATTGAAGGTTTCAGGACCAGGGAGAGCTCCTGTGGATTTCAATTTATAGTGCAAATAGATTTAATGAGCACCTTCAACTCCTGTAAGCATAAATAGGCACCAACCTCCGCCTTCGTCTCCCTGGCCTTGTTCACTGGAATGAATTAACCCCATAGATAATGGGGCACATCTGGGAGGTTCTGCCTCGCAAGCTTGTGATTAAGTAAATGGTTTTGCTTTCCATGTGTGTGTGTGTGTGTGCGTCCAAGAACATATTTCTCATGTGCAAGGAAAGAGTTTTGGGGGACATTGGTGTTGGTTTTTTTGGTGTTTTCATTTATTTTTTTAAAAATGCCTAGGTAATGAAAGTGCACTGAAGTGTTTAAATTGCACAAATCCTGCACTCAACACACGCACTTTGGAGAACTGAGAGCCAATTATGCAAAAAAGTAGAAAGGTACTATATCGGCATAAATTATTCCAAGCCGGTATTATTATTTCTTCCTCCTCCTTAAAGGAGCGTTTTAATGAGTGGCCCCCTCTGCCAAAGATCTAATGGGTTGTTTCAGATTCCCTGCCTTCCTTATCACCCCTCCAGCTCCTGAGCATTCCACCCCCTTCTCTACATTTTAAGTCGCCCCTGATATTGTGGAGAAGCTGGTAAAATGTGGACTGGATGAGGTTAAGGTTAGGCGGATTTGTAGCTGGTTGACTGTCTGAAGTCAAAGAGTAATCCTTAGTGGTTCCTCGTCATCCTGGGGAAAAGTGACGAATAGGGTTCTGTCCTGGGCCCGTCATTGTTCAACTTCTTTATAAATGACTTGGATGGGGCGCTGGGCGGAGTTTCTTTTTTGTTCAGCCACCAGGGAGCAGCCATGGTGGAGCCAAAGGTATTGGTGATTGATGGACGATTGATGGACGTGGCCACCTGCTAAGTCGTCTGGCTGCCATTGTGGCTAAGCAAGTCTTGCTGGGGGACATGGGTGGCGCTGTGGGTTAAGCCACTGAGCCTAGGACTTGCCGATCAGAAGGTCGGCGGTTCGAATCCCCACGACGGGGTGAGCTCCCGTTGCTCGGTCCCTGCTCCTACCAACCTAGCAGTTCAAAAGCACGTCAAAGTGCAAGTAGATAAATAGGTACCACTCTGGTAGGAAGGTAAACGGCGTTTCCGTGCGCTGCTCTGGTTCGCCAGAAGCGGCTTAGTCATGCTGCCACATGACCTGGAAGCTGTACGCCGGCTCCCTCGGTCAGTAAAGCGAGATGAGTGCCGCAACCCCAGAGTCGGCCACAACTGGACCTGATGGTCAGGGATCCCTTTACTTTTTAAGTCTTGCTGGGGCGCAAAGTGGTAGTTGTGCAATGTGAAGGGATCAGCATATCCGGCCACTTCTACCGTAACAAATTGAAGTACCTTGCTTTCCTGCATAAGCGTATAAACACCAACCCGTCCCGTGGTCCCTAACACTTCATAGCTGGATCTTCTGTGTGGGAATGTTCTGGGGTGCAGGAGAGGATATATTGACTAATTATATCCTTATCCAACTTGTGCTAACAAGTTCCCAAAATATCAGCAGAGTTTATAGACATTCCCCTTTAAGTTTGCAACGGTAACGTGTGCACAGGTTCGCTAGAACCTCTATAATAATTACCCTGATAATTTCCCCTTTGTTCCCTCTTAAAATACAAGACACGACACAGTCTTTATAAAAGTATAAAAGAGTTTACTCACGTTCTGTTCACAACATGATCCCAGAGGGCAGACAGGCTTAAAAAGGTTACATATATTTAGAATCTATCTTGTTGCAAGATAGACCTTATCTCCTCTCTTGGCTGAGAGCCAAGAGGGCATCTTTAGATGCTTCCTCATCGAAGGAAAATGGCAGAGAGAGAGAGATGGCTGCCTGCCCTGTGCTTTTGTCATTACCTGCACAGGTGAGGCCACACCCACCTCTGGTCACATGCGGAGGAAGTCCGTCCCCAGGAAGTTTACCTGCTTGCTGGACAGACATCCCTCCCCATGTTCTAACATGTACACTCTAGGAATGTTGTCATTGACTGCTCCTGTGTTTACATCCCACATTCTGGAGGACAGTGCGAAGAATGCTCCCACACAAGACCAAACAGGGTCAGGCTGCCTTGGAGAGGCTGAAGGTCTTTGATGGCATCCCTCCTCCTTACGATAAGCGCAAGAGGATGGGGGTCCCTGCAGCTCTGAAAATGGTCCACCTCAAGCCCACACACAAGTTTGCCTATTTGGGTCACCTTGCCAACAAAGGTCCATATAGTTCAAGCTATGGATTTCCCAGTAGCGATGTATGGAAGTGAGAGCTGGACCATCAAGAAGGCTGATCGCGAAAGAATGGATGCTTTTGAATTCTGGTGCTGGAGGAGACTCTTGAGAGTCCCATGGACTGCGAGAAGATCCAACCTCTCCATTCTGAAGGAAATCAGCCCTGAGTGCTCACTGGAAGGACAGATCCTGAAGCTGAGGCTCCGATACTTTGGCCACCTCATGAGAAGAGAAGACTCCCTGGAAAAGACCCTGATGTTGGGAAAGATGGAGGGCACAAGGAGAAGGGGACGCTAGAGGACGAGATGGTGGGACAGTGTTCTCGAAGCTACCAGCATGAGTTTGACCAAACTGCGGGAGGCAGTGGAAGACAGGAGGGCCTGGCGTGCTCTGGTCCAGGGGGTCACGAAGAGTCGGACATGACTAAACGACTAAACAACAACAGCCCATGAGGTTGGGTGGAAGTACCAAGCCATCATAGCTACCCTGGAGGAGAAGCGCAAGGCAAAGGCCAAGATTCATTACACAAAGAGGAAGGAACTGAAGAAACTCCAAAAGCAGGCAGAGAAAAATGTGGAGGGCAAGATTGCAAAATATAAAGACATCTTGAAACATTACGGCATTCTGGTTTAAATAAAACTATTCACAATAAATGATATAGTTTAATAAATAAATAAATAAATGACTTGGATGAAGGAATCAAGAGGATGCTCATCAAATTTGCAGGTGACACCAAACCGGGAGGGGTAGCTGATGCTGCCGAAGACAGAATCGGGATTCGAGATGGACGGATTGGAGAACTGGGCTAACAAGCTAACAAAAATGATATATAATGAGCTGAAGAAAATGTTCCAACTAACATTTTGTTAGGGGTTGTAGGAAAAGACCTGCCAAGGAAATTGAAAAAATATCTTTATGTATGCGACAATGGCGGTGATAGTCTTAATAGCACAAGGATGGAAGAACGAGGAAATCCCGACTAAAGAACTATGGCCAGAGAAATTGATGGACTACGCAGAACTGGCAAAATTGACACACAAACTACATGACAAGGATAACTGTGATTTTAAATATGAACGGGAACCCTTTACAAAGTATTTAAAGAAAGAATATAATGAACTGGACTCCTTGAATAAACCTTCCCCAACCTTTTATTGATAACATTCAGATAGATAAATTAAGGATCTGTACAGTTTTGTAATGTGCAGAAAATAACATATGTTGATAAACCAGAGAGAGAAGCTGAGGGAAGTATGGGGGGGAGGGGGGTTCATGTTGGTAGGGGGGGAGGAAAAAATAGGGGGGATTTAAGGATGATATGTGGTTTTGTTGATAAAATGTGATGTTGAAATTAATAATAAAAAATATTTTTTTTTTTTTAAAAAAAGGATATTGGAGTAGATGGGCTGTTGGCCTCATCCGGGAGTCAGCATCTTCTGATGTTCTGGAACCTCCAGGTTCAGAGGCAGTCTACCTGGATCCACTGTGAGATCCTGAAGGTTCTTCTTAATTTCTCTCTGTTTCCCATTTCTCCAAGCCCCAAATTCAGTTCTCTGGGTTTTGACACGGCTGTGATACATTTTTAAAAACTCCTCATGAAAATTCATCAGCGTTTAAGTGTGAATTTCTCCTCATCTGCACACGCTCCGATGCAATTTAGCCTCTTAAGGCACATTTTTACCAAGCAATCTTGCCTAATATAATGCACTTTTGTAGGTTATTTTCACTAACAGAGGACTAAAAGCCGCGCATTCTGGGAAGCAGCAAAAAAAATTTTGCTTTTCCAGGGCAGTAAAGGAGTCTCTACTACAACTGTCCACTTGTCAGGGTTTAAAAAGTATTCATCATATTTGTTTTTTCAATTATCTTATGTCTATATTGCCTTGGAAGGCACCTAACAGATCAATGGTAATAGTAACAATGCCATCTTTATTATTTTATCATTTATTTCATAAAATTTACACCCGGCTTCACTGTTTAAAAACCTCAAAGTGGACTACAAAAGATAAAGCCATCACATCACCAATAAGGGGAATTAGCAACAATAATCTAAGACTTTTCAAAATGCTAAATTAACAATCAACTTAAAAGCAGATCAAAACTTGCGCCAAACTTTCTAAGCAAATGGATAGGCTTGCCTAAATGCCAATGTTTTTAGCAGGCTCTGAAAAGAGTACAGTGAAGGCGCCTGCTTGATCTCAAGTGGCAGGGAGTTCCAAAGTGTAACTGCTGCCACGCTAAAATATCAAGCTCTGGGAAATGTGGAACAGTGCCAGTTCCATCGATCGAAGCAGCCAAGTGGGGAAAGGCAATTTCACTGGTAAACTGGTCCTCATGTGTTAAGGGCTTTATATACTTACAGTAATACTATTGTTATAAGAGGGGGGGGGACTGTTTCTTTTCCCTTATGGGGTACCCAAAAGCCCATATAGGGTCCTGAAGTGGGTTCCCTATCGGTAGGAGAAAATAACAGAGCCCAAAAGCCCATATAGGGTCCTGAAGTGGGTTCCCTATCGGTAGGAGAAAATAACAGAGGCCAACCAGAGAATATTGAGAAGCAAAGCGGCTAGTAAGCCTGATCTTTATTGATCTGTTGCAACAGGAACCCCACTCACCACACAAAGGAGGGAGGAGAGAACCCAGAACATTGGTGTGCAAGCCCTTATATAGACTTTTGAAATTGCCCACCCTGCAGCCCAAGACCACCCCCAAAAACATCATACATACATCACAGAAGGAGGCGGTCTACAGCAGAAATCCGCTCTGCCAGGATACCTGATAATGGTCACTGATTGCATTACCTGGGCAGCCTGGCCATTCATTTGTGATGGTAAATTTAGTTCCTGAATCCAGGTCACAGGCTCACCCTATTCATACACAAATATGCCCATAAGACAGGATTTGCAAGCAATAAGACAATGGAAAGGCTTTCCCCATTTGCCTCCTTCCCTGCAGAGGAATAGGTAAAGGGACCCCTGACCATTAGGTCCAGTCGTGGCCGACTCTGGGGTTGCGGCGTTCATCTTGCTTTACTGGCCGAGGGAGCCGGCATACAGCTTCCGGGTCATGTGGCCAGCAGGACTAAAACGCTTCTGGCGAACCAGAGCAGCGCACGGAAACGCCGTTTACTTTCCCGCCGGAGTGGTACCTATTTATCTACTTGCACTTTTACGTGCTTTTGAACTGCTAGGTTGGCAGGAGCAGGGACTGAGCAACGGGAGCTCACTCCATCGCAGGGATTCGAACCGCTGACCTTCTGATCGGCAAGCCCTAGGCTCTGTGGTTTAACCCACAGCGCCACCCACGTCCAGCAACCAAATCCTAAAAGGGAATCAGGCCCAGTGTCAAAAGACATGACATTATTTGTTGTTGTTGTTTGCAACTGGGTTTCAGTCTGCCGTCAATTCTCATCTGCATTCAACCCTGCCAACACGGCGGTTGCGGGGTGGGCAGGCGGTAATCCGGATTAATTCCTCCGGAAAATGGGTGCGGCCCCTTTGCGAGCTCCGCTTGCTGCTCCGCAATCCCATCCCCATAGATTCCTCATTCACTAACCCAGCTCCCCAGCCCACCCCACCGCCTGGCATCCTCCTCCGCCCCCCATTTCCACCCCATTCATTCTCCTCGCCTGGCGGGCTTGCTTTTTCCTTCTCCGCCCACCTCTTTAATCCTCTCTGTGTTGTGTTTGCCGGAGCGTGAACTGCCTTTTCTCTCCCGAATAGGGGGCGTGGAGTGCCAAAAATGCAGCGCTGCGCACACCGACACCCACTTCCCTCTCCCGACGTCGGTGCTTTCTCGTGTGGCCTCCTCCCTCCTCGGCGCGCTTTCCTCCTCCACCTCTCTGGAAAAATGACCTGGAGCAGGCAAGCAGCAGAACAGTTTTCAGACCGGATTCCTGGTTTTCTTGGGGGGGGGGGAGTCGTGTTGTTGTTGTTGAGTCGTTTAGTCGTGTCCGACTCTTCGTGGCCCCCTGGACCAGAGCACGCCAGGCACTCCTGTCTTCCACTGCCTCCTTCACTGAACTCTTCCTAGTGTCTGCTTAAAACATCTGTTTAGACAAGCCCACTCAGATATGAGAATGCTGGTGTGCTTTCAACTTACTGGAGGCTTTTAAATTATAATTAATTGAATGCATTGCTTTTACTAATAATCCTGGCGTCTAATTCTTTTTTCTAAACCACTTTACAAGAAGTTTACCGCCACCCCGGAGCTCAGAAAACAACCTTCCCCCTGCCCTGAATCTAACCATTACCCCTCTGGCATAGCTTACTCATTAGGACAGGAGACTCGTAATCTCAGGATTGTGGATTCGAGTCCCAAATTGGGCAACAGATTCCTGCATTGCAGGGGGTTGGAATAGATGACCCCTGGTGGTCCCTCCCTACTTCCACATTTCTACGACTCCTCCCTGTTGTCTTTGTCCATGGAGTTTTCTTGGCAGGGATACTGGAGTGGCTTGCCGGTTCCTGCTCCAGGTGGATCAAGTTTGGTCCAAACTCTCCACTATGACCTGTCCAGCTTGGGTGGCCCTGCACGGCATAGCTCATAGCTTCTCTGAGTTATTCAAGCTCCTTCTCCACGGCAAGGCAGTGAACACTGCAGATGGTGACAGCAGTCACGAAATTAAAAGACACCTGCTTCTTGGGAGAAAAGCAATGGCAAACCTAGACAGCACCTTAAAAAGCAGAGACATCACCTTGCCAACAAAGGTCCGTATAGTTAAAGCTCTGGTTTTCCCAGTAGTGATGTATGGAAGTGAGAGCTGGACCACAAAGAAGGCTGATTGCCGAAGAATGGATGCTTTTGAATTCTGGTGCTGGAAGAGACTCTTGAGAGTCCCATGGACTGCAAGAAGATCCAACCTCTCCATTCTGAAGGAAATCAGCCCTGAGTGCTCACTGGAAGGACAGATCCTGAAGCTGAGGCTCCAAGACTTTGGCCACCTCATGAGAAGAGAAGACTCCCTGGAAAAGACCCTGATGTTGGGAAAGATGGAGGGCACAAGGAGAAGGGGACAACAGAGGACGAGATGGTGGGACCAGCATGAGTTTGACCAAACTGCGGGAGGCAGTGGAAGACAGGAGGGCCTGGCGTGCTCTGGTCCAGGGGGTCACAAAGAGGCAGACACGACTAAACGACTAAACAACAACAACAATGTGTTTCCTGCTTGGCAGGGGGTTGGACTCGATGGCCCTTGTGGTCTCTTCCAACTCTATGATTCTATGATTCTATTCTATGAAATAATTATAATTTAAAAGCCTCCAGTAACTTGCATCAGCATTCTCAGTATCTGAGTGGGCTTGTCTAAACAGATGTTTTAAGCAGACACTATAAAGAGTTCAGTGAAGGTGCCTGTCTGGTTTCAATAGGCGGGGAGTTCCAACGGTCAAGCTATTACAAATGAGGATAAGGTGTTAAGACATGGGTCAGCAAACTTTTTCAGCAGGGGGCCGGCCCACTGTCCCTCAGACCTTGTGGGGGGCCGGACTGTATTTTGAAAACAAAAACCCTGAATGAATTCCTGTGCCCCACAAATAACCCAGAGATGCATTTTAAATAAAAGCAGACATTCTACTCATGTAAAAACACGCTGATTCTGTTACAGAAAAATCCAGATTTAGAAGGGGATTGGGTCACATCCAGCCCTTGGGCCTTAGTTTGCCCACCCATGTGTTGATGGCTTTGTGGCGCTGTGGGTTAAACCACAGAGCCTAGGACTTGCCGATCAGAAGGTCGGCAGTTCGAATCCCCGCGACGGGGTGAGCTCCTGTTGTTCGGTCCCTCCTCCTGCCAACCTAGCAGTTCAAAAGCACGTCAAAGTGCAAGTAGATAAATAGGTACCGCTCCGGCGGGAAGGTAAACGGCGTTTCTGTGCGCTGCTCTGGTTCGCCAGAAGCGGCTTAGTCCTGCTGGCCACATGACCCGGAAGCTGTACGCCGGCTCCCTCGGCCAGTAAAGCGAGATGAACGCCGCAACCCCAGAGACGGCCACGACTGGACCTAATGGTCAGGGGTCCCTTCACTGAAGAGTTCAGTGAAGGTGCCTGTCTGGTTTCAATAGGCAAGGAGTTCCAACGGTCAATCTATTACAAATGAGGATAAGGTGTTAAGACATGGGTCAGCAAACTTTTTCAGCAGGGTGCCAGTCCGCTGTCCCACAGACCTTGTGGGGCACCGGACTGTATTTTGAAAAACAACAACCCTGAGCGAATTCCTATGCCCCACAAATAACCCAGAGATGCATTTTAAATAAAAGGACACATTCTACTAATGTAAAAACACGCTGATTCCCAGACCGTCCGTAGACCGGATTGAGAAGGTAATTGGGCCGGATCCGGTCCCCTGGCCTTAGTTTGCCTACCCATGTGTTAAGGGCTTTATATACTAATAGCAACACCTTGAACTTGCCCTGGTAGCAAATTGGCAACCAGGGAAGATCTCTGAGTACAGGCACTATATGCTGACAAGGTCTCTCTCCTGTCAGCAATCGCGCTGCAGCATTCTGCGCTCACTGCAGCTTCCGGGTCAAGTACAAGGGAAGCCCCACAGACAGCACATTGCGGGAATCCAGCCTTCCCGCACAGTGTGCCCTAGCGCAGCATTCTAGCGCGCATCACTTGACTCTAGAACTGAGTGGGAAGAGTTGCGGGGGGGGGGCGAATTTTGAAAAACGGGCTGCATTTCGGTTTGTACGGTGTTTTAGAAAGCGCAGTTTGGGCCAGTTCGAACTGAGTTGAATTTCACCCCCTGTTTCACACACCATTGCTGTTGATTTGACGGTGCCTGAAAGGGCAGTGGGCAAGGTACCAGACTTGTGAGTGGCTGTGCCCCTTCTCCCAAGTAGACCACCCTAGGGCATGGGGAATCCTGTACCCATTTCCTCTAGGTGGCAAACAAGCTGGTATTGGCAAGAAGAGAGAGAAATATAGGTCGCCCCTTGCTAGTGAGCTACCTCCTCCTCCTCCTCCTCCTCCTCCTTCTTCTTCCGCAATCCCTCGTAGCCGAGTAAGATTGTCTTCCATAAACACGGTTTTAAAAGTCAGTCTGTAAGTGACTGTGGAGGCCAATTCTGGATCCACACGTCCTTTCACAGTGGGGACATTGGTTTCCGGGCGGGAGTTGACCCCGGTGTGGATTTGCCAAGCGTGCCTTCCTCTTGGCACGTTTCTCCCTTGCGTCCTGAGTTCGAGTGTCTTCAAAGCCCAGGACACCTTTGGTGAAGGCTGTTCTCCAACTGGAGCGCTCGCAGGCCAGTGTTTCCCACTTGTCGGTGTTTATACTACATTTTTAAAGATTTGCCTTGAGAGAGTCTTTAAACCTCTTTTGTTGACCAGCAGCATTACACTTTCCATTTTTAAGTTTGGAAGAAGAAGAAGAAGAAGAAGAAGAAGAAGAAGAAGAAGAAGAAGAAGAAGAAGAAGAGTAGTAGTAGTAGTAGTAGTAGTAGTAGTAGTAGTAGTAGTTTGGATTTGATATCCCACTTTATTGCTACCCGAAGGAGTCTCAAAGCAGCTAACATTCTCCTTTCCCTTCCTCCCCCACAAGAAACACTCTGTGAGGTGAGTGGGGCTGAGAGACTTCAGAGAAGTGTGACTGGCCCAAGGTCACCCAGCAGCTGCATGTGGAGGAGCGGAGACGTGAACCCGGTTCCCCAGATTATGAGACTACCGCTCTTAACCACTACACCACACTGGCTCTCCAGTGGAGGAGCGGGGAAGCGAACCTGGTTCACCAGATTACGGGTCCACTGCTCTGAACCACTACACCACACAGGCTCTCAATAGAATATAGAATACAGTCATACCTCTTGTTACGTTTGGTTCAGGTTACATCTTTTCAGGTTGCATCCTGTGGCGACCCAGAAGTACCGGAAAGGGTTACTTCTGGGTTTCGCCACTCGTGCATTTGCAGATGCGCAAAATGGTGTCATGCGCAGAAGCAAGGTATTGTGACCCACGCATGTGCAGATGCACAGACGCGGGTTGCGTTCCTCTCAGCTTGCGAACGGGGCTTCGGAACGGATCCCGTTCGCAACCACAGGTACTACTGTAGAGTAGTTCCTTTGGAAGATGATCATCAGGCGTCCGCACAACCCTACTGGGTTGTCGCTGGAGCAGCGGTCCTCTCCATCACTGGAGGCTTTAAAACCGAGGGTGGATGGCCACCTGCCCAGGAATTCTTCAGCTGCATCTCCTGCATTTGCGGGGGTTGGACTAGATGGCCTTTGGGGGTCCCTTCCAACTGTTTGGTGTGTTTTTTTTAATTCTAAGAAGGCAAGCAGGTGCAGGCAGTCTGAGGCTGGCACCTCCCCATTTCCCTGACTGAGGCCTGGCTGGAAGTCACAGCAGGAACTCAGAAGGGTTCTTCTTTTAATTATTATTGTCTCTCCTCCCCGCACCCCGTATCTCTGGCAAGGCAGCCCTTCAGCTCCGCAGGCTTAAGTGGCGCTGCCAGCAGAGCGCTTTCCGCTCAATTAACCCGCAGTTGAAACTCGTGCGCCGGAGACTTCATAAAAGGAGTAAATTATCCATGGAAGGCTGTCAGTCTCCCCTCGCCGAGGGTAATTTCAGAGCGCAGAGATGGGCGCCCCAGTGGTAGACCCGGGACCACCTTCTCACTGACCCATGTTTTTACATGAGTAGAATGTGTCCTTTTATTTAAAATGCATCTCTGGGTTATTTGTGGGGCACAGGAATTCATTCATTTCCCCCAAAAAAATATAGTCCGGCCCCCCACAAGGTCTGAGGGACAGTGGACCGGCCCCCTGCTGGAAAAGTTTGCTGACCCCTGAACTAGTCCTAGAAATCCAAGGTTTCATATACAGTGGTACCCCGGGTTAAATACTTAATTCGTTCTGGAGGTCCGTTCTTAACCTGAAACTGTTCTTAACCTGAAGCACCACTTTAGCTAATGGGGCCTCCTGCTGCCGCCGTGCAATTTCTGTTCACATCCTGAAGCAAAGTTCTTAACCTGAGGTACTATTTCTGGGTTAGCAGAGTCTGTAGCCTGAAGCGTCTGTAACTTGAAGCGTATGTAACCCAAGGTACCACTGTACAGTGGACACTCGGGTTGCGAACGTGATCCGTGCGGGATGCACGTTCACAACCCGCACCATTCGCAACCTGCACACACACGGGTTGCGTTTTGGCACATCTGCACATGTGCAAAGCGCGATTTAGCACTTCTGCGCATGTGCGACCGCCAAAACCCGGAAGTAACCCATTCTGGTACTTCCGGGTTTTGGCCATCCATAACCCAAAAAAACGCAACCTAAAGCGTCTGTAACCCGAGGTATGACTGTATATATATATATGAATATATATATATAATATTTTAGCATCAGTGCTCCTTTCCTCCTGCCCACAGTGGAACAATGAATGCATCACACCCCTTGACAAGTGATGTACGAAAGCTGTCTCCACACGCGCCCCCGACCGGTGACTTTCTCACACCTTCCCCCGCCTCCGTGAGTCCGCAGGGAACACGATCGCTTCCGGGAGCCAAAGAAGACCGCTGAGTCACCGATGGTCATCAGGCTGAGTTGGCACGGAAGCTGAAAGCTGAGGGGGTAGCCTGCTTCAGAGCCAAGGTTCGAGGGAGCGCAGATGGAGTCAGACCAGTGAAAACAACAAGGAGGAAAGAAGAAAGAAGGAGGAATAGTGCCACTGTATTCTGCTCTGGTCAGACCTCACCTGGAGTACTGTGTCCAGTTCTGGGCACCACAGTTCAAGAAGGACACTGACAAACTGGAACGTGTCCAGAGGAGGGCAACCAAAATGGTCAAAGGCCTGGAAACGATGCCTTATGAGGAACGGCTAAGGGAGCTGGGCATGTTTAGCCTGGAGAAGAGGAGGTTAAGGGGTGATATGATAGCCATGTTCAAATATATAAAAGGATGTCACATAGAGGAGGGAGAAAGGTTGTTTTCTGCTGCTCCAGAGAAGCAGACACGGAGCAATGGATCCAAACTACAAGAGCAAGAGCATGCACCACTCTGCTGAGGCAGTCTGCAGGCAGGGAGGGTCTCATCCTGCCTACCAGGTGGAGCTGGTATACAGCCGCCCTGCACACAGAATTAACCTGCGCCTCCATGAACAGCTGTGAGTCCAAAATGACTCCCAGGCTGCGCACCTGGTCCTTCACAGTTACCCAATCCAGGACCAGGGAATCCTCCACACCAGCCCGCCTCCTGTCCCCCAAAAACAGTACTTCTGTCTTGTCAGGATTCAACCTCAATCTGTTAGCTGCTATCCATCCTCCAACTGCCTCCAGACACTCACACAGGTCATATTAATCTGTTCCAGTATCCTAACATGTATATGTTTTAAAGTAGGGTTGTGAATCTTTCTTGGTTTTGCAGCTTTATATTCTTGTGTACAACGTTGCGGGGGGGGTATGTTTGCAATCAAGTGGTGTATATTTTTTTATGAAATAACTACAGAATTAAATAAAATCATGAAGTTGATCTCTTGCCCCCACCCATAGCATACATATGAAAAGCAAGTGGCTTCCCCCAAAGAATTATGGGAACCGTAGTTTGTTAAGGGTGCTGCTGTGAATTGTAGTTCTTTGAGGGGTAAACTACAGTCCCCATAATCCTTTGGGGGGGTGCTTTAAATGCACAGTGGGTGCCATCCAAGGAAGGCGAATGCCGGGAGATTCAGGGCAGAGAAAAGAAAGTCTTTCACTCAGCACAGAGTTAAACTTTGGAACTCCCTGCCACAGGAAGTAGCGATGGCCACCAACTTTGTTGTTGTTGTTCAGTCATTTAGTCGTGTCCACCTCTTCGTGACCCCCTGGACCAGAGCATGCCAGGCCCTCCAAAAGTTCCAAAATATCAATAATGTTCCTAGTGTTATCAAACAAATGTCTGCCTGGGAGAAAGCCTGCCTGGTCCTTGTGAATTACTTCATTTAGCACTCTTTTAAACCTACTTGCCAAAATGTCTGCAAAGATTTTGTAATCCACATTTAGGAGTGAGATGGGACGGTAATTCTTTAGTTGAATCTTTTCAGCTTCCAGTTTAGGAATCAATGTGATGAAAGCTTCTTTCCACGTTTCCGGTGTCTTCTTCCCCTCCATAATCTGGTTACAAACCTCCAATAGTGGTTGTGTCAAATAGTCTTTTAAAGTCTTATAATATTTGGAGGTAAGACCGTCTGGGCCTGGAGATTTGCCAAGTTGCATATTCTGAATGGCGCTCTCAATTTCCTGTTGTGTTATGCGATGATTTAGGATTGTTCTCTTTTCTTGAGATAATTTTGGTAGTCCATTTGTTTTTAAAAATTGATCTATCTCAATCACTTCCTGAGGCCCTTGCGTATAAAGTTTTTTGAAGTATTTCTGGAAACACTTTCTTATTTCTTCCGGTTTCTGTATATTTTTCCCTTCCACCTCCAGATTGGTAACAAAGTTCAGTTTTTGTCTCCTTTTCAACTGCCATGCTAGCAGTTTTCCACATTTGTTCGCCGATTCAAAAGATCTTTGTTTCATTTGTTTGATTTTCCATTCCACTTCTTGATTTATTAATTTCGCATATTGTGCTTGGTAAAACTTGATTTCTCTCAGAATCTCTTTAGATTTTGGTTTTGATCTCAATTTTTTCTCTCCATCTCTTATCTTCTCTAATATCTTATCTTTTTTTCCGTTCCAGAGTTTTTTCTTGATCGTATTCTGTTGTATCAGAAACCCTCTCATTACTGCTTTACTTGCGTCCCAGATTATTCTCTTTTCCACCGAGGTGTTCAAGTTTATTTCAAAGTAATCTTTTAAGGTTTTTTGGGCCTTTTTCACAATCTCTTGATCTCTTAGCAGAGCGTCATTCATTTTCCATCTGAAGGAACCAGCTGAAGTAAGTCTCAATTCTACTTTCACGGCATTATGGTCAGAGCAGGTTTTTGGGCAGATTTCCACTTTAACAGTCTTAGGTGCCAGTCCTCTAGATGTCCAAATTTGGTCTATTCTTGTCCATGACAAATGAGCCTCGGAAAAGAATGTTCCTTCTTTGCCTAGGGGGTTCTTTGTCCTCCAGATGTCAATCAGATCCATACTGTCAGTCAGTTCAAAAAAAGTCTTAGGTAGTCTGCCATCTTTGGTTAGATTTTGGTTTTGCGACTTATCCATATAAGTAGAGACCACCCCATTCATATCTCCCATCAAAAGGATGTTAGAATAGTCCAAATAATCCAGTAATATCTCCTGCAACTTCTTGTAAAATTCTGACTTCCCCTCATTCGGTGCATAAATTCCTACTATTAAAAATTTTTCTCCTTGTGTTTGTATCTCAATTGCCAAAATTCTTCCATGCTCATCTTTAAATAAAAATTTCGGTGACAGGTTCTCCTTTGCATAAATCACAACGCCTCTTTTCTTAACTTTATCTGATGAAATAAATTCTTGGCCTAGTCTTTCATTAATCAATACTTTCCTGTGGAGCCTAGTCACATGAGTTTCCTGCAAACAGATAATATCCAATTTTTCTTTTTTCAATATGTGAAAGATCCGCCTTCTTTTTTCCGGAGAATTTCCGCCATTTATATTCCAACTTAGAAGTTGCAGAGACATCCTGGATTAATTTAAGAGTCCTCTTGAGGTGTGTCTTCTTCGTCCAAACCCGATGGTAAAACAGGTGTTGGTTCAGGTAGAGGTGCTGGCCCAGCACCTGCAACTCCCTTCCGAAGGTCCTCTCCGTAATCGTTCAAAAATTTTACTTGGTCTTCTGCTGATCTGATTTTTATCTTTTTCCCTTTGATGGTAAAAGATAGTCCTTGAGGGAATTCCCACCTATAAGGGATTGTGTTGTTTCTAAGTAGTCCTGCTAAATCCTTATATATGGTTCTTAAGTCCAGTAGTTGTTTCGGGATATCTCTGTAGATTTCTGCTTTTTTACCTTGGATCACCAATGCTTTTTTAAAGTGTAAGCCGAGTATCTTGTCACTTTCTTGCCTTGATCTCAAAATGATCAGGCAATCTCTAGCTCTGTCCTTGCTCACCACTCTTCCCAATCTAAAAGCGGTGACAATTTTAAAGTCTTTATCTTCTTCTATAGCCCAGAACTTTGATAATTCTGATGTCAAAAAGCCAATCAAATTGTCTTGTTCAAGTTCTGGAATCGAGCGTAGCCTAAGATTATTTTCCCTGTTTTTCAGTTCTACCATAGACAGATAGGCCTGCTGTTCGCTAATTTGCCTGCAAAGTGGCTTTACTTCCCTTCTTATTTCCTCTACCTTCTTGTTGGCCTCCTCTGCTCTCTCATTTGCATGTTGAGCCAGTTTCCGATTTTCTGAGGTTGTTGTTTGGAGGTTACCAATTACTTGTGTATTTTGAGAGACTTGTTCAGTCAGCTTGTTGATAGTAGTTGTAACTTGATCAAACTTCGTGTTTAGAGCAGCAAGCTGATCCAGAATTTTCTGAGAAACTGGGTCAACCCCTCCTGATGCCATATCTTTTGAAACTGGCTCTTGAGTTGGTTGGGTTGGTTGAGCACCTTGAGTTGGTTGAGTTGGTTGAACACCTTGTCCTTCTTTCAATGTTAAAACCGTAGGGACAGATGATCTACGTGATTGTACAGACTGTACAGGTAATGTTGTTTGTAGCAGTAGCTGTTCTGCCTTTGTTTTAGCAACCCTTTTCCTTGTGCCACTCATTCCACAGCTGTCTATGCGTCAAGGTCAAATTGTAAGTCCCATGGGAAAAATAATCCAGGAAGAAGAAAACAAATACCAAGAAGATAGTCCAAATAAAAAGCAGTTCCCAGAGATTAGTTAGTCCTAAATCCACTAGAGGGAGCTTCCCCTGTAGGTCAGTAAGGGAATAAAATTTTCCACTCTACACAGAAGCCCAAAGTGAAAGAAAAAGTTTTAAAGGTACCTTCAGTGTCCCTTTGTACTTAAAGAAGTTTCCCAAAGTCCCAACAAAGTTTCAGTAATAAGTGCAAGAAACAGTTTCTTCCT
Source organism: Podarcis bocagei (assembly GCF_964188305.1). NCBI lineage: Eukaryota > Metazoa > Chordata > Lepidosauria > Squamata > Lacertidae > Podarcis > Podarcis bocagei. Next base: position 2,830,448 of record NC_138132.1, on the reverse strand, counting down.
TATTTGTATCCAATCATGCTTAACAAAGTCCACTTTGATTACAGTTTCTGCAATTTGAAAGTTCCTAATGTCCTGGCAGCCCCAGCATTTGGTTATTTTGTAATCCACTTAGTAAGGAAGGAGAGAGGTTTCCGTTCAAATCAATCACTTCCCAGCCTCTTAATCTTTTTCCCCTTTCAGATGATTGAGTTCCAATTTGCACAGTTCTAACAGTTTCCTCTTGGAATCCTTTTCACAGCGCTCTTAGCTTGCAAAAGTTTTTTGCTTTGATCTTAGCAAAGTCGGAAGGCGGACTTCCTGTTTTCACCTCCCGTTTTCAGCCGAATTGTCCTTTAAAATTTAGACTCAAATAAATGCTTGTAAATCCTTACTCACGAGTATACCGTTCTGTAGCCGAATGTTCCAGGAAGAAAGGACAGCGCTCATCAGCAGCAGCCGCGCGGCTTCACTTCCGCGGAAAGAGCGATGAACTCACAGCACCGCTCCCCCTTCCACGATCCGGAGCTCCTTACGGGGTCCCTTCAACGTTTCTGGGGTCGCTCCTGGTGCCCGCCGAGTCCCACGGCCACGGGCTCACTCTACCCGTGGTTTTTCTGGATGGGTCGTCGCTGTGCCGCAGCGCACGACCCTTTTCCGCGGAGCCCCTCTTCAGCAACTGAGTAGGACCGCCATTGCTGTTTCGCGCCGCCTCCGGAAGTCCTCTGCTGATGGCTTTAAAAGAGGGTGGGACAAATTCATGGTGGGGGGGCTGCTGATCGCTGTCAGCCATAATGTCTGTGCTCTGTCTGCTCTAGAGAGCCAGTGTGGTGTAGTGGCTAAGAGCGGTGGACTCGTAATCTGATGAACTGGGTTCAATTCCCCGCTCCTCCACCTGCAGCTGCTGGTTACCTTGGGCCAGTCACACTTCTCTGAAGTCTCTCAGCCCCACTCACCTCACAGAGTGTTTGTTGTGGGGGAGGAAGGGAAAGGAGAATGTTAGCCGCTTTGAGACTCCTTCGGGTAGTGATAAAGCGGGATATCAAATCCAAACTCTTCTTTTTCTTCCTCTTCACATTCAGAGGCAGCAATGCTCTGAATAGCAATTGCTGGAAACCGCAGGACGGGAGAGGGCTCTTTGCAACACGCTCAGATATTGCTTACAGGTGTTCCATAATGGGCATCTGGTTGGCCACTGTGAGAACAAGTGTCTGGTCTTGATGTGCCATTGGCCTTTATCCAGCAGCCGGACTCCTCTTACATTCTTGGGAGACATTTTGGACTCACTGCTGTCCATGGAGGCGCAGGTCCTTTCTGCATCCAGGGCAGCTGTTTACCAGCTCCATCTGGTACACAGGATGAGACTCTCCCTGCCGCAGACAGTCTTGCCAGAGTGGTGCATGCTCTGGTTATCTCCCGCTTGGACTACTGCAATGCGCTCTACGTGGGGCTCCCTTTGAAGGTGACCCAGAAACTGCAACTAATCCAGAATGCGGCAGCTAGACTGGTGACTGGGAGCGGCCGCAGAGACCACATAACGCCGGTCTTGAAAGACCTACACTGGCTCCCAGTATGTTTCCGAGCACAATTCAAAGTGTTGGTGCTGACCTTTAAAGCCTTAAACGGCCTTGGTCCAGTTTACTTGAAGGACCGTCTCCACCCCAATCGTTCAGCCCGGACACGGAGGTCCAGTTTCGAGGGCCTTCTGGCGGTTCCTTTGCTGCGAGAAGCGAGGCTACAGGGAACCAGGCAGAGAGCCTTCTCGGTGGTGGCGCCCGCCCTGTGGAACGCCCTCCTGTCAGATGTCAAGGAAATAAACAACTGACTTTTAGAAGACATTTGAAGGTAGCCCTGTTTAGAGAAGTTTTTTATGTCTGATGTTTTATTGTGTTTTTAATATTCTGGTGGGAGCCACCCAGAGTGGCAGGGGAAACCTAGCCAGATGGGAGGGGTAGAAATAATAGATGATGATGATGATGATGAACCTCCAGTTCTAGGCGCAGTCTATCTAGACTTCTAGGTTTTGGGGTATTCGGCGACAGTTAGAACAGGATGCCAGACAAAATGAGCCATTGGCCCGATCCTGCAAGCTCTTCTGCTATTATCTCGTCTTTGGTTATGCTGACGGGCTTTTTGTCCAAATTATATGAAGGGCGCCATGAAGGTTAAGCCCTGCAAACCTCTATAAAGCAGGGATTTCTTATGGAGTAGAATCAGTGCCAACTTCAAATGCCCCTTGCCTCAATTAAAGGCTCACATTAATAGCTGCTATTAGAAGGACCACAGATTTGGGTAATTGGTTTAATCTGCAGATTAATCCTTTCGAGCTTGCCTTGATTAATCGTTTGGGGCCGATTTTAACGGGGTTCGCATTACGAAGCAAGGTGTTCCTTTTTTTTCTTTTTTGTAAGGAACGAAACCTTAAAAGTGGCTTTCCCCTCCAATAACAGGCAATTTAGCTTATACGTTATAAATGATCAGGCTTCCTTCATCATCTCCAGGAGGAGGGGGGGGAAAGTACCTTGATTGAGGTTTCGGTAATAAGCAAGTTTATTTACATTTAATAGATTAATTAATCAGTTAAAGAGCAGGCGATTAATCAAGGAAAACCTCCTTAGTCAGCCGACAGCCCTAATTATGGCAAACATTGTTTCCATAGCGTTTTTTAATTTGCGAAGGGCGTTAAAATCTCACGGGAGGTGCCCTTGCCACCCGTTCCGTGGGAGATCCCTCTTCCTTTCCTGGGGGGTGATGAGAGGAGATGATGCGGGAAATGTTTGCATCTCAGGATCTGAGAGGTTCCCCCACACACACACACCTCTCTTGTCACACTCGGTGCAAACGCCAGGATTCAAGAGCCAGTGTCTGGGAAAAGGCACAGAAAGAGCATCAGTGCTCATCTCAGTAATGTATGCTCAGGCAGTCCTGGGCGTCAAGAGCCTCCTTGCTCACTAATGCCCAGATACATTTTCCTTCCTCGCTTTTTAATTAATTTCCTTATTTGCAGACGTAGCCAAGAAAAGGAGGGAGGAAATATATATATATATATATATATATATATATATATATATGCTTTCGTAGATTTTCACGGGTACAGGAATGTAGGTTTTGGTGTCTTCGGGTGTCTTCCCGTGTAAGAGTTGGGGTGTCTAGGCGACGTTTCGACGAGGTCTCACTCGTCATCTTCAGGCTGGTGCTTTCGGCTTCTTGTTACTAGAACAGAGCAGGATCTCAGTGTTTGAGTTCCTATAAATACTGTTGAGGGGGTGTGGTGTATAGCCTCCAACGTTCTGGGCACCAGATCTGGCACCAGATCTGGCACCAGGATCATACATCCTGGACCTGACCAACCACTTCCTCTCTTTACCAACACATGAAAGAAACAGGACACGAAATTAATTTTGCAGATTCCAAATTGCTCTTTAACATGGAACATCACCACAAGAGAATAATCATGGAAGCCATCGAGATAGAGAAACACCCTCACAACATGAACAAGCGTGACGACACGTCCCGCCTGCCAGACATCTGGAAATTAGCCCTCCCCACAAAAACCGACACCAGAACCAGAGGCACACAGAACGCCATCTCCAATCAACCAGTTGTTGGCTTCTATTTCCATAGTGAATTGTATTTTGGGGTGTAGGCTGTTGAGATGTGTGAGGAAGCTATCTAGTTTTTCCTTCCCGTGTGGCCAAATTACAAAGGTGTCGTCAACATATCTGAGCCAAAGTTTGGGTTTGTGTTCTGACTTGTCTAAAGCATTGGTTTCAAAGTGTTCCTTGTACAGATTTGCGATGACCGGTGAGAGGGGTGATCCCATAGGTGCTCCTTCTATCTGTTTGTATCTTTGTCCATTGTGGATGAAGTACGTGTTGGTTAGGCAGTGGTTGGTCAGGTGCCAGATCTGGCTGGCACAGGGCACAAAACCACAGCTCGCCCCTATACACGAAGCCAAGCCAGAGCACAACTAAGTGCAGTACAGCCATCTTCTCAGAAAAACTCTTCACAAGGTCAAGAGGTCAAGACACGAAAGCTTTAGCAACTAATCCACACCTAATGACCCTCCTAAGTGGTACTCAGAATATCACTCAAGTAATCACTCAAGATATCCCTCAAGTAATTAATGAACAAAAGAAGAAAAGGCACATTAACCTAGGAACTTCCTATCTGCCCAGAACGTTGGAGGCTATACACCACACCCCCTCAACAGTATTTATAGGAACTCAAACACTGAGATCCTGCTCTGTTCTAGTAACAAGAAGCCGAAAGCACCAGCCTGAAGATGACGAGTGAGACCTCGTCGAAACGTCGCCTAGACACCCCAACTCTTACACGGGAAGACACCCGAAGACACCAAAACCTACATATATATATATATATATATATATATATATATATATATATATATATATATATATATATGCTTTCGTAGATTTTCACGGGTACAGGAATGCAGGTTTTGGTGTCTTCGGGTGTCTTCCCGTGTAAGAGTTGGGGTGTCTAGGCGACGTTTCGACGAGGTCTCACTCGTCATCTTCAGGCTGGTGCTTTCGGCTTCTTGTTACTGGAACAGAGCAGGATCTCAGTGTTTGAGTTCCTATAAATACTGTTGAGGGGGTGTGGTGTATAGCCTCCAACGTTCTGGGCAGAGAGGAAGTTCCCAGGTTAGTGTGCCTTTTCTTCTTTTGTTCATTAATTACTTGAGGGATATCTTGAGAGATTTCTTGAGTGATATTCTGAGTACCATTTAGGAGGGTCATTAGGTGTGAATTAGTTGCTAAAGCTTTCGTGTCTTGACCTCTTGAGCTTGTGAAGAGTTTTTCTGAGAAGATGGCTGTACTGCACTTAGTTGTGCTCTGGCTTGGCTTCGTGTATAGGGGCGAGCTGTGGTTTTGTGCCCTGTGCCAGCCAGATCTGTGTAGGGATTGCAGGGGGGTGCAGCATCCGGAGGTGCCACTATGGTTTGGCTACTGGATGGTGTCTGTAATTTATCTGTGGAGAGGGTCTGGGTTTGGGTCTGGTGTGGTTGATTGGAGATGGCGTTCTGTGTGCCTCTGGTTCTGGTGTCGGTTTTTGTGGGGAGAGCTAATTTCCAGATGTCTGGCAGGCGGGACGTGTCGTCACGCTTGTTCATGTTGTGAGGGTGTTTCTCTATCTCGATGGCTTCCATGATTATTCTCTTGTGGTGATGTTCCATGTTAAAGAGCAATTTGGAATCTGCAAAATTAATTTCGTGTCCTGTTTCTTTCATGTGTTGGTAAAGAGAGGAAGTTTTTTCTTCTTTTTTGACGGCATTCTTGTGTTCTGCGATACGTGCATTTATTCGTCTGTTTGTTTGTCCAATGTACGTGGCTGGGCAGACTTTGCAGGGTATTTCATAGACCCCTTGGTTTTCTAACTGGATTTTATCTTTGGGGTTTCTGAGGATATTGGCTATTTTTTGGTTGGTGCAAAAGGCTGTTTTGATATTGTGTTTATGGAGGATTTTGCTAATTTTATCTGTAGTGCCCTTGATATAAGGAAGGAGGGCCATGCCATTGTTTTCTTCTGTGTCTTGGTTTTTGGGGGGTGTTTCTTTTTGGATTAGTTTCGTAACCCTGTTTTGCTGGTATCCGTTGGCGATTAACACATTTGAGAGATTCTGTAACTCAGTTGTCAAGTGGTCTTTGTCAGCCAGGCGTTTGGTTCTGGAGATGAGAGTCTTGGCTACGGAGTTTATTTGTGCAGGGTGGTGGTGTGATTGTGCATGTAAGTAGCGGTTGGTATGTGTTTTTTTCCGGTAGATAGTGTGTCCTAGGGAGCCATCAGGTTTTTTGTAGATTAGGACGTCAAGGAAGGGAAGTTGGTTGTTGGCTTCTATTTCCATAGTGAATTGTATTTTGGGGTGTAGGCTGTTGAGATGTGTGAGGAAGCTATCTACGGGAAAGAAAAACTAGATAGCTTCCTCACACATCTCAACAAATGTGTTAATCGCCAACGGATACCAGCAAAACAGGGTTACGAAACTAATCCAAAAAGAAACACCCCCCAAAAACCAAGACACAGAAGAAAACAATGGCATGGCCCTCCTTCCTTATATCAAGGGCACCACTCCTCTCTTTACCAACACATGAAAGAAACAGGACACGAAATTAATTTTGCAGATTCCAAATTGCTCTTTAACATGGAACATCACCACAAGAGAATAATCATGGAAGCCATCGAGATAGAGAAACACCCTCACAACATGAACAAGCGTGACGACACGTCCCGCCTGCCAGACATCTGGAAATTAGCTCTCCCCACAAAAACCGACACCAGAACCAGAGGCACACAGAACGCCATCTCCAATCAACCACACCAGACCCAAACCCAGACCCTCTCCACAGATAAATTACAGACACCATCCAGTAGCCAAACCATAGTGGCACCTCCGGATGCTGCACCCCCCTGCAATCCCTACACAGATCTGGCTGGCACAGGGCACAAAACCACAGCTCGCCCCTATACACGAAGCCAAGCCAGAGCACAACTAAGTGCAGTACAGCCATCTTCTCAGAAAAACTCTTCACAAACTCAAGAGGTCAAGACACGAAAGCTTTAGCAACTAATCCACACCTAATGACCCTCCTAAATGGTACTCAGAATATCACTCAAGAAATCTCTCAAGATATCCCTCAAGTAATTAATGAACAAAAGAAGAAAAGGCACACTAACCTGGGAACTTCCTCTCTGCCCAGAACGTTGGAGGCTATACACCACACCCCCTCAAGAGTATTTATAGGAACTCAAACACTGAGATCCTGCTCTGTTCCAGTAACAAGAAGCCGAAAGCACCAGCCTGAAGATGACGAGTGAGACCTCGTCGAAACGTCGCCTAGACACCCCAACTCTTACACGGGAAGACACCCGAAGACACCAAAACCTGCATTCCTGTACCCGTGAAAACCTACGAAAGCAAATATATATATATTTGCTAAATTTCTCGCTAAGCAACTTCAGCCCTATGCAGAATCTATCGCTTCACACGTTACAAACTCCTTCCAGTTCATAGAAACAATAAAGAAGCAAAACCTACATCCCGATGACCTACTTGTGAGCTTCGATGTTGTATCTCTCTTCACACAAGTGCCCATTAATGAAGCCTTGACAGCCATTCAAAACAAATACAATCCCCCCGAATACATCCTGGACCTGACCAACCACTGCCTAACCAACACGTACTTCATCCACAATGGACAAAGATACAAACAGATAGAAGGAGCACCTATGGGATCACCCCTCTCACCGGTCATCGCAAATCTGTACATGGAACACTTTGAAACCAATGCTTTAGACAAGTCAGAACACAAACCCAAACTTTGGCTCAGATATGTTGACGACACCTTTGTAATTTGGCCACACGGGAAAGAAAAACTAGATAGCTTCCTCACACATCTCAACAGCCTACACCCCAAAATACAATTCACTATGGAAATAGAAGCCAACAACCAACTTCCCTTCCTTGACGTCCTAATCTACAAAAAACCTGATGGCTCCCTAGGACACACTATCTACCGGAAAAAAACACACACCAACCGCTACTTACATGCACAATCACACCACCACCCTGCACAAATAAACTCCGTAGCCAAGACTCTCATCTCCAGAACCAAACGCCTGGCTGACGAAGACCACTTGACAACTGAGTTACAGAATCTCTCAAATGTGTTAATCGCCAACGGATACCAGCAAAACAGGGTTACGAAGCTAATCCAAAAAGAAACACCCCCCAAAAACCAAGACACAGAAGAAAACAATGGCATGGCCCTCCTTCCTTATATCAAGGGCACCACAGATAAAATTAGCAAAATCCTCCATAAACACAATATCAAAACAGCCTTTTGCACCAACCAAAAAATAGCCAATATCCTCAGAAACCCAAAAGATAAAATCCAGTTAGAAAACCAAGGGGTCTATGAAATACCCTGCAAAGTCTGCCCAGCCACGTACATTGGACAAACAAACAGACGAATAAATGCACGTATCGCAGAACACAAGAATGCCGTCAAAAAAGAAGAAAAAACTTCCTCTCTTTACCAACACATGAAAGAAACAGGACACGAAATTAATTTTGCAGATTCCAAATTGCTCTTTAACATGGAACATCACCACAAGAGAATAATCATGGAAGCCATCGAGATAGAGAAACACCCTCACAACATGAACAAGCGTGACGACACGTCCCGCCTGCCAGACATCTGGAAATTAGCCCTCCCCACAAAAACTGACACCAGAACCAGAGGCACACAGAACGCAATCTCCAATCAACCACACCAGACCCAAACCCAGACCCTCTCCACAGATAAATTACAGATACCATCCAGTAGCCAAACCATAGTGGCACCTCCGGATGCTACACCCCCCTGCAATCCCTACACAGATCTGGCTGGCACAGGGCACAAAACCACAGCTCGCCCCTATACACGAAGCCAAGCCAGAGCACAACTAAGTGCAGTACAGCCATCTTCTCAGAAAAACTCTTCTCAGAAAAACTCAGAAAAACTCTTCACAAGGTCAAGAGGTCAAGACACGAAAGCTTTAGCAACTAATCCACACCTAATGACCCTCCTAAGTGGTACTCAGAATATCACTCAAGAAATCACTCAAGATATCCCTCAAGTAATTAATGAACAAAAGAAGAAAAGGCACAATAACCTGGGAACTTCCTCTCTGCCCAGAACGTTGGAGGCTATACACCACACCCCCTCAACAGTATTTATAGGAACTCAAACACTGAGATCCTGCTCTGTTCCAGTAACAAGAAGCCGAAAGCACCAGCCTGAAGATGACGAGTGAGACCTCGTCGAAACGTCGCCTAGACACCCCAACTCTTACACGGGAAGATACCCGAAAACACCAAAACCTGCATATATATATATATATATATATATATATATATATATATATGTATGTTATGTTATGAGATTTATAAGGTCTAAGATATAAAATAAATCATAGAATCATGGAGTTGGAAGAGACCACAAGGGCCATTGAGTCCAACCCCCTGCCAAGCAGGAAACACCATCAGAGCACTCCTGACATATGGTTGTCAAGCCTCTGCTTAAAGACCTCCAAAGGAGGAGACTCCACCACACTCCTTGGCAGCAAATTCCACTGTCGAACAGCTCTTACTGTCAGGAAGTTCTTCCTAAGGTTTAGGTGGAATCTTCTTTCTTGTAGTTTGGATCCATTGCTCCGTGTCCGCTTCTCTGGAGCAGCAGAAAACAACCTTTCTCCCTCCTCTATGTGACATCCTTTTATATATTGGAACATGGCTATCATATCACCCCTTAACCTCCTCTTCTCCAGGATAAACATGCCCAGCTCCCTTAGCCCTTCCTCATGAGGCATCGTTTCCAGGCCTTGGACCATTTTGGTTGCCCTCCTCTGGACACGTTCCAGTTTGTCAGTGTCCTTCTTGAATTGTGGTGCCCAGAACTGGACACAGTACTCCAGGTGAGGTCTGACCAGAGCAGAATACAGTGGCACTATTACTTCCCTTGATCTAGATGCTATACTCTAGATCAGTGTTTCCCAAACGTTTTGGGGCAACGGCACACCTGTTTACCAGAAAAAAATCTCGCGGCACACCACCATTAAAGCCCCGCCCCGTGACGTCAGCGCGCAGCGTCACGCCGGGAGGGACGCACAAAAGTGAGTTTTTTCCCTCCCCCTTGCCGGGGTGGGAGGAGGCAGCAGAGCGAGGGACTGAGGGGCGGCGGCAGCTGAGGCGGCGGCGGCTGCGATAGCGGGCGGAGGAAGGGCGGCGGCGGGGCTTGAGATCATTGTTGTTGTTATGGCTGCTGCTGCTGCTGCTGCTGCTAGGGGATCCGGGGACGTGAGCAGGCCTGGCCCGACCCGGGTTGAAGGAGGACAAGCCGGCAGCGCGCCAAGTGAGTTCGGTTGCGCGCGACGGCCCCCGCTCCCCCCACCCCCGCCGGATCCTCGCCGCCGCCGCCTCTCGCCCGCCTCCCTCCCACGGCACACCAGCCGATGTCTCACGGCACAGTAGTGTGCCGCGGAACACCGGTTGAGAAACACTGCTCTAGATCAGTGTTTCCCAACCTTTTTTGGGCAAAGGCACACTTGTTTGATGAAAAAAACCTCGAGGCACACCACCATTACAGCCCCGTGACGTCAGCGTGCAGTGTCACGCCGGGAGGGACGCACGAAAGTGTAAGTTTCAATTTTTTCCCCTCCCCCTTGCCGGGGAACCTCCAAGCTTTGGGGGTGGGGGGGGAGGAGGCAGCAAAGCGAGGCAGGAAGGAGAGCGCGGCTTGGCTGGGTGAGCTTTGGCAGGGAATGAGAGCCGCGAGGCGGGCGCTGCGGACGGAGGCGCTGCCCGCCGAGCTCGCAGGCAGCCAGGCAGGCAGACGGCGAGAGCCCCGCTCTGGGCGGCCTCTCCTCGCCGCCGCCGCCCCGCCTCTCGCCGCCCGACTCGCCCGCCTCCCTCCAGGCAACATCTCGCGGCACACCAGGCAACATCTCGCGGCACACTAGTGTGCCGCGGAACAGTGGTTGGGAAACACTGCTCTAGATGCTATAAATGTTCATAAATGTACCAGGCAAACAAATACACAAATGTATAAGCCACGTGTACAGGGAAACAGTTGTGAAACTGTTTTGACTCTCCCAAATTGACCTCAAATGTTTCTCTGCAAGGAGGAAGGAAATAGGAAAGACTCCCTATTGTCTCTTGCTCACAAATCCTGTCTTAAGGGCATATTTGTGTATGAATAGGGTGAGCCTGAGTATGGGTGGCGCTGTGGGTTAAACCACAGAGCCTAGGGCTTGCCGATCAGAAGGCTCGGCGGTTCGAATCCCCGCGACTGGGTGAGCTCCCGTCGCTCGGTCCCTGCTCCTGCCAACCTGGCAGTTCGAAAGCACAAAGTGCAAGTATATAAATAGGTACCGCTCCAGCGGAAAGGTAAATGGCGTTTCCGTGCGCTGCTCTGGTTCGCCAGAAGCGGCTTAGTCTTGCTGGCCACATGACCCAGAAGCTGTACGCCGGCTCCCTCGGCCAGTAAAGCGAGATGAGCGCCACAACCCCAGAGTCGGCCATGACTGGACCTAATGGTCAGGGGTCCCTTAGCCTTTACAGGAAAACAGTTCTGAAACTGTTTTTGACTCTCCCAAATTGACCTCAAATGTTTCTCTGAGGTAAGGGAGGCAATGGGGGAAACCTCCCCATTGTCTTTTTTGCTTGCAAATCCTGTCTTAAGGGCGTATCTGTGTATGAATAGGGTGAGCCTGTGACCTGGATTCAGGAACTAAAAGTATTTACCATCACAAAAGAATGGCCAGGCTGCCCAGGTAAAGCAATCAGTGACCATTATCAGGTATCCTGGCAGAGAGGATTTCTGCTGTAGACAGCCTCCATCTGCGGGGCCAATGGCAGAAGCCCAAATCCTGAAACTGTTGGACATCATGTATCGAATCAGAATGCAGAAGCTCAGATCCCTTAGTCCAGACTCAAGCTCAGGCAAACACAGAGCATGGAATACATAGGTAAAGGGACCCCTGACCATTAGGTCCAGTCGTGGCCGACTCTGGGGTTGTGGCGCTCATCTCGCTTTATTGGCCGAGGGAGCCAGCGTACAGCTTCCGGGTCATGTGGCCAGCAGGACTAAGCCGCTTCTGGCAAACCAGAGCAGTGCATGGAAACGCCGTTTACCTTCCTGCTGGAGTGGTACCTATTGATCTACTTGCACTTTGACGTGCTTTTGAACTGCTAGGTTGGTAGGAGCAGGGACCAAGCAATGGGAGCTCACCCCGTCGCGGGGATTCAAACCGCCGACCTTCTGATCGGCAAGTCCTAGGCTCTGTGGTTTAACCCACAGCACCACCTGCGCCCCTTCCAACAAAGATTAAGAATACATTAAAATGTCACACATTAAAAACTTCCCTAAACAGGGCTGCCTTCAAATGGTCTTGTAAATGTCAGGTAGTTGTTTTTCTCCTTGATTTCTGGTGGGAGGGCGTTCCACAGGGCGGGTGCCAACACTGAGAAGGCCCTCTGCCTGGTTCCCTGTAACCTCACTTCTCGCAGGAAGGAAACCGCCAGAAGGCCCTCGGAGCTGGACCTCAGTGTCCGGGCAGAACGATGGGGGTGGAGACGCTCCTTCAGGTCTACTGGGTGAGCTTAGACACCAGACCTGCCCCCTCAGCCCACCCTACCTTGCAGGGTTGGTGTGGGGATTAAATGAGGATCGGGGAGAACGATGTTCATCACCTTGAGCTCCTTAGAGAAAAAGGTGGGTTAGAAATGCAGCGAATAAGTAATAAAATAATCTGCGCCCCTGTCTTTTGTTCCTGAAAACACATGAGGTGGGGGTTATTATTGCTTATCTGCCAGGCACTAAAAAACATTTCTACGGCTTGAAACTCTTTGACATCAAACTGTCGTTTTAAACTCTGCTTGCTGCGTTTATTGTGAATGTCATTTTCTCTTCTTCTGGAAAAACACATTGAAGTCATTCCTTTTTAAAAAAATAAAAATAAAAGGGGTCTGTCTATCTAGAAATGCTTTTAACACATCCGGGGTCCAAGCTTGCCGGGAGCCAGAATCTTGGCGACATTTCTGCTGGACCAGAATCAAACCTGGAGAGCCATACGGACAGACACATACAAACATACTCTCCCAAATCCAGGGGTTCTTTGCAGTGTGAAATTTCTAACTCCCGAAGCTCTCTGCTCCCATCCTGTATCAACAGGGCAGATCCTGTTGTTTAGTTGTTTAGTCGTGTCCGCCTCTTCGTGACCCCCTGGACCAGAGCACACCAGGCACTCCTGTCTTCCACTACCTCCCGCAGTTTGGTCAAACTCATGCTGGTAGCTTCCAGAACACTGTCCCACCATCTCGTCCTCTGTCGTCCCCTTCTCCTTGCGCCCTCCATCTTTCCCAACATCTGGGTCTTTTCCAGGGAGTCTTCTCTTCTCATGAGGTGGCCAAAGTCTTGGAGCCTCAGCTTCAGGATCTGTCCTTCCAGTGAACACTCAGGGCTGATTTCCTTCAGAGTGGAGAGGTTGGATCTTCTTGCAGTCCATGGGACTCTCAAGAGTCTCCTCCAGCACCAGAATTCAAAAGCATCCATTCTTCGGCGATCAGCCTTCTTTATGGTCCAGCTCTCACTTCCACACATCACTACTGGGAAAACCATAGCTTGAACTATGCGGACCTTTGTTGGCAAGGTGATGTCTCTGCTTTTTAAGTTGCTATCTAGGTTTGTCATTGCTTTTCTCCCAAGAAGCAGGCGTCTTTTAATTTCGTGACTGCTGTCACCATCTGCAGTGATCATAGAACCCAAGAAAGTCAAATCTCTCACTGCCTTCTTCCCCTTCTATTTGCCAGGAGGTGATGGGACCAGTGGCCATGATCTTCGTTTTTTTTATGTTGAGCTTCAGACCATATTTTGCACTCTCCTCTTTCACCCTCAGTAAAAGGTTCTTTAATTCCTCCTCACTTTCTGCCATCAAGGTTGTGCTTAGTTGTGATTCCTGAGTTGCAGGATCGGGTTGGACTTGATGACCCTTGGCTAGCCCTTTTAACTCTTCAATTCTGTGATTTCATGATCCCACAGGGTGTGATTGGGGGTGGGCGCCTCCCCGCACCCCAAAGTGGCACCCACTTCTATTGTTTCTCTCTCTCTCTCTCTCTCTCTCCCTCCCTCCCACGTCCCAACCTACATTCCCCGGCAGATATTTTTAAGGGGAGAAAAAGAAGACGCCATTGTCTATTAAGAGAGAGGTATTTGCGCTCAAACAATAATTGCTCCCTTGTTATCTCTCTAATTGCAGCCTGTCGGCCTGAGCTGGGCACAAAGCGTCTTCCTTGGGGGCGTCATCCTGCAACGTGCCTCCAAGGAGCCCATACACATTCCCCCCCTCCCCCGGGACGGATCCGGTGATGGCAGGTGCTAGAAGCGTCTGGGGGCAAGGGGCGTGAAAATGATCTGCAACAGAATTGATTGTGTTATTATGAGAATTATAAGGTCTAAGATATAAATGTTCATAAATGCACCAGGCAAACACATACATAAATGTATATATACCATGTCATAGAATCATAGAATCATCATAGAATCATAGAGTTGGAAGAGACCACAAGGGCCATCAAGTCCAACCCCCTGCCAAGCAGGAAACACCATCAGAGCCCTCCTGACATATGGTTGTCAAGCCTCTGCTTAAAGACCTCCAAAGGAGGAGACTCCACCACACTCCTGGGCAGCAAATTCCAATGTCAAACAGCTCTTACTGTCAGGAAGTTCTTCCTAATGTTTAGGTGGAATCTTCTTTCTTGTAGTTTGGATCCATTGCTCCGTGTCCGCTTCTCTGGAGCAGCAGAAAACAACCTTTCTCCCTCCTCTATATGACATCCTTTTATATATTTGAACATGGCTATCATATCACCCCTTAACCTCCTCTTCTCCAGGCTAAACATGCCCAGCTCCCTTAGCCGTTCCTCATAAGGCATCGTTTCCAGGCCTTTGACCATTTTGGTTGCCCTCCTCTGGACACGTTCCAGTTTGTCAGTGTCCTTCATGAATTGTGGTGCCCAGAACTGGACACAGTACTCCAGGTGAGGTCTGACCAGAGCAGAATACAGTGGCACTATTACTTCCCTTGATCTAGATGCTATACTCCTATTGATGCAGCCCAGAATTGCATTGGCTTTTTTAGCTGCCGCGTCACACTGTTGGCTCATGTCAAGTTTGTGGTCAACCAAGACTCCTAGATCCTTTTCACATGTACTGCTCTCAAGCCAGGTGTCACCCATCTTGTATTTGTGCCTCTCATTTTTTTTGCCCAAGTGCAATACTTTACATTTCTCCCTGTTAAAATTCATCTTGTTTGTTTTGGCCCAGTTCTCTGTCAAGGTCGTTTTGAAGTGTGATCCTGTCCTCTGGGGTGTTAGCCACCCCTCCCAGTTTGGTGTCATCTGCAAATTTGATCAGGATGCCCTTGAGTCCATCATCCAAGTCATTGATAAAGATGTTGAATAAGACCGGGCCCAAGACAGAACCCTGTGGCACCCGACTAGTCACTCTTCTCCAGGATGAAGAGGAACCATAGATGAGCACCCTTTGGGTTCGGTCAGTCAGCCAGTTACAAATCCACTGAGTGGTAGCATAGTCAAGACCGCATTTTACCAGCTTCTTTACAAGAATATCATGGGGCACCTTGTCAAATGCCTTGCTGCAATCAAGGTAGGCTACATGCACTGCGTTCCCTTCATCTACCAGGCCTGTAATTCTGTCAAAAAACGAGATCAGGTTAGTCTGACATGACTTATTTTTCAGAAATCCATGCTGACTATTGGTGATCACAGCATTCCTTTCTAGGTGCTCACAGACTGTTTGCTTAATGATCTGCTCCAGAATCTTCCCTGGTATTGATGTCAGACTGACTGGGCGGTAATTATTTGGGTCCTCTCTTTTCCCCTTTTTGAAAATAGGGACAACATTTGCCCTCCTCCAGTCTGCCGGGACTTCGCCTGTTCTCCAGGAATTCTCAAAGATGACTGCCAGTGGTTCTGAGATCACATCTGCCAGTTCTTTTAATACTCTTGGATGCAGTTCATCTGGCCCTGGAGACTTGAATACATCTAAACTAGCCAAGTATTCTTGTACTATCTCCTTAGTTATTCTGGGCTGTGTTTCCTTTGCTGAATCATTTGCTCCAAATTCTTCAGGTCGGGCATTGTTTTCTTTATCGGAGAAGACTGAGGCAAAGAAGGCATTGAGGAGTTCAGCCCTTTCTGTGTCCCCTGTTTGCATTTCACCATCTTCTCCTCTGAGTGACCCCACTGTTTCTTTGTTCTTCCTTTTGCTACGAACATACCCATAAAAGCCTTTTTTGTTGCTTTTAACCTCTCTAGCAAGCCTGAGTTCATTCTGTGCTTTAGCTTTTCTGACTTTGTGTCTACACATGCTGGCTATTTGTTTGAATTCCTCTTTGGTGGTTTCCCCCCTTTTCCATTTTTTGTACACATCATTTTTTAATCTTAACTCAGTTAAAAGTTCTTTAGATAGCCACCCTGGCTTCTTTAGGCACCTTCCATGTTTCCGTCTCATTGGTATTGCCTGACGTTGTGCTTTTACTATCTCCCTCTTAACAAACTCCCAGCCATCATGAACTCCCTTTCCTTTTAGTATTACTGTCCATGGGATCTCACCCAGCACTTCCCTAAGTTTTATGAAGTCGGCTTTCTTAAAGTCAAGAAACAGTACTGTGTCTGAAACAGTACAGGAAAACAGTCCTGAAGCCATTTGGACTCTAACAGTGACCTCAAATATTCCTCTGCAGTTTGGATGGAAATGGGAAAAGCCTAAGTCCTTGTCTCTGTGCTCAGAAATCCTGCCTTAAGGGCACATTTTGACCTTTAAAGCTCTATGCGGCCTAGGACCCACATACCTACGGGACAGCCTCTCCTGGTATGCCCCGCGGAGGACCTTAAGGTCCACAAATGACAACATTTTGGAGGTCCCAGCTCGCAAGGTGGTTAGATTGGTCTCAACCAGGGCCAGGGCCAGGGCCTTTTCAGTACTGGCCCTGACTTGGTGGAACACTCTGTCCCAAGAGACCAGGGCCCTGCAGGACTTGACATCTTTCCGCAGGGCCTGCAAGACAGAGCTGTTCCGCCTGGCCTTTGGTTTGGACTCAGTCTGACCCCTATGTTTCCCGTATGGTTTTGACTTTTAAAATGCGGCTGCATTTTAACCTGTATTTTAAATTGGGCTTTCCTCTTTTTCTCCCCCCCCCCTTTATTATGTTTTTACTGAAATTTTATTGGTGTTAGCCGCCCTGAGCCCGGCTCTGGCCGGGGAGGGCAGGGTATAAATAAAATTTATTATTAGTAGTAGTATTAGTATTAGTATTATTATATGGATAGGATGAGCCGGTGGCCAGGACTCAGGAATTAAGTATTTACCATCACAAAAGAATGGCCCGGCTGCCCAGGTAAAGCAATCAGTGACCATTGTCAGGTATCCTAACAGACAGGATTTCTGCTGTGGACCGCCTCCTTCTGTGATGCATGTATGATGTTTTTTGGGGGTGGTCTTGGGCTGCAGGGTGGGTAAATTGAAAAGTCTATATAAGGGGTTGCGCACCATTGTTCTGGGTTCCTCCTCCCTCCTACCTGTAGTGAATGGGGACCCTGTTGCAACAGATGAATACCGTATTTTTCGCTCTATAGGATGCACTTTTTCCCCTTCAAAAATGAAGGGGAAATGTGTGTGTGTCCTATGGAGCGAAGACGCCATAGCCCCGCGACCCTCTCCCGGCTGGAGAGGTGACGTGCGGCTATGGCAGGAGCCTCTCCGCTGCGCCTCTCCGCTGCTCCCTGACCTGCTCTTTGGGGCTGGTGGTGGGCTTCCCCCGCCCCAAAGAGCAGGTCGAAAGGAACCTAAAGCCTGGAGAGCGAGAGGGGTCAGTGCACACCGACCCCTCTCGCTCTCCAGGCTTCCAAGGTAGCCGCCTGAACGCACCTTAAACGGCACCTTGTTTTAGAGCGGGAAAACAAGAGGGGGAAAGTTCTCCCCCTCTCTGTGCAGCGCCTCCTGCCGCTTCGCTGAAGGGGCGCTGGGCAGAGAGGGGGAGATTTTTTTTCTTGTTCTCCCCCCTCTAAAACAAAGTGCGTCCTATTGTCCGGTGCGTCCTATGGTGCGAAAAATACGGTAATGATCAGGCTTACTAGCTGCTTTGCTTCTGAATATTCTCTGGTTGGCCTCTGTTATTTTCTCCTACCAATAGGAAACCTACGTAAGGAGCCTATAAGGGCTCTTGTGTCCCCCATAAGGGAAAAGGAGCAGTTTTTTTCTTATAACAGATTGCAAATGAGATCATTTTAAGTGGGGAGAGGCTCAAAGGAGCTGGAGCAGAATCCTGACTGCCCTTGACACCCAGAACCAAGCTTAAGGTTGTGCCGCCTTCAGAACAAGGTCTAGTTTTTACTCAATGGGCATTGCAGACGAAGCATCAAGAAAAGCAGGTTTTTCTATAATAAAAAAATTCCTTCCAGTAGCACCTTAAAGACCAACTAAGTTAGTTCTTGGTATGAGCTTTCGTGTGCATGCACACTTCTTCAGATACACACGAAAGCTCATACCAAGAACTAACTTAGTTGGTCTTTAAGGTGCTACTGGAAGGATTTTTTTATTTTGACTATGGCAGACCAACACGGCTACCTCCCTGTAACTGAAACAGAAGTTGCCAGACCCTTCTATATAGTGAGAAGGTGGGGAGGGGTATTACTCAGAAGGGTGGTGGGAATGGGAGATTGGCAGATAGCTGAGACGAGCCTGTTGACGACTCTTAACGACTGCAATAGGTCTTACAGGAAAAGGCAAGGGGTGAGAAGGTGAAAAATGGCTAAGTCATGTATAATGAGATAAGAATCCAATGTCTTTGTTCAAACCAGGTCTCTCCATGGTTTTAAGTTTGGTAATGAGTTGCAATTCAGCAGCTTCTCTTTCCAGTCTATTTCTGAAATTTTTCTATGTCATGGTTCAATTGGCCAGAAACCACCTAGAACATCATTCCAGTTCTGTGCACCCCAGATTTAAATGGAGATGGACAAGGCAGAAGTTGCACAGAGGAGGGCAACCAGGATTATCCGGGGTCTGGAAACTGAACCTTATGAGGAGCGGTTGAAGGAGCTGGGTATGTTTAGCCTGGAAAAGAGAGGAGATATGATGGCCATCTTCAAATATCTGAAGGGCTGTCACACGGGAGAAGGAGAAAGCTTGCTTTCTGCTGCTCCAGAGGGTGAGACCTGAAACAATGGATTCAAATGGCAAGAAAAGAGATAAACAAATATGAGCTCATTGTTGCAGCAACTACCAGTTAATGGTGGGGTTATCTTGACTACGCTGAGATTCCGGAACAGTCTGCCTTTGGTTCTAAACACTGCACATCCCCTCTCCAGTACTGGATCTAGACACATCAAAAAAGTGTTTCAGTTAAACGCATTGTAAATTGAAACAGGGAAAACAGGTAGAGAAAAATGGGACTCCACAGCACCATCTGGTGGCACAACGATATATCACATATAAATAGCTTTTTCTTTACAAATCTACCTGAGTCCCAGCCGTACCCTTTTCCCTAGGGATGCGGTGGTGCTGTGGTCTAAGCCACTGAGCCTCTTGGGCTTGCCGATCGGAAGGTCAGCAGTTCGAATCCCCAGTGGCGTAGCGTGGGTTGTCAGCACCCGGGGCAAGGCAAGTAATTTGCGCCCCCTAACCTGTGGATTTGCGCCCCGTAACCCGTGGATTTGCGCCCCCTAACCCGTGGATTTGCGCCCCCTAACCCTAACCCCCAGATGTTGCGCCCGGTGCGGCCGGCCCCCCCTGCACCCCACACGCTACGCCACTGCGAATCCCCGCAACGGGGTGAGCTCCCGTTGCTCGGTCCCAGCTCCTGCCTACCTAGCAGTTCAAAAGCACGTCAAAGTGCAAGTAGATATATAGGCACTGCTCCAGCGGGAAGGTAAACGGTGTATCCGTGCGCTCTACTTTCCGTCACGGTCCTCCATGCGCCAGTAGTGGTTTAGTAATGCTGGCCACATGACCCGAAAAGCTGTCTGTGGACAAACACTGGCTCCCTTGGCCTGAAAGCGAGATGAGTGCTGCAACCCCATAGTCGGCTTTGACTGGACATCATCATCATCATCATCATCATCATCATAAATTTTATTTATACCCTCCCCAAGGCACCACCCTCCAGCCCCAAAATCACTGTCCGTGCTTCGCATCCTCCACAAGTGATTTTCCCCGGCTGCGAAGTGTCCCTGAGCTCTGAGAAAGACTCTTGTTTGCATTGATGGTACCCTCTGGCGTGTGGCCCCTGAAAGGCTGCCCAGCAGGGAATTTGGCCCTCAGCCTGGAAAAGCCTCCCTGAAACTCCCCCCTCCGCTTTAAAGGGCCATCATTCCATGCCATCACAAGAGTCCTGCCCCCACCCTGGCAAAATAGTGGCCCCTTCAAACGCAGGCTGCCCACCCTTCCTGGGAAAGGAAGAAAACCACCTGGCTGTCAGGTCTGAGCCCATTTTCGTGACTTTTCAGTCCAGCTGCATTTTCACCAACTGTTGGTTTTGTCAGCAGCTCGTCCTACACTCGAGTAGGACCCTGGCAGAGACACATGTTCTCTCCCTCCTGGTCGATCATTCAGGAGCTTCAAAAGCTTTCTTCTGCCCGAACATCACAGCGACCGATGCCAAGCGACACCAGCGCACTTAGGGATCCGCAGAGTCTTCGCAGTTCACGTGACAGACCTCAGCAACTCAGCATTTTGGCTAATCTACTTCATTTACATATAAACACACACGGAGCACTGCAACATGGCTCCCTCTCTCTCTCTAGCATCAGACAGCCTCAAAGAGGAAAAGGACAAAGGACAATAGTCCCACTTCACGGAACACAGGAACACAAACATCCTGTCTCCGTCACTTCCCACGCGGTGGAGTCAAAAAATACACCGTCATGTGATAGACAACAATTCCATGACTGCAATCACGGAGCAGGAATTCTAACAGGTTTCTTCCTCTGGCAGTGGGGGAACCGTACGGACCAACATCCCTCCGTCCCCAGAGCCGTCACGGCAAAGACAAGCGTCATAAAGGCTGCCCAATGCTCTGCAAATTTTCAAGAGGCGATAAAAATCTACATGGGAAAAGACATGATGCGCATTGAATCGGGCCAGGATTCAATATGAGTCCGGCTGCACTGTGGGGAAGAAATTGGCTCTTTCTTGGCCAGGCATCCCTTCCCTTCGTTGCCAGAAAGGTCACCTGGAAACAAGTCTATTACAAAGATGCTGATAAATATTTTCTCTCTGGGTGCCCCAAACATCCTCACCCCGTGCTAAGCTGCCTTGCTGCAAGCTGATGTTACTGCTAGCCAGACTCTGCTCTGATTGAGCCCTAAAGGTAAAGGTAAAGGGACCCTGACCATTAGGTCCAGTCATGACTGACTCTGGGGTTGCGGCGCTCATCTCGCTTTACTGGCCCAGGGAACCAGTCTTATGTGGTCTCAGCAGCCACTCCGAGTCACCAGTCTAGATGCCGCATTCTGGATTATTTGCAGTTTCTGGGTCACCTTCAAAGGTAGCCCCACGTAAAGCGCATTGCAGTAGTCCAAGCGGGAGATAACCAGAGCATGCACCACTCTGGTGAGACAGTCCGCGGGCAGGTAGGGTCTCATCCTGCGTACCAGATGGAGCTGGTAAACAGCTGCTCTGGATACAGAATTCACCTGCGCCTCCATGGACAGCTGTGAGTCCAAAATGACTCCCAGGCTGCGCACCTGGTCCTTCAGGGGCACAATTACCCCATTCAGGACCAGGGATTAGCAGTGCTAATCACGGGAGCCAGTGGTGGCCTAGCGGTGTCGAACTAGGACCTGGAGAGAGACCTGGGAGAGACCAGGCTTCAAATCCCCACCGGATCAGGAAACACACTGGGTGTTGCCTCTCAGCCCGACCTCGCAGGGTTGTCGTTACGGGAAT
Organism: Podarcis bocagei; assembly: GCF_964188305.1. NCBI lineage: Eukaryota > Metazoa > Chordata > Lepidosauria > Squamata > Lacertidae > Podarcis > Podarcis bocagei. The sequence goes on along the minus strand of NC_138132.1, from coordinate 2,808,942 downwards.
AAATGAAGATGGCGCAAAGAACCATGTGTGCCAACTCGAGCTCCCGGGAGGGAAAAGTTGGGGTACAAAGGCAGCAAATAAGGAAACCTATCGGCCAGCCGTCTGCCCTGAATCGCGCAGCATTGCTCCCGGCGACGGGGGTCCATCAATCACGCTTAGGGCTCCTTGCAAAGGAGAGTCGGTGCGCCGGAGACGGGAGTGCATTAATCATCGGGAGCGGAGTGGCAGGTCCCCGGAGTTATTGCGCAGCGCAGGATCCTTGCAGAGGTGGAAAAAGAGAGAGAGAGAGATGGAAAGCTAAGGAGACAGGTGCCTGCAATGAGATCAATCGGCTTGAGGAAGCAGAGAAGCAACAAGGCGTACGGGACTCGGGTTTTCTTCTTCCCCAGCTACAAGGAAAAGGGAGAGCAGGGTGTCTCTTTGGATCAGATCTCCAGAGCTGCATCTAATTAAATCCCTGGGATTACCCCCAGTACCAGGGACACAAAAGTGGCGTAGCGCTTCACACCTTAATAATTCAGCACCCCGCGCCCTTAAAGTAACCGTGTTACACAAGTCCTCGCTTATTCTCGTACATTAGACATGCTTGTTCCGGGATGTGAAATCCTGAAGAAGACAATGCACAACGTTGTAGACGACTCTTAAAAGTGTGTCGTGCTCTGTATGCGCGGGTGAACAGAAGTGCGTCAGAAGAGGCTGGCTGCAGGATCAGGCCGAAGGCCTGTCTAGTCCAGCATGCTGTTGTCACAGCAGCCGGCCAGAGGCCCGTTATGAGAATCCCACAAGCAGGATCGGACCCCAAAAGCCCTCTCTCCTTCTGCAGCTTCCAGAAACTGGCATTCAAAAGCAGTGCTGCCTCTGGAGCAGCCATTGTGGCAAGTAACCATGGGCATGTTATGAGAAGTATAAGGTGATAAGCTGATTGCAGAAGAATGGATGCTTTTGAATTCTGGTGCTGGAGGAGACTCTGGAGAGTCCCATGGACTGCAAGAAGATCAAACCTCTCCATTCGGAAGGAAATCAGCCCTGAGTGCTCCCTGGAAGGACAGATCCTGAAGCTGAGGCTCCAAGACTTTGGCCACCTCAGGAGAAGAGAAGACTCCCTGGAAAAGACCCTGATGTTGGGAAAGATGGAGGGCACAAGGAGAAGGGGACGACGGAGGACGAGATGGTGGGACACTGTTCTCGAAGCTACCAGCATGAGTTGGACCAAACTGTGGGAGGCAGTGGAAGACAGGAGGGCCTGGTGTCCAGGGGGTCACGAAGAGACGGACACGACTAAACGACTAAACAACAACAACAAGTAAAAAACCAAAACTGCTCCTTTTCCTTTATGGGGTACCCAAGAGCCCATATAGAGTCCTTTTGTAGGTTCTCTGTCGGTAGGAGAAAATAACAGAGGCCAACTAGAGAATATTGAGAAGCAAAGCAGCTCATAAGCCTGATCACTCCATCCCCTGAAGGACAGACTTTGGTCTTTCAGATTTTAGCGAGCCCAACATATGGCACACACACCCGGCCAAAAATGCTATTTCTTTTTCAAGCAATACCAGTCATCCTGAAAGACGAATGCTTTAGAAAATGGCAGAAAGATATTTCAAAATTTATCTGGGGGGGGCAAAAGGCCACGGATAAAACATAAAATGCTTACAGATGTAAAAGACAGAGGTGGGTTTGCCCTCCCAGACCTTAAATTGTATTATGAATCTGCTTGTTTGGTATGGATCAGGGACTGGATGAGATTGGATAAGCAAGAGGCATTAGAACTAGAAGGACATGACAACAGATTCGGCTGGCACGCATACTTATAGTACGGGAAAGGGAAGCTTCATAGAAGGTTTTACAACTATATAATTAGGAAATCACCAATGAGAGTATGAGAGAGATACAAAGACTTATTGGAACAAAAGACTCCGTGGTGGCTTTCACCACATGAAGCATTACTGCTCAAACCACTTGGAAAGAAAGGAAAATGGCTCACATATGTTGATTTATTAAAGGACCATGATGGAAAATGGAAATTAAGAGATTATGATGAGATTAAAGACCACTTTCAGAGTTGGTTGCATTATCGACAACTATATGAAACACATAAAGAAGATAGCAAGAAAGGATTCAGTTATACAAGATCTAGGTTTCAAACTGAAGTCATCCAATTCACTAGGTTTCAACCTTTAGTTTCAACCTTTTTGAGTCCACAGCTCCCTTGACCAGCCACATTCTTCCCGCGGCTCCTCTATGGATTCCACACATACCAGGGTCTCTTTACAGGAAGCACGTAAGTGGGGATTCCCCCGTTCCGCCCCATCCCTGCCCCGTTCTGCCCCCGCTGGCTCCCCTGAATGCTCCTCGGACAGAAAGAGAAAGAGAGATGATGTAAACAAAATCTGCTTCTTTTCCCTTATGGGGTATCCAAGAGCCCATATAGAGTCCTTATGTAGGTTCCCTATTGGTAGGAGAAAATAACAGAGGCCAAACAGAGAATATTGAGAAGCAAAGCAGCTAGTAAGCCTGATCTTTATTGATCTGTTGCAACAGGGTGCTCACTCACCACACGCAGGAGGGAGGAGGAACCCAGAACATTGATGTGCAAGCCCTTATTATATAGACTTTTGAAATTGCCCATCCTGTAGCTCAGGACCCCGGCCTCCCAAAAAACATCATACATGCATCACAGAAGGAGGCGGTCTACAGCAGAAATCCTGCCTGCCAGGATACCTGACAATGGTCACTGATTGCTTTACCTGGGCAGCCTGGCCATTCTTTTGTGATGGTAAATACTTTAATTCCTGAATCCAGGTCACAGGCTCACCCTATTCAGACCCAAATGTGCCCTTAAGGCAGGATTTGTAAGCAAAAAGACAATGGGAAGGCCTCCCTTTACTCCCTTTACTGCAGAGGAATATTTGAGGTCATTGGGAGAGTCAAAATGGCTTTAGGATTGCTCTCCTGTACTATTTCAGACGCATGGTTCATATATTTAGATATGTGTGCATTTATGAATATTTGTTCTATACCTGAGACCTTAAAATTCTTATAACAGCTTTTAAGGGAAGCTTTTAATGTTTGATGCATTACTGTATTTTAATATTTTGTTGGAAGCTGCCCAGAGTGGCTGGGCAAGCCCAGCCAGATGGGCAGGGTATAAATTATAAAACATTATTATTATCATCATTGTAATAGGTATGAGTTACTCGTGCGTAAGCTGGTGCCTTTCTCGGTTAATTTGCCTTGTTAAACCTTTCTGACTACACAGCCCCTTCTCATCGTGGCTGTCTCAGTCACTGGCAGAATCCGTCAGTGGGCGTTTCTTGAACCTCTTCCAACATAAAAGTTGTTTGACACCCAGTCTCCTCCTCCTCTCACTGCGCGGGAGTCTTCTGCACAGGGAAGGCGTGGGTAGCGGGGGACCTGGGCTCTCCTCACTGATGTCCAGTGAAGAGTCCTGGAGCCCTCTCTCCAATTCCCCCATCTGCCCCCCTTTATCCCTGGTGTTGCACTGATTGGCTTCCCCCTGCTGCTGGGTCCTTCGCCAGCATCATCTGGGAGCCTCCCCTTCGCCTCTCCCTCCGATGTCAGTTCCCTGACAATCATCATCATCATCATCATCATCTTATAATGAGATAATGCAGGAAGACCTGGGCTGCAAGTTAATGAAAGGACAGGTGGCCCCTGGGCTCCCCCAAACATTCCTCAAATCTCCCCAGGATAACCCAGCATACTGTTTGACAAACAATGCACTAGGTCCTAGTTGCAACATCCTAGATCTTGGTGCCCAGTACAGTCATATCTCAGGTTGAATGTGCTTCAGGTTGAGCGCTTTTGGGTTGCGCTCCACGGCAACCCAGAAGTAAAGGTAAAGGGACCCCTGACCATTAGGTCCAGTCTTGCCCGACTCTGGGGTGGGTTGCAGCGCTCATCTCGCTTTATTGGCCAAGGGAGCCGGCGTACAGCTTCCGGGTCATGTGGCCAGCATGACTAAGCCGCTTCTGGCGAACCAGAGCAGCGCACAGAAACACCGTTTACCTTCCCGCCAGAGTGGTACCTATTTATCTACTTGCACTTTGACGTGCTTTTGAACTGCTAGGTTGGCAGGAGCAGGGACCTAGCAACGGGAGCTCACCCTGTCGCGGGGATTCGAACCGCCGACCTTCTGATTGGCAAGCACTAGGCTCTGTGGTTTAACCCACAGCGCCACCCGCGTCCCTCCAACCCGGAAGTAATGGAGCGTGTTACTTCCAGGTTTCGCCACTCGTGCATGTGCAGGCGCTCAAAATGACATCATGCACATGCGCGGAAGTGGCAAAATGTGAGCTGCGCATGTGCAGACGTGCCGTTGCATCTATTCAGGATGCGAACAGGGCTCCAGGATGGATCCCGTTCGCATCCCGAGGTACCACTGTACAACAGAACAGGTCGCGCTGCCCTAAATCCGCCTCCGATCCTTTTGATTTCCATGCTCTCCTCTCCTGCCTGGGTTCAGAGGGAGATCCAGAGTCTCCTTTCTCACCCTGGGTCTAATTGAAAGCTGCCCCGGGTTTACCCCACGGTGCCAGCTCCGTCAATCGTCTCTGCCGCCCTTCTTCCTCGGTGACCTACTTTGGTTGGTGTTGACAACAACCGAGCACAGAGAAGCCAGCTGTGGATTGCCACACTCAGCAGAATGTCAGCTGAGGCGCAGACATTGAGGGAGAGATGGACAGAGGAGGGGAGAACCAGATGATGTCAATTTATTCAAGGAAAAGAGCCTGGATGCATCTTCACTGTAATTAGGAAGGGGCTGTGTTATGGAAATTACGGGGGGGGGGCACATCTTTAAAGTTGTTAAATGTTACAAATATCATGCCTGAATGTATCCTTTCAACTTGACAGCTCAGGGAAGTTGTTGTTGTTGTTGTTGTTTAGTCGTTTAGTCGTGTCCGACTCTTCGTGACCCCATGGACCAGAGCACGCCAGGCACTTCTGTCCTCCACTGCCTCCCGCAGTTTGATCAAACTCATGCTGGTAGCTTCAAGAACACCATCCAACCATCTCATTCTCTGTCGTCCCCTTCTCCTTGTGCCCTCCATCTTTCCCAACATCAGGGTCTTTTCCAGGGAGTCTTCTCTTCTCATGAGGTGGCCAAAGTCTTGGAGCCTCAGCTTCAGGATCTGTCCTTCCAGTGAGCGCTCAGGGCTGATTTCCTGAAGAATGGAGAGGTTTGATCTTCTTGCAGTCCATGGGACTCTCAAGAGTCTCCTCCAGCACCAGAATTCAAAAGCATCCATTCTTCGGCGATCAGCCTTCTTTATGGTCCAGCTCTCACTTCCATACATCACTATTGGGAAAACCATGGCTTTTACTATACGGACCTTTGTTGGCAAGGTGATGTCTCTGCTTTTTAAGATGTTGTCTAGGTTTGCCATCGCCTTCCTCCCAAGGAGCAGGCGTCTTTTAATTTCGTGACTGCTGTCACCATCTGCACTGATCATGGAGCCCAAGAAAGTAAAATCTCTCACTGCCTCCATTTCTTCCCCTTCTATTTGCCAGGAGGTGATGGGCCCAGTGGCCATGATCTTTGTTTTTTTGATGTTGAGTTTCAGACCAGGGAAGTTACCTAGCTTTAAAAATCATATAAAATCATCTCCTTTGCCAGTTTCCTCCATTCCAAAGCTATTCCAAAGGGACTCCAGGAAGTTCCCAGAGGTGACAATTGCTGGGCTCACTGTTAGCCAAAGGAAGCCAGATCTCATCCCCTGACTCTCCTCAGGCTTCTGACATGCAAAGGAAGTTCTATTGTACTTTTGGGTAGTGGGTACTTAAGACATATTTGCCTATGCTAATCTTATACCTGGGTCTTGCCCTGCCATGTCTGCTTATGCTAATCTTGTACCAAGGATTTGTCTGGACATGTTTGCCAAGGTTAAACTAGTGTAACCCCTGTCTAAAGGTAAAGGGACCCCTGACCATTAGGTCCAGTCGTGACCGACTCTGGGGTTGCGGCGCTCATCTCTCTTTATTGGCCGAGGGAGCCGGCGTACAGCTTCCGGGTCATGTGGCCAGCATGACTAAGCCGCTTCTGGAGAACCAGAGCAGCACACGGAAACACCGTTTACCTTCCCGCTGGAGTGGTGCCTATTTATCTACTTGCACTTTGACGTGCTTTCGAACTGCTAGGTTGGCAGGAGGAGGGACCAAGCAATGGGAGCTCACCCCGTCACGGGGATTCGAACCGCCGACCTTCTGATCGGTAAGTCCTAGGCTCTGTGGTTTAACCCACAGCGCCACCCACGTCCCTTAACCCCTGTCTACCCCCCTTTTGTGACATATCAGTGATGTATCAGTGATGCTGTACGAACTGTATTCTGGGATATGGTGGGAAAGTTTTAAAAGTCCTGGTCGCCCCATCCTCAGGGCTCAAAATTCCTCTTTGAGCCTGTTGCGCAATAAACTTTGGTCTACAGCTATTTGCTCCGGTTGGTGGCTGGACTCCTTCCTTTATTCCCCAGGGACCCACGGGCTCTGCCTGACCAGCTGGGTGACTGAGCAGCCTCACACCTAGATTTTTCCGTAACAGGCTGTATATCATGTTGTTGTTGTTTAGTCATTTAGTCGTGTCCGCCTCTTCGTGACCCCCTGGACCAGAGCACGCCAGGCCCTCCTGTCTTCCACTGCCTCCCGCACTTTGGTCAAACTCATGCTGGTAGCTTCGAGAACACTGTCCCACCATCTCGTCCTCTGTCGTCCCCTTCTCCTTGTGCCCTCCATCCTTCCCAACATCAGGGTCTTTTCCAGGGAGTCTTCTCTTCTCCTGAGGGGGCCAAAGTCTTGGAGCCTCAGCTTCAGGATCTGTCCTTCCAGTGAGCACTCAGGGCTGATTTCCTTCAGAATGGAGAGGTTCCAGAGAAGCGGACACGGAGCAATGGATCCAAACTACAAGAAAGAAGATTCCACCTAAACATTAGGAAGAACTTCCTGACAGTAAGAGCTGTTCGACAGTGGAATTTGCTGCCAAGGAGTGTGGTGGAGTCTCCTTCTTTGGAGGTCTTTAAGCAGAGGCTTGACAACCATATGTCAGGAGTGCTCTGATGGTGTTTCCTGCTTGGCAGGGGGTTGGACTCGATGGCCCTTGTGGTCTCTTCCAACTCTAGGATTCTATGATTCTATGAGGTTATATCATAGAATTCTAGAGTTGGAAGGGACCTTAATCCAGCCCCCTGTAAGACATGAATATGCAGCTGTCCCGTACGGAGATCGAACCTGCAACCTTGGCATTATCTAGTTGGCTCTAACCAACTGAGCTTGTTCCTGTTAAAGCGCAGTGTGGTCAGAACTTAAATCTGGACTTCCTTTGAGTCGGGAGGACTGAGCCAGGGGGCACCCCATTTGCAGAGGGTGCTTCTGAGCACGCGCAATGTTTTTTCTGCCTCACCACAGCCTCCTCACAATACATCTGGATTAAAAGCTCTAATAAACGGTGGATTTAATATATATTTTTAAATGCCGCTATATCTGAATTGCCTCCGTTATACCCAATTGCAATTCAATGTATTCCTGTTGTGTTTTATGGTTTTCCGGATATTGTAAGTGAGCCGGAACTGGTCTGTGACCGTAATAATAAAATTCATTCATTCATTCATAGAGGAGGCAGTTATGCTTCTGAAACCGAAGAGGAGAGTGTGGGATATGAAATACAAGAGCAGTCAAGTACAACCTTCCTAGAGGGAACATGTTTACACATGGGGAGGAATGTTTGTCCAGCCAGCAGGTCAACTTCCTGTTTCCTTCTGGGCTGGGACAGACTTCCTCTGCATGGGACTAGAGGTGGGCGTGGCCTCACCTGTGCAGGTAACGACAAAAGCACAGGGCAGGGCAGCCATCTCTCTCTCTCTTTGACTACATGCATCAAAGAAGCAACATCTGCTTAGCCAAAGATGCTCTCTTGGCAAGAGAGGACAGAGGGATTGTCTCCTTCTCTCTCTTCTCTCTTCTCTCTCTCCTCACGAGGCGGCCAAAGTCTTGGAGCCTCAGCTTCAGGATCTGTCCTTCCAGTGAGCACTCAGGGCTGATTTCCTGCAGAATGGAGAGGTTGGTTCTTCTTGCAGTCCATGGGACTCTCAAGAGTTTCCTCCAGCACCAGAATTCAAAAGTCTCCTCCAGCACCATAATTCACTCTTCTTAAAGGTATAGGGACCCCTGACCATTAGGTCCAGTCATGGCCGACTCTGGGGTTGCGGCGCTCATCTCACTTTATTGGCCGAGGGAGCCGGCTTCCGGGTCATGTGGCTGACTAAGCTTCTGGTGAACCAGAGCAGCGCACGGAAATGCCATTTACCTTCCCGCTGGAGTGGTACCTATTTATCTACTTGCACTTTGATGTGCTTTTGATGTGCAATGGATCCAAACTACAAGAAAGAAGATTCCACCTAAACATTAGGAAGAACTTCCTGACAGTAAGAGCTGTTTGACAGTGGAATTTGCTGCCAAGGAGTGTGGTGGAGTCTCCTACTTTGGAGGTCTTTAAGCAGAGGCTTGACAACCATATGTCAGGAGTGCTCTGATGGTGTTTCCTGCTTGGCAGGGGGTTGGACTCGATGGCCCTTGCGGTCTATTCCAACTCTATGATTCTATGATTCTCTTCTATGCTTTTGAACTGCTAGGTGGGCAGGAGCAGGGACCAAGCAACGGGAGCTCACCCCGTCGCGGGGATTTGAACCGCCGACCTTCTGATTGGCAAGTGGTTTAATCCACAGCGCCACCCGTGTCCCTCTTCTTAGGTGGTCTTATTTTTGAGCAGAGGAGCATGGCCCCCTGGCAGAATCTCTGTCACTTTGCATGCATAGAATCAGAGAACTGTTCTGCTGGAGGGGGACCCCTGGGGTCATCTATTCCAACCCCCTGCAAGGCAGGAATCTCAACTCAAGAATCCCTGACGGATGCAAAAGGTAGAAGGCAGCTTCCGCAGTTAATTCCAGGGGTGTCTACTCTGGGCAGGACTAGCGCTGGATAGAATCCCAAGTCCTTTTCCTCCACCTCGCCCCCTGCTTGCCAGACTCTCCTCCCTTCCTCTCAACAGTCATGTGGGTCTCTCTCTCTCTCCCCTTCTCATCCCCCCCCATCAAATGCCCCTTCTCTGCCGTTCCGCTAATGTCAGGTTGTGCCTCGCGGACCCCTCACATCGCTGCGGCTGTCGGCGCTGACCTTTTCCGCCATGCAAAGCACTGAGGGCTCTTGATGACTTTTGCACCAGCCTTGTCACAGCCGCACCCTCTGGGTGAGGGGAGAAGTGGGGCTGGGGGGAGTGATGGAGGGGAGGGATGAGTCCGCGACAGGCTTCCCCAGCCTCTCTCTGGGGCAGCGGGAGAAGGAGAGCATTTGTCTATGTCGAGGCAGCGGCTTACACAGTGCGCAGCGGCCGTGGAAAAGGCAAATTCCATGCTAGGGATCATTAAGGAAGGCATTGAAAATAAAACAGCCTGTATCCTTATACAAATCGACAGCGCGGCTGCGTCTGGAGTACCGTTCTGGTTCCCCCACCTCCAGAAGGATGTTGCGGAGTCGAAGAATGAATAATCTAAAACAGGGGTGGTCAGCAAGCTTTTCCAGCCGTGGGCCGGTCCACTGTCCCTCAGACCATGTGGGGGTCAGACTATATTTTGGAGAGAAAAAAATGAACAAATTCCTATGCCCCACAAATAACCCAGAGATGCATTTTAAATAAAAGCACACATTCTACTCATGTAAAAACACGCTGATTCCCAGACTGTCCGCAGGCAGGATTTAGAAGGCGATTGGGCCGGATCCGGCCCCGGGCCTTCGATTGCCTACCCCTGATCTAAAATAATCAGAGGATGGAGCAACTCGCCTGCAACTCCTGCCCTGTGGAACGCCCTCCCAGCAGATGTCAAAGAGAAAAACAACTACCAGACTTTTAGAAGACATCTGAAGGCAGCCCTGTTTAGGGAAGCTTTTAATGTTTAATAGGTTATTGTATTTCGTATATTAAGAAGCCTGAAAGCGGGAGGGATGGAGGTCGGTAGGGGGTAGAAGAATGACTTAAGTTCTTAAAGTTATAAAGAAATAAGTGTGAAGACAAATAACTGTAATGGAAACGGATAAGATCTTTACGTTATGTTTAGATATTTGTAATTTATTTTTTCTCTTTTTTTGTAACTGTTGATTTGTTTTTCTTTTTTGGTTATCTATATGAAACTTAATAAAAAGAAATAATAATAATAATAATAATAATAATAATAATAATAATAATAATAATAATAATAATAATAATAGACTATTGTATTTTAATATTCTGTTGGAAGCTGCCCAGAGTGGCTGGGGAAACCCAGCCAGATGGGCGGGGTACAAATAACAAACTACTACTACTATTATTATTATTATTATTATTATTATCCAGCAGGCTCTGTCCTTATGTTCTTATGTGATACGATCTCAGTTGGTACAGCACAAGACTCTTAATCTCAGGGTCATGGATTTGAGCTCCATGCTGGGCAAAAGGGGGTTGGACTAGATGACCCACGTGGTCCCTTCCAACTCTATTGGACTCTATTCTAAGACAAGGCAGTTGGGCAGAGGAGCTGCAATGCAGGCCTTTGGTCTTTGCTCCACCACAGCTGCAATTAGATGGATCTCCCCCCTAAACTGATTTTTGAATTCTGAATTTATGGTTATTCACGTTTTATACTGTATTTTATGCTGTTTTTTGTTGCATCAATTAAGTGTTTTAAATTTGCTGTTAGCCACCCTGAGCCCGGTTTTCTGAACTGGGAAGGGCGGGGTACAAATAAAAATTAATTATTATTATTATTATTATTTATTAATTGGTGCCCACTGGAATATGACAACCCATGTGCAGTGGTGCAGGTCCAACAATTTAGGCATGAGCCATTAAAGTAGACTAAAGTGCAACAAATCCAAATTTGGCCTTTGTGACTCCTGGCCCTCGCAGACAGAAGACACAGATCTGCCCCCTGCCCCCTTTTTCTTTGGCTCAGAGGATGAGTTCCCTGAATGAACCTCCCTCTACCAACCTCACAGAAGCCAAGGTCTGCAAAATCACGCAAGAGCCCTTTTCACGACTTGGCAAAATCCTCCCGGGGGGCCGCTGAGCTGCAGGGTTTGTCAGCCTGCATCAGCCTTCAGATGCCTTCTGCTCCCCGCTGGGACGACATCCTCTTCCACCTGCTTCGGCAGGAGAGAGCAACAACAGGGCAAGACTCGCTCGGAGCTCTCCAAGGTCCTGTTTCGCCAGGCCTCTGCAAGGGAGCTTAGGAAAATAAGAACGTGAGAAGAGACTTGTGCTGGTTCCAGGGGGGGTTACCGTGTGGCGTGGTCCGTGTCCGGCCCGAGGCGGAAGCGGGGTCCAAGGCAAGGAGTCGGGTGAGGTCAGGAACTCTGGCAGAAGAGCAGGACAGGGTGCAGGCAGGAACAGGCTACCTGTGCTAGTCCCGGGGGGAAGGTTACCGTTGTCGTAGTCAAAGTCCAGTCCTGAGTCACTAGCCTGGAAACAGTTCACAAGGAGCAAGGCGAGGTCCGAAGCAGGATGCCGGGCGGGGACAGGAACACTGGAAGGTCAGGTCTGGGTCCGGGTAGGAGCAGGTACTCCACAACGATGTTGCTCCCGCAACCTGGGACCGGGCTGACTGGCCTTTATCTTCTCTGAGGCCAGGGGCGGTCCCGGCCCCCAGGAGACCCGCCTCTCCTGGCCTTAAGGCGAGCACTCCTCCTGGGAGAAACCAGCTCCCTTCGCCTCTCTGCCCTAAGCCTCTGCAGTTCAGGAGAGGCTGAAGGGTTACTGGGCCCCGGGGGAGACTCACCTGTAGGCACTGAGTCCTCAAGCACCTCTGGGGCCAGAATGGTTTCACCTGGTGCCTGCTCCTGAGGATCCGGCACAGGTGCAGGCGCTTCAGAATCAAGGCCCTGCCCCACTTCAGCCGGCCCTGGAGGCGGGGACTCCTGTGCAGGCTGGGATTCCTCCGGTTCACTCTCAGAATCGGATTCCCAGGCCATCACACTACCAACAACATTGCTCCCGCAACCTGGGACTGGGGCTGGCCGGCTTTTATCTGCCGCGAGGCACAGAGTGGCCCCGGTCCTCTCCTGGCCCGGAGGCGAGCACTCCTCCTGTGGGAACTTAGTTCCCTCCGCCTCTCTGCCCTGAGCCTCTGCAGCTCCGGAGAGGCTGGAGGGTTACCGGACCCAGAGGCAGCCTCAGCTTCCCCTGACGGGGCTGAGAGTGGAGCACCTGCAGGCAATGAGTCCTCCGTCATCTCAGGAGCCAGAGCAGACTCAGCTGGTGCCTGCACCTGAGGATCCAGCACAGGTGAGGACCCTTCAGGCTCAGGCCCCAGCCCCGGATCAGCTGGTTCTGGAGGCGGGGAATCCTGTGCAGGCTGGGATTCCTCAGGTTCAGCCTCCGAGTCCGAATCCCAGGCCATCACAAGCCTGCAGGATCAGGCCATTGTGGCCCAGCCAGTCCAGCCAGATGGGCCAATGGGAAGCCCACATGCAGGACTCGAACACAGGACCACTCCCGCCTCATTTGCCCGTAATGGGAAGCTTTTACTCTTTGCTGTTTCGTTATGCTTTCCTACCTACGGTTGGAAGCCGCCCAAAGAGCGGCTGGCCAACCCAGTCAGATGGGTGGGGGTACAAAACATAAAGCACCAGAATCACAGAATTTTAGAGCTGAGAGACACCACGAGGGTCATCTAGTCCAACCCCCTGCAAAGCAGGAATCTTTTTTCCCGGCGTGGAGCTCAAACCCACAACGCTGAGATTAAGAGCCTCGTGATCTACCGACTGAGCTATTAGTAATAATAATTAGTTATAATAATAATAATATAAATAAATTATTATTATTATTATTATTATTATTATTATTATTATTATTATTATTATTATAACTCTCATCTAAAGCCATCCAAGTTGCTGACCATCACTACCTACTGTGGCAGTGAGTTCCACAGTCTAACTATGTGCCCAAAACTCTTTCCTCAGAGGGGAGTTGTTCCATTTCCTCCTGGTTACCCTTTCCTGGACTTTTCCCAACCTCTGCCCTCCGCAAGGGGGCTTGAAGCTGAACTGCAGGCCCTATGGCTTGAGCTCACGTCTCTGCCCCAGATTTTCCCTTGCCTCCACCAGCTGCTGCCCCTCGCTTCCCCCGCGACCTTCAACTACCCCTGATTTAAGAGCCGTGAGACCTTGGGGGCAGATATTTCTAGCTCCCGATCTTTATCCGCGGAGGAGAGTGACAGCTGCGTCCTTGCGAAGCTGTGAACGACGTAGAATACCTGGCCTAGTTCTGGCACTCTGCGCATGGCTCCAAGCCACCATCAGGGAGCAGGCTGAAACCGATCCCCACCGGGCTCAGTCTCACACTTGGAGTGGGTTTTTCTTGCGGGGGGGGGCGGCATTGTCTGAGGCCTGTCTGTCACAAAGGCTGGAATCAGGTCTAGGACAAGCTTTGTGTGAGTCACACCGACTCTTGCCTTGCAAAGTCAGCTGAAGGTCTCTCTGATTTACACTAAATTGGTACTCCACCTCCTAGCTCTTGTGGAGACCCTGACCCAGAAAAAATAAAGGGTGTTTTCCCTCTGCTTTCGGTGTGAAAACAGCCCTTTCCACCAGTGGCATAGCGTGGGGGGTGCAGGGGGGGCGGCCGCACTGGGCGCAACATCTGGGGGTTAGGGTTAGGGGGCGCAAATCCATGGGTTAGGGGGCGCAAATTATTTGCCTTGCCCCGGGTGCTGACAACCCACGCTACGCCACTGCTTTCCACCACCCCCTCTCCTTCCTGGGGAGCCAGGCTCTTATTCTGAGCCAGGACTCAGCAGGCATTGCTTTCCTGGGCCACTGGGCCTCTGAGCATGTGCAGAGTGTTTTCCCTCTAGACCTATGTAATTCACAACCGGTTTCAAGCCCCTCACCTGAGTGACTGGTGATGGTCTACCTGTCAGGGCAGCTAGCCAGCAATTCAGGTAGGATTCTGGGATGCCTGTTTTGTCCCATAAATATCTAGCCCAGCATCCTATTCTTGCAGCAGCCAGTAGAATCGAGGAGTTGGGATAGACTGCCTCTGAACCTGGAGGTTCCACAAGAACACAAGAAGTAAGTAAATTTTTATTTATACCTCGCCTTCCCCGGCCAAGTCCGGGCTCAGGGCGGCTAACATCAAATATCAAATACATTAAAACACAATCAATCACAATTCATTAAAATACAGATTAAAAATCAGAATCAGGATGAAATTACAACCATAGGCATCGGGAACCTCAAGTATTCATCAGGGCCAGCTATCCATGTTGGTCCCATGTTGTTGTTGTTTAGTCGTTTAGTCGTGTCCGACTCAGTCTTCTTTATGGTCCAGCTCTCACTTCCATACATCACTACTGGGAAAACCATAGCTTTGACTAGACGGACCTTTGTCGGCAAGGTGATGTCTCTGCTTTTTAAGCAGTCTAGGTTTGTCGTTGCTTTTCTCCCAAGAAGCAGGCGTCTTTTAATTTTGTGGCTGCTATCACCATCTGCAGTGATCATGGAGCCCAAGAAGGTAAAATCTCTCACTGCCTCCATTTCTTCCCCTTCTATTTGCCAGGAGGTGATGGGACCAGTGGCCATGATCTTAGATTTTTGATGTTGAGCTTCAGATCATATTTTGCGCTCTCCTCTTTCACCCTCATTAAAAGGTTCTTTAATTCCTCCTCACTTTCTACCATCAAGGTTGTGTCGTTTGCATATCTGAGGTTGTTGATATTTCTTCTGGCAATCTTAATTCCAGCTTGGGATTCATCCAGCCCAGCCTTTCGCATGATGAATTCTGCATATAAGTTAAATAAGACTATATACAGCCTTGTCATACACCTTTCCCAATTGTGAACCAATCCATTGTTCCATATCCAGTTCTAACTGTAGCTTCTTGTCCCACATAGAGATTTCTAAGGAGCCAGATGAGGTGATCAGGCACTCCCATTTCTTTAAGAACTTGCCATAGTTTGCTGTGGTCGACACAGTCAAAGGCTTTTGCATAGTCAGTGAAGCAGAAGTAGATGTCTTTCTGGAACTCTCTAGCTTTCTCCATAATCCAGCGCATGTTTGCAGTTTGGTCTAATGGGCCTTAGAAAGCACTGCTAATAACAAGGCCAGTGGAAGTTGGTCCCATATGAGCTGATAAAAGGGCCAAAGAGGTACCGTAACTTACAGGGTCCCATAGAGGGGGGTCAAACTGGGCCAGGGCCAAAGGCCAGGCGGAACAGCTCCCTCTTGCAGGCCCTGCGGAAGGATGTCAAGTCCCACAGGGCCCTGGTCTCCTGCGATAGAGCATTCCACCAGGCTGGGGCCAAAGCCGAAAAGGCCCTGGCCCTGGTTGAGGCCAGTTTAACCTCCTTAAGGCCCGTGACCTCCAAGATATTATTATTTGCGGACCGTAAGGTCCTCCGCAGGGCATACCAGGAAAGGCGGTCCCGTAAGTACAAGGGTCCTAGGCAGTATAGGGCTTTAAAGGTCAAAACCAGCACCTTAAACCTGACCCTGAAAAAGAGTCCATCTCCTTGGCCAAACTGCTTACAGAAATTTGGGCGCTGGGAGAAATTTGCATCGATTTGCAGGTGGTGTTTTTGCAAGGACTTTAGGAGATCCGCAAAGAGATGCAGAAATGTGGAGAAATACTGGGAAATGAGAAACCCAAATTGGCAGACTCACTCCTCGCTGTGCCATTATTGCAAGTTTTCCATGAAGTAAACAGCACCTTTGGGGGAATTGGCATGGGTTGGTCTTGGACAGAAAATGATGCTTTGTGGAGGGTGGGGAGTGATACCAGTTTTATTTTTATTATATTGAACTTTTATTAGATTTCAGAAATTTTAGCAAGTCCAACTTCAGCTTTAATACGTATTTCCCTTAACAGTTTGACTTCCCTCCCTGCTTTCCCTCCCTTCCTTTCTGCTGTCTTATGTATCATACATAAATCTCATACCTACTGCATTTCCTCTGTTACAATTGTTGTCATTTCCTCTGCTTAAATTTTGAATCCTGCTCAAAGCTTCCTTTGGCTACAGTTCTTCCTCAGCTAGTCCAAAGGGGGTTTCCCTTCTTCAATAAAAAGCTTGTCATTTTGATCTCTTACTCTTGCTGTCAATTTCCCCATTTCCCCCGTAGTCCATTAATTTTAAAGATCCATTCTTCCTCAGTTGCATCTTCTCCTTCCTCCCATGTCTGCGCATATAGGATTCTGGCTGCTGTTGTTGCATTCATAAATAGTTTGATCATACTTTTGGGGACATTCGCCCCTATCTTCCCCCCCCCCAAACCCATAGGGATATTGAGGAGCAATAAAAAAGCAGAGACATCACCTTGCCAGCAAAGGTCCATATAGTTCAAGCTCTGGTTTCCCCAGTAGTGATGTATGGAAGTGAGAGCTGGACCATAAAGAAGGCTGATCGCCGAAGAATGGATGCTTTTGAATTGTGGTGCTGGAGGAGACTCTTGAGAGCCCCATGCACTGCAAGAAGATCAAACCTCTCCATTCTGAAGGAAATCAGTCCTGAGTGCTCACTGGAAGGACAGATCCTGAAGCTGAGGCTCCAGTACTTTGGCCAACTCATGAGAAGAGAAGACTCCCTGGAAAAGACCCTGATGTTGGGAAAGATGGAGGGCACAAGGAGAAGGGAACGACAGAGGACGAGATGGCGGGACAGTGTTCTTGAAGCGACCAGCATGAGTGACCAAACTGCGGGAGGCAGTGGAAGACAGGAGTGCCTGGCGTGCTCTGGTCCAGGGGGTCACGAAGAGGCGGACACCACTAAACGACTAAACAACGGCAACACCAGTTCTGACCCAGCTTTGGGGGCAAGCAGAACTTGGCTGCTTTCGGCTGAGAAAGAGATGCCTTATGCTATAACATGGATCGCATGGATATGCAATCAATAACCCACGATGCTCCCCTGTTCTTCTTTATTTATCTTATTTCCTTCTTATCATATCTCTGTGCGCGATAAGAAAGCAAGGGAACGGAGATTAACATTTTGGCTCGATCCGCTGCGCATTAATTACCATTTTCGTTTCCGAAGCATTTATTTGTGAAAGCGCAACGCTAATTCGTGCTGTGTTTGTGTTCCGGGTCTGCGCTGATGCTGCCCAGAGGTCTTGTCCTCGTCTCTTTTTCCTTCTGCAATTTCCTCCCCCTTGTAATTTTCAAACTTTGATAAAAAATCATATGTGCAGGAGGGCCAGAATTAGCTGTCCCCCCCCCCCCGTGACTTTGAAGAATCATAGAATCATAGAATCCTAGAGTTGGAAGAGACCACAAGGGCCATCGAGTCCAACCCCCTGCCAAGCAGGAAACACCATCAGAGCACTCCTGACATATGGTTGTCAAGCCTCTGCTTAAAGACCTCCAAAGTAGGAGACTCCACCACACTCCTTGGCAGCAAATTCCACTGTCGAACAGCTCTTACTGTCAGGAAGTTCTTCCTAATGTTTAGGTGGAATCTTCTTTCTTGTAGTTTGGATCCATTGCTCCGTGTCCGCTTCTCTAGAGCAGCAGAAAACAACCTTTCTCCCTCCTCTATGTGACATCCTTTTATATATTTGAACATGGCTATCATATCACCCCTTAACTTCCTCTTCTCCAGGCTAAACATGCCCAGCTCCCTTAGCCATTCCTCATAAGGCATCGTTTCCAGGCCTTTGACCATTTTGGTTGCCCTCCTCTGGACACGTTCCAGTTTGTGTGTCCTTCTTGAACTGTGGTGCCCAGAACTGGACACAGTACTCCAGGTGAGGTCTGACCAGAGCAGAATACAGTGGCACTATTACTTCCCTTGATCTAGATGCTATACTCCTATTGATGCAGCCCAGAATTGCATTGGCTTTTTTAGCTGCCGCGTCACACTGTTGGCTCATGTCAAGTTTGTGGTCAACCAAGACTCCTAGATCCTTTTCACATGTACTGCTCTCAAGCCAGGTGTCACCCATCTTGTACTTGTGCCTCTCATTTTTTTTGCCCAAGTGCAATACTTTACATTTCTCCCTGTTAAAGTTCATCTTGTTTGTTTTGGCCCAGTTCTCTAATCTGTCAAGGTCGTTTTGAAGTGTGATCCTGTCCTCTGGGGTGTTAGCCACCCCTCCCAGTTTGGTGTCATCTGCAAATTTGATCAGGATGCCCTTGAGTCCATCATCCAAGTCGTTGATAAAGATGTTGAATAAGACCGGGCCCAAGACAGAACCCTGTGGCACCCCACTAGTCACTCTTCTAGAGTGGGCTATAGGATGGAATGGCGAGCGACAGCCACTTAACAGAGACGGGGATGAAGGCTAGCACAAGTGGTAAATGGCTACCGGAAGGAATTGTCCGCTCTGACCTCTCTGTTGTGATAGGAATTTTGAGGTCTTGGTTATATGTTAAATGTTCATAAGTGTACCAACCAAGCACGTACATAGATCAGCACAGGAAGACCGACCTGGAACCATTTTTGATTCCCAAATTGTCCCAAACTGACCAAATGTTTTCTCTGCAAGGTCAAAGGAAAATGGAAAAGACTCCCCATTGTCTTTTCCTTCACAAAATCCTGTCTTAAGGGTATGTCTGTGTTTGAATAGGGTCCTGTAGCACCTTAAAGACCAACTAAGTTAGTTCTTGGTATAAGCTTTCGTGTGCATGCACACGAAAGCTTATACCAAGAACTAACTTAGTTGGTCTTTAAGGTGCTACAGGAAGGAATTTTTTTATTTTGACTATGGCAGACCAACACGGCTACCTATCTGTAACTGGAACCATGGAAGGCACCACATTGAGCCGCATGAAATGGAAGTCCATCAACCTCACCAAGAAACTTGCACAGGTACAGACTGATATCTTCTTTCTTACTAAATGCAAGAACCTGGACATTATACCCAAGGGTCTTAGAATTAAGAACCCTCTACAATCCACGTATCCCACTGAATATGCAAGAAAACTATGCAACACTATCTCTAAGAAGCTGCTCAAACATCTGATCAGCGTTCTCTACTCTAAACAGAAGCTAATAAAGGAGGAACCCCTTGTATTAGACAACTCTATCAGGAACCACCAAGCTTGGCAAGAGTTCCAAAAGGAAAAACAAAACATTTAGCACGCTCAACTGGAGCTACTGAAAAAACAGAAAAACAAGAAACTCTCTAACCTTTCCAACCTACAGGCTACTAATCAAAACAAGATCAACAATATTGTCAATCTCTCACAGCAAGCACTCAGCCCAGCCGAGGAATCAGTTCTTTCACGTGGACTGTCATTCTGCCCTGCCAAATCCCCACACATGATCCAGTTCTACGGGGACTTGGAAGCATTTTTCCGCTGTTTACGCCTGAAGGAGTATTTTCAACACACACAACAACAAGACAAATCAGAACAAGCAACAACTTCACAACACAACACCTCTCAACCCACTGGAGAACAACAACCACCCTCCCAACAGAACACTGACCACCAACTACCACCGAAAAAGTGTTACACAAAAAGGGACTCCACATGGACCCCTCCTGATGGACGCAATACCACACTGGACTTGTACATTGACTGTGTATCTGAAGAAGTGTGCATGCACACGAAAGCTTATACCAAGAACTAACTTAGTTGGTCTTTAAGGTGCTACAGGAAGGAATTTTTTTATTTTGACTATGGCAGACCAACACGGCTACCTATCTGTAACTTTGAATAGGGTGTGAGCCTGTGACCTGGCTCAGGAACTAAGTATTTATCATTACAAAAGACTGGCCGGGCTCCCCAGGATATCCCGTCAAGTGAGCATTAACAGGTAACTTGCCAGGCAGGAGATAAACAACGCACTCAGATTTCTGTTGTAGACCGCCTCTTCTGTGATGTAGGTATGATGTATCTGGGGGTGGTCTTGGACTCCAGGGCGGGCAATTTAAAATGTCTATATAAGGGCGGGCACACCTTTGTTCGGGGTCCTCCTCCTTTCCTGCGTGTGAGGGGAGCACCCTGTTGCAACAGATCAATAAAGATCAGGCTTACTAGCTGCTTTGCTTCACAATATTCTCTGGTTGGCCTCTGTTATTTTCTCCTACCAATAGGGAGCCTATGTAACGACTCTATATGGGCTCTTGGATACCCCATAAGGGGAAAAGGGCAGATTTGGGTTTACAACACTGTTGCTTGGCCTGAATCGTCCCCAGGACGCAGGTTTGGCCCCTAGTGATGGCAGCCAGGGGACCTGTGGGGAAGGAGACGGCCTCCTCGCTCTGCCCCGTAGGTGCTCCCATGTGGGGCCTAGTGCCATCTCAGTCCCTGCACCCCAGGGTGCCCCCCAGGAGTTAGCTTCAGGTGGGCAGCGGGACGGACAGGAACCCCACGCCGGCGAACCAACTGGACGGATTGCGGTTTTTAAACTAAGCCGGACTGTCAACTGGTTGCCACGGAAACCGGTGGCGGCGGCATTGTTCTTCTTAAAATGGAGACAAGTGTTAGGAAGCGGCGGGGGGGGGATGCTTCTGGGTTAGGGCTGGTGGGGGGGGGTGTTTTGGTGGAAGGAGGGTAAATTGAGACCCTCCTCGTCGGACCACCTCCCAAAAGGGCCAGATTCAACCCATAGAGAGGCAATTCTGCAGAAATCCCATTTGCTCATCACAAGATCAGCAGATCAGAACCTTCGTCGCTGGGATCACCCAGAAGTGTAAAACATTATTGGGGGGGCAGCAGTGCCCCCCACAATCCCCTTCTGCGACAAATGATGGTGACTGCATGCCTGTTCCAGCTTTGTTTGCCGAGAGTTCAATGGCGAAACCTTCACAGCACCCTGGAAAGCAACCACCAAGGACTCTGAAGTAAAGGCACCGTGCCTCTGAGCATGTACAGAGGACTTTCCCCTGAACTGCACCAAGCGAGTGGAAAGACACAGGTCAGTTTGGTCACCGGCCGCTTGGTGTCCTCCATCCAGGCAACTGAGAGGCATGTACAGAATTCAAAGACACATCCTACGCAAAACCATTAAAGGAAGGGACAAATGAGGCCCAGCGAGGGGTGTGTGGACTGAGGAGAACCTCCTGAGGGCCAGACAGAGAAGGCTGGGGGCCACTTTCAGAGCTCAGGCCCAAGCTTGCCCATTTCCCTTCTCTAAACACTGAGTATCATTATGACTACTGTATTTATCATTTTATTTGTGGCATAGGGCCCTCGTATTTATGGGACCGCCTCTCCTGGTCTGCCCCACAGAGGACCTTAAGGTCCATGAATAATCATAGTTTAGAGGTCCCGGGCCCTAAGGAAGTCAGATTATCCTCCACCAGGGCCAGGGCCTTTTCAGTGGTGGCTCCGACCTGGTGGAATGCTCTGTCCCAGGAGCCTAGGGCCCTTCAGGATTTAACCTCCTTCTGCCAGTTTCTGAAGTTTTCCCAGTGAGCCACATTTATCAGTGAATTCTTACATTTGGTATCGTGCAGCAGAGGCCCTTTGGATAGATAGGAAGAAACTGTGATGAAGTGTTTTGTGGGGACAAGTCACAAAAGTCACAAAAGTGATTGTGCTGACTTTGGTAGTGGGCTGCATGTGGATGATATCTGCTGGAGGGGCAACCCCCCCCCCAAGGCCCAGGGTCATCTAGTCCAACCCCCGGCAGTGCAGGAATCTCAGCTAAAGAGATGTCCTTTCTTTGACCTGCCCCCAAATCTTCCAACACAGAAGCTTCACTGCATGTCCAGGACTTGTAGGTTTTTCTTTCCCCTGCCCTGAATTTTCTGAATCTGAGCTGGGTGATGACGGCTTGATCCAAACCAAGCACCCCCCATCTTTTGGATACTGGATATCGTGGGCCGTGGAAGAGGGTGTCCGAGTGGCCAGCAGGGGAAACAGGTTGTCTTGGGCGGAGCTGGAGAAGATCTATTTGCCTTCGGAAATTAAGTACTTCCTTGCCCCGCACGCCCAGCCCTCCTCCCTGCGTTTCATGCACATACACACAAATCTGTAGCAGATGGACTGGGGATAAGGTGGAGAGATGGAGAGCGAGAGAGATGGGAGGGAAGGGGCTAATTCAGAAAGAACAGGAGACATTTATGATGGCTTGAGCCACCATCAGGAGCAAGCCGGTTTCCATGGAGATGCACCATCCATAGCCACTGTGGTTTAAAAAAAATTGGGAGGGGGAGAGAAAGAGGAGAGAGAGAAGAAGAGGGAAGAAAAACACATGTAGGTTTTGGAAACAAGGAGATTTGGGGAAGGAGGAGGGGGGTTCCTAGGCCAGGGAGGCAGGGAATGGATTTCACACACACAAACACACTGATTTTTCAGGGGGACACATACCCCTAAACATTTTGTGAATCTAAGTTTGGCCTCATTGAGGGGCAGTATTGATGTTGGGAAAGATGGAGGGCGCAAGGAGAAGGGGACGACAGAAGACGAGATGGTGGAACAGTGTTCTCGAAGCTACCGGCATGATTTTGACCAAGCTGCGGGAGGCAGTGGAAGACAGGAGTGCCTGGCGTGCTCTGGTCTAGGGGGTCACAAAGAGTTGGACACGACTAAATGACTAAACAACAGCAACAGGAAAATGAGAGTATCACTAAACATTTTTTTTAGAAAAAAGCACTGTGTGTGTGTGTGTGTGCAATGCTTTTGGGAAATAAAGGTAAAAAGGTAAAGGCCCCCTGGACGGTTAAGTTCAGTCAAAGGCGACTTTGGGGTTGCAGCGCTCATCTCGCTTTCAGGCCGAGGGAGTGGCGTTTGTCCACAGACAGCTTTCCAGGTCATGTGGCCAGCAGGACTAAGCCGCTACTGGTGCAACAGGACACCGTGACGGAAACCAGAGTGCATGGAAACGCTGTTTACCTTCCCGCTGGAGTGGTACCTATTTATCTACTTGCACTGGTATGCTTTTGAACTGCTAGGTTGGCGGGAGCTCACTCAGTCGTGGGGATTCGAACTGCCGACCTTCCGATCAGCAAGCCCAAGAGGCTCAGTGGTTTAGACCACAGCGCCACCCACGTCCCTGGGGGGCAAGGAATACTGTTACGGGGAAAGCTGATTTATACAGATTTCATCATGCAGGAGTCTCTTGCCGTAGCTCTGCTTGGATTGGAAATTGGGGCTGCAGTCTGTTCAGGGTGTTGGGGAACTGTAGCTCTGCGAAGGAGGGAGAAAGGTTGTTTTCTGCTGCTCCAGAGAAGCGGACACGGAGCAATGGATCCAAACTACAAGAAAGAAGATTCCACCTAAACATTAGGAAGAACTTCCTGACAGTAAGAGCTGTTCGACAGTGGAATTTGCTGCCAAGGAGTGTGGTGGAGTCTCCTACTTTGGAGGTCTTTAAGCAGAGGCTTGACAACCATATGTCAGGAGTGCTTTGATGGTGTTTCCTGCTTGGCAGGGGGTTGGACTCGATGGCCCTTGTGGTCTCTTCCAACTCTATGATTCTATGATTCTATGAAGGGTAAACTACAGTTCGCAGGATTCCCCAGGGTGGAACCATGTGCTTTAAATGTATGGGGAAATGCATTCAGAAGTGTGGGGCAGAGGTGCAGTGGTCTAATACCCCCCCCAGGGTCCCTGTCTGCCCAAGCAGCATGAAAAGAGGCCTGATTTAGCCCCTGGCAAGAAGTCTTCTCCCCTTCGGAGACAGATAGAATGCAAGTAGGTGACTCAGCCGCTGAGAATGGGCTCCTAAGGTCACTGTGGAGAAGGGTGCAGGAAGAACACAGAGGAGGCCTTGTTCGGCACATTCCAAAGCTAAGCATTCAGGAATGCACGTTTCAATTTAAAGAGAACGGTCATAGATTCACGGAAGGGACCCCAAGGGTCATCCAGACCAACCCCCTGCAATGCAGGAATTACAGTTAAGGAACTCCGTTTGCAAGTTCTGTTCCGTGTGTGATGGCCTGGGACTCAGGCTCAGACTCGGAACCAGAGGAGACTCAGTTTGCACCGGATCCTTTGCCTCAGGCATCATCTGAACCAAATCTGGGGCCTGATCCTGAAGAGTCCCAGTCTGCACAGGTGCCCCTGCAGCAAATACCAGCTGGGCCGAGTCAGGGGCCTGATCCTGCCCTGGCTCCAGATGCAGGGATGACCTCGTTGCCTCCAGCTGGGCCATCACTTACAGCTGCTCCACTACCGGTTGGGTCAGGGGAAGCTGAGGCGGCCCCTGGGTCTAGTCACCCACCGACGTCTCCTGAGCTGCAGAGACTCAGGTCTGAGAGAAGGAGAGACCTGAGTACTCGCAGGAGGAGTGCTCACCTTCGGGCGAGACAGGGAGGAGAGTCGCCAGGGGATCAGGACCGGCCGCTACCCTAACAAAGATAAAAGGCTGTCGGACCCCGCCCCAGGTTGCAGGAGCAACATTGCTGTATGCTAGATCCTGCCTGAGATCCTGTACCTGTCCTTGCCTGGTTTCCTGCCTCGTGTCCTGTCTTGACCCTGTCGGACTGACTCCTAGCAGAACCCTTGGATTCTGGACCGGACCTGGACCGTGTTTCACAGGTTACCCCCGGGCCCAGCACACCGTGCAAGGGAACTTCAAGGAAAACACAACTTAGGTCACTCCGGAAGAAGATATCGGAGAACTCCAAATCATTTGCCCGTCTATGCGCACAGAAAATAGCAGATTTAGCTGGAAGGCAATGTGAGAAGATCTGCATTGATCATCGCAGTCCAATCCTAACCGTTATTCTTGTATGAGATCACTGTGTGATCTTAGAAGATTGGATCATCTCAGGAGGGGACATGGCTGTGACGGGACGCTGCTGTGGCAATCATGGAGGGCCACTGCATTTATGAATTTGCCACTCTGCTATTGGTGCAGGATATTGCTGGCCCTTCCGCACTTTACCTTTTCAAGTGGTCAGCGTTAAGGCATGGCAGTGGCCAGTTGCATCTGCAGCCTCCTCAGCTGGGTCCCTGGACAGTGGGAGACATTAGAACCTCTCCCATTGGCCGGGAGAGGGAGTTGAATTGGGTCTGGCTGCAGATTGGCCAATAGTGGCCAGACCAAGGGGCGGGCACTCCTAGAATCACAGACTCCTAGAATCTTGAATGCTTTAGCTGAGATTCCTGCATTGCAGGGGGCTGGATGACCCCAGGTATACCTCTCAACTGTACAATTCTATGATGATGAGCCTCCACCTGCCCCTCCCAGAGAATGGGGTATCCCATTAAAGGGATCCTGGAGGAGGTGCTCCTCTCCGGACACCCAGTCTCCCTCACTGACAATTTGACTCCTGAAGAGAATCGGCCAACAGGCAGGTTGCTTGCTATCGCTTAACCCAGGGGTCAGCAAACTTTTCCAGCCGTTTCAGCAACTCTCTCCTCTTGCAGCTTCTAGCAACGGGCACTCAGAAGCATTATTGCCCAGGACAGTGGAAGCAGAGCAGAGACATGGTGGCAAGCAGTCCCAGGAACTCTCTGCTCCATGAATTTGTCTTTTGAAGCCATCTAGGTAGTTGCTGCCTCTTGTGGCAGGGAGTCCCACAGTTTAACTACTTGCTGAGTGAAGGAGGATATTATTTTGTCTGTCCTGGATCTTCCAAAGTTCAGTTTTGGTAGCACATGGTTCAATTACAGCGCTTGCTCCCACAGGAGGTTGTGATGGCCCCCATCCTGAATGGCTTTAAAAATCATCATTTGCCTGATCCAGCAGATCTTCGTCTGTTCTTATAGGACAGGGGTCAGCAACCTTTTTCAGCTGTGGGCTGATCCACTGTCCCTCAGACCTTGTGGGGGACCAGACTTCAGTTTGAAAAAGAAAACGAACGAATTCCTATGCCCCTCAAATAACCCAGAGATGCATTTTAAAGAAAAGCACACATTCTACTCATGTCAAAACACACTGATTCCCAGACCGTCCATGGGCTGGATTGAGAAGGGGATTGGGCTGGATCCGGCCCCCAGGCCTTAGGTTGCCTACCCATGGCTTAACCCAGTGCCTGAGCCAAAGCCACTTACATCTGCAATCAATAAAGTTGTGGCCTAATCTGAACCCAAACAATCGTGGTCACGAGTGACCATTTAACGCTGGTGGGTGGGTCACGGTGCCCGGACATGCAATTTCACCCCCGCGCAAGTGAATCAGAACGAATGCTCAATAAAGTGGCCACCTGGAGGAACCACTGGACGTTAACCAATTCTTCTCTTCGATTCACAGAACCGTAGAGTTGTAAGGTTCCCTCTATGGTCATGGAGTCCGACCCCCTGTAAAGCAGGAACAGCACAAAATTCCTTTTATCTGCGGCCTGGTGTGGTCGTCTCCTCCTGCTGCAATCGTTGTGCAGATGACTGTCTTGTTTGTAACGGTGACGCTTGTGTTCCTATCAGCATCCGCCGCCACCCCCCATAAAAAACGTTTAGTTGTATGCCAGCTACCTTCACAGATGGAGAGGTGGGACCAGCTATCTTAATTGAATCACTCTCTCAGCCAGGCTTTGTTTTCTCTGGGGATGAGGAACGAAGGGTTAAGCCCAACCGATTCACGGGAGAAGTGGATTCTGAACAAGGCAGGATTCCGGCTTGCTTGCCTTATTTGCATCCGTACATTCAGATCTCTTAATCTTCTGATTTGCAAGAGCAAGACTGCTTGCCTTCCCTCTCTCTCACACACACGCACTCACTCGCAGACAAATATATATATATCTAGCATTAATTCCACACCTCCACATCTTCAAGTGCGTGTGCATTCCCAGGCTTTGCAAAATCTCATTTTTCATGAATGCTTGTAAAATGCACAGGCCGGCGTTCTTCTCGAAGTGTGGGGTGCCGTTGCAGGTGCTTAGGAATCTACCTGCACACACCTGAGTCCCTAAATTGAAAAAAACAAAAGCTGCAGTGCAGGTGCAACAGAAAACAAGCTTCCTTGGGACAGCCCTTTGGATATCTGACAAGGGCTATCCTGTCATGATGGGGCTGTGATATTAAAATGCAGAACTGCACATGCAGAACAGAGTCTTTCTTTCTTTCTTTCTTCCTTCCTTCCTTCCTTTCTTTCCAGCTGCAGTGCTAAGAACATAAGAAGAGCCTACCGGATCAGGCCCATGGCCCATCTAATCCAGTTGCAGCGCTTTAATTGCAGCGCTCTGGGGTTGCGGCACTCATCTCGATTAACTGGCCGAGGGAGCCGGCGTACAGCTTCCGGGTCATGTGGCCAGCAGGACTGAGCCGCTTCTGGCAAACCAGAGCAGCGCACGGAAACACCGTTTCCCTTCCCGCTGGAGTGATACCTATTTATCTACTTGCACTTTGATGTCCTTTCGAACTGCTGGGTTGGCAGGAGCAGGGACTGAGCAACGGGAGCTCAATCCGTCGCAGGGATTCGAACCACCGACCTTCTGATCGGCAAGTCCTAGGCTCAGTGGTTTAGACCACAGCGCCACCCGCATTCCAATAGAAGTGTAAACATAATAATAATAATAATAATAATAATAATAATAATAATAATAATAATAATAATAATAATAATAGCATTCCTTGTTCCGTATCCTTCCAGTACTGAGCAAAGCTGACAGCTTTTCTTTTTAGAAAGGGATCTCTGGCACCCCTCCTCCTCCTCTAGGTATTAGCTCCTGCAGCTAGCAAAATAAATAAATAAATCACCCTTAATTCCCTTTTTTCCTCCCTCCACGTTGACAAACAGTAATCCTAATCAACAGAAAACCCAGCCCCTCTTCCCTGCAAAGCCATGGGCTGGGTAACCCTGCCCCCTGCTGCCCGCAGGCCAGAACTGCAAGTCCCCGGTTCCCTTCTGCGGAGAGAGGCGGCTCTGTTTTCTGCCTGGCTTTGCTGAGAGAGAAGGTGAGGCCTGCCCTTTTAGATCTCTCCAAGGAGTCTTTGGCTCCGCTGGCTCCACACCGGCCAGCCTGAACTCTGCATTTGAAAGCTGCAGCGTATAACTGCTGGGCTCGAAGACCTGTGCCGCCTGCCGGTTTGCTACATACCGTATTTTTTGCACCACAACACTCACTTTTTTCCTCCTAGAAAGTAAGGGGAAATGTCTGTGCGTGTTATGGAGGGAATGCCTACGGGTGGCATGCCTACGGATTTTCCTCCTCTAAAAACTACGTGCGTGTTATGGTCGGGTGCGTGTTATAGAGCGAAAAATACGGTAACCAAGTTCAAGGTGTTACCATTAGTATATGAAACGCATAACAACTTGGGACCAGCTGACCTGCGAAATTCCGTGACCCCAAAAATCTTCTTCTTCTTCTTTGGCGATCCCTCATAGCCAAGTAAGATTGTCTTCCATAAACATGCTTTTAACAGTGGGTCTGTAAGTGACTGTGGAGGCCAGTTCTGGATTCCACAGTGGGGACATGGGTTTCCAGGCAGGAGTTGATCATGGTGTGGATTTGCCAAGTGTGCCTTCCTCTTAGCACGTTTCTCCCTTATGTCCTGAGTTCGAGTGTCTTCAAAGCCCAGGACACCTTTGGTAAAGGCTGTTCTCCAACTGGAGCGCTCGCAGGCCAGTGTTTCCCAATTGTTGGTGTTTATACTACATTTTTTTTAGATTTGCCTTGAGAGAGTCTTTAAACCTCTTTTGTTGACCACCAGCATTACGTTTTCCATTTTTAAGTTGGGAATAGAGTAGTTGCTTTGGAAGACGATCATCAGGCATCCGCACAACATGACCAGTCCAACGAAGTTGATGTTGAAGAATCATTGCTTCAACACTGGTGATCTTTGCTTCTTCCAGTACACTGGCATTAGTTTGCCTGTCTTCCCAAGTGATGTGTAAAATTTTTCAAAGACACCGTTCGTGGAATCTTTCGAAGAGCTGGCGATGGCGTTTATAAGTGGTCCATGTTTCACAGTAAGGTTGATAGTACTTCCATCAGTGGAACGGGGACTGCCACACGTACCACATCGTACCCGTTCCACACTGGTCGGAACTTGATATTTTAGTATTGCAGCAACTACACTTTGGAACTCCCTGCCAATTGATATCAAGCCTTCACCGTACATTTTTGGGGGCCTGCTAAAAATATTTTTGTTTGGCCCTACCCAGATGTTTAGAAAGTTGATGCGAGCATTTAATCTCTTGTTATTTGACCTTTTTGGAAGCCTTACATTATTGCAGTTGATTTCTTTCTTACTGATACTTGATTAATTTATCTTTTCCGAGGTGGTGGTTGTTTCCCTTACAATCAAGGGGTGCATACGTTTTATGAAGAAAATTAATCCTTTTCAAAAAGAGAACTCCATCTCTCTTGGGTCGGGGAGGCAAATCTGCAGAACTTCCCACACTGCTGATATATAATGGGGATGCAGAAACCTACATCCCTCCACATTTGTTGTTGTTGTTTAGTCGTGTCCGCCTCTTCGTGCCCCCCTGGACCAGAGCACGCCAGGCACTCCTGTCTTCCACTGCCTCCCGCAGTTTGCTCAAACTCATGCTGGTAGCTTCGAGAACACTGTCCCACCATCTCGTCCTCTGTCGCCCCCTTCTCCTTGCGCCCTCCATCTTTCCCAACATCAAGGTCTTTTCCAGGGAGTCTTCTCTTCTCATGAGGTGGCCAAAGTATTGGAGCCTCAGCTTCAGGATCTGTCCTTCCAGGGAGCACTCAGGGCTGATTTCCTTCAGAATGGAGAGGTTGGATCTTCTTGCAGTCCATGGGACTCTCAAGAGTCTCCTCCAGCACCAGAATTCAGAAGCATCCATTCTTCGGCGATCAGCCTTCTTGATGGTCCAGCTCTCACTTCCATACATCACTACGGGGAAAACCATGGCTTGAACTATACGGACCTTTGTTGGCAAGGTGATGTCTCTGCTTTAATATAAAAGTATGTTTAATTATTGTTGAAAATGATATGTTAAAAAAACTAGTAAAAATTTATATATATATATAAAAAGAGAAGAGGATGCTGGACCAGGTGGTCTCGATCCAGCGAGCTCCTCTGATGTTCCTAAGCAGGACCTGAGTGCAATAACACTCTCCCGACTTGTGATTCCCAGGAACTGGCATTTCAGAAGCTTAAATGCTTCTGACCATGGTCACCTTTGGTCATTCCCTCAGGCACTTGCGGGTTACGGGTTGCTGAGACTGATGTATGCAGTCAGCACAGACTGCTGTCCCTATCTGCTCTCCTCATCATAGGTGCCAACTCCCTGGGGCCCTGGGTGCCCAAGCACCCACAAAATTCCCCATGAAGGGGCCGGGCACCCACAAATTTTGGTGCCAGCACACTGCATGGCACCCGCAGCCCTGGGCACCCACAGTCGCAGTGCCAAGCTGGCACTCCTTCTCCCCGTTACCGCCTACTCAAAGAGTTTTAAAGGAAATTTTTACTGTATCCCACCCTGAAGGACAAATAACAATTAGAAAATATATATATTCTGAAGAGGTTAAAAATGTTCAGAAGCGTCATGTTGCCTGATGGTTGCGCCGCAAATCAAACATGCCCCCTCCTTTTGGCCCCCACAGAGCAACCATCCAATAACCCGACTGTCATCTTCACGCGGGTATGAGGCTCATCAGATCTGCCGCTCTCCATGGTTCACATGGTTTGACATAAAGACTTCACACGATATGACAGTGACTTGATCCAAGCTGACATTGCCAGGGATAAATTAATGGAAGAGTTCCTCGCAGGGTGGAGAGAAAAAATGAGAAAGAAGGATTTTGGTGGACTTCCAAGGAAGCTGGATGTTGGAAGATGCAAGGCAGATGAAAGGAAGGACGTCCGCAAAGTTAAAGTCGCTCCCCCAGGAGGCAGTGATGGCCCCACAACTAGGATGAATTTAAAAGAGGGTTATTGGACAAATTTGTGGAGGAGAGGGCTATTGATGGCTACTTGCCTTAATAGCTGTGCTCTGGCAGTAATATTTCTGAATACTTGTTGCTGCAGACCACAAGTGGGGAGAACTGCGCTCACGCTCAGATCCTGATTGCATCTGGTTGGTGCCAGGATTAGGGTCCAAATTGTCCCCAGGCCCTGCAGCTCGTATACAGAATTGTGCTCAACATCACCGACATTTCGTTTGATCCAACTTATCCTCGTTGATATTTAACCCTTGAGCGTAACATCACTGACACTCTGTTTGATCCAGCTTACCTTTGTTGATATCTACAGGAGCCTGGCTAAAGGAACATTTAAAGACCGTATCTTCCTTTTGGACACCATTTGAATGAGCTTTCTGTTTGTGGCTTCTGTAGTAGATCTTGTACATAGCTCTCTCAATTTTTGGATTATTAATATAAGATTTAGAACGTAGAATGGTTTTTTTTAGTGTTTTGTGTGCCGCTTATGTGCTGCTTGCTTTATACTGGTCCATAGCTGTCAACCTTCCCTTTTTTTGCGGGAAATTCCCTTATTCCAGCGCCATTTCCTGCTGCTTCTCGCTGCTATCCCGGATTGTTAGATATCCCGTAGACTGTCCCCAGGACACATGAGTCTGCTGATCCCTTATTTTCAAGGCTGCTGATCCATTATTTTCAAATCTGAAAGTTGACAGCTATGTACTGGTCGTATACAGAATCTGGCATTGTCGTGGGCAGTTGCACAGGTCCTTCTGGAACTCCCAGCTTTTAGCAACCCAAAATGGCTTTCGGAAGCTGTGCTCCACGCCTCCCAGGTCCAGAAACTTGCTTCTTTCCCTCGGGCGAAGGCGATGCAGCTTGTGAACAGCGTGCAAATATCCAGACCCGGTTTCCTGGAGCAAGTCGGCGGCGGCTCAGGTCCTCACCCAACGGCTGATCAGCCAGACCGCAGATCAATGTTAAGTAATGTTACTTACACACAATCATACCCCCCCCTTTCTCCTCTTCCATCCTTTTGTCCTTCGAAGAGCAAAGCGCTCAGCAGAAAGCACTACCCATGGCAGGCTGCTTAATCGCCTTCCAGATTAATTTGGCGGGTAGATGGAGGGAAGCTCATTCCATCTATATAAACGAAGCAATAATTACCCCCGATCTCTGGAGGATATGAATCCCTCGGGGAGGCCATCGCTCTCCCTCATGGAGGTCTCCAGGGGGTGATATATCTCTGAAATGCAGTGTTTTCCTGCCGGGGACAATCCGTCTCCCATCTTTTAGGGGTAGTAATAGCACTACAGTGGTTTAATATCTCTCACCAGTCTAATATTTCTCCTTAAAACCTCTCTCCTTCGACTCATCTTCTTTGCTCTTTTCCCTTCTCCCCCCGCCCAGCTCCTCTCGATCATTTCCAGGAGAAACTGGCCTGGTCCAGCGCGCATCCTCGGTGCAGTGGTCAATGAGATGTCCCTCAGAAGCTTTTGAGCAGCGCACGGTTCCTTATTGAAGGGGAATGTGTGTCTAAACTTAGCCATCAAGGTTAATAGCCATAGGGAGACCTCGGCACCTCTATGAATAGGCCTAATCTAGGCTTGTTGCCACAGCCGCATCTTGCAGCGATGAATTCCCCGAATTAATGGCGCATGAAATAAAAGAAGTGTTTTCCTTTTTCTTTGCCGTATCAGCTATCAGCTTCACAGCACGGCTGGAAGGTGTCGCCAAGATGCCGAGCCGGCGGAAGGTGCAGGGAGCAGGATGAGACCCGGGACTGAGGGCGAAGGGGAAGTCCTGCGAGACTAAGAAAGAGGGAAGAAGGCAAGCAGAGAGAGCCAGAAAGAGCAGGCTCAGGCAGAATGGATGGCTGCCCAGTCAAATCTGACCAAGAAGAAGTTATTGGAAATAGCACCTTTAGGGGCCCAGAGAAGCTGGGGAGGTGACTTTGGAATGGGGAGGATCATGCAGGGCAGAAAGGCTTTCACACACCCCTCCACACAGCCCTGATCCAAGTCAGATGGTCCAAGCAGCCACTTTTCCCGGTGGTGGGGAGGAATGGAACAGCTCCAAGCATGCTTTTTTAAAAGTTATTTTTAAAATGTAGTTGTTCTTTCAGTTGCCTTTTTCTGGACCTTACTTTGGGTTCTCAGATCTTGCAGTTTGGGTGAATTAGATTAGAATGATTACTTACAGTTTCTGGAGTTCAAAGGCTTTATTCATGCAGGAACTATTTGCCAGAATGAGTGGAGATGATAAAAAGAAAATAGCAGACATCTTCTCCGGAGAGAACAGCAAACATAATGGCTCCTGTTTTAGGGTTGGAACTAGCTTAGATAGAGAGGTTACAAGCAAGAGCTGGCAAGATTACTAGACAAAATCATGCCCTCTGGTGGTTTAAATTAACTACAAAGTCAAGAGAAGGAAATGTATTTGCTTTTTTCTAGCACTTTGGCCATGCAGTCACCTAATTTAGCCGCTGTGAGGACAATCACACAACACAAACTGATATGTGTAGGATCATTTCATTACACAGCTTCTAAAAAGCACCTTCTATCTTACCTCTGCACTGGGCAGAAAATAAGTCAAGTAAAACAGAGATTTGGGTGGGTGGCGATAAGGTGGTGCTTTAGTGCTATAGGAACTGCTTTGATGCTTCTGTGACGATGTGGCAAGCCTGGGGTGAAATCCTCTCAGCAGGTGTGCAGTTTCTGCCGCCACAGCCCTTCTGCAATTTGAAAAGCTGCACTTGTGAAAGCCATCCATCTCCCCAGCTATTTGAAATGTGAGACCTCATATTGAAAGCCTGGCGATCCCTGAAATAATAGAACTTGACAGGAAACATCTGACTGTCCCACCCGGCACCCATCTGATGGACAGAAGGCGCCACCAGGTGGCGAAAGGTTGCACTGTGATGGGGGAGAAACGCAAGCTGTGCATTTAAAGTGCATTTGAAGCACATGGCTCCGCCCCAAAGGATCCTGGGAAGTGTAGTTTATTAAGAGTGCTGTCAACTGCAGCTCTAAGGGGTCAGCTGGGATTCTTTAGGGGATGCCATGACTGTTATAAATGTGCTTTAATGTGTGGTGTGCACATGACCAAAATGAGATAAACCTGTCAGTATTAAGGGACTTGGGTGGCGCTGTGGGTTAAACCACTGAGCCTAGGACTTGCCGATCAGAAGGTCGGGGGTTCGAATCCCCGCGACGGGGTGAGCTCCCGTTGCTTGGTCCCTGCTCCTGCCGACCTAGCAGTTCAAACGCACATCAAAATGCAAGTAGATAAATAGGTACCACTCCGGTGGGAAGGTATACGGCGTTTCTGTGCGCTGTTCTGGTTTGCCAGAAGTGGCTTGGTCATGCTGGCCACATGACCCGGAAGGTGTACACCGGCTCCCTCGGCCAATAAAGTGAGATGAACGCTGCAACCCCAGAGTCGGTCACGATTGGACCTAATGGTCAGGTATCCCTTTACCTTTATTTTGTGGGAGGCATTCAGTTGCATACCAAAAATTTAGGTATGTGCAATGGATTAAAGTGCTCTGTTGCTTGAGCCAGTGGTTTTTTTTAATGCACTAAAAGTGTAAGCTGAATGACTGGTTAACAGGAAAACATATAACCTCCACACAAGCAAGTAAGGATGCGACCAAGACAAATGCTCATTGTTGTATAACCTCCCTGCAAGCAAATCAGAACAAATGCTCAACTGAAAATCAGGCATTGGGTAAGCTTTGTGCAAGCAAATCAGAGTAAATGCTCAATGATCCTGGAGGAGGCCCAAGGGTAGCTAGCGGCCAGATGTCCCTCCCTAGAAGATCACAATTCAAGCATAAAGAACACAGGCTCAGTGCAATGCAAAATGAAAAGAAGAATTAGGTCCAATCGCTTTATTTCATTTTAATTCCTCTGCGGGGGAAAGCCAGTGACGCTGGTCATGGAGACAGTAGTTCAGCTACATTTCCCTATATTCCACACACACCCACTATACAGTGGTATCTCTAGGGTGAAATGGGGGGGGAGTGAGCTTACAGGGCCTGCTATGAGTGGGGAGTTTACTGAAGGTCCAGCCCTCCAGGATTACCCTACCAATCAGCGGAAAAAGGCCAGGCGCTCTTTCAGCCATTGCTCCGTCAGGTCGTCTGTGGACCGAATCTCAAAGACCTGGGGGGAAACAGAGCAGCAGTCAGGTGGAGAAGGAGGTCTGCCTAGGCTGAGAATGTGGCCAAGCATCCTTCCCTGCCTTTACCAGGTAGCTAAGGAGCTGGCTGGGGCAGAGTAGGGATATAATTCTACCTTACACCCAGTCCGACCTTTGGTCTAACTCAGTAATGTCAATGCTGAGTAATGGCCGCTTTTCCGGGCTTCAGGCAGAGGTCTCCTCCCAATCCTACTCAGAGAAGCTGGGAGCTGAAGCTGGGGCTGTGATTTCTGCATTACGGGGGGGCTGTACTAGATGACCCTTGGGAATCCCTTCTAGCTCTACAATTCTATGTTTCTATGCCTTCTGCATGCAGAGCAGGTGCCCTACTACTGGGCTAAGGTAAGGATTTTATTATTTAATATATTGCACATTTTGAAAGACGTGGCAGTCTCTCTTTCCTCAGCTTCAGGGGTTGGCCTAGATCAGGGGTCAGCAACCTTTTTCAGCCGTGGGCCGGTCCACCGTCCCTCAGACCATGTGGGGGGGCGGACTATATTTTTTTTTTGGGGGGGGGGAATGAACGAATTCCCATGCCCCACAAATAACCCAGAGATTCATTGGGAGTGGCCACCGGGACCACATAACACCGGTCCTGAAAGACCTACATTGGCTCCCAGTATGTTTCTGAGCACAATTCAAAGTGTTGGTGCTGACACTTTGGTGCTTTAAATGGCCTCAAAGGCCCAGTATACCTGAAGGAGTGTCTCCACCCCCATCGTTCTGCCCGGACACTGAGGTCCAGCTCTGAGGGTCTTCTGGTGGTTCCCTCATTGCGAGAAGTGAGGTTACAGGGAACCAGGCAGAGGGCCTTCTCGGTAGCGGCACCCACCCTGTGGAACGCCCTCCCATCAGATGTCAAGGAAATAAGCAGCTATCTTATTTTTAAAAGACTTCTGAAGGCAGCCCTCTTTAGGGAAGTTTTTAATATTTAATGCTGTATTGTTTTTAAGACTCGATTGGGAGCCGCCCAGAGTGGCTGGGGAAACTCAGCCAGATGGGCGGGGTACTAATAATAATAATAATAATAATAATAATAATAATAATAATAATAATAATATATTATTATCATGCATTTTAAATAAAGTTACACATTCTATTCATGTCAAAACGCCAGGCAGGCCCCACAAATAACCCAGAGATGCATTTTAAATAAAAGTACATTCTAATCATGTAAAAACATGCTGATTCCCGGACCGTCCGTAGGCCGGATTGAGAAGGTGATTGGGCCGCACGTGGTCCCGGGGCCTGAGGTTGCCTACCCCTGGTCTAGGAATCGAATCCCGGTTCTGGCACCCAAAACAAGAATCCCCCGCTGCCCAAGACCAAAAGCCACATATAGGCATGGGGAAAGGGGGAGAGGAAGATGTAAGCGAGAAAGCACAGTTGCCTCATCCTCTTCCACTTCTCCTGGGGGTTTAAGGTTACATGCACATTCTCTGGGTTGCGCCAGGCAACCAGGCTGCTCTCTAGAATCCCATGAGGCTGGGGAGGGGGTTGTTTCTGGCAGGAAGAGAGGCCAAAAACAATGCCAAGACGATCAGGGACAAAACCATAGCTGTCAACTTACAGATTTGAAAAAAAGGGACCAGCAGCCTCAAAAATAAGGGATCGGCAGCCAAAATAAGGGATCAACAATTACTTTGATAAAATACATATTTTGTTGCGTGCAAATGGCTTTAGATACCTATTAGGTCCATAAATTACCATATAGCATATATTCAACACACAAAAAACAGCAACAATTTGTTGTTTACAAAGGTCAGCTGTACATAGAAAGGGCCACATTACCTTCAGTAGCTTATTTAAGGGACATCATCAATAAGGGACAGCAGCAGGACATGGCGCTGGGATAAGGGACTGTCCTGCCAAATAAGGGACGCTTGACAGCTATGGACAAAACCAGAGGTAAGAAGTGTGCCTGGAATACCTTGGTGAGCTCAGCTGCCTGCACCAGTCTGTTTTTGCTCCCGGCGTACATCATCTGCTGCTCCGGCTTGCACCCTGCGAGGGGAAAGGAGAAGGCAGCTGCTTTAGTTGCAATGACTGTTCATTATCTCGTTCACAATGGGCGCTGTGATCCACAGCGGGTCAGGGAGTTAAGGACTGGCTGAGGTGAAGAGAGGCGGACTTCCCCGAGGCCACAAAACAAGCTCCTGCTACGGCGACGTTGGGACTTGAACCCAAGGCACGCAGGTGCTAAAGGGCAATGCCTTATCTCTCTGCGACAGATGTGGAATTTGTTGGGTTTTTCCACCGGTAGGGTGGGTGGGGGGAAACCTAACAAATGACTGGCGTTCAGTCATTCAAATGACTCGTTTTTATAGCACTTTGGAATGTTCAAAGACATTTGCCGCGATCACACCATACATTTGAAGCACCAGTATACAACTTTAAACAGAGATGACGTCCCCCAGAGAATTTCTGAGAGCTGTAGGTTTTGGGGGGTTTTTTTGAGGGTGCTAAGAGGAGCCCCCTGTTGCCCTCCCAGGACTGCAATTCTGTTCCCTGCGAAGAGGGGCTAAGTATTGAACCGCACTGGGAAGGGAATCGGGGTCTCCTAACAACTCTCCGTGCCGATGGTTTTGCAACATGGCATGATTTTGTTTCAAAATGAAGAAGCCCATGGCCGTATGGTCCATCCTGTTTGTTCCAAGGTGTAGACTTTGCAAAAGTATGTTTAGATAGATGGATGCTCTTTATCTTTGTATTTCTCCTGGACTACTACAAACTAGGAAGCAAGGGAATCTATGATCATAGAACCAGAGTTGGAAAGTTCCATGAGCGTGATGTAGTCCAACCCACCGCAACACAGGAATCTTTTGCCCAATACGGGACTCGAAACCACGACTGAACTATCTCTCATTCCTTTAATTTTTCATGTGGCAAACCTTTACGTGAATTCCTAAGTTCCCACTCACATGGGAAATATGGCCATTGCTTCATCTCCTCCTGCTGAACCTCATGTTACAGAGCTGTTCCGCCTGGCCTTTGGTTTGGACTCAGTCTGACCCTTATGGTTTTGATCTATGGGCTACTTTTAAAATGAGGAGGCATTTTAAATGGCATTTTAACCTATATTTTAAATTGATTCCCCCCCAATTATGCTTTTACTCAGATGGTGACAGCAGTCACGAAATTAAAAGACGCCTGCTCCTTGGGAGAAAAGCAATGACAAACTTAGACAGCATCTTAAAAAGCAGACACATCATCTTGCCGACAAAGGTCCGTATAGTTAAAGCTCTGGTTTTCCCAGTAGTGATGTATGGAAGTGAGAGCTGGACCATAAAGAAGGCTGATCGCCGAAGAATTGATGCTTTTGAATTATGGTGCTGGAGGAGACTCTTGAGAGTCCCATGGACTGCAAGAAGATCCAACCTCTCCATTCTGAAGGAAATCAGCCCTGAGTGCTCACTGGAAGGACAGATCCTGAAGCTGAGGCTCCCAGACTTTGGCCACCTCATGAGAAGAGAAGACTCCCTGGAAAAGACCCTGATGTTGGGAAAGATGGAGGGTATAAGGACAAGGGGGCGACAGAGGACGAGATGGTGGGACAGTGTTCTGGAAGCTACAAACATGAGTCTGATGAAACTGCGGGAGGCAGTGGAAGACAGGAGTGCCTGGCGTGCTCTGGTCCAGGGGGTCATGAAGATTCGGACACAACTAAACAACAACAACAACATGTTTTTACTGTAATTTTACTGGTGTTAGCCACCCTGAGTCTGCCTCTGGCCAGGGAGGGTGGGGTATAAATAAAATTATTATTATTATTACTATTATTATTACTATTATGATTATTATTATGATTATGATTATGCTTCCCCCCCCCCCAAGGTTTCCTATTCTTTCTGTGCAAGTTTCCCCTTTTTGTCCTTACAAATTTTAATAACAACTTTTGTTAAAAATGCATGGTGTGAACACGGCCGTTATCACAGTAATGCCAGTTATAATCGCTTCCCCCAACCTGGCACCCTCCAGAACCTTTTGGGTCACAACGCCCATCACCTGGCTGTTGTTACGGGAAGGCCCAGGGACTGAAAACCTGGCCCTTTGGTGCTGCACCAACTCAGAATTGAACCCTACAGGCCTCCCCGCCACCGCCCTCAAAGCTTTGCATTTGTTCTCGACATACACCAAGCTCAACTCTTTGGACAGGAAGCTGAGAATCCCACCCCACAGTTGAGGAAGTCACTGGTTCTCACCGACTGGGCTGGAGAAGATGAAGCAGAGAGGGTATGAGACCCGGCCATCATCGTGGACGTATTTATAGCTGTAAACTACAAATGTAAACACACACACAGGCACAGTCAAGGAAGCAACTGGGCATCTCATGGCAAGGTAGGCATTGGTGGGTGGGAAAGAACTGGACCACCTTGTCTCCAACTGGCAAAGGGGTGGAAGAAAGCTTCTGATGTGAGGACACCTTAGGCTCTGGAGCTTCCTGGATGCGGAAACCCACAAGTCTCATTCCCCAATGTTCCCCCCCCCCCTCTTTTCTTTTCTTTTTTCTCTCTCTCTCCTTTTCATCCAGTGCTTTACCAACTGCATTGGCTCCCGGTGGAGTACAGGGTCAGGTTTAAGGTGCCGGTTTTGACCTTTAAAGCCCTATGCGGCCTAGGACCCACATACCTACGGGACCGCCTCTCCCGATATGTCCCACGGAGGACCTTAAGGGCCACAAATGACAACATTTTGGAGATCCCAGGTCACAAGGTGGTTAGATTGGTCTCAACTAGAGCCAGGGCCTTTTCAGCACTGGCCCCGACTTGGTGGAACGCTCTGTCACAAGAGACCAGGGCCCTGCGGGACTTGACATCTTTCCTAAGGGCCTGCAAGACGGAGCTGTTCCGCCTGGCCTTTGGTTTGGACTCAGTCTGACCCTTAAGTTTCCCTCCCCTTATGGTCTTGATCTATGGGCTACTTTTAAAATGAGGCTGCATTTTAAATTGCATTTTAACCTGTATTTTAAATTGGGTTGTTGTTTCTTCCCCCCTATCATGTTTTTTACTGTGATTTTATTGGTGATAGCCGCCCTGAGCCCGGCTCTGGCCAGGGTATAAATAAATTTATTTATTATTATCATTATCATTATTATCATTATTATTATTATTATTATTTTCCCAGTAGGCACTGGGCTACTTCTTGTGATGGCCTGGGATTCCGAGTCTGAGAGTGAACCGGAGGAATCCCAGCCGGCACAGGAGTCCCCGCCTCCAGGGCCGGCTGAACTGGGGCAAGGCCTAGATGCTGAGGCGCCTACACCTGTGCCAGATCCTCAGGGGCAGGCACCAGGTGAGACCATTCTGGCCCCAGAGGTGCTTGAGGACTCAGTGGCTACAGGTGAGCCTCCCCCGGGGCCCAGTAACCCTTCGGCCTCTCCTGATCTGCAGAGGCTTAGGGCAGAGAGGCGAAGGGAACTAGTTGCCCCCAGGAGGAGTGCTCGCCTTAAGGCCAGGAGAGGCGGGGCTCCTGGGGGCCGGGACCGCCCCTGGCCTTAGAGAAGATAAAGGGCAGTCAGCCCGGTCCCAGGTTGCGGGAGCAACGTCGTCATTGAAGAGCTGTTTCGGCCAGCATCCAGTCCTGTTCCTCCAGTGTTCCTGTTCCCCGCCCGGCTGCCTGCTCCTGACTCTCCGGTGTTCCTGTTCCCCGCCCGGCTGCCTGCTCCTGACTCTCCGGTGTTCCTGTTCCCCGCCCGGCTGCCTGCTCCTGACTCTCCGGTGTTCCTGTTCCTCGCCCGGCTCCCTGCTTCTGCTCTACCAGTGTTCCTGTTACCCGCCTGGCTTCTTGCTGCTGCCCTACCAGCGTTCCTGTTCCCCCGCCCGGCTCCCTGTTTCGGACCTCGCGTCTCATCTAGTGATCGTCTACCCTGCTAGTGACTCTGGACTGAACTTCGGCTACGGTATTAGTACCTTTCCCCCCCGGGACCAGCACACTTCCTGTGCTAAGAATGCAGGAGAAGGACCTAAGAAGAGCCTGTTGGATCAGGCTAATGGCCCATGTAACCCAGCAGCCTGCTCTCAATGTGGTCACCCGTGGGAATCCAGGGAGCAGAAGGTGAGCCCAGGAGCAACTCTCCCCGCCTGTGGGTCCCAGCATTGCTGCCTCCGACTCTGGTGGCAGAGCAGAGCAATCACAGCTAGTAGCTGTTGACAGCCCAGTCGTAAAAGGTTTGTGTCCATACCATGTGTGAAAAAGGGCCCAAGTCACCCAGGACTGGCCTTATTAGTCCAAAAGCATCTTTGGTTCCTGCTCCAGTTGCGTGTGAATTATATCACGCAACCGCATTGGGAATACTGTGTTCTGGTCACCTCGCCTCACTTTGCCTTTGAATGTGAAAGGAATTGCAGTTGTCCCCCATCCCATCCAGGGGACGCGGGTGGCGCTGTGGGTTAACCACTGAGCCTAGGGCTTGCCGATCAGAAGGTCGGCAGTTCAAATCCCCACGATGGGGTGAGCTCCCGTTGCTCAGTCCCTGCTCCTGCCAACCGAGCAGTTCGAAAGCACGTTCAAGTAGATAAATAGGTACCACTCCGGTGGGAAGGTAAACGGCGTTTCCGTGCGCTGCTCTGGTTCTCCAGAAGCGGCTTAGTCATGCTGGCCACATGACCCGGAAGCTGTACGCCGGCTCCCTCGGCCAGCAAAGCAAGATGAGCGCCGCAACCCCAGAGTCATCCACGACTGGACCTAACGGTCAGGGGTCCCTTTACCTTTACCTTTTACCCATCCCATCCATCACAGAATCTTCTGGCAGAAAATTCTATAAATGAACTAGGCTTCCGCTCGCCTGTCCCGAAATCCATTGGAAACCCTTTCTCTGGCCACCTACTCAAAACTATAGCTGAGCATGGAAGCGTGTATGGGCCAAATCAGATTGTCCCCTCCCCTTTCACAAACACACTCAAACAACACTTAGGATATCGAGGCTGGCGTTCTGGCAGTTCGCTTCTCAGCTCCTCTGGAGAGATGTCCTAAAGAAGATCACAGAAACAGGCATCGGTTTTGTAGACAAGGGTCTTCCCAAGGGGAGTAGCTGCGTAGGAAGGGATGAGATCCCCACCCCCACCCCCTGCACAACAAATCAGTTTTTCAAAAACTGTGGCTGTTTGCAGTTTGGAAAGTGATGGGCAAATTGAATAGTGTAGGACGAGCGAGTGATTAACAAGAAGGGAAATAAACTCCCCACAATCCTATCAGGGTGAATGTCAATCAGGCCAAGGTCTGGTTGAAGCAAGACATTTCAGCCCGGTGCCTAAAGATATGTAATGATGGCGCCAGGTGAGCCTCCACGGGGAGAACACTCCACAAGCAGGGAGCCACCGCAGAAAAGGCCCCTTCTCATTTTACCATCCTCCAGACCTGTTGTGGAGGCACATGAAGAAGGGCTTCAGATGACGATTGCAGGGTCCAAGGTTGGTTCACATAAGGAAAGGCAGTTCTTGAAGTATTGCAGTCCTGAGTAGTTTAAGGGCTTATAGCAGGGGTCAGCAAGGTTTGCCTTGCCTGGGCCGGTTCACTCCAGCAGAGATCCCTCTGTGGGCCGGATTGCGTGTGTGTGTGAGTGCGCATGCCTGTGATTTCCAGTGTCTGCGCAGATGTGATTTCCAGTATCTGTGTCTGCGCAGACGCGATTTCTGGTGCTGCGGAAGCGAATCCCCGCGCCGGGCTGCACCAGTTTAGTGCAGCGCATGGGGACTCGCTGAGCGGGTGGCTCAATTCGGGGGCGGGTTGTGGGCCAGTTAAACGACCCCGGGGGCCGCTTGTGACCCATGAGCCTTAGGTTGCCTACCACTGCCTTATAGGGCAAAACCAACACTTTGAATTGGGCCCAGAAATTAATCAGCAGCCAGTGCAGTGTGATATGCACAGTTCATCTTGCCCCAGTGAGCAACCAGGCTGCCAAATTCTGCACCAGCTGAAGTTTCCGAACTCTTCAGAAGCAGCCCCACGTATAATGCATTGCAGTAATCTAACCTAGAGCATAGACAACAGAAGTCGAGCACAGACAACAGATAAGGGCGCAGATGGGCCACCAGGTGAAGCTGATGGAAGGCGCTCCACACCACGGAGGCCACCTGAGCCTCAAGTAACAGCAAGGGATCCAGAAGGACTCACAAGCTACATACCCTCTCCTTCAGAGGAGATCAATTTATCCTATATGTGCCCACTTGAGCTCATTGATCCATGCAGGAGTGCCAGCTTGGCACCCGGACTGTGGGTGCATGGCCCTGGCACCAAAATTTGTGGGTGCCTGGCCCCTTCATGGGGATTTTGTGAGTGCTCAGGCACTCAGGGCCCCAGGGAGTTGGCACCTATGGATCCAAGGAACTGGCACTGTTACAAGTGTCACATAATACTCATTCTGCACTTCTAATACATTGATATTTTAGTGTGGCACCCACAGTTTGGAACTCCCTGCCTGTCGTCACCAGGCAGGTGCCTTCACTGTACTCATTTGGGCGCCTGCCAAAACAGGTGCCAAAAAATTAAACATTTTTGTTTAAGCAAGCCTACCTTGCCAACAAAGCTCCATATAGTTCAAGCTATGGTTTTCCCAGTCGTGATGTATGGAAGTGAGAGCTGGACCATCAAGAAGGCTGATCGCCGAAGAATGGATGCTTTTGAATTCTGGTGCTGGAGGAGACTCTTGAGAGTCCCATGGACTGCAAGAAGATCAAACCTCTCCATTCTGAAGGAAATCAGCCCTGAGTGCTCACTGGAAGGACAGATCCTGAAGCTGAGACTCCAAGACTTTGGCCACCTCATGAGAAGAGAAGACTCCCTGGAAAAGACCCTGATGTTGGGAAAGATGGAGGGCACAAGGAGAAGGGGACGCCAGAGGACGAGATGGTTGGACAGTGTTCTGGAAGCTACCAGCATGAGTTTGACCAAACTGCGGGAGGCAGTGGAAGACAGGAGTGCCTGGCGTGCTCTGGTCCAGGGGGTCACGAAGAGGCGGACACGACTAAACAACAACAAAATCCAGATACAGAATGCTGGCGTTTGTTTTAATCCACCTTTTAGCTTATCGTTGATTTCAATTCTGTTTGGAATGGATCAAATCATTGTTTTTAACTATTTATTACTGATAATTTTTTTGTTTTATTCTTTCTGTCAGCGCCTCTTTGAGCTTTCACTACAATCAAGTGGTATATAAACCCTTGGGAAACAATAAGACACTTAAGGATGAATGCTGAATAAATAGGTCATCTGGAAAAGCCCAGGGGGGGTAGTGTTCAATGAGCTTTGAACCCAGGTCTATGCAGTACAACATCTCCTCCGCCATTGCTCTCTGGCTATTCCCTGTCAAGGGTGGAGCTCAGGTGCTATGCCTGTGTGCAGGCTGA
Source organism: Podarcis bocagei (assembly GCF_964188305.1). Lineage (NCBI taxonomy): Eukaryota > Metazoa > Chordata > Lepidosauria > Squamata > Lacertidae > Podarcis > Podarcis bocagei. Next base: position 2,764,693 of record NC_138132.1, on the reverse strand, counting down.
AAGGTGGGTCTGGCATCGAATGCCAAGGGTGGCACTCTGCTTAGCCCTTGCTCCCACCCAGCATTCCTGGCAGCTGCACCCAGATTGCCCCCCCCCCCCGCGATGCTGAATTTTGCTTGTCACTTCTGACATTGCACAAAGGTGTATGGCTCTGTGGCTCAGCAGTAGCTGAAAGGTTTCTGTCCTCTATCTGGGTGTATGGGAGAGGAACGGTCCCGCAAGGTGTCCTCAGTGGGTTTGAAACTGGGCTTAGGGATTGATGTATTATTTTGATGTATTTTAAATCTTTGTTGGAAGCCGCCCAGAGTGGCTGGGGAAACCCAGCCAGATGGGCGGGATACAAATAAATTATTATTAATATTAATATTATTATTATAAAAAAATTCCTTCCAGTAGCACCTTAAAGACCAACTAAGTCAGTTCTTGGTATGAGCTTTCGTGTGCATGCACACTTCTTCAGATACACTGAAACAGAAGTTGCCAGACCCTTCTATATAGTGAGAAGGTGGGGAGGGGTATTACTCAGAAGGGTGGTGGGAATGGGAGATTGGCAGATAGCTGAGATGAGCCTGTTGACGACTCTTAACGACTGTAATAGGTCTTACAGGAAAAGGCAAGGGGTGAGAAGGTGAGAAATGGCTTAGTCATGTATAATGAGACAAGAATCCAATGTCTTTGTTCAGACCAGGTCTCTCCATGGTTTTAAGTTTGGTAATGAGTTGCAATTCAGCAGCTTCTCTTTCCAGTCTATTTCTGAAATTCCTTTGTAGTAAAACAGCTACTTTGAGATCTTGTATAGAATGTCCTGGGAGATTGAAGTGTTCTCCTACTGGTTTCTCTGTTTTGTGATTCTTGATGTCAGATTTATGTCCGTTTATTCTTTGGTGTAAGGTTTGGCCTGTTTGTCCAATATAGAGAGCTGAAGGACACTGTTGGCATTTGATGGCATACACAATGTTAGACGATGAGCAATTGAATAGTCCCGAGATGGTATGTGTGATGTTGTTGGGGCCAGTAATGGTGTTGTCCGGGTGTATGTGGCAGCATAATAATAATAATAATAATAATAATAATAATAATAATAATAATAATAGAAAAGGAAGGAGCAGGCACCACCTCCCTCACTGAAGACTGCTGCTTCCCACTGCCTTTTCATCTCTGCTGCTAAAGGGAGGAAGGGCTCACAAGTTCTTTCCTTCTAAATTAGCCCATTATCTAATCCTCTTTGCTGCAGCCAAGCAGGCACCACAAGCCCTGTAATGAACTGGCAAAGGAGCAGAATTAAGCAGAGCTTGCTGCCACATACGTACAAACAAGATGGCTGGAGGGATCAACAGCCTTCCTGTTCAAGACTGCTGTGCCCTTTGATGCAGCTGAGTCTTGGGCACCTTGTACCAAGGGGAAGAAATTGAAGCAGGTGGCACAAGGGGCGACTGGAAGTCCGCTTGTTAAAGGTGCAGAAGCTGGCCCTCCTTCACCAGCCTTGTGAATAATCCTATGCATGCACACTCAGAAATCCCATTGAATTCAATTTGTTTCCAGATAAATGCATATAGCAGGGATGGGGAAATCTGTGGCCCTCCAGATGTTGCAGGACTACATCTCCCACCATTCTTCACCCCAAGCCATGCTAACTGGGGCTGGTAGGCATTTAAGTCCAACACCTTCTAGAGAGCAACGGGTTCCACACTCCTGATGTGTGAGATTGCAGACTTCGGTGCAGCGAGATGGAGGGCAAGGCTGGAAGGTGGATGTAAACGAGGCCTCCTCAGAGCCTGAAAAGCTAAGGGTAAAGTCACTTGTTGGCGGCCTGTTGATTGAGCCTTATTCATCCTTATTTGTTTGCACAAAGGGTGCAGGAAGGTTAAGTGAAGTTGGCTATTTGTTGAGTGTTTGTTCTTATTTGTTTGTAGGGCGAGTAAAGTGGTACCTCTGATTGTGAACGGGATCCGTTCCGGAGCCCCGTTCGCAACCTGAAAGGAATGCAACCCAGGTCTGCGCATGCGTGGGTCGCATTTCGCAGCTTCTGCGCATGTGCGTGATGTCATTTTGCGTGTCTGCGCATGTGCAAGCAGTGAAACCCAGAAGTAACCCTTTCTGGCACTTCTGGGTCGCCATGGGATGCAACCTGAAAACGCGCAATCTGAAGCAAACATAACATGAGGTATGACCATATAGCTGCACCAAGCAATTGTTATCCCAGGCGATTCTCTTTAACTTTCCTTATTGCAAAAAGTCTGGTTTGGGGGCCGAGGGGGAGGGAGGGAGTTTGCCGTGCAAAGGTGCCAAGTCAACTGTAATTGAGCACCCTGGTTTTGTCATGGCGTCCAGGGGTGTCTTACCCATAGAGGCTAGTGGCGTGGGGCGCCGGGGCACCAAGTTCTGGAGGGCACCAGGGAAGAGGCGGAGGCTGGATGTGGCGCTTCCCAGCATCAGCTCATCACCCTCGCCCACCTCCACCATGCCACGCTGAAGCAGCGCCGCACCTGAAGCCTCCGTCTGCCGTAGCCACCGTGGCATGAAGCTGCCAGCTGAGCCAGGAGGCACTGCGTCCAGCCTCTTCCCCGCTGGAGGAGCCTCCCTCCAGCTGCTGTCCGCCTCCTCCAGCCCTGCCAGCATTGCCGTCCTCCCTAAAAAACTCTGGGAAACGGGGGAGCGGGCGCCAGAGGGAGCTTTGCACCACGGCGCTGGATATGCTTAAGATGGCCCTGATGACGTCACTGTATCCTACCCCAAAACAGCAACCATCTGGAAGCGCTGCCAGATGACGCCAGCAGGCACAAGAACTACGTGATGTAAACTGAGAAGGGAGCACTAATTGACATTTGGACAAACTCACCCTCCAGTCCATTGTTTTCAGCAAGCTGTGGCTCTAGGATCCCCTAACAAGCTGACTCTGTTTAGAAGCTTCCATTGCCAGGATAGGACCATCCTGGGTTATTTCAGAGGAATGTTATTATGCATCAGTTCCTTTCTTGGAAAGTGTGAGCAGCTGGGCTCCCATTTTGACAAGCAAAACTTGCCCGTCGTTTCATATTTTAAGAAATGGGAAGAGTTCTTCCCTTGAAACCCCCGCCGCTAGTTTTCCTGCTTCCCTAAAACACAGCGGAGTGGATATTCCGTGCTGCCATTTGATTAACATTTTGCTAACGCGTGTGAGGGTTCTTGCATAACGTGTTGAATTAAATATGAAAGCAAATGACGCCATCAGCACATCGCTCCCCTGAGATATTAAACTTGATCTGAAATTCAATTTGCTTTTAACCCAGCCTCGTAATTTGTAATGTACCGACAAAATTCATGTCAAGAATGCAGGAAGGTGGAATGGAGGAGCTGATGCAATTTCTTTGGGGAAAAGGAGATGTCTCTCCATGTCAGATTCCAGGCAGTTGCTGGAAGAGTTGGGAATTCAGTTGCTGTCGCAGGCTGAAGTGAAGTGAAGTGAAAAGTAAGTGTGCACACAAACGTGTGTGTGAGAGAACCGGTTGATTACAGTTCCACTCCCCTGCAATATAAAAAAGCAGGTTTCTGCTTCTGCACTGTCTTTCTGCACATCCCTGCTTTCCACCTCCTCCCAACAACAAGACTATGATTGGGCAGAGTAGCTTGTTCAAGCCTTACATTTGTCTGTAGTGGAGACAATTACGCTTTTCTCCAGAAAAAAAAACCCACTCTGTAATGCCTTCACTTTATAGTCACAACAAAGTCTGCAGCTCAATCACTTGCTGGCTTTGTAGGGGGGGGGGGGGAAATCTGCTGTTTTTATACAGCGTACGAACACTGCAGGTAAACGATTAGATAAGTGTTGCAATGAAATCTGAAGCCTCCTCCCCACAGTCAGAATCTAACTGATCGCCACACCTGGTAGCTAGGGAGAACTTTCCTCAGTTCATGTAAGCCTGCGTGTGACCTCAGAGGGTTGCTTACCTTTCCCTACACTGTGTGGTTGGGCGTCACATATATGAGTCACCTGGAGCCATTTGCTCTGGTCTGTACAGCAGAACACCTGCCCATGGGGGTGTAGCACACCAGCCTTCCAGATGTTTTGGACCACAACTCCCATCTGCCTCAGTCAGCACACTGAAGTCCAATATGTTTGGAATCTGGAAGGCACCAGGTTGGGGAATTTGCACTAGGCTGCAATTTGTGTGTGTGTGTGTGCACAGCATATATACCTGTCAGAGCTGCTTCCAGATCCTAGCTCACAGAGGATCACGCTAGCCAGCGGTCACTTGTAAAAGTCTTTATTGAGTAAAAGTTTCCATTCTCAAGCTGCTGCACGCAGCTCTACATCTTAAGGGTTAGACCGGCGAAGCTCCGTCTGAGTCTCCGCCCCCTGTGCACCAGCTTACTAACCTAGCCTTACTCCACCTTTTCCGCCTGACCGTTCTTCTCTGGGTCCCTCTGCCCCCCGTGGTCTCTTCCTTCCGGGATTCTTCTGACGCTGACCCCCCGGACCCTCCTGTCTCCTTGCGCCGGGCTTTAGGACCTGGCTCCCTTTCCGGGCTGCTTACTGCGCCACCTTCCTGTGTATTTGAACTTGGCGCGCGCGCCCAACCTTCCACTTTCCGCCTGACCGTTTCTTCGCTCCCCGATGGAGGTGTGGCCACTCCTGACTCGTGCCCTCCCTCCTGTTGCGAGCTGCCAGCGCTTGATACCTGGCGCCCTTCCTCTCCCCTGCTCTCTGTTGGTGACGCTGGTCCCGATTTCCAACTGCTCCCCTCTGAGCCCCCTCTGGACCCTTCTTCCTGGGGTGTCCCCCTAGGCTCCCCCCTTGCCCTGGCCACTGGTGCTCCTTTCTGTGAATCTTCTGATTCACTGGAAAGACTTGGAGATCTCGGGTCGTCGTCATCACTCATCTTTTCTTCTGCCTCCTCCCCCTCGCTCTCTGTTTCCTCCCTTGCCCTTGCCTCTGCTCCTGAACCCCTGACAATACCGTATTGGCCTGACTATAAGCCGCACTTTCCCCACCAAATTCTGACCATGAAAAGTTAAAATGCAGCTTATATTCGCCACAAAGGGACGAGGGTGGCGCTGTGGGTTAAACCACAGAGTCTAGGACTTGCCGATCAGAAGGTCGGCGGTTCAAATCCCCGCGGCGGGGTGAGCTCCCGTTGCTCGGTCCCTGCTCCTGCCAATCTAGCAGTTCGAAAAATAGGTAGATAAATAGGTACCGCTCCGGCGGGAAGGTAAACGGCGTTTCCGTGCACTGCTCTGGTTCGCCAGAAGCGGCTTAGTCATGCTGGCCACATGACCTGGAAGCTGTATGCTGCCTCCCTCGGCCAATAAAGCGAGATGAGTGCTGCAATCCCAGAGTCGGTCACGACTGGACCTAATGGTCAGGGGTCCCTTTACCTTTACCTATATTCGCCACATTACAGTATGTAGCCAGGAGCGCGGGGCAAACAGCACCAGGAGCGTGGGGAAGTGGCGCCATCTTTTCCCCCCGAGGCCAGGAAGAGAGAGAGCGAGGAAGGGGAAAGGCCATTGGAAACGCAGTGCAGCTCTCTCACCCATGTAGCCAGGAGCAGTGAGGAAGGGGGTGGCTTATATTTGGAGGGGTTTTTTACCTGAATATAAGATGCGGCTTATATTCAGGTAAATACGATATAAAAACACCTTTGTGTTGCTTCAACCTGAAGCCTATCAGCCTTCTTTTGCAGCCTCTGAATTCAAATGAGGGGTATTTTTTTAAAACTTGGCCTGAATCAGGGGGCTTAAAAAAAAAAAAGTAAAGCAGGAGGAATGATTCTCATTTTAAATAGAAAAAAGAAGTGGAAAGGGCTTACATACCTGGAATTCTTCCTCCAGCACCACCAGTTGCCTGTCTTTGTCCACCTTCACTGAGGAGAGAGGAGACAAAAACCTCGTAAGGGGATTTCTCCATTCTTAGAAAGCTCTGCTTTGCATGTGCAAGTTCCCCGGAGAACCACTGCCAGTGACTGTAGAAAATACTGAGCTAGATGGACATAAGAGAAGCCATGGCAGATGAAAGTGATGGACTACATGACACTGGCTGAGATGACTGGCAGAATCCGTGATCAGGGGAAAGAGACGGCGGAAGAGGATTGGAAGAAATTTAAAATCTATCTTAAGAACTATTATAAAATTGATGAATGCTAAAATGTCGAGGTGTTGAGAAAGAAAAGGGGATCACAGCGACATAAGATTAAGTTGAAGAAAAGATTAAGAGGACACATATTTGATAAAATTATTCAGAAGCTGCTGAAATAATTTTGGAAATTGGGATGCAGAAAGGGGAGGTATGGGGGAGTCCGAGAAGTGAGGGATATGAAAAAAGGTTATGAAATTATACATGTTTGTATGTCTTTTTATTTGTCTGTATTGTTTAAAAAATGTTGTAAAACCAATAAAAAAATTATATAAAAAAAAACATAAGAGAAGCCTCCTGGATCAGGCCAAGGACCCATCTAGTCACACTGGCCAAGCCAGCTTCACATTACAGTGGTACCTCGGGTTACATACACTTCAGGTTACAGACGCCTCTAACCCAGAAATAGTACCTCGGGTTAAGAACTTTGTTTCAGGATGAGAACAGAAATTGGGCTCCAGTGGCAGCGGGAGGCCCCATTAGCTAAAGTGGTGCTTCAGGTTAAGAACAGTTTCATGTTAAGAACGGACCTCCGGAACGAATTAAGTACGTAACCAGAGGTACCACTGTAGGGAAAACCCGTAAATTCAGAAGCACTGCTGCCAGCTGCTAGAGGCAGAGCACAGCCACCTTCGATAATAGCCACATACAGCATTCTCCTCCATGAATTTGTCCAATCCTCTTTTAAAGCCATCTAGATTGGTGGCCAGGGATGGCGCTGTGGTCTAAATCCCTGAGCCTCTTGGGCTTGCCGATTGGAAGGTCAGCGGTTCGAATCCCCGTGACGGGGTGAGCTCCCGTTGCCCGGTCCCTGCTCCTGCCAACCTAGCAGTTCGAAAGCACGTCAAAGTGCAAGTAGATAAATAGGTACCGCTCTGGTGGGAAGGTAAACGGCATTTCTGTGCACTGCTCTGGTTCGCCAGAAGTGGCTTAGTCCTGCTGGCCACATGACCCGGAAGCTGGGTGCCGGCTCCCTCGGCCAGTAAAGAGAGATGAGCGCCGCAACCCCAAAGTCGGCCACGACTGGACTTAACTGTCAGGGGTCCCTTTACCTTTACCTTTTTAGATTGGTGGCCATCAGCGCCTCTTGCGGGAGGGAGTTGCACCGTTTAACTATATGCTGCATGAACGAAGAAGGACTTTCTCTCATCTGTCCTGAAATCTGTCCAATGGCCTGACTCTGTATAAGGCAGCGTCCGATATCCCTATGTTCCCGTGATACTGAATGGGTTTTTGCTGCTGCTGCTTAGTGAAAAGTCGTTTGTTTTTCTCCAGCTTCCAGAGGCCATAGGTTAGACTGTTTTGTGCCTTGAGTCTGTTCTGCATTATAGCACTGATCTTTTGTGGTTTCGTTATTGATATTTTAATTGTGTCCCGTGAATTTTTAATGATTTTGTTTTATTTGTTGGTATGGAAACTGCTTTGAGGTCACTTGGGTGATTTAAAGCATGAAACAAGAGTACTAAATAAATAAATACATCCAAGCCAAGCCCAAGCTCCCTCGCCTTCACAAATTACTTTGCGGGGCAGGTGGGGGGAGCTGTGAGCCAGAGAACTGCTGGTGAGACTGAAATGGCCCTTAAGTCAGTGGCCTAATGGTATGCAGAAGGACTACTGCCAACAGCTAGTTTATCTACACCCCCTTCTAGTTTATCAGCTACACTCCCTTCTAGTTTATCAGTGACACCTGATTAACTACAGTTAAGAATTGCCTATGCCGCTGCCAACAGACGTTCCATTAGCATCAAAGCCACTTTAATACAAGGTGCACAGATCCCCAGCACATTTCAAGCTGGTATGCCTCAGGCTTCTCAGCTTAGAAAAAACAAACACCGCATTGTCAGAGAACTGCGTTCGTTTCTATTTTCTTTTTAAAAGCATTCCCTGACGAAGCACAAAGGCTTGAAATGCACCAGTATTTAGGTACCACCTTGTACTAAGCTGTTTACGATGCCTGCTTAGGAAACTGCCATCCTCACTTGTGAGATGTGGGGCAGCCCATCTGTTTTGCACTGGGTGGGGAAGAGCTGTAGCTCAGTAGTAGGGCATCTGCTGTGTATGCAGAAGATCCCAATTTTTATTCATTTATTTATTTAAAGGTAAAGGTAAAGGGACCCCTGACCCTTAGGTGCAGTCATGGCCGACTCTGGGGTTGTGGTGCTCATCTCGCTTTATTGGCCGAGGGAGCAGGCGTACAGCTTCCTGGTAATGTGGCCAGCACGACTAAGCCGCTTCTGGCGAACCAGAGCAGCGCACGGAAACGCCGTTTACCTTCCCGCCGGAGTGGTACCTATTTATCTATTTGCACTTTGACGTGCTTTCGAACTGTTAGGTTGGCAGGAGCTGGGACCGAGCAATGGGAGCTCACCCCGTCGCGGGGATTCGAACTGCTGACCTTCTGATCCGCAAGTCCTAGGTTCAGTGGTTTAACCCACAGCGCCACCCGTGTCCCTTTATTTATTTATTTAGGAGTAGTTAAATGCCAATCACATTTCCAAGTACAGTGGTGCCTCGCAAGACGAAATTAATCCGTTCCTTGAGTCTCTTCGTCTAGCGGTTTTTTCGTCTTGCGAAGCAACCCTATTAGCGGCTTAGCGGATTAGCGCTATTAGCGGTTTAGCGGCTATTAAAGGCTTAGCGGCTATTAAAGGATTAGCGGATTAGCGGCTAAAAGGCTATTAGCGGCTTAGCGGCTTAGAAAAAGGGGGGGAAGCGGAAAAAAATTGGAACACTTGCAAGACGTTTTCGTCTTGCAAAGCAAGCCCATAGGGGAAATCATCTTGCGAAGCAGCTCAAAAACGGAAAACCCTTTCGTCTAGCGGGTTTTCCGTCTTGCGAGGCATTCGTCTTGCGGGGCACCACTGTAGAACTGTGAGAGAACACTGCCAGAAAGCCAGAAGAGCCGTTGTCACTCAGTTTAGACAGCTGTCAGCTAGTTGACCGTGCTAGGTGGTCTGATTCCAGCTTCCTATGTTCCTATGGCAGGTGTGCCAAGCCACAATACCATAGCCCCCAATCTTAGGAAAAAAATAGGGAGGTGGCATGCGGGATAGTAAACTCACTCATTATGGCTGCATTGTTAGTCTCCTTCCGGAACCGGAACTTCTTCAGTTTCTCCTTCAGCTCTGGGTCCACGTCACACACAACCAGAGAATCTGACTGCAATGGAAAAGGCAATGTGGGTTTTCTCCTCCAATCAAGCAGGCCATTCTCCTTGTTATTTCATTGCCTTGATGACCATGGCATAGTCTCATCTCCTCTAGAACTAACTGTGGGAAATTGCAAGCAAACTTTAACTATGCATGACTGCTAGTCAGTGCATGAAGGGGTTAAGGCAATAGAGCTGCATTTCCTAGACTCAGTTAGGTCACGCCCCCCTCTTCTCTGATGAGGAAGGAAGTGAAGCCTTCTCTTCCTGTTCATTTCTCACCCTCTCTGCATGATGTAACTGAGCAAGGAAGACGTGCATAAGCAAGCTCCAAGCTTAGAGCACATGTCTGAAGCTATCTTTCTGTATTTTCCACCCAAGAGTATTCTGCCTGTGTCTTAGATAAATGCATGAATCTGATCTTTGAAATGTTTTGTTAGTAAAGCATTTTAAACTTACTTAACAGTGTGGTCTGTTCATTGCAAGAGAGGCAGAAAGAGGGAAGCAGTTTGCAAACGGACTAAATGACTTATGCAAAAAGTTTAACAGCCTACAGTCCTAACACTTCACAGTGCTGCTTAACTTTGTGAGTTTAAGCATTGCTACTGAGGGCTCTCTCTGCTGGAGAGAGGCACCCAGCTGATTCTTTTGTTATTTACCCCCCACATTTGTGTCATAAGGATTCATATTTTCTTCCCATACTTATTCTGCATTGGTTGGTTTGGATTATTCAGCTTTCCCAGCTCCCTCTGCAAAACACTTGCTTAACAGCACTTGCAAAACACAGTTCGGTGCCACAGTGGATAAACCTCTGGGTCTCTATTAGGATGCTCTCCAAGCCAAAGCTCTCTGCAAGACCCTGCAACCTGTCCACCCATATCTCAGCTCACTTTTTCACAAACAGGGTCTCTTATAACAGAAAACTATCCCAAACAGAAACTTGTCCCAACTCTTCTCAAGCATTTTGAGACAAGGTCTCGCCCTTCGGCAGCTCTACCCATTGCTGAAGGGGTCTTACAAGGCTCAGCACCTTTTCTCATAATCCACAATCTATATTTTTTGCTGTTGTTTTAAGTGTGTTCATTCTTATATCAAACGCCACATCAGAAGGTCCCTTCATTTTGAAAGGTTGATCTGCCACTCAGGCTTGCACACACCACACAGGAAGCTCATGTCTGCCAACTGTCAAGATGTGGCTTCCAAGCCACAACAAAAGCTTCAAGGACGGAGGCAGAATTTTGGAACAAGAAAAGGCTAGAAACACTATATTTTGGACATCTTATTTGCATAATAACAAGGTATCTGAAGAAGTGTGCATGCACACGAAAGCTCATACCAAGAACTAACTTAGTTGGTCTTTAAGGTGCTACTGGAAGGAATTTTTTTATTTTGACTATGGCAGACCAACACGGCTACCTATCTGTAAGGAGGAAGGGCTGAGTGGCAAGGAAAGAGGTCAGATTTTCGACAAGCAAACTTTCAAAGCAGCTCAACACAAGTATGGCGCAGAATCTACCCACCACCCACTACCCACTGTTTCCGACCCACGTTAAGAATTGTTTCAGCTAACCATTCTGCCTTAGGTCTCTCCAGCCTTATCTCCGTGTCAGCTGAAACGCTGCAGCTCTGGGTTCAGCCGCTTGCCCTTCTGACAGGATGTGCAGATCTCGGTGCTCTTGCTTTAGTTAGGACACACTCTGCTCAACACCAGCACTTGCGAAACACCGCCAGGCACACACTCTTGACAGTTGCAGAGGAAAGACTGCTGGGGCGGAAGTCATTGCTGGTGGTAGGGAGGAGTCCAGAGAGAAGTTAAAGGTTTCCATTCGCAGTTACGAAAGGGGAAGCCACAGGCAGAGGACAAGAAAGATCCTAGAGGGTTCAGGATCAGACTCAAAGCAGGCTGGGCCTTTCAACACTGACACAAGCAGAAAGTAGGCGTGAACAGGGGGATTCAGTTACCAGCCTAATAACATCCAAAGGAGACTGAGTGATCTAGTTTTGGTAAGGTAAAGGGACCCCAGACCATTAGGTCCAGTCGTGACCGACTCTGGGGTTGCGGCACTCATCTCGCTTTACTGGCCGAGGGAGCCGGCGTACAGCTTCCGGGTCATGTGGCCGCTTCTGGCGAACCAGAGCAGCGCACGGAAACGCCGTTTACCTTCCCGCTGGAGCGGTACCTATTTATCTACTTGCACTCTGACATGCTTTCGAACTGCTAGGTTGGCAGGAGCAGGGACCGAGCAACGGGAGCTCACCCCGTCGCTGGGATTCGAACCGCCGACCTTCTGATTGGCAAGCCCTAGGCTCTGTGGTTTAGACCACAGCGCCACCCGCGTCCCTTTTGGTACCAACACCCAATTGTACATAGGTGATGACTTCTCTCCAGGTAACTGGCACTGAGATTACTGAAAAGTGATGGTTGCTAAACACATTTCACCTTCACCTACAGTTCTCGAACTGTGGTAGAGTGACTACTTCTTGAATAAGAGAGACACACCAATCTTGATGAATCTACCAGCGCATGGCACCTGAAATAGAATCGTAGAATTGGAAGGGGCACGGAGAGTCATCTAATCTAACCGCCTGCAATGCAGGGATCTCAGATAAAGCATCCATGATAGATGGCCACCCAACCTCTGCTTAGAAACCTCCAAGGAAGGAGAGGTCCACAACCTTCCGCAGGAGACCGTTCCGCTGTCAATTTGAAGCCATGGGTTCGAGTCCTACCCTCCAGAGCAGGAGAAAACAAGCTTGTTCCCTCTTCCATTTGACAGCTCTTTGATAGATATTTGAAGATGGCCATAATATCCGCTCTGAGTCTTCTCTTTCCCAGGCTAAACATACCCAGCTCCTTCAACGGCTCCTCATAAGGCTTGTTTTCCAGACCCTTAATCATCTTTGTTGTTCTTCTCTGCACACGTTCCTGTTGTCAACATCCTTCTTAAATTGTGGTGCACAGAACTGGACACAGTAATCCAGATGTGTTCTGACCAAGGCAGAACAGAGTGATACTATGACTTCCCTTGATCTGAACACTAGATTTCTGTTTATCTAGAATTGCATTAGCTTTTTTCTGCTGCTGCATCACACTGTTGACTCTTGTTAAGCTTGTAGTCTACTAAGACCACTAAAGGTAAAGGTAAAGGGACTCCTGACCATTAGGTCCAATCGTGACCGACTCTGGGGTTGTGGCATTCATCTCGCTTTATTGGCCGAGGGAGCCGACGTACAGCTTCCGGGTCATGTGGCCAGCAGGACTAAGCCACTTCTGGCGAACCAGAACAGCGCACGGAAATGCCATTTACCTTCCAGCCGGAGTGGTACCTATTTATCTACTTGCACTTTGACGTGTTTTCGAACTGCTAGGTTGGCAGGAGCAGGGACCGAGCAATGGGAGCTCACCCCATCGTGGGGATTCGAACCGCTGACCTTCCGAGTCAAGTCCTAGGCTCTGTGGTTTAACCCACAGCGCCACCCGAGTCCCTTACTAAGACCACTGGAGCCCCTCAATTCCTTCATCCAAGTCATTTATAAAGATGTTGAAAATCAAGAGGCCCAGGGCAGTACCCTGCAACACTTGTCATTTCTTTCCAGGAAGACAAGAAATCATTGGTGAGCACACTTTGGGTTCACTCAGTCAACCAGCTAGTATTCCACCTAACAATAAAATCACCTAGACCATATATTACTAGCTTCTCTGCAAGAATATAATGGAAGACATTGCTGAAAACCTTGCTGAAATTAAAATACATTACATCCATGGAATTCCCCTGATCCACTAAGCTTGTAACTCTTAAAAAAAAAAAAAAGATTACTGTGGTACGACTTGTTTTTGTGAAACCCATGCTAGCTCTTAGTCATCACAGCATCTTTTTCTCAGTGCTCACAGACTGATTGTTTGATTTTTCTGTGCTAGGACCCCCTCCTTCTGTAATTCTCACAGAACTCTAGCCCAATGGTTGCCATTAATTTGATTCTCAATTGATTTTAGAATAAATTGATTTTAGAATGCATTTCAATTAATTGATTGTGATTTTATGTAAACTATGCTATTTTTACTGTTGTTAGCCGCTCTGAGCCCGGCTTTGGCTGGGGAGGGCGGGATATAAATAAATAATAATAATAATAATAATAATAATAATAATAATAATAATTCCTGGTTTTGAGGTTAAGCTGACGGGTCTGTAGTTGCCTCGGTCTTTCCCCCGCCCCCTCTCCACTTTTTGAAGATGGAAACAACATTTGCCCACCTCCAATCCAAATTCTCCAAGAATTCTCAAAGATTATAAGCTATGAGATGACATTTGCAAGCTGCTTTGGTACCCTTGGAAGCATGGCCCTGGATATCTGAATTCTATCAAATAAACTAGGTGTTCCCTTAATACCTCTTGGACTGTTGAGCAGTTCCTCCTCTCTGTCACCCAATAGAAAATTTCCATCTTCATGCAGAGGACATACTACTTGCATGGTCTTCCTCTTGCTTCAGACACAGCCAGGGGGGGGGGGAACAACAATTTTCTTATTATTTTTAACCTCTTTTGCAAGCCTGGGCTTGTTCTGGGCTTTAGTCCACCTGTTATATTCTCAGGGTGCACCATGACTGCTAAATAACTGACTTCCATTAAAGGACACAGACTTTGGAAACACCCTTGAACTGGGTCCTTTCCCACTTCTTAGGTCACAGAATATAAATAATAAAATAATATCCAACCTTTGCTTAAAAACCTCCAAAGAAGGAGAGTTCTTTTTTATAATATTTATTCAAAATTTAAAATTACAAAAAGAAAAAAGAACAATACAAAATACAAAAAATACAACAATAACAGAGAAAGAAAAAAAGAAAAAGATATAAAAATACATTCGATTAAAATAAGAACAGATTAAACCTTTACATAACTTTCTTCCTTAACTTATTTCCTTGACCTCCTCACACCTCCCAATTTTGTATTCTAGTTCAGATCATTTTTTCCAGCAAATCCTTCCAACCTTATTTTCATTTAAGTAATTTAATTTAAAGTATTATAGTTTAACCTCCTCTCTTTCATCACTTTCATCAATTCCTTTTTACTTAATCCTTTATATCATATCTACCAAAACTACCTAATTTTCTTTTTCCAACACCTTTCTAACAGTCCTGAATTTTACAATATTTTTGAAGTTGCAGATAGGTAGCCGTGTTGGTCTGCCATAGTCAAAATAAAAAAATTCCTTCCAGTAGCACCTTAAAGACCAACTAAGTTAGTTCTTGGTATGAGCTTTCGTGTGCATGCACACTTCTTCAGATACATTTTTGAAGATATACTTTAAATTTCTTCCAATCTTCTTCCGCCGTCTCCTTTCCCTGGTCCCGGATTCTGCCAGTCATCTCAGCCAATTCCATGTAGTTCATCACTTTCGTCTGCCATTCTTCCAGGGTGGGTAAATCTTGTGTCTTCCAATACTTTGCGATGAGTATTCTTGCTGCTGTTGTGGCATACATAAAGAAAATTCTATCCTTCTTTGGCACCAATTGGCCGACTATGCCCAGGAGAAAGGCCTCTGGCTTCTTCAGGAAGGTATATTTAAATACCTTTTTCATTTCATTATAAATCATCTCCCAGAAAGCCTTAATCCTTGGGCACCTCCACCAAAGGTGAAAGAATGTACCTTCAGTCTCTTTACAAAGAAGGAGAGTTCATGCCATTGTCAAACAGGGATTTTTTTATTTTTTTTCAGTTTGCATTTAAAGGTGAATTTAACTAATTATTTTTTTTTATATAAAATTTTTATTGGTTTTACAAAATTTTTAAAGACATACAAACACGTATAATTTCATAACATTTTTTCATAAACTTCTTTTCCGGGACTCCCCCATACCCCCCCCTTTCTGCATTCCAATGTCCATAATTTTTTAGCAACTTCTAAACATTCCTTTCCAACCTCCGTCATCTTGATCTTTTCTATAGTCTGCTCTTATGTCACTGTATCCCTTTTTTTCCTGCAAACCTCAACATTCTAACATTCGTCAAGTTTATAATAGTCCTTAAGGTATCTCTTAAATTTTCTCCATTCTTCTTCCGCCGTCTCTTTTCCTTGATCACGGATTCTGCCTGTCATCTCAGCCAGTGTCATATAGTCCATCACCTTCATCTGCCATTCTTCCAGAGTGGGTAGATCTTGTGTCTTCCAATACTTTGCGATGAGTATTCTTGCTGCTGTTGTAGCATACATAAAGAAAGTTCTGTCCTTCTTTGACACCAATTGGCCGACAATGTCCAAGAGAAAGGCCTCTGGTTTTTTAGGGAAAGTACATTTAAGTACCTTTTTCATTTCATTATAAATCATTTCCCAGAAAGCCTTAATCTTCGGGCATGTCCACCAGAGGTGATAGAAGGTACCTTCAGTCTCTTTACATTTCCAACACTTATTATCAGGCACATGATAAATTTTTGCTAGCTTGACTGGGGTCATGTACCACCTGTATACCATTTTCATAATGTTTTCCTTTAAGGCATTACATGCCGTGAATTTAATACCGGTGTTCCATAACCATTCCCAGTCAGCAGACATAATGTTATGACCAATGTCCTGAGCCCACTTAATCATAGCCGATTTAACTGTTTCATCCTGTGTATTCCATTTCAGCAGCAAGTTATACATTCTCAAACAGGGGTTTTTTAAGAGCCTTGGCAAAGAGAATTGTGGGGTTTCTTTATACATTCCTCTTTGCTCCTTGTGGACCTAGAATCATAGAATTCTATTTTTATTTCCTTTTATTTCAGATTGTGTTTTTATTGCATTTCAAAATATGAACAAACACAGGAAAGGGGAAAGGACAAGCGTCTCAGGCATAGAAAAGCTGAAGCCAAGGAAAGTTACTAGGATCTAAGAGCTCATCCGAAAAACAAATACTGTATATAAAATCTATTTTCAATATTAGGAGCTTAGCCGTGTACTAATAGCAGGCAAGCCGTAATAGACTTTTCCATTAACGGTGACCTGTTTCGCTTTATTGTATTGTTTACTTTCTCTGTTCCTGTGGGAAATAAAATGAAATAAAACCCTATCCGGTCTATACTCGACAAACTGTGCCGTAAACTGGGGGGTAATTCACTTTCATGTGCTTCATTCTTTGTATATACAATAAAACCATACCATATATCCTAGAAATTATCACATTTCTTTCGTTGTTGTTTTTTGGCCCTTGGGATATTTTTAAATTTGTGTGATTTTTCCAGTTAAGGCCGTTTGCCAAACTATGATGAATTTTGTGGGGGAAAGTTACGAGTTTTTACTCATTATTTTAACGGCGAAATGCATTTTATTCTGTTTTATGCAATACATATAAACTTGTATTCAGTCCACTTGTGGAAAATTTTCCCATTTCTGGTTATGACTGGATATATGAACAGGTTTTATTTCCTTTGAGGGCAACGGCCAGTTTAAGTTTCTTCTTTATTTCCAAGAGAAGTAAAAGAACGAATAAATTTATGTCAGGTAACACTTGGCCTCTCAGAACCCAAAACTATTATTTATTTTTTCAATATATAAATTGAACACACGCACGGGCACGTAGTGCTTGATACACCATTGTTCGGAATATGGGTCAAAATATATTATTTATCGGACCGAGTCTATCCATATTTGTGAGGGGCGGTTTAAATTCCTCAGAAAATTAAAAGCGAGGGAATGTCGTTGCCTGAGGAGACGCTTTGGGCGGGAAAAGAGAGCGGAGGGGGCGGAGCGTTACTTCGGAGGCCACGCCTTCATCCCCACCCCACCGCCCCTTCCCGCCAGCTCATTGGCGGCTCGGGAGCTCAAAGCCCGCCTTCCGCCGCCGCTCAGTGGCGGCGGAAGAAGCGTGGGGTGGGGCTGATCTCTCTCCCTCCCTCGGATTAAGGGGTTGGAAAGCTCCGCTCTCCTATTGGAGGAGGTGGGAGTTCACGCTCCCCGCCCGACCCTCTGTGAGGAAGCCGCTGAATGGCTCGGGCAGCTGTCCGTCGGCGGTTGACGCGCGGCAGCCTTAGCCAATGGAGAGGCGAGGGAGGTGGGGAGGAGGTGACGTAGCGGGGCGACGGCGCCGCGGACTGGAGCGGGGAAGAGGGACGGGGACGGAGGGCGGGTCCCGGCGCGGGCGCGCTGACGTCGCCGTGCGTTGTGACGTCGCGCGCCGCCCTCTGGAGTGTGTGGTATCTGGCGCTGTGCGTGTGTTTGCGTGTTTGCGCCGGCCCTGCCTGCCCGCCTCCCTCTGCCTCTCCCCGGAGGGGCCGCAGTGGGCCGCAGAGACGGTGAGTGAGGCGCCGGGGAGCGGTGGGGACGACGGCGGAGGGGGAGCGGGCCCTGAGGGGGAGCCGCGGGCCTCGCCCCCTCCCCCACCCCCTCCCCGCCCTGAGGGCCCCTCCCCCCCGCAGTGGTCCTCAGGAGGTGAGGAGGCCCCGCCCCTAGGGGAGGGGCTGGGCGGCGGACACGCCCCTTCCCGAGCCCCCCACCCCACCAGTATAAAGATGTGGAAATAGACACACTTTAGGGGGGCTGGGAGGGGCCTCCTTCTCACACCCCAGGCCCTGCTCCCCATCACCCCCACCCGCCCCTTTCCCAGTTTAAGGGGTTAAATCCCCTTCTCTTTGCCCCCACATATAGAGGCATTCATGTGCAAATTTGGGGGGGTACTGAGCCTCTCTTTTCCCTCCTCCCCACCTGCCCACCCCATCACATTCCAGCTCCCCATCACCCCCACCAGCCCCTTTCCCAAATTAAGGTATAAATCCTCCTCCCCCTTTGCCCCCACATATGTGCAAATTGGGTGGGGGGTGAAGGTACTGAACCCCAGTTTTCCCTCCTCCACACTTGCCCACCCCATCACATTCCAGCTCCCCATCACCCCCACCAGCCCCTTTCCCAAATTAAGGTATAAATCCTCCTCCCCTTTGCCCCCACATATGTGCAAATTGGGTGGGGGGTGAAGGTACTGAACCCCAGCTTTCCCTCCTCCCCACTTGCCCACCCCATCACATTCCAGCTCCCCATCACCCCTACCCATCCCGTTCCTAGTTTAAGGGGTTAAGTCCCCTTCTCTTTTGCCCCCACATATAGAGGCATTCATTTGCAAATTTGGGGGGGGGTACTGAGCCTCTGTTTTCCCTCCTCCCCACATGCCCACCCCATCACATTCCAGCTCCAGCTCCCCATCACCCCCACCAGCCCCTTTCCCAAATTAAGGTATAAATCCTCCTCCCCCTTTGCCCCTACATATGTGCAAATTGGGTGGGGGGTGAGGGTACTGAACCCCAGTTTTCCCTCCTCCCCACTTGCCCACCTCATCACATTCCAACCCCATCAGCCCCACCCACCCCTTTCCCAGTTCAAGGTGTTAAATCCCCTTCTCTTTGCCCCCACATATAGAGTCATTCATGTGCAAATTTGGCGGGGGTGGGGGTAGTGAGGCCGTTTCCCCTCCTCCCCACATGCCCACCTCATCACATTCCAGTCCCACCTACCCCTTTCCCAGTTTAAGGTATAAATCCTCCTCCCCTTTGCCCCCACATATAGAGTTATTCATGTGCAAATTTGGTGGAGGGTGAGGGTACTGAGCCCGTTTCCCCTCCTCCCCACTTGCCCACCCCACCACGTTCCAGCCCCAGCTCCCCACCACCACCACCACCCGCCCCTTTCCAAAATTAAGGTGTTGAAGCCTCTTCTCTTCGCCACCCCCAGTATAGAGATATGCATGTATTTGATGTTATATACGCACTATGGGGGGGGGCTGAACCCCTGTTCTCCCTCCTTGCCTGTCACCCACCCCTCACATTCCAACTCCTGTTGCCCACCCTTTTCATCACTTTCCCAAATTTAATATATTTAATTTATTTAATACTCTTAATATATTTAATACTCTTCTCTCCTACCCCAATATTAAAGCTGGGTTTAAGAGAAGGTTGGACATATCTGGGTGGAGGTGGGGATCATAGAATTGTTGAGTTGGAAGGGACCACGAGGGTCATCTTGTCCAACCCCCTGGGATGCATGAATCTGTTGCCCAATAGGGGGCTCAAACCCATGGCCTTGAAATTAAGAGTCCCATGTTCTACCAACTGAGGTATTCCAACGTCCAAGGACCTGTGTTGGGTAAGGGGAACCTCCTGAGCTCAGGGTTCAGTGCACTTCAACAGACCAGATCCTGGAGATTGGCAGTGTTGGGCTGGTGATGGTGATGTTGCTTTCAGGCCCTGTTTCCTGAGGGATGCTGGGCTAGGTGTGCCTTTGCTCTGATCTAGCTGTGTTCTTGTGCTTTCTCCTCCATTGTTTGTATTCCATCTCTTAGGATTCCTCCACCTTCAATCCCTAAGGTGAGTTCTGGAGTCATAGAAATGAGAGGGAGGACTTTGACAGGCTCTAGCCCTGCTCCTTGCTCAGTGCTTAAAATCTAGCGTTAGAGCATCTCCCAACAGCTGGCTGTCATTTCCATCTCTCTCAATCTCAATTTGTGGTATCCATTCTTAGCTTTGCCCCAGCCCCAATACTGTGTGTTTTGTTTTAGGTGAGACTGAATACCCTCCTTCCTTCCTAACCTAGATCATCCATCCTTTTCTCCCCACCCCATTCCATCATCAGTTCCACCTTTTGACCAGTAGTCAACATTCCCCTCTTTAAATCTAGGCATTTTCCTCACACACATTTTCCTCCCCAAAGCCCAGGAGTTGTGCTGATAATCATTATTAGCCCTTTGCACTTAAAATCTCTTCTTTCTACAGTAAGTAACATTTAAGGCTCCCTCGCTTGGTTTGGGCATTAACTATTAATCCAGTTATCCAGCCAATGATACGCTTATCTAGTGCTTTACCTCTCTCCTGGCCCAGGAACTTTCCACATTCAGCAAGCCTCCTCCCCACCTCCAGAAGCAGCTTCCCTTGTCTTCTCTCATCTGGAACACAACTTAGAAGGATCTTAAAGTGCCTTTCATCATTTTCTCCTCTCCTCGCCACTCCTTAGACGAAATGGGCACATCATAATGAAGCAGCTGCGCCCATTGTTCACCTAAGGGTCTTATTGGGAAATTTCTTCCCGGGTCAGTTTGTTTCCTGAGAGTTTTGAAAGGCTTCTCCAAGAGAGCCGGAACATTCTTATCCCGAGGCACAAGTTTAAACTGTTGCAGCAAAATGTATCTTCAGACTGCTTCCTGATGATCCCAGTCCAAAAGCTTGTGTTCTCCCTCCCCTTCAATAGATGAAAACTCATTGGTTGCTTTTATGACACATGTAAGGTGGTTGGGAAGACGTGTACCGTATAGAAATCCCAGTTTTCCTCTGGGCATTTAGATAAATGGATGCTCTGACTTAGGCTGAATGGTGACCCTTCAACTCCTCAGAGGGGACAACGTGTGCTATTGGTGCAGAACTTGAGCATCTCTCTGCAAGAATTGAACACATTGGGGGTGGGATTTGGCAGGCTTATTGGTACCTTGTGGTAGTTGCACATTTAGCTCTTCCTGGTCACATGACCCTGGTGGGCTTGGTGTAATTTTCTGGTACACTTTCAGTTTGAGTCTTGTGCTTTCTGAATTTCAAGGCTCAACGTACTGGGGCTTCCTCCCATCTTTCTTTTCAGCCGTTTGTTCTGAATGGTTTCTAAGAGAGCTTTCTATTTGTGTTGCTAAATCAATAAACTACAATGCTGGTCTCTCTGTATAGAAGTGGAAAGCTGTTTTGCCCTGCCTGAAGGAGATAAACTGATGGCAACACCTGAGGTGTGAAATATTAACTCCTGAAATAATCGCTTAACTTCTCTCCAACACATCTTGCAGTTTTCTTTGTATACCTTGGGATCACTGGTGGAAAGGGTTTGTGTATGGAAGAAAGTCTCTCTCTCTCTTTTTGTACTGTACTGTAATTGTGCTTTTTAGAACATTTATTTTCGGGTCTTCAAGTTAATATTGCAAAGAGGGAACTTTAATGACTGGTATTGTGGTGTAGTGGTTAAGAGCGGTAGTCACGTAATCTGGGTAACCGGGTTCGCGTCTCCGCTCCTCCACATGCAGCTGCTGGGTGACCTTGGGCCAGTCACACTTCTTTGAAGTCTCTCAGCCCCACTCACCTCACAGAGTGTTTGTTGTGGGGGAGGAAGGGAAAGGAGATTGTTAGCCGCTTTGAGACTCCTGAAGGGGAGTGAAAGGCGGGATATCAAATCCAAACTCTTCTTCTTCTTCTTCCCAAACTTTTGGTGATGGGTGCACTTTTTTTTCTTGATTGAAAATTGTAGGCATCCTTCTTTCTTTACGCATGTTACAAGTAAACCTTTTGAGGAGCCTTGTCTGCAATTGTGGGAGTCACTGGTGACAGTACAAACTATTAACACTGAGCATGATATATACTGGCAACCCTATTGTCAAAAGTTTCTTGCCTTATTGGTTGGTTGAAGCTTGTGGTTCCATCCTTTGTGTTTTTCCCTCAGGCTTCCTATCTTGCATTTAACACTCTGTAACCAGATTTGTCAGGACAAGAGATAAGAAGGCTGAGATTCTGCCATTCTTCTGCCTGCCTAGAAACTGCAACCAGAGAGCAAAAGCAGATTAAGAAACTTGGAAGGAGAGGTCATCTGTTACTGTAATGCTCTGTATCACTAGTAACGTGGTCTGTGTCCATGACAGCTGTGGATATGTAAGGGCCCGTCAAAAGACTTTATTTGGGGGAAAGCTTATCTGACTTGAAATATATTTTGTGATGCGCTGCTGTTGAGTATCCTTAGATTATAAAATGACCCATAAGTCTCATTCTGAACTGTCTATTGGAAACTTGTTCTGGACCCTGTTTTAAGGTGGGTGTGTCTCTTACCTGGCTTGCAAGAAGACCCAACTAGTGCAAAGGGAGTAAACTTTGCACTTCACAATTACCGTATTTTTCGCTCTATAGGACGCACTTTTTCCCCTCCAGAAATTAAGGGGAAATGTGTGTGCGTCCTATGGAGCGAATGCAGGCTCCTTGGCTTCAGCGATAGCAACGCAAAGCCTCCGAAGCGGAGAGGGAGCGCTCCCGAGGCTTCGCGTTGCTTTCGCTGAAGCCTTTGGAGCGCAGCGCGAGTTCCCGCTGTGCTCTGGAGGCTTCAGGTTCCTTTTGCTGAAGCTGGGGGAGCAAGACTCTCCTGGCTTCAGCAGAGAGGGAGAGCTGCGCACCGCCCCTTCAGCCAAGCGGGAGGAGAAATGGAAGGGGCCCCGTTTCTCCTGCCGCTTCGCTGAAGGGGCACTGAGCAGAGAGGGGGAGAATTTTTTCCCCTTGTTCTTCCCCTCTAAAACAAGGTGCATCCTAGGGTCGGGTGCATCCTATAGAACGAAAAATACGGTAGTTGGGTTTTTAACTTCTGGGAGTTTTGCAAGGGTGTTGGAAATTGGGGTGAGTGCATGAGACGACGTTGGCCCTGAGGGCCACCATCCAGTTTGTCGTTCCATGAGCTGCTTTGCTGGCTTCATTACATGACAGGCTGGGATTGGCAAGTTTGTTTATCTTCTGGTCTTTCCATTCACTTGTCCTTCCTCTGCACACTTCAGCTGCGAAGCCGTTTGCTTGCATGCGCTACCATAGAGAGTAATTGGCTTGTGTGTGTATATCAGTATTGGGCTAGGCTTGGGCAGAGCTTTTCTGTTACCAGGGTACTGGTAACTTTGTGGGGAGGATACCCCAGAGTTCTTTATAAATTTGCACAATGGCTAATTGTTTAAATTTATTATATGTTTTATGTATTATTGCTGTATATTTTTCTTTACACGATAAAGTGGTATATAAATACTTTATTAAAAAAAACCAAACTTTGATTCCTAAAGCACAGGTAGGTAGGTAATAATTTAATAGTGATAATTTTATTATTTGCATGTTGCCCACTGGACTGGAATGCCCCAGCCACTCTGGAAATCACCTGGAAAGGGTCCCGTGAACAAATAAAGGCTCGTCCACACTTTCGCTTGAACCATATTTTGACCATATTGTGTACCGATTAATTCCTCCGGCTCCAAGAGCTTTTCTCGTTGTTCCACGGCTGTGCCTTGCAAAAGTTCAGTCTTACCTGCTGAATTGAAGCTTGGCTAAGCAGAATTGCTTTTTTCGGATTTTCCACGGGTCTGACAAGTCAAGCAAGAGTGTGGATGAGCCCTAATTCAGGGTGAACCTTATTGCTCTGTTTTTGTGTGGGCTCCTTTCTGGCTGAGCAATATGTGAAAACTAAAGCTAGCCAAACTACGGATAGTAAAGCAGGGAGAGTCATCAAGGCGTCGGAGATTCTCCCTTCCCAGGCCTGCATTCTTTCTTCCTAATGAGCCGTTCACCTTCGCTGCTTTATTCTTTAGCACAGTTTTGGTCAGCTAGAAGTGTGCCAATACAGACCTGACTCTTCCTCTCAAGTCCCACCTGTTGCTGTGATCAAGAGCTGTGGTGTCGCTGGCCTCTCGTGCACGAAATGGTGCCACGCATCCTCCTGAGCCCTGAAACCTCATTTTGAATCGGGCCTTTTGCATTCTGGTTTAAAAGTCCTTTTTGTAGCTCTTGGCAGCCCTGTTCCCACGCTTTGATTGCTCAACTGTGAGAACCAGGGACGTGCTGGCCTTTTAAGATACCTGGATGTTTCAGGATCAGGGGCAGGTAGCTACAAGCCGCATAGGCCGCATCCTACTGCCTCTGTTCAATGGGTTGCCAGTTTGTTGGGGTAGCAGACTTCAGTTTCAGCATTACCCCTTTGGGGTTCAGAGAGAAAAGCTGCCACCAGCGCCGACTTGGATTCTTTGTGAAGAACATTTGTGCTGGGTTACTAGGATGGGGTTTATAATGTTCAGAGTTCTAGCACCAGATTCCTTATGCAGCTGAAACCCACCTTGGATCAAATCTATGCTTCCAGGTGCCATAAGAAAGCTGCAGAGATAGCGCAGGATAGTGCGCACCCCGGAAATGATCTCTTTCAGCTTCTGCCTTCTGGAAGAAGGTACAGGGTTATAAAGACTAGGACTAGCCGCCTGAGAAACAGTTTCTACCCAAATGCGATTTTGGTTTTAAATGCAGTGTAAGGCGTCTCTATGGGAGTATATTGTATTTAAAAATGGGGTATCAGAGTTTTTAGGGGGCTAACCAGGTTGGGATAGCAGACTTGTTGGGTTTTGAATGTTTTATGTAGATTTTTCAATTTCGTTGTTCTGTATGGGACAATGACAATAAGGATTATTGTATTGTATCTTATACAGTGGTACCTCAGGTTACATACGCTTCAGGTTACATACTCCGCTAACCCAGAAATAGTGCTTCAGGTTAAGAACTTTGCTTCAGGTTGAGAACAGAAATCGTGCTCCGGCGGCAGTGGAAGGCCCCTTTAGCTAAAGTGGTGCTTCAGGTTAAGAACAGTTTCAGGTTAAGTACGGACCTCCGGAACGAATTAAGTACTTAACCCGAGGTACCATTGTAAACCAAAAGCAAAACTCCTAGTACAGGCAGCGACCATTTCGCGTGGGATGGGGATGTCTGTCCCTGGCCCCATTATACCCCCGTTCTGCCCTCTTCCACGTCCCAAAGTGCCCGTGCTTTGCCAATCATGCGACAGTTGGACGCTAAAATAGTCGCCACCTGTAGCTAGTACTGAGAGTTTTAGGCACAATTGCTCTACAGGAGTGGCTCCCAGTTGATGGTCCACAGACTCCAGGAGCAGTGGCGTAGCGTGGGGGGTGCCAAGGGTGCCGGCCGCACCGGGCGCAACATCTGGGGGGGCGCGAGTCCAGAGGGAAGGGACAAGTTCCTTCCTCCGCCGGGCTCCCCGCCGCCACCGCCAGCCTTGCGCCTTAGCGCGCGCGCCCCCCGCCGTCGCTGTGGCTGCGCTCCGCTCACTGCTCGCAGGAGGAGCAGCCGCTGCAGCAGCGCCGACGCCGCCACCGACGCCTCGCCGGGCACGGGCAGCCTCTGCACCCTGCCGCTGCCGCCATCCCCTCGGCCCAGCCACAGGCGGCGGCTGCTTCTGCCTCCATCCTCCTCCGGGCAAGCAGCGTTGTTTGCGCGGCAGCGCCAGCGGCAACTCGCAGGTTAGGGGTTGGGGGGGCGCAAATTACTTGCCTTGCCCCAGGTTAGGGGGCGCAAATTACTTGCGTTGCCCCGGGTGCTGACAACTCACGCTACGCCGCTGTCCAGGAGATCTGTGCCACCACCCACATAGCAAAGCCTACCATAGAGATGCCAACATTTTCGAAAGTAGGGGGCCCATGGCTTGGCTTTTGAACAACAGTGTTTAGCTAATCTGGAACCACTGCTCTACAGGGTTGTGGTTTGGGGAGAAATTGGATGCTAAAGCTAGCCCCATGGCTACTAGTCACGATGGCTAGTGCAAATGACCTCCAGGACCAGGGGGAGAACATGCCTCTGAATGCCATTCACTGGGAGTTGCAGGTGAGAGTGCTGTTGCACCCAGGTCCTCCTTTTGGTCTTCCCTTTGGAGTTCCTGGGTGGCGACTGCCAGAACAGGGTGTTGGACTAGAACTAGATAGACCTTTCAGTCTGATCCACCAAAACCCCTCTTACGTTCTTTAAGCTTGGGGCTGTTGCCATCATGTGTTCAGAAACTTTGGGGGTTTCCAAATGCTGTCTGGCTTGCAAAGCCGGTCAGAGCCCTGGTTGAGTGTTGATAATGTTTTCCCTCTTGGCGGACGGTGCCTGCAACAACAACAACAACAACAACAATTATTTTATTATTCATACCCTGCCCATCTGTCTGGGTTTCCCCAGCCACTCTGGGAGACTTACAGCACATTAAAAAACGTAGAACATATAGACATAAAAAAATTTCCCAATACGGGATTGCCTTCAGATGTCTTCTAAAAGTCAGATAAACAACTACAGTGGTGCCCCGCAAGACGAAATTAATTCGTTCCGCAATTTTTGTCGTCTAGCGAATTTTTCGTCTTGCGAAGCACGGTTTCCCATAGGAATGCATTGAAAATCAATTAATGCGTTCCTAGGGAAACCGCTTGCCAGGCTGGCGGTGCGGAGAAGGGCTTTTCTCCGCACCGCAAGCCTTCAGGACAGGTACGGGAACAGAGGGGAAGGCGCGCAGCGCTTTCCCTCTGTTCCCGGGGCTTGCGTGGGAGGAGGGTTTTTCCTCCCCACCGCCAACATTCAGAACAGCATTCTGAATGTTGGCGGTGGGAAGGAAAACCCTTCTCCCACCCCAAGTCTTCAGGACAGCCATCCGAAGGCTGGCGCGGGGAGAAGGTCTCTCCGCCCCCCCCCCCACGCCAGGCTTCGGTGCATCCTTCAGAGGCTGCTGCCATAGTCACGCGTCACTTCTCCAGCTGGGAGAGGGTCGCGGGGGGCTGGTTTAGCCCCGCGCGCGCTCTCCCGGCTGGAGAGGTGACGGGCGCCTATGGAGGCTCCTGCCATAGGCGCGCGTCACTTCTCCAGCTGGGAGAGGGTCGCGGGGGGCTGGTTTAGCCCCGCGCGCGCTCTCCTGGCTGGAGAGGTGACGGGCGCCTATGGAGGTTCCTATGGAGCTGTTCCTGGAACAGCTTTCCGAAGTGGGGAGGCTGGGGCAGGTGACCCCGCCCCCCGCCCCACTTCGGAACAGCTGCAAAAGACGTCAGGGGGAAGCGGGGAAGCGAAGCGCTTCGCTTCCCGCTTCCCCCAGACCTCTTCTGAAGCAAGGGGCTGGGGGGAGATCGCTATCTCCCCCCAGCCCCTTGCTTCAGAAGAGGTCCGGGGGAAGCGGGGAAGCGAAGCGCTTCGCTTCCCCGCTTCCCCCGACGTCTTTTGCAGCAAGGGGCTGCAGGGAGATCGCTATCTCCCCCCAGCCCCTTGCTTCAGAAGAGGTCCGGGGGAAGCGGGGAAGCGAAGCGCTTCGCTTCCCCGCTTCCCCCGACGTCTTTTGCAGCAAGGGGCTGCAGGGAGATCGCTATCTCCCCCCATCCCCTTGCTTCAGAAGAGGTCCGGGGGAAGCGGGGAAGCGAAGCGCTTCGCTTCCCCGCTTCATCCGACGTCTTTTGCAGCAAGGGGCTGCAGGGAGATCGCTATCTCCCCCCATCCCCTTGCTTCAGAAGAGGTCCGGGGGAAGCGGGGAAGCGAAGCGCTTCGCTTCCCCGCTTCCCCCGGACGTCTTTTGCAGCAAGGGGCTGCAGGGAGATCGCTATCTCCCCGCAGCCCCTTGCTTCAAAAGAGAAGACCCGCTGTCCCCGGGGCAAGCTTCGTTTTGCGAAGCAAGCCCATAGGGGAATTCGTCTTGCGAGGCAAATCGCGGACGAAAAAACCTTTCGTCTAGCGAGTTTTTTGTCTTGCGAGGCGTTCGTCTTGCGGGGCACTACTGTATCTGACTTTTAGAAGACATCTGAAGGCAACCCAATATCTGGAAATTTGTAATGTCTATTATATAATAGACATTAATAGACAATAGACATTATATGGAAAAATAACTATACCACACTTTTTTCTCTTTGACATCTGGTGGGAGAGTGTTCCACAAGGAGGGCGCCACCACCGAGAAGGCCCTCTGCCTGGTTCCCTGTAACTTGGCTTCTCACAGTGGGGGAACTGCCAGACGGCCCCTAAAGCTGGACCTCAGTGTCCAGGCTGAACAATGGCAGTATATCCTTCAGGTATACTGAGTATACTGGGCGGAGGCCGTTGAGGGCCGCAAAGTAGAATTAGGCTTCAGCTTCACTTTCGTTCTCTTGGGCTGCATTCCAGCCCCACAACCCACTGCATTGGGTTTGGACGAGGCAGAGGTCTCTCTCTGCCTGGGCCAAAAGAAGCTCCACCAGCCAGGGCCGGACATTTCGCCACAAGAGGCAAAACAGAAAATGGCACCCACCACCGCTTGCCAGCATTTCCCTGAGCCAGTGTCATCCAAAGCAACAAGCACAGGAGGCGGCGAGCAGTGCGCTCCTCTGAGTTCTCCCCAGCCTGCCACCTGAGGTAACTGCCTAATAACAGCTAATGGGCGGGCCGGCCCTGGCACCAGGAGATGAGTCCAGCGACACTGCCCAGTACAGAACTTCTTGTTCAGAAGCGTGGCTGGATGATAGTGATGCAGGCTGAATCCCCACTGATGGTAGCCCCCTCCACTGCCATCAGCAGAAAGCCCTCAAACAGGCTGCTCGTTCTAACTCTGAAGGTGACCCGGAAACTACAACTAATCCAGAACGCGTCAGCTACACTGGTGACTGGGGGTGGCCACTGAGACCATATAACACTGGTCTTGAAAGACCTACATTGGCTCCCAGTACGTTTCCGAGCACAATTCAAAGTGTTGGTGCTGACTTTTAAAGCCCTAAATGGCCTCGGTCCAGTATACCTGAAGGAGCGTCTCCACCTCCATCGTTCTGCCCGTAAACTGAGGTCCAGCGCCGAGGGCCTTCTGGCGGTTCCCTTGCTGTGAGAAGCCAAGTTACAGGGAACCAGGCCTTCTCAGTAGTGGCACCCACCCTGTGGAACGCCCTCCCACCAGATGTCAAAGAGATAAACAACTACTAGACTTTTAGAAGACATCTGAAGGCAGTCCTGTTTAGGGAAGCTTTTAATGTTTAATAGGTTATTGTTTTTTAGTGTTCTGTTGGGAGCCGCCCAGAGTGGCTGGGGAAACCCTGCCAGATGGGCGGGGTATAAATAATAAATTATTATTATTATTATTATTATTATTATTATTATTATTATTATTATTATTATTATTATTAAACCCCACCACCTTCATTTGATGGCATCAGGATGTGCCAGCTGCAAGGTATCACAGCACAGAGAATAGTTCAACCTGTCTTGCTCCCTGACCAGCATCCGGATGGCTCTGCCAGCTGTTGGCACAGCCCCTTGCCCGGCTTTGGGTCTCTACCTGCGGACCCGAGCGGCTCCCTCCTCCACATTACGTAGCTGTGGGTGGCATTTGATGTGCCTCTTTCCTCCTCTGAAGGTATAATTAGGGCCAGCTGCCTTGCTGATCCTCCAGACTTCTCCTGGTGGCTTTTCTTAGGGACGGCATTTGCTTTGGTTGGCTCTAATTATAGTGTCCAGAGGATAGAGGGATCCAGACAGCCATTTCCTCAGTCTCAGTCTCTCTCTCTCTCTCTCTCTCTTTTAAAGACAGATGCTCTCTCTTTATATAAGGGCTTTAATAGAAACAGGCTTCTCTCTCGAAGAGTTCACAACTGTTTAAACCCGAGGCAGTGCCCAGACGGTGAGGAAAGCTGTGCTGTGCTCATGGATACAGCATTTTGTGTTCATGCCAGTTAGTTTTTTAGGAAATTTGTTGGATTTTTCTGCTTGTGCTTTTTATCATTCGAAAGGCAGATAGTAAAATTATCCATAATTGGTTCTTTCCTCTGCACTGATAAGCAGGAAGAGTCTCCTAATGGAGCTTTTATCCAGCAACACTGGCATTCTTTTGAATTCCCAGGCATTCAGTTATGTAATAGGTACGGGGTTTTTTGGCAGGGGGAGTTACGTGTGTCTTTGAGGTAACCCATGCTTTTCATCTTGCTTCTGACTCCTTTCAAGGCCTTCAGGCCAAGTCACTTTCAGGTGCTGCTGTTTCTTGCCTTGGGTGTTCAAGTTGTATGGCTCCTGCAGTATCATCAAAGTATATACAGTCATACCTTGGGTTACAGACGCTTCAGATTGCCAAAACCCGCAAGTACCGGAATGGGTTACTTCCAGGTTTCGGCAGTTGCGCAGAAGCGCTAAATTGTGCTTTGTGCATGCACAGAAGTGCCAAATTGCAACCCGCGCGTGCGCAGACGCGCCACTGCGGGTTGCAAACACGCATCCCGCACGGATCACGTTCACAACCTGAGCGTCCACTGTATATAGTACTTCACGTGAGCAAGAATGATGGAGGAGGGGGTCTCTGAGGACCTTCGAGTTTAAACTTCCATGGTACAGGGGGAATGAAAGGAAGAGGCCTCATTTCTGTAGGATTAGTGTGCACAAGTGGTTGGGTGTGAGGGGCTACTATTGTTTGGCTTTCCCTTGGTTGCCTTCAGAGCCAGCTGTGTATCCTTGGTCAGTGCCAGCCTTGACTAAACTGGTGTGCCAGTTCTGCTCAGAGGTCTCCAAAAGCTCTTCTCTGGGCAAGAGCAGTACAGGGGTGGAAAAAACGTTCCAGTCAAACCGAAGCAAATGCTTTGTGATCGTGGCCTAGGTTGGCATTCTCGGATTAGAAGGCTGCAAGATGCGATTCCAAACCCGTAATTCCTGCATCCCAGGGGGTTGGGCTAGATGACCCTTGGGGTACCTTCCAAGAGCACTTCTGTGATTCAGTGAAAGGGGCTCTACACTCTTGAGTTCGCCATCGTCATCACCGTGCATTTTGTAGTTCAAAATGTTGAGCCTTGTGTGAACTGTCCAAAGCAGTTGCCCCTGGACTCTACCTCCCAGAGACACTTCTGAATTTGAACTCTGGTCCACCAGACCCAGGCCTAACATTTCCTTGAGTCAGTATTTTTTTTTTTAACCAACTACTATGCCACCCTTCAATATAAATATTCTCAGGGAGCCTTTCACAATAATTAAAAAGTATCACGTTAAAAACAAATGCGAATGGGCCTGGCCGTTCCATTGTCACCACATTGTGTTGATAGACAGGAGTTTTTGAAAGCATGGGGTTCTGTTTGCCCAACATAATTTTGTAGGGTACAGACAAATATGTAGGGATGCAAAGATCCTCATCCTTGACTCTCGTTCTCTCTTACAGGGGGGTTCTGAGACATCCTGCTGAAGTGGAATAATCCCCAAAGAACCCAAAGATCTTCGGAACAGCAAAGCCTCCCTTTCCATGCCATTCTGCTTTTCTGCTAACGGGAAAGTCAGTGTTCTGGTTTGTGGCCTTCTGCCGAGCCTCCAGACTTGAGGTTGAAACCATGTGAGGGGTCCTTCCCCCTACCCTACCCTACCCCACCCCAAACCCTGGTGCTTCCTTGACCCCATTGTGGGTGAGTTGCCGCCGAACCTGAGGTGCCAGCCACCATGATGTTCCGGGACCAGGTGGGCATCCTTGCTGGCTGGTTCAAAGGTTGGAACGAATGTGAGCAGACGGTGGCCCTGCTGTCTCTCCTCAAGCGCATCTCTCGCACTCAAGCCCGCTTTCTGCAGCTGTGCCTGGAGCACTCGTTGGCAGATTGCACAGAGATCCACGTTCTGGAGTCAGAGGCCAACAGTGCAGGTAAGTCAGCTCTTTTTTCCCTCTGGAACTTACGTCTAACATCCTCACAGTCCGAATGGATTCAGACCATCTGCTTATGTGGCAATATTGCCACGGGTCCTTAATTGGGTTGGGCACGCTCTGGTCGCTCACCTCCAAAAGGGTTTTGTAGAGATGGGAAAGGTTCAGAGAAGGGTAACCAAAATGATTGAGGGGCAGAACGATGAAGAAAGGTGTTGCCAGCCAGATGGTGATGTTATGCGCTAAACCAGGTGTTCAGGCATCTCTGCTTCCTCGTGAAAGGTGAATTGCCTATCACAAAACGCGCCTGGCTAATTTCGAACACTGATCACCTGGTATTCATGTGAGCACGGCTCCAGTTAGCTGTGGTGTCTCAGAGCTGCTGTTTAGCAGATTCACAAAGAAGAGGTCCAGTTTTTCAGAAAATTCCCCATGGCTAATGGCCGTTTCGAAGCAGCGAATTCCATAGATTAATTGTGTGTTGTGCTGTGTTAAAGTACTTCTGACCTGTCTCAACCTATTGCCAGTCATTTTTTATTGGGTGACTCGGCATTCTGATATTAAAGGAGGAGATAAAATTATGAATCCATTCCTTATTCATGAAGCTCTGTGATTCATCCCCTCGCGCCACTTCGCACACTGTGATAGATAGAAGACCTGCGTTTGCCCAGAGCATATGGTTTAGCTGCAGCTAATTCCAGCTCTGTGAGTGGGCCTCTCCGGTACACATGTTTGCAAATGCACGTTCTCCCTGATTCACACTTTGCATTTAAGTGCTCGCCTAAAAATTGCAAATGGGTCAAGGAGCTCCCCCCACTCAATTTACTCGTGACTGAACACTGAGGAAAAGTAGACCTCCTATAACTAATCTCGGATAATTTGCAGATTAGGAGTGCATAATGCATGCACTTTGGGGGTGATCAGCTTGTGGCATCTGCCGCCTTTTGCCGAACGCCTGATAAGGACCAAGTGTCCTCACAAGTTCAGCTGGATCTTGCTAAGCTGTGAGAACTCCATGCCACTCAGTTAAGCTCCATTCCCCAAGCGCACGCACCCCCTTCACCACCCCCACCCTTGCAACTGACACACACAAGCGCCTCCCTTTTATCTGTGAGGCGAAATGCAACTCCTACAGCTCTCTAATAATAGTGTAGCCCAAGATTAAGGCAAAAGGGAGAAATGAGGTTCAATTCACTGAATCTCTTTCGTAGGCTGCTGACGTAAAGCCAGGAGACAATTCAGAGCACCCTCAATCAACCCCCCCCCCCAAGATAAAGCCCTCCAGATGCTTTGGACTACAACTCCCAGCAACCCCAGCCAGGTGGCTGCTGGGAGCTGTAGTCGGAAACATTTGGAGGGCTTCAACTTGGGGAAGGTGGTCCTAAGAAGAGCCTGATTTTGTCTGCAGGAGAGCTTTCTCCTGCAAGTTCTGAAAATCTCAGAAGCCTGCTCCGAAGTAACCGAGAGCAGGGCTTTTACTGTAGCTGCTCCTATTCTGTGGAACGGCATCTCTGTCTACACCAGGCATCCCCAAACTCAGCCCTCTAGATGTTTCGGGACTACAACTCCCATATTCCCTAGCTAACAGGTCAGGGATGATGGGAATTGTAGTCCCAAAATATCTGGAGGACTGAGTTTGGGGGTGCCTGGTCTACACACTCCAGAAACAATTGAAGGTGCTTTCGTTCAAATGTAAGGATGTAAGATGAGCCTGCAGGATCAGGCCAGTGGCCTAACTAGTTCAGCATCCTGTTCTCACAGTGGCCAACCAGATGGCCCATTGGAGAAGGCGTTGGCAGGATCCTGGCACTCTTTCCTCACCTGTGGCTTCCAGCGTCACTGTCTGAAAAACACCACAGTGGTGCTAGGTAAATGGATTCGTTTGTTTGTTTTTTATTTGTATGCTGCCTTTCCACACACAGAAAAAAATGTGCTCAAAGCAGCTTACAACAAAGAAAAACAGGAATGCATTTCAAACAAACACTACGAAAACTTATTACAGGCAGCCACTTGTTCAGCATGATTGTGATTGTGTGTATTGTGCTGAACCCAGATGTGACCCGGAAACGTCATAAAGACGTCACTGAAAGGGAGGGTGCAGAAGAGGGTGTTTGCAGGCTGTTTCTTTTTTTTATAATGATTTTTATTGGTTTTTTAACACATATTTAACACAAACAATACGCAATACAATAACAAACAAACACATAAACATGTAAAATTTCAAAACCTTCTTTTCTTGAACCCTGTTTCTCCGACTTCCCCATACCTTCCCTTTCTGAATCCCTATTTTCAAATTTCTTCCAGCAAATCCTCACTTCAGAATTTAACTAATTAACCTTTTACTCCTCCTGTCTTTTACCAAATCAATACAGCTGTAACCTCTTAATTTCCCTAACCTTGGCATTTTAGCACTCATTGTTTGCAGGCTGTTTCAATGGGTTTCAGTTATAAACAATTTTACCGATGTGCTCAGTGCCTCGGAACATAACCCCTGCGTAAACTGGGGGCTGCCTGTATTATTATGGTTTTCTTTATTAAATTTGTATACTATCCTTCTCAGGGCAGTTCACAACACAAAATTACAATAACCAATTTTACAATAGCACAGCAAAACAAAAATATAATAACTTAAAAACCCCCACATTTTAGTACAGTGGTACCTCTGGATAGGCACACCTCCGGTTGCATATCCTTCAGGATGCGAACGCGGCTAACCCGGAAGTATTTTTCCGGGTTTTGCCGTGCACACATGTGCAGAAGCGATCCCTCTGGTTGCGGAAACCTCATTATCTGACCAGAGCTCCGGAACAGATCCCGTCCGCAACTGGAGGTACCACTGTACCTTAAATGTAACCGGAATGATTAAACAACATGCAGCATTCAATAGCAAAAAATAATAAGGGAGCTTCACAGTTTCTCCTTAGTCCTAGAGCAACTGATGTTGCTCAGTGTCCTTCTCCCGCAGCTGCTTGCAAGGCTTCCAAGGGCAAGAGGTGGGGTGGGGTGGCTTTAAACGCCCCTCCCATGATGCCCTCTCAGCTAAGCCATCAGGCTACAGTATCTTGGTGTGGAGGGTCTTGCTTCAATTCACAGAGGCTTACACTGGAGTGCCTGGAAGTGGCTCGTCATTGTTGTTTAGTTACCGTATTTTTCGCTCTATAAGACGCACCAGACCACAAGACGCACCTAGTTTTTGGAGGAGGAAAACAAGAAAAAAAAATATTCTGAATCTCAGAAGCCAGAACAGCAAGAGGGATCGCTGTGCAGTGAAAGCAGCAATCCCTCTTGCTGTTCTGGCTTCTGGGATAGCTGCGCAGCCTGCATTTGCTCCATAAGATGCACACACATTTCCCTTTACTTTTTAGGAGGGAAAAAGTGAGTCTTACAGAGCAAATAATAATAATAATAATAATAATAATAATAATAATAATAATAATAATAA
This sequence comes from Podarcis bocagei, assembly GCF_964188305.1. Lineage (NCBI taxonomy): Eukaryota > Metazoa > Chordata > Lepidosauria > Squamata > Lacertidae > Podarcis > Podarcis bocagei. The sequence goes on along the minus strand of NC_138132.1, from coordinate 2,729,860 downwards.
ATAATAATATCTTTATTGTCATTGCCCCCTCTCGGGGACAACGAAATTACTTGGCTGCTCCATCCACCCAGGTAGGGCACTCCACATAAAATCAAAACAACTATAAAAACACTAATTAAAACAATACAGTATAAAACAGCAAGGAAGATTAGATGACTTTCGAAGTCCAGGCTTCCCATTCAGGGCCGAGATCGCTCTGGGGAAGAAGCTGTTCTTGAGACGGCTCGTTCTTGTCTTCATCGTCCTGTATCTCCGTCCCGACGGCAGGAGCTCGAAGAGACAGTGACCAGTAATTTGTATACCGCCTGTAATGGTTCTAGGGGTTGCTCGTGCGTAAATCGGCGCCACACCTGGCTGGGTTGCCTGAGTGAACCTTTTCTGTCCGGACAGCCACTCGCCCGTGGCTGTCTCAATCGCTGGCAGAATCCGTCAGTGGGCGTTTCTTGAACTTCCTCCAGCAAAGAAGTTCTTTGACGTCTAGTCTCCGCCTACTCTCCCTGCGCGGAAGCCTTCTGCGCCGGGAGGGTGTGGGCAGCGGTGGACCCGTGCTCTCCCCGCTGGTCCCTGGTGAGGAGTCATAGAGCCACCTTGCCGATTCCCCCATCTGCCCCCCTTCTCCACTGGTGCTACGCTGATTTCCTTCCCCAGAAGATGTGCTGCTTCTCTCCCTCCCGGGACGCTCTCCGGAATCCCTCTGGAGCCCTCCCTCTCCCCCTGGCTCCGATGGCAGTTCCCTGACACCGCCCTATACTGCAGGTCTTAGGGCGGTTCACAGGCTAAAATTAAAATTGAAAAAATTGAAATACTTTATTGTCACCTGTACAACTTGTATACATTGAGATTACACGAGCACCCCCTCCCACTCAGCTCTCTTAGTCTTAATTTCCCTCGTTTACTGACGCACACCCACCAAACCCGTTGCCTTGTTGTTATCTTTTCATTCAGCAGCCTAACAGCCCACGGATAGAAGCTGCTCTTTACCCTGTTGGTGCGACTAATCATGCTTCTATATCTTCTTCCTGAGGGCAGGAGATCAAGAAAGCTAAAATCAGAATATAAAACCACAAAGTACATAATCAATTCATTTCTTGGAAATAATATATAATGAAATGAAAAGGATGTTTAAAGTAACCTTTGTTTAAAAAAACCAGCAACCAGAAGCTTTTCTTTTGGGAATTAAAGGGACAGAAGTACCTAAAATGTATAGAAACTATAGAAACTTATTCATGTATGCAACTACAGCGGCAAGAATGTTACTGGCCCCAAAATGGAAAGAAGCAGAAGTCCCAGTAAAGGAAGAATGGATACAGTGGAATATGCAGAAATGGTGAAAGTTACCGAAAAATCAAGATAACAGTTTTTTTAATAAAAGAATGGAAATGGTTTATTGAATATTTACAGATAAATTAGAAACAGATAAAAACATTGACAGGGTCATTGTAGCAACCTGCAATTTTATAAGAGTGTATATTTAAAGAAGTTGAATAATTGAATAAATTAAGTTAATTTGGATATGCAGAAGATAATAAAAAGTTTAAGGAACCACAGAAATGGGGGGGATGGAAGTCAAGTTTTGAAATGTCGAAATGAGTGAAATCTATAAAACTAGCAAAATGTATAAACTTGAAAAGTATAAATAAATAAAATGGAGCAAAGCACATAATCAAAATGAAAACAGCAGTGACCCCCCAACACATTTTAAGAGGGCATAGGATGTCAATCAAATCAACCGAAATCAGTCCATCTTCCCCAGCAGCACCAGATATTCTCTTGACTTGCCTCTCTCTTTTACCCCAACAGCTGTCATCAGTCAGTGGCACCAAGAGCCCAAGGACAAGGCAGTCTCCCTGCTCCTCTCCCACCTGCCTCTCCTCCAGCCTGGCAACACGGACGCCAAGTCCGAGTACATGAAGCTCTTGCAGAAGGTGCTAGCCTACTCCATCGAGAGCAGCCTCTTCATCGAGGAGAGCCGACAGCTCCTCTCCTACGCCCTCATCCACCCGGCCACCACGCTGGACGACCGCAACTCCCTGGCCCTGTGGCTCAACCACCTGGAGGAACGCCTCTCCAGCGGCTACTCCGGCCAGAGCAGGGGGCGGCCCGACACGGCCTACCACTCGCGCCAGGGCTCGGACGAGTGGCAGGGCCCCGTGGACACGGGCCTCGGAGACCTGGGGCACGGCTGGCAGGAGAAGCCGCCGCGGGAAAATGGGCACATGTCCTTCCATTCCTCTGGATCCGTGCCGTCGGCCATCAACAGTATCGGGAGCAATGCAAACACAGGTGTGGAAGGCAGGGCGGAGGGGTGAGGAGGGTCTGTGAAACAGGCGCTGTTTTGCTTGGGAGGGGGAAGGTGGGGGTGTTTTCCTGCAAAAAAATAAATAAATCTAAAGTCTATGTCTTGGGACATAGAAGACCTTCCCAATTCACTAAGGTAGGTCCTTGCCCCTCCGCAGCAGTTCCCTCAGGAGCAGCCTTTCTGAAAGAATATCTCTGCTGCTCTAAAAGGTTGCCCCTGGAAGGAGTTAACCAATTCTGATTAGCTTAGTATTTCCCAGTTTTTGGTGAAATGGCTTGGAAATAAACAGAGCTGTCTGTCTCGAGCCAGAGGGAGCTCTCTCGTCAAAGGCCTGGAAACGATGCCTTATGAGGAACGGCTAAGGGAGCTGGGCATGTTTAGCCTGGAGAAGAGGAGGTTAAGGGGTGATATGATAGCCATGTTCAAATATATAAAAGGATGTCACATAGAGGAGGGAGAAAGGTTGTTTTCTGCTGCTCCAGAGAAGCGGACACGGAGCAATGGAGCCAAACTACAAGAAAGAAGATTCCACCTAAACATTAGGAAGAACTTCCTGACAGTAAGAGCTGTTTGACAGTGGAATTTGCTGCCCAGGAGTGTGGTGGAGTCTCCTCCTTTGGAGGTCTTTAAGCAGAGGCTTGATAACCATATGTCAGGAGTGCTCTGATGGTGTTTCCTGCTTGGCAGGGGGTTGGACTCGATGGCCCTTGTGGTCTCTTCCAACTCTAGGATTCTATGATCTCTGGGAGGAATCTGTCTGTTGATATCAAAAGCTGTGTGTCTTGCTTTCCTATCCTCATGCCAGAGCTAAGAAAACATTTCAGAATTGTAGGCACTGCAAAGGACTGTGTGAAACCTTTTTGGTTGGGTGATCCTTGAGGCCTAGTCAGCCAGTTGGGTCATTCCAGTTCCTTGCCTGAACATTATTATTATTATTATTATTAAATGTATTAGTTGCTTGTTTTGCCATGTCAACTCAAAGCAACTTACCAGAAAAGAAAATACATGAAAACATTCCACCTACTCTAAAAGAACATAGACAGTTAAAAACCAAAGGCCTGGTTAAAAAGTAATGAATTTGCCTGGTGCCTGAATACATTATTATTATTATTATTATTATTATTATTATTATTATTATTATTATTATACCCCACCTATCTGGCTGGCTTCCAGCAGATATGAAAACATAATAAAACATCAGACATTAAAAACTTCCCTATACAGGTCTGCCTTCAGATGTCTTCTGAAAGACATATAGTTGTTTATCTCTGACATCTGGCAGGAGGGCATTCCACAGGGCGGCACCACTGCCGAGAAGGCCCTCTGCCTGGTTCCCCGTAACCTCACCTCAGTGTCCAGGCTGGATGATGGGGGTGGAGACGCTCCTTCAGATATACAGGGCCGAAGCCGTTTAGGGCTTTAAAGGTCAGCACCAACACTTTGAATTGTGCTTGATATATATTGATGGTGCCAGGTGAGCTTTCCTGGGGAGAGCGTTCCACAAATGGGGAGCCACCACTGAAAAGCTGCTGCCACCCTCCGAACCTCCCGTATAGGGGGCACACGAAGAAGGACCTCAGAAGACAAATTGGTGGTTCTCGGTGTATTCCTGCTCAAACTTCCTTCCGGTCAGGTTCACCGAATGAACCTACACTCTGGGTAGTACAGCCACTCGATAGGTTTGGAATTTGTAAACTTGCCTTGGTCCTGAAATCTTTCCTAAGCTGCTGAAGGCTTCCTGATGATTTTGCGCCCTTAGTGTGGGGCCATTGTCGGCAGGTCCTAACCATCTCTTCCCTCCTTCCAGCTCTCCCCTGCCAAATCCACCCCAGCCCGCTGAAGCGCTCCATGTCCCTCATCCCCACCAGCCAGCAGGTCCCCAGCGAGTGGATGAGCGTGGACGAGATGGGCGCCCGGCCAGCCTTCATCCCCGGCGGGGAGCACGCTCCCCTCTCCCCCCAGAGCAGCGTGGCCTCATCGGGCAGCGAGCAGACGGAGGAGCAGTCTGGCAGCCGAAACACCTTCCAGGAGGAGGGGAGCGGCATGAAAGGTAGTTTGGGAGGGGGAGGGTGCGGCTGGACTCGACAGCCACTTTGGTGGACTGGGGTTCTGTCCTCCTGGCTGGTCTCAAAGATGAATGCCGGTCCCCAAACCACAGGAAACCCCGTTCTACCAAATCGGCTTGATTCGATTTAATATTTGTATTCTGCTTTTCCAACAGCAAATGTTGAGCTCAAAGCGGCTCACAACAATCGCCGTAGCATTAAAAACATTGCAGCCGCTGTAATATCAAACGCAGGAACATAGTGCCACTGTATTCTGCTCTGGTCAGACCTCACCTGGAGTACTGTGTCCAGTTCTGGGCACCACAGTTCAAGAAGGACACTGACAAACTGGAACGTGTCCAGAGGAGGGCAACCAAAATGGTCAAAGGCCTGGAAACGATGCCTTATGAGGAACGGCTAAGGGAGCTGGGCATGTTTAGCCTGGAGAAGAGGAGGTTAAGGGGTGATATGATAGCCATGTTCAAATATATAAAAGGATGTCACATAGAGGAGGGAGAAAGGTTGTTTTCTGCTGCTCCAGAGAAGCGGACACGGAGCAGTGGATCCAAACTACAAGAAAGAAGATTCCACCTAAACATTAGGAAGAACTTCCTGGCAGTAAGAGCTGTTTGACAGTGGAATTTGCTGCCAAGGAGTGTGGTGGAGTCTCCTCCTTTGGAGGTCTTTAAGCAGAGGCTTGACAACCATATGTCAGGAGTGCTCTGATGGTGTTTCCTGCTTGGCAGGGGGTTGGACTCGATGGCCCTTGTGGTCTCTTCCAACTCTAGGATTCTATGAAATAGAGCCAAACCAGTAGAGCATGAGACACTCAGGCTCATGGGTTTGAGCCCCATGTTGGGCAAAGGACTCCTCCATTGCCGGGGGTTGGACTGGGTGACCTTTGTGGTCCCTTCCAGCGCTACAGTTCTGCAGTTCTTACAAAATCATCAAAACAATGCAGTTATAGTAATTCAAAATATCGGAAAGAGCTGCTGAGCACCAGCCCTGATAACGGGATTTGAGGATTCTGCAAAAGGAGTCCTCAGACGTGTATGTGTAGCTGCATCTTTGAGCAGTCCATTTCCCCCCCTCAAACTTTGTAAAATGGCACAAATGCCCATTCTCTTCAGTCCCTCTTGGCTTGCCATGTTCTCATGCCCAGGAAGCTCTGGAGGAATCAGTTGCCTGGCCTGTGTATTTGTGTGTGAGAGAGAGTTAAATACAGACACACCTCTTGCCTGTTCAGCCCCAGGTCGAGGCAGCTGAGTCTGCAGCAGTCAGAGACTTGATGGTCCCAATGGGAGTCGCAAACATAGGCTTAGCCTTGGCCCCTCCTGTAGACCCTGTTACCTGGGAAACGTCCTTTTGTTTAAAAGACACTGCTATGCCAATAGACATAGTCCTGACCAAGGGCGGTAAGAACACTCCCCATTCTGAGGTGCCTCATTCCTGGGACAGGTCCCTGGCACTCAGTTTTTTACTACTCTTCGGCCTTCCCCAACTTGTTGCCCTTCAGGTGTCTCGTCATTCCTGACCATTGGCCACTCAGGGTGAGGCCGGTGGGAGTTTATTCTACTCCTCTCAAAAGGGAGACCAAAATGGCTTTCAGCACAAGAAAACAGCCCCCGAAAGACCTTAAAATACTTTTAAAACATTTCCGTTTTCAATCAGCATAAAACGACATGGTTTATAAGTTTTATTAATACACATGGTTCAGGCAACTTCGCTTCTGTTGCGCCGCAAGGGCCTGACCCAATACAGTTTGCCTAGATTCCACACTCCGTGACATTGGCTCACTCACAAGGCTGTCCCCCAAAGGTGTCTTACCTCTCGACCGCTCTCCACAGATGTCCCCTCGTGGCTGAAGAGTCTTCGCCTCCACAAATATGCAGCCCTCTTCTCCCAGATGACCTACGAAGAGATGATGACGCTCACAGAGCAACACCTGGAGTCGCAGGTACTGCACAAGGTGCTTAAACCAGAGTCCTGGGGGCAGCTGGGGGCGACTGCTTTGCAAGTGGGGGGGGGGTCTGGGGAAAGAAAGCATTTCTAGAGTTAATCCTGTGCCACCAGACTGTTGGAAGACCTCTTACCAGGGGCCCTTTGGGTTTCTGAGAAGCCATTACTATTATTTATTAAATTTCTATAACTTCCCATACCCACAGGTCTCAGGGCAGTTCACAACACTATCTGCATGCCTTTAAGCCTTTCATTACAACTTTGAGGACTGCCACCCCCAAAGGAAATCTTAGAGGCTTAGGAGTTTTTTTTATGCAACATGTCATTGTTATGCTCACGCATGCTTAGAGTTTCTGTGGCTGTTTTGTAAAGGCGGGTATCGCTTGAGACCATCCATTCTTGGAGGGCTGCCGCACATTTTCAAAGACGCTTCTGTTAGGGCGTGAAACCTAAGACGCTGGCAAGTTAGCAATGTCATGTAACTTGTAAGTAGTCAAGCTGGTTAAGTTGTTAAGTTGCTCAGTATATAAAGAGTGTTTGTTTTCTCTGCATGGTGTGGGGCGTGAAGCAAAAATGTCCGAAAGCTCCGGAGGTGTTTCTGTTATCTTTCTGCAATAAACCTGTCTTTGGAAAGACAGGCTTCCCTGTGTCGTTATTTCTTTGCTGCTGAGACTTTGAAGCTTGTACTGCAACAAGAATCTCTGCACTGGACTTAATTAATGCTCTGCAAAGAGAGCTGTTGCTGGTGGCGCAGCGGAAGCGTTTACTGGACCAGTACACAAACTCTCTTAGCTTCTTCCTCCGAGGGCTGGGCGGCAGCTGCCTCTGCTGGTGGGTATTTCAGCTGTCCCTCTTTTCCCTGACCAGAACGTCACCAAAGGAGCGAGGCACAAAATCGCCCTGAGCATCCAGAAGCTGCGGGAGAGGCAGAGCGTCCTGAAGTCTCTGGAGAAGGTAAGAGAGCCAGTTGAAGGTGGAGACTTTGCTGCTGAGAGGCAGGGCTGGGCTTCCGAGGGTCTCGTAAGTTTAACAGTACCAGTAACTCACAGCTGATGCACATTTTAACCTGTGTGATTTCAACTTGATATGGTTGAAATCACGCAGATTTAAATGCATGGATGGCGGAGACCTCAAAAGCTCTTTTTGCACAGGGTTTTCCCCTAATAGCTCTCTGTCTTGCTTGTGGTTATGGGGTGGTCCCTTGTGCATGTGCCACCCCCAGAACGAAACCCCCTCATAGGAGGTGAGTTTCCTGTATTAAATGGAACAGAATTGTCATTTGAGTATCCTGAAGCTGTGGGAAAGACATGGTGTCTAAAATAGGAGCTAAATGCGTCCAAAATCTGATTTAGAATAACAGTGTAACTCAATAATCATCACCATCATCAGTGTTTTTTACGGGGTACACAGGGGTACACGTACCCCTCAACATTTTGTGAATCTAAGTTTGGCCTCATTGAGGGGGCAGTATTTCAATATGAGTAGGAAAATGAGAGCACTCCTAAACATTTGTTTCAGAAAAAAGCACTAATAATAATAATAATTTGTATATACCGGTAGGTCTCACAACATAAAGTTACAATATATGAAGCACAAAATACATAATAAAAAATTAGTCAAAGCACAAACTACATAATAAAAATAATGAAAGCATATTAAAAACAATAAAAACAATATGAATGCATACACACTAATAAACAATATGTTTCCCAGCGAAAGTCCCTAAACAATACTTTAGTACGGAAATCCAAATGAACTTCGACAAAAGCTCATTTTCCGTAATGCTTCTAGCCGCTTCTCCTCCATCTCCCCGCCAAGTCTTGAGCTGCCGAAAAATTCCCCTCTTCAAGTTCTCCTTTTCCTCTCCTCCTCCTCCCCCTCTCACCCGCCCCCCCCCAGGACATCTTGGAAGGGGGGAACTTGTGGAACGCCCTCCAGGAGCTGCAGCAGATCATCATCACCCCCATCAAGGCCTTCCACGCCCTGCAGGCCATGGCAGCGTCCAAGGAGAGCCAGCAGCAGCAGCAGCTGCCTGTGGAGCAGCGCGGAGCCACCAAGCTGTGTCTGGACAAGAGCGGAAACCCCTCCGAGGACAAGGACCCGGCCACTGACACCTTCCTGCCCCCGACAGGCTCCCCTTGCGACGGGGAGTCGGGGGCAGCGCCCATCGCCGAGGGGGACATTGCAGGGCAGTTCACCCGGGTGATGGGCAAAGGTGAGGGCTCCGGGTTGCCACCAGGTCTGAAGCGGTAGGATTTGTGCCGCCCAGGGAACCCTCTTAACGCCTCATGGTCCCTCTTAGGTTTAGGGTTGGTCTTTTGAAATGGCCGGGTCTCCGTGCTAACACTGCTTTAGTCCTACAGGGACCCTTGCCCCAGGGCCCCCGAAGTTAAAATGGACATGCAGACCCCTCCGGTTTCCAATGATCAAGGGGGCGGCCACCTGTGCGATGGGTGGGTGATCTGAAACTTAGCAGCAGAGCTCCTTACCTCTCTCGCCCTGACCTAGCCACTGTGATCCACGCAACAGTCACCTCCAGACTGGATTATTGCAACTCACTCTACGTGGGGTTGCCCTTGAGACTGACCCAGAAACTCCAGAGGGTGCAGAACGCCGCGGCGAGACTCCTTACGGGGTTCTCACCGCAGGAGCACATTCACCCGGTGCTATACCAGCTGCACTGGCTCCCGGTGGAGTACAGGATCAGGTTCAAGGTGCTGCTTTTAACCTTTAAAGCCCTATACGCTTAAGACCCTCGTACCTACGGGACCGCCTCTCCTGGTATGTCCCACCGAGGCCCTTACGGTCTTCAAACAAAAACATCTTGGAGATCCCGGGCCACAGAGAGGTTAGGCTGGTCTCAACCAGAGCCAGGGCTTTTTCAGTACTGGCCCCGATCTGGTGGAACGCTCTGTCACAAGAGACTAGGGCCCTGTGGGACTTGACATCTTTCCGCAGGGCCTGCAAGACAGAGCTGTTCCACCAGGCCTTTGGCCAAGGCGCATTCTGACCTCCTCCTTTGGTAATCCTCACAGAACTCTAGCCCAATGGTTGCTATTAATTTGATTTGAACTGATTTTATAATGAATTGATTTTAGAATGCTGTATTACTTTACTGTTGTTAGCCGCTCTGAGCCCGGCTTCGGTTGGGGAGGGCAGAATATAAATAAAAGAAAATTATTATTATTACTATTATTATGATGTGGATGCAGGAAGCTAACAGCAGTGAACGGTGGAGAGAAATTGAAGAGCTGTATCTCCAAAGTTGATTGTAAGACACTGTAAAATATAGAAGGGTTATGGTAGCTATGAGAAGAGGGTAAAATACCGTACTTTTCTGTATATAATACGAGGTTCCCCCCCCCCCCGAGAAATTCATATCCAAAATTTGGGGTTGTCTTATACACAGGTAGTGCACAGGTGGGATGGGGGGTCGGTTGCTGCTGTGAGCAGGAGATTGTCAGGGCAGTTGATTTGTGGGTGCGGCTAAGGCTGCTGCTGATTGGCTCGTGGCTGTGAGTGGGCTATTCAAAGATGCGTGCGATTGCCATCGTCAGTCTGGCGGTTTGCTTGTTTTTGGGCAATCATCCCAAAAAAACCTCAACAACCCATTTTCCCAAATTTGAGTCCCCAAAAATAGGGGGCGTCTTATACACGGGGGCATGTTATACACAGACAAATACGGTAAACTGGAGCCCTGTTTCTTCAGTTTGTTTTTACCCTAAGATGCTACCATACATTCTAAAATCAATTCAGAATCAAATTAATGGCAACCATTGGGCTAGAGTTCTATGAGGATTACAGAAGGAGAGAGGGGGTCAGGCTGTGCCTTGGCCAAAGGCCTGGTGGAACAGCTCTGTCTTGCAGGCCGTGCGGAAAGATGTCAAGTCCCGCAGGGCCCTAGTCTCTTGTGACAGAGCGTTCCACCAAACTGGGGCCATGGCTGAAAAAGCCCTGGCTCTGGTTGAGGCCAGCCTAACCTCCCTGTGGCCCGGGATCTCCAAGATGTTTTTATTTGAAGACCATAAGGTCCTCCGTAGGGCATACCAGGAGAGGCAGTCCCGTAGGTACGAGGGTCCTAGACCATACAGTAGTACCTCTGGTTAAGAACTTAATTCGTTCTGGAGGTCCATTCTTAACCTGAAACTGTTCTTAACCTGATGCACCACTTTAGCTAATGGGGCCTCCCACTGCCGCTGCGCTGCCACCGCACGATTTCTGTTCTTATCCTGAAGCAAAGTTCTTAACCCGAGGTACTATTTCTGGGTTAGCGGAGTCTGTAACCTGAAGTGACTGTAACCTGAAGCGTCTGTAACCTGAGGTACCACTGTATAGGGCTTTAAAGGTTAAAACCAGCGCCTTAAACCTGACCCTGTACTCCACGAGGAGCCAGTGCAGCTGGTATAGCACCGGGTGAATGTGATCCTGCGGCAAGGACCCCATAAGTAGCCTTGCCACTTCATTCTGCACCCGCTGGAGTTTCTGGGTCAGTCTCAAGGGCAGCCCCACGTAGAGTTACAGTAATCAAGCCTGGAGGCGAGGTGACCACAGCTGCACACAGTTTTCCAGTTGTGGTTCCCCTGTAGATCTGTGTTAACGGCATTATGACAGCAGCCGCTTTATTTTCACTTCCTTTCTTTTCCTTTCCCCTGCAGTGTGTACGCAGTTGCTGGTCTCCCGACCGGACGAGGAGAACATCACCAGCTACCTTCAGCTGATAGAGAAATGCCTGATGCACGAGGTAGGGACTGGGCTTCCCGGAGAGGGTTAGGGCCCCATGTCCGCCCGCTCTGCCCAGCCCAACTCACGCCTGCCCTCCTGTGCTCTCCCTCCAGGCTTTCACAGAGACGCAGAAGAAGAGGCTCCTGTCCTGGAAGCAGCAGGTGCTAAAGTTACTCCGGACGTTTCCCAGGAAGGCCGTGCTGGACATGCAAGGCTACCGTCCGCAGAAAGGGTGAGTTGGCAGGAGCAAGGAGTTCAAGGGACAGGATTAGGCCAGGAGGGTCCTGGGTTAGGCAGGGCAGCCTCCTGCCACAGAGGGTTCTAAGACTGGAAGCTAGGGTTTTATGCGGCTGTTGTTATTATCTTGTTGTTGTTGTTTAGTCGTGTCCAACTCTTTGTGACCCTACGGACCAGAGCACATAATAATACAGTGGTGCCCCGCAAGACGAATGCCTCGCAAGACGAAAAACCCGCTAGATGAAAGGGTTTTCCGTTTTTCGATGCGCTTCGCAAGACGAATTTCCCTATGGGCTTGCTTTGCAAGACGAAAACATCTTGCGATTTTTTTCGCTCCCCCCCCCCTTTTTCTAAGCCGCTAATAGCCTTTTAGCCGCTAAGCCTTTAATAGCCGCTAAACCGCTAATAGCTCTAATCCGCTAAGCCGCTAATAGGGTTGCTTCGCAAGACGAAAAAACCGCTAGACGAAGAGACTCGCGGAACGGATTAATTTCATCTTGCGAGGCACCACTGTAATAATAAAAATTTTATTTCTACCCCGCCCTCCCCAGCCAAGACGGGGCTCAGGGCAGCTAACAACCAATAATGAAAACAACACTCCTGTCTTCCACTGCCTCCCGCAGTTTGGTCAAACTCATGCTGGTTGCTTTGAGAACACTGTCCCACCATCTCGTCCTCTGTTGTCCCCTTCTCCTTGTGCCCTCCATCTTTCCCAACATCAGGGTCTTTTCCAGAGAGTCTTCTCTTCTCCTGAAGTGGCCAAAGTCTTGGAGCCTCAGCTTCAGGATCTGTCCTTCCAGTGAGCACTCAGGGCTGATTTCCTTAAGAATGGAGAGGTTGGATTTTCTTGCCGTCCATGGGACTCTCAAGAGTCTCCTCCAGCACCAGAATTCAAAAGCATCTTTATTATTAATTCAAATCACCACAATTATCACCATAATTCAAAAGCATTGTTATTATTATTAAATTTATTGGTGGCTCTTTCTTGCCAAAGGCAACTCAAAGCAGCTTGCAAGCAAACGAAGAGAAACATAGTTACATTTTAAAAAAAATAGTTACATTTAAAAAAAAACCATTTTAAAAAAAACCATTAAAATAATCTATTAAAAAAAACACAAGAGGAAAGTTTTGCCCAGTGCCTAGACATGTACATATAACAATGGCACCTGGTAAGCCTCCCTGGGGAGAGCATTCGACAAATAAGGAGCCACTACAGAAAAGGCCCCGTTCTCGTGTTGCCACCTCCTGGACCTCGCACATAGGAGGCACATGGAGAAGGGCCACAAATGAGAATCTCAGGGTCCAGGTAGGTTCATATGGAAAGAGGTGGTCCTTGAGCTATTGCAGTCCCGAGCCATTTAAGGCGTTTTGGTCAAAACCAGCACTTTGAACTGGGCCCAGAAAAACTAATTGGCAGCCCGTGCAGCGGAGGCAGGGTTGATATTGCATGCTCAAACTGCCTTGCTCCGGTGAGCAGCCTGGCCGCTGAATTCTGACTACATGGTGGATGTTCTTGACATATATCAAGAAACGTACTGGTGGCTGGCAGGTTCCCACCAAATTTGATTTTATCTGGTACTGTCTGCAGATTGACAAGTCACCTTTTCTTTGCCATCCTTGTTACCATGGAATACTTTCATTTTCTTGATTATGTCTGGATCAAACCTGTCTCTGGACTTCCTTAGCTGTCTCTGCCTTCCAATACAATATGAAGCTATGCGTTGTGGATTTTTACCAGCGAGTTGCCACTCATTGTTTGGGTTGCTTTTTGAGGTTTTATTTGCCAATTATTTTTATTGATATTCCAAATTATTACAAATCATTGCCGAATTAAGTCAGTTTAATACAGTTTTCCAAAACTGGCTTCCCACGCTTCTTACACGTCCAACATGAACCCCTGTTGCTGCTTATATTCTCAATTAATCTCTACTTACCACTCGGTTTTTGGTCTTGACTCGATGTAAAACATTTTGAACATTATGAAGCTTTTAAAATAATAATTTTTAAAAAAGAAAAAGCTGGGTCTGCAAGCACTGGGTGGTGCCTGACTGTGACTAAGAGAGCAGGTTTCTGGATTGAAGCAGCTGGCATGAAGGGGAGGGAGTCTGCCTGGGGGGTAGTGTGTGTGTGTGGCAGGCTCCAGATTGAACCCCCTGGCACCTCCAGGTGCTTGGAAAGAGCTTTCTCCCCCTGAGGGGCCCTGGGCATCTGCTGCCAGTCAGAGTTGACAGTATGAACTGGTAGTCTGACTCTGAATAAGTTCTCTTCATGTAACCCATCAGGAGTTTTATTTTTAAAAACTGTTTCTTGCACCATAATAATAATACAGTGGTACCTCTGGTTGCGAAAGGGATCCGTTCCGCAGCCCCGTTCGCAACATGAGCAGAACGCAATGTGTGCGGGTTGCCATTTGCCGCTTCTGTGCATGCGTATGGCGTCATTTTGAGCGCGTGCGTGAGCGGCGAAACCCGGAAGTAACCCTTTCCGGTACTTCCGGGTCGCCGCGGGACGCAACCTGAAAAGATTTAACCTGAAGCAAACGTAACAAGAGGTATGACTGTAATAATAATTTATTATTTATACCCCGCCCATCTGGCTGGGCTTCCCCAGCCACACTGGGCAGCTTCCAACAAAATATTAAAATACAGTGGTCTGTTAAACATTAAAAGCTTCCCTAAAGAGGGCTGCCTTCAAATGTCTTCTAAAAGTCTGGTGGTAGTTGTTCTCTTTGACATCTGGTGGGAGGGTGTTCCACAGGGCGGGTGCCACTGCCGAGAAGGCCCTCTGCCTGGTTCCCTGTAACCTCACTTCTCGCAATGAGGGAACCGCCAGAAGGCCCTCGGTGCTGGACCTCAGTGTCCGGGCAGAACGATGGGGGTGGAGACGCTCCTTCAGGTCTACTTGGCACCTTTGGGAAGGGCAAAATGGAACAGGAATGTAACATACAATCACAGAATTGCAGAGTTGGTGGGGACCCTAGGGGTAACCTTCAATGCGTATGAAACATTCCACTGACCTGGAAAGCCACCAGCTTATGCTTCAAGGAAACACTTCTTAGATGAGCAAGACTTTCCTTTAATGCCTTGCAAGCAGCTGAGGTACTAACTGCTATTATGACAAAACACACCTTTCTCTTGCTTGCTGATGAAAGCAGAGCCACAACACTGTCAGAGCTGTCTTGGAAGCAGCTGCCTAAGTTTGGGAACGCTTAAAAGGGTTGGGGCATTGTTGCTTAATGAATCCTCTGAAACAATACACATGACTTTCCACCTTGCCTGAAAAGGAGGGGCAACGTCTTGTCAAATTATTCCTTTCATGCTTAAGGGAAACTGCCGGCGCTTAAGTCAGCATCCTATGAAAGCGATCCCCTATTGTGGAGTTGGCAATATGTAAATCTGAACTGCCTGGCTCTTTAACAGTTTTGATCAAAGCCATTGATCGGTTGACAACCCTATTCAAAACACAGGAGAGTGGTTTGCGTGGGCTTTCTTTCTGCTGCCTCCTGGGGCCTGCTCGTCTTTTGGGAGTGCAGTTCTCCTTTTGCGCGGGTTGTGTGTGTCTGGTCTATGTGAGGAGTGGGGAAAATAATAATAATAATAATAATAATAATAATAATAATAATAATAATAATAATAATAATAATAATAATAATAAAAAATTATTTATACCCCACCCATCTGGCTGAGTTTCCCCAGCCACTCTGGGCGGCTTCCAATCAAGTGTTAAAAACAATACAGCATTAAATATTAAAAACTTCCCTAAACAGGGCCGCCTTCAGATAATAATAATACTAATAATAATAATAAATGTTATTTATACCCCACCTTCCCTGGCTCAGGGTGGCCAACACCAGTAAAATTTCAATAAAAACATAATAGAAAAAAAGAAGAGAGAAAAAACCACTTTAAAATGCAGGTTAAAATGCAATTTAAAATGCTGCCTCATTTTAAAAGTAGCCCGTAAATCAAAACCGTAAGGGGAGGGAAACAGAAGGGTCAGATTGAGTCCAAACCAAAGGAAGCCTTTGTGCCAGCGAGAAGACCTCGGGCACACCCGTCTCCCCCTTTTGAGAAGGTTTCTGTGTTTAAGTCAGACTCCAGCAGCAGAACGCCATTGCCCCTTCCCCATCAGGTGGTGCGGGCGCCTGAAATACGTTCAGCTCCATCCAGGTGAGACGTCACGACTATCGTGCAGCTCCTGTGGGAGGGTGGCAGCCAGAGGGTCATCCAAGGTGGCTTCTTCAGGCCACACAGGTGCTTCTTCACACCCGACTATGAGTGCCTGTTGAAGCAGAGGAGCAAAGAAAGCCGCCTTGTACTGAGTCAGGACAGATCCTGAAGCTGAGGCTCCAAGACTTTGGCCACCTCATGAGAAGAGAAGACTCCCTGGAAAAGACCCTGATGTTGGGAAAGATGGAGGGCACAAGGAGAAGGGGACGGCAGAGGACGAGATGGTGGGACAGTGTTCTGGAAGCTACCAGCATGAGTTTGACCCAACTGCGGGAGGCAGTGGAAGACAGGAGGGCCTGGCGTGCTCTGGTCCAGGGGGTCACAAAGAGGCGGACACGACTAAACGACAAAACAACAACAACAACTGAGTCAGACCATTGGTCCATTGAACTCAGTATTGTCCTCACTGACTGGCAGTCAGGGTTTCTCCAGGGTTTCAGGCAAGGGAGTCTCTCCCAGTCTGTCTCGCCAGAGTGGTGCATGCTCTAGTTATCTCCCGCTTGGACTACTGCAATGCGCTCTACGTGGGGCTACCTTTGAGGGTGACCCAGAAACTGCAACTAATCCAGAATGCAGCAGCTAGACTGGTGACTGGGAGCAGCCGCCGAGACCCCATAACACCAGTCCTGAAAGACCTAGATTGCATCTCAGTACGTTTCTGAGCACAATTCAAAGTGTTGGTGCTGACCTTTCAAGCCCTAAACGGCCTCGGTCCAGTATACCTGAAGGAGCGTCTCCACCCCCATCGTCCAGCCTGGACACTGAGGTCCAGCTCCGAGATCCTTCTGGCGGTTTCCTTCCTGCGAGAAGTGAGGTTACAGGGAAGCAGGCAGAGGGCCTTCTTGGTGGTGGCGCCCGCCTTGTGGAACGCCCTCCCTCAGATGTCAAGGAAATAAACAACTATCTGACTTTTAGAAGACATTTGAAGGCAGCCCTGTTTAGGGAAGTTTTTAATGTTTGGTGTTTATCGTGTTTTTAATATTCTGTTGGGAGCAGCCTGGAGTGGCTGGGGAAACCCAGCCAGATGGGCGGGGTATAAATAATAAATAATGAATTAATTTATTTTATTATTATCCCAGGCCTACCAGAAGAGGTAGCCTGGGATTGAACCCATGCCTTCTGCATGCAAGGCAGATGCTCTACCTCTGAGCTATGTCCCTTCCCCAGGGTGCCCTGGGCTGCCTTATACCACAGCAGTGGTTCTCAAAGTGGGTGGTACATCCATACATAATTTTGTTTGTATGCCGCCTTTCCTTAGACAAAACCAGCTTGCAGCATGGACAAGATTTACATACAGTGGTACCTCGCAAGACGAATGCCTCGCAAGACGAAAAATGCGCAAGACGAAAGAGTTTTCCGTTTTTTGAGTCGTTCCGCAAGACGAATTTCCCTATGGGCTTGCTTTGCAAGACGAAACGTCTTGCGAGTTCTTGCGAGTTTGTTTCCTTTTTCTTAAAGCCGCTAAGCCGTTAATAGCCGCTAAGCCGCTAATAGCCGTGCTTCGCAGGACGAAAAAACCGCAAGACGAAGAGACTCGCGGAACGGATTAATTTCGCCTTGCGAGGCACCACTGTAATTCCAAACCTAGCAAAAGCGCTCCTAAACAATAAGCGAAACATCAAAAGGTATACAACCAAATGAAACAATTTCCAGATAAATTGTAGTAAGATTTGAAATACAGATACAAAAAATTAATATCAAAAACAGCAGCAACTGGCTCCCCAACGAAAAACCTAACCCAAAGGAGTCTGTTCAGCAGGCTCAACTTTTGTAGCTGGAGTCAGTCCGGGCCCTGCCAATTTTAGGCCTGCAAGGCAGGGAGGCACTGGAGGTGAAAATGGCTATCAGATTTGAAGTTTTTATCACTGGATCAGGTTCATCAGTTTTGTTGAATTAATTAAACTAAATGGTTTGAACCAGGTATTGAATAAATGTGCAATTAATGGTGTGCTTTTTTAATTTTATTGTCTCACCTGGATGGAGCTGAACGTGTTATCAGTGGGTCATGTGAATGATGCTCTTTCTAGGGTGGGGTAGGGGGCACTCGGGGTGATTTTCTGGAACCAAGGGGGCTAGTGGCCAGAAAATGTTTGGGGACCACTAGAGCTAAGGTAAGGGTGGCCAGCCTGTGACCTGGATTAGGGCCACAGCAGCCTTATTGTGAAATGCTACCCGTATTCACAAGTGATGGTACTTACCAACGGGACTGACTTCTCTCTCTCTTTCTCCATCCCCACCCCGCTTTGGTACTCTTCTAGATGGGCCTTTGGTTCCAATTCTCTCCCCATAGCTGGATCTGTGGGGGTGGGGGTGGCCCGCCGAGGACAGCGGCAGTTCCAGATGCCCCCCCGCGCCATTCCTCCCAGCCGCCTGGGGATCCTGAGCCCCGTGGGGATCGGCGGAGTCTCCCCGCGGCATGCCCTCACCAGCCCGAACCTTGGGAGCCAAGGGCGGCAGGTAAGAAAGGGATGGGAGAGAGGGAGGGTTCCCTTGATAGCTCTGCGCTAAGGTAACAGGAAGGGACACGGGTGGCGCTGTGGGTTAAACCACAGAGCCTAGGACTTGCCGATCAGAAGGTCGGCGGTTCAAATCCCCGTGACGGGGTGAGCTCCCGTTGCTCAGTCCTTTCTCCTGCTAACCTAGCAGTTCGAAAGCACGTCAAAGTGCAAGTAGATAAATAGGTACCACTCCGGTGGGAAGGTAAACGGCGTTTCCATGCGCTGCTCTGGTTCGCCAGAAGCGGCTTAGTCATGCTGGCCACATGACCTGGAAGCTGTACGCCGGCTCCCTCGGCCAATAAAGCGAGATGAGCACCGCAACCCCAGAGTTGGCCACGACTGGACCTAATGGTCAGGAGTCCCTTTATCTTTAAGGTAACAGGATGCCTCTGAAAGGCAGCCTGGCCACCTCTCCATTAACCCAAGAGGGCTCCTTCAGAAGGGGACATTCTAAGCTGTGCTGCTTGGTGTGTTTTGAATACGCGATTTCTTACCAGGGACGTGCAACGTGCTCTGTTGCAGAAATAATCTTACAGGGACATAAGCCGTGAGCAAAATGTGTGGAGTTGAAAAAGATGTTTGTGGAAGGAAGGTCTCAACTGTGTTGTACTCCGGTGCAACCCCAGGGGCTTGGCTGACAGCCTATTGAGGGGTAGCCAGCCAAGTGCCCCCCAGGTATTTTGGTCTACAACTCGCCTCCTTCCTGTCTGTGGCCCCGCGGGCGGCAGCTGTAGCCCCAGACACCTAGAGGGCACCAGGTTGCCAAAGGCTGCGTTGTAGAGACGAGGGAGATGGAGCAGCCCCCATATTAGCATCGCTACATATTCCGTGTAGACGGCAGCTTCAAATAATAATGATAATGATAATGATGATAATAATAATAATAATAATAATAATAATAATAATAATAATAATAATAATACATTTTTATTTATACCTTGCCCTCCCCAGCCAGAGCCGGGCTCAGGGCGGCTAACACCAGTAAAATTACAATAAAAACAATGTGGGGGGGGACCAATTTAAAATACAGGTTAAAAATACAATTTAAAATGCAGCCTCATATTAATAATAGCCCGTAGATCAAAACCATAAGGGGAGGGCAACATAAGGGTCAGACTGAGTCCAAACCAAAGGCCAGGCGGAACAGCTCTGTCTTGCAGGACCTGCGGAAAGATGTCAAGTCCCCCCAGGGCCTTGGTCTCTTGTGACAGAGTGTTCCACCACGTTGGGGGCCAGTACTGAAAAGGCCCTGGCCCTAGTTGAGACCAATCTAACCACCTTGCGACTTGGGACCTCCAAAATGTTGTCATTTTGGATCTTAAGGTCCTCCGCGGGGCAGACCAGGAGAGGCGGTCCTGTAGGTAAGTGGGTTCTAGGTCGTATAGGGCTTTCAGGGTCAAAACCAGCACCTTAAACCTGACCCTGTACTCCACCAGAAGCCAGTGCAGTTGGTAAAGCACTGGATGAATGTGATCTCGCGGCAAGGACCCCATAAGGAGCCTCGCCATGGCATTCTGCACCCGCTGGAGTTTCTGGGTCAGCTTCAAAGGCAGCCCCGCGTAGAGCGAGTTACAATAATCAAGCCTGGAGTTGACCGTCGCGTGGATCACTGTGGCCAGATCAGAAGACGTGCCCAGCAGGGTCAGAGGGTCAGCACCCTGGTCTCGCAGTGACCAGGCAGGTGCCCCAAACAGAAACCTGCAGGCGAGACTTATTTGGGACATTCCAGTCTTCACCCCTCTCCCTCGGCTCCATGGCAGTAACTCACCTACTGGGAGGGGTGGTTTTTGGTGTTTGTGTGTGTGTGTTTTGTTTCTCCGGTTTGCCCCCCTGTTTAAATCAAATTCTCTTTTCCCCTCCAAGAACCTGTGGTTTGCCAACCCCGGGGGCAGCAACAGCATGCCGGGCCAGAGTCGCAGTTCTGTCCAGCGGACCCATTCGCTCCCCGTCCACACATCCCCCCAGGCCATCCTCATGTTCCCACAGGGTGAGTCAGCCAGATTCTTGCCTTCAGGGTCAGGAAAGGGGCATTTGCTTGGCCATTTGGTTCTTCTCAGAAAAATTTAGCCGCAAACAAAACAGGCACAGCGCTGGAACGCAGGCAATGAGTGCCACCGGGCACGTGCAGAGTGCTTTTCCCGTTCTTCTGGGTAACTACTGGCGGCTCATAGAGCAGCTGCTGCAAGATCTCACTGCAGGACTTAAACCATGGGTAGGTTAAACTAAGGCCTGGGGGCCAGATCCAGCCCAATCGCCTTCTAAATCCAGCCTGCAGACGGTCTGTGAATCAGCGTGTTTTTACATGAGTAGAATGTGTGCTTTTATTTAAAATGCATCTGTGGGTTATTTATGGGGCAGGAATTCATTCATTTTCTTTTTCAAAATAAAGTCCAGCCCCCTGCTGAAAAAGGTTGCTGACCTCTGACTTAAACCTTTGTGGAGGCAAGGGGGAGCACTGTCCTTGCCCACTGACTTTCCCACTGACCAAGCAAACAAGACTGGATACCTGAGTCGGGGTCAAGCGTGAGACTCTTAATCACAGGGTTGTGGGTTCAAGCCCCGCGTTGGGCAAAAGAGCCCTGCGTTGCCGGGGGTTGGGCTAGATGACCCTCGTGGTCCCTTCCAGCTCTACGTCTCTTTGATTCTGTGAACCTGGGTCAGAATGGGCAGTGACCGCCTGCGATTTCGTTTCCCCCCTCCAGATTGCCAGCTCCCTGGAACAGACCTGGAGATCAACCCTACGCTGGAGTCCCTGTGTCTCAGCATGACGGAGCACGCACTGGGCGGTGAGCGGCTTTCTAGCCCACCTTTTTCTCCAGCGACTTCAAGGCGGCTTACGCCTCATTCAATCCCCACAGCAACCCTGCGGGGAAGGCTAGGCTGAGAGGCAGCGACTGGCCCCTAAGGTCACCGGGGGGGGGGGGCTTCATGGCCAAGGGGGGCAGGATTCAAACGCTGGTCTCCCAGGCTCTGGTCCTATACTCTAACCGCTGCACCACACCAGCTCCTGTTTTTATTACATCCAGATTCTCACCTTTCCCTTTACATAGTTTGAGACAGTTAATATTAAAATATTTTAGAAATACTAAAAGCACAATAAAATCTATTAATAAAGCTTGTTGCATTGCAAAAAAAAAGCACAACAGAACCTCAAACATTAAAAATCTTCCCTAAACAGGGCTGCTTTCAGATGTCTTCTAAAAGTCAGATCGTTGTTTATTTCCTTGACATCTGATGGGAGGGCGTTCCACAGGGAGGGCGCCACCACCAAGAAGGCCCTCTGCCTGGTTCCCTGTAATTTCACTTCTTGCAGCAAGGGAACCACCAGAAGGCCCTCGGAGCTGGACCTCAGTGTCCGGGCTGAACGATGGGGGTGGAGACGCTCCTTCAGGTATACTGGGCTGAGGCCATTTAGGGCTTTAAAAGGTCAGCGCCAACACTTCGAATTGTGCTCGGAAACTGGGAACCAACGTACTTTCCCACCTATTCCTCCACCTGCTATAATTCTGCACTCTCTTTCCTTCTCTCTCTGCAGATGGCACCGACAAGACTTCCACCATTTGAAAGAAGCTGCATCTGCTGATGTTCCTGAGAAGCTTTAGGGTGGCTGTTTATTTTTTCCCCCCTTCCCCACCCCTTGTTTTTGTTTTTTGTTATAAGCCCCTCATCTCCCAGGGGTGTGTTTGCTGTGGGGGGGGGGCAAACCCCTTCCCCCATGAAACCACCTCCAGCAGTTCCCAGCCGCCGGAAGGGAGACAGAGGGGGAGAAAAAGCTGTCACTACAATTTCACCGTCTTACTGTGTTCTAATATTTCCCCCCCCCCTACTTTTTATTATTACTATAACTTCAGCTATTGGTTTTTAATACGTCGACGTGCACAAGGGAGCAGGTGGGCAGGAGGCTCCTAGAAGTTTAACTGGCAGGAGGGCGGACGAGGCTCAATTTGGGTCATGTCACCCCCTTCCCCTCTGGGGTTTTTCTCGTTTTCTCTTTCCCTCATCTCCCTCGCCCCCCTCCGACCGCCTCGCCTTCTTCTTCCTCCTCCTCCTTCCTCTCCTCCTCTTGAAACAGACCAGCCAAGGTGATGAGACTGGTCCTCTCCTGCTACCTGGATTTGGGATGTTTTTGATGCCTGCCCCATCAGCGGCCAGGACACGGGAGGGGCATCATGGGGTTACCTGGGCGAGCTGGTTTCCGTCTGAGCTAACCCAGCTGACAGCTTTCCGTACCTGGCATTGGAGGAGGAGGAAGAGGAGGAGGAGGGAGAGTCTTAGTGGGGAGGGAAGGAAGGCATTGGTGCTGCAGGTGACTGACACAGTTTTTTTAAGTGCCTCTAATACTCCCCCCACCCCTTTCCCGAGAGCAGGTGGAGAAGGGCAGGATGCAGCGGGGGGCGGCGCAGCCCCACACCGGAGTGCTCAGCTTTGCAGGCTTGCCCCTGGTTCTTTTTATACATACTTACATATAAATATATATATAGATATATAATTGAAACGATGTCCATATGCTACCTCTTAGGGCGGCCTTCCCCGGACCCAAGTGCCCTCTCTCGACCCGATGCGAGTTGTCGTCCGAAACGGGTCGAGAGGGCGCACTTGGTTGGAGAAGACGGTCTTTGGGGAACTGGGCAGGAGAGTAGCAGGTGGCAGTTGAGGAGAGACGTATGGGCCGCCCCACCGCCACCCCTAGATTGAGAGTGCCGTGGCCCTTTGGGCGCTGGGGTTTTGGACCCCTTCGGCCGCAGCCGACTCTCGGGTGTGCAGAGCGTTGGTTGGGGAGCCGGACCTAGTTTCGTTGAAACAGTTCAAATGGGTTTGGGGGGGTCAGCCAGCAGTTTCGTGGTTTAGGATCAAAGTTCTTTTCTGGGTTCAGCTGCTATGGGTTCCTTGTGTCCGGCGCAAGGTGAATTTTCTCCCTCCCATAATTGCAAGGCGGGGGGGAATGTCCGAAGGCTGGTGGAAGAGGAGGAGCAGTTCTGTTGGTGGGTCTCGAAAGCTCGGCCGTTCATTTTCCTAACATTTGGGGGTGCACAGTGGTCTGTCTTCCCTGAGACGGGTTTATGTGGGGGGGTGGGGTGGAAAGATTGAGTGGGTCACAGCAAAAGCCATGGTGGGTCCCTGGCCACTGGGGGGTGGGAACCACCGCCCCAAGTTCTGCGGCGGTTTTCTGGTGCTTACGAGTGACTGGCGGCACTCCTGGGTGCAGGCGGTTGGGTTCACGGTGCTGATGAATTTGCAGGAGCCAAGCCGAGATCCTCGCGCCCCCCCCCCCCCATGACCCAGGAGGCAATTGGCGGCTGAGGGATCTGAGAGGTCCCCACCGCCACCCCCTCCAACAGGGTTGGGGAGCAGAAAGACCTCCTGGGCAGGAATCCCAACGGGACCAGAAGGCTTCTCCTTTACACAAAACACTACAGGGGGGCAAACGGCTGCGTCGGGACCCTCCGGACTTCCAAACCTCCCGCCACCAGCCCTTTGGGGGTCAGCGTTCTGCATGGAAACGGCTGCGGAACAGGGGGGGCGATTTTTACCGCCTTCAGAGGGGCTGAGACGCTGGCTGTTCTTTTTTTAAAAAATAAAACGACTAATGGGAGGCCTTTCTGTGCAGGTGGAGGGTGAAAGAGACGTCCTTAGTGTTTTCAAGAGCCCCCATCCACGCTTGGCGCTGGGGGGGGGGTGGGCCCTTCCAAGGTGCTGGATGCCCAAGGCAGCTTGTCAACGGGGGGGGGGGGCGTTTCTGCGGGAGGGTTGCCTTGCTAGTTTCCCTTGCCCCCCAACTTTGTTTGTGCGTGTGCATGCGAGTTGGGTGTGTGAGTGTGCCTTTCTCCCCCAAAGCCACTGTTTTTTGCATGATGGGCAAAAAAAACCCCAAACCCCAACCCCTTTCCCCGTTCTCCAAAAGCTGACCTTGGCAGGCTCTTAGGTACAGAGGACCTTTCCATCGTTCTCCTCTTCCTCTCCCCTCTCTCGCCCTCCGAGAACTGTTTTAAATATTGAGGAAAAAAGGCCTTTCCCTTCCTCCCCACCCCCAAAAAAGTATACCGAACAGTAGCATACAGAAAAACCCAGAAGAGCAGACCTGAGAGAACTATTTCTTTAAAAAAAAAAAACAAAAAAATTAGAGAGACAAGGTTCCTGTTTCAGATAGAAATGTTATTTTAGATACATTTTATTATGAATAACTTTTGTTATGACTATGGCTGGTAACCATGAATACGTTATTTAAAAAAAAAAAACCACAAAATGTTTTACAAAAAAAAAATATCCAAATTCTGACTTTAGATTGCTTTGTTGGACTCCTTTACCGCTTTTTTCCCTTCTTCCAGTTTTTTGCTTTGTAAAAGGCATACAGAATTTAAGTATTAGCCCTTTTTTTATTAACCTCTATGATAAAGCTGTGCTTATTTTGTATTAATTTCTTTTAAAACGTTTGGGTTTTTTTATTTTTATTTTGGTTTGGGGGGGGTTTTGTGGGGAGGGCGGCGGGTTGACAGGTCGACATGGGGAGGGGGCGTGGGCTCCCGAATTTCTTATGGATAGCAGGACTATCAAAGCCTTTTTCACCGACCCGGGGGGGGGGGGCGAAGGGTTAAAACCTTTGCAGTTGAGACCCAAGCACCATTTTGCACCCATGGAAGAGGCTGGGGTGGGGTGGGGGTGTGCTGGGCTACGCAGGCAAACGCACCTTCCTCCTTAAAGACCCCTTGGGAGAACATACGGCCAGAGGCAACTCTCTTGCAGCCCTGATCCGCACAACTCCTATTCGTTCATAGTCAACGGACCTCGTGGGAATCATAGGATTGGATGGGACTTCCAACGGCCCTGTAAATTGGAAGGTCTTCCTGCTGGGTTGTCCACCCTCTAGACCAGTGTTTCCCAAACGTTTTTGGGCAACGGCACACCTGTTTACCGGAAAAAAATCTCGCGGCACACCACCATTAAAGCCCCGCCCCCGTGACGTCAGCGCGCAGCGTCACGCCGGGAGGGACGCACAAAAGTGAAAGTTTTTTCCCTCCCCCTTGCCGGGGTGGGAGGAGGCAGCAGAGCGAGGGACTGAGGGGCGGCGGCAGCTGAGGCGGCGGCGGCTGCGATAGCGGGCGGAGGAGGGGGCGGCGGCGGGGCTTGAGATCATTGTTGTTGTTATGGCTGCTGCTGCTGCTGCTGCTGCTAGGGGATCCGGGGACGTGAGCAGGCCTGGCCCGACCCGGGTTGAAGGAGGACAAGCCGGCAGCGCGCCAAGTGAGTTCGGTTGCGCGCGACGGCCCCCGCTCCCCCCACCCCCGCCGGATCCTCGCCGCCGCCGCCTCTCGCCCGCCTCCCTCCCACGGCACACCAGCCGATGTCTCACGGCACAGTAGTGTGCCGCGGAACACCGGTTGGGAAACACTGCTCTAGACCAGGGGTCAGCAAACTTTTTCAGCAGGGGGCCAGTCCACTGTCTCTCAGACCTTGTGAGGGGCCGGACTATATTTTGAAAAAAATAATAATACTGAATGAATTCCTGTGCCCCACAAATAACCCAGAGGTGCATTTTCGATAAAAGCACACATTCTACTCATGTCAAAACACCAGGCAGGCCCCACAAATAACCCAGAGATGCATTTTAAATAAAAGGACACATTCTACTCATGTAAAAACACACTGATTCCCGGACCATCCGCGGGCCGGATTTAGAAGGGGATTGGGCTGGATCCGGCCCCGGGCTTTAGGTTGCCTACCCATGCTCTAGACCAGCATTTCCCAATCTTGGGCCTCCAGCTGTTTTTGGACTACAACTTCCATAATCCTCAGCTAGGAAGACCAGTGGTCAGGGATGATGGGAATTGTAGTTCAAAAACAGCTGGAAGCCCAAGGTTGGGAAACACTGCTCTAGACAGCGGTTCTCAACCTGTGGGTCCCCAGATGTGGTTGAACTACAACTCTCCATCACCCCTAGCTAGCAAGGCCAGAGCTCAGGGATGATGGGAGTTGTAGTCCAACAACGTCTGGGGACCCACAGGTTGAGAACCGCTGGTCTAGAAGGAAGACGGACTTGAGTGAACTGGCAGGATTTCCCCCCTTGGTTCTCGGCAGCCGTGTCTCCTCACAAGGGGGCAAAACCCAGTCATAGGGACTACCGGCGTTTCCTTCCGCACTCCAGAATTTCTCTTGGTTTGAGCAGCAAATGCTGTTGCAATGAACCTTCTCGTTCGGTTCTTGGGGGTGGGGGTGGGGCGAAGCGTCCTCAAACCCAGCAGGTATCTTGGTGGGATCAGGAACAAAACACCAGTCACAGAATTGCAGCGATCGAAAGGGGCCCCTAGAGTCATCCAGTCCACCCGCTGCAATGCAAGAATCAAATAATTCAGTCTCTGGCTTGAAAACCTCCACCGGAGGAGAGTTCACCTTCCGAGAAGTGCGCTCCACTGTTAATAATAAAATAAAATTTTATTTATATCCCGCCCTCCCCAGCCGAAGCCGGGCTCAGAGCAGCTAACGACAGTAAAAGTAACAGTTTACGTAAAATCACAATCAGTCAATTGAAATACCGTATTTTTTCCTCTATGACTCACTTTTTCCTTCCTAAAAAGTAAGGTGAAATGTGTGTGCGTCTTATGGAGCGAATGCAGGCTACACAACTATCACAGAAGCCAGAACAGCAAGAGGGATCGCTGCTTTCGCTTTGTAGCAATCCCTCTTACTGTTCTGGCTTCTGGGATTCAGAATATTTTTTTTGTTTTCCGCCTCCAAAAACTTCGGTCGTCTTATGGCCTGGTGCATCTTATAGAGTGAAAAATACCGTACATTCTAAAATCAATTCATTCTAAAAATCAATTCAGAATCAAATTACAGTGGTACCTCAGGTTATATACGCTTCAGGTTACAGACTTCACTAACCCAGAAATAATACCTCGGGTTAAGAACTTTGTTTCAGGATGAGAGCAGAAATCGCGTGGCCCCATTAGCTAAAGTGGTGCTTCAGGTTAAGAACAGTTTCAGGTTAAGAACAGACCTCCGGAACGAATTAAGTACTTAACCCGAGGTACCACTGTAATGACAACCATTGGGCTAGTCGGAATATCCTTCCTTGCCACTTGAATCCACTGGTTCGGGTCCTCTGGAGCAGAAGAGAACAAAACAGCTGTCAGTAGAGCGTGAGAATCGTCATCTCTGGGTTGTGGGTTCAAGTCCCAGATTCCTGCATTGCAGGGGTTAGGATGGATGACCCTCGTGGTCTCCTCCAACCCTGATTCTATCCTAAGCTTGCTCCATGCGACAAACCTTCAGATGTTTGGAGGTGGCGCTCACATCCATGCCCAGCCTTCTCCAGGCTCGCCATCCTCGCCCGCAACACTCGGGGGCAAAGGGTTCTTGGGTTTGCATTTGATTCACCTGTGACAGCCATGAGCCTGGCAGCTTTTGGGCTTCCTCCAGACCGGGTGCTGCTTCAGAGCTCCACGGTAACCCAACTCTTCTCATCCTCCCCCCTGCAACTTCGCGGTGCCCTCAAACGCGTGCTTGCCCGGCGAGGTCTTTTCATAGCCTGGCACAGACGCATGGGGCAGGAGAGCCACAGCTCAGCGCCGGAGCATCGGACCAGCTTGCAGAAGGATTCAGTCCACGACAGCACCTCCAGTTAAGAGTCGACAAGAGACTCCCGGCTTGAAAGCCTACTGCCACTCAGCACTGAGCTGGCCGGGCCAAGGCTCTGACTCGCTGTAAAACACCAGAGCCCATGCGCCAAACTGCGCACCAAGCCTGCCCTCTCCATCTCCCGCCATTGCTCCAAAGGCAGCCACTGTGCCCTCTGGCATGCTCCCCTGTTTTCCAGCCCAGTACCCCTTTGTAAACCCCTCAACCAATTCCCCTATGTGTCCCTTTGCCGGCCGCTGCCCCACAACCAGCTGGTCTCTTTGGGTCTAAAAGAGCTGCAAAGCAGGGCGTGTGTTGGTTCCAGCATCCATTTCAAGTGCCTTTTCCCTGCAAGGTGCTGTGTCCCAAATTCGTGGAGAGGGCTATCGGGGGCTGCTAGCCAGGCTAGCTCTGCCTCCACAGTCTGAGGCAGCGATGCTTCGGAGTACCAGTCGCTGGAAACCACAGGAGGAGAGAATCACCCTTGTGATCTGATCCTGCTCACAGGTTTCCCAGCAGCAGTATCTGGCCGCCCACCATGGGAACAGGATGCCAGACTGAATAATAATAATAATTTTATTATTTGTACCCCGCCCATCTGGCTGGGTCTCCCCAGCCACTCTGGGCAGCTTTCAACGAAGATTTAAAATACATTAAAATGTCACACATTAAAAACTTCCCTAAACAGGGCTTCAGATTTCTTCTAAATGTCAGGTAGTAGTTTTTTCCTTTGACATCTGGTGGGAGGGTGTTCCACAGGGCAGGCGCCACCACCGAGAAGGCCCTATGCCTGGTTCCCTGTAACTGCTTCTTGCAGGGAGGGAACTGCCAGAAGGCCCTCGGAGCTGGACCTCAGTGTCCGGGCAGAACGATGGGGGTGGAGACGCTCCTTCAGGTCTACTGGGCCGAGGCCGTTTAGGGCTTTAAAGGTCAGCACCAACACTTTGAATTGTGCTCGGAAACGTCCTAGGAGCCAATGTAGGTCTTTCAGGACTGGTGTTATGTGGTCTCAGCGGCCGCTCCCAGTCACCAGTCTGGCTGCTGCATTCTGGATTAATTGCAGTTTCCGGGTCACCTTCAAAGGTAGCCCCACGTAGAGCGCATTGCAGTAGTCCAAGCGGGAGATAACCAGAGCATGCACCACTCTGGCGAGACAGTCTGCGGGCAGGGAGGGTCTCATCCTGCGTACCAGATGGAGGTGATGGACAGCTGCCCTGGACACAGAATGGACCTGCACCTCCATGGACAGCTGTGAGTCCACAACGACTCCCAGGCTGCGCACCTGGTCCTTCAGGGACACAGTTGCCCCATTCAGGACCAGGGAGTCCTCCACACCTGCCCGCCCCGTCCCCCAAGAACAGTCCTTCTGTCTTGTCAGGATTCAACCTCAATTCATTAGCTGCCATCCATCCTCCAACCGCCTCCAGACACTCACACAGGACCTTCACTGCCTTCACTGGTTCTGATTTGAAAGCGAGGTCGGATGGCCTGTTGACCTGATGCGGCAGCTTCTTACATTGTGCATTAACAAACACCGGCTCTGTGTTTTCTGAGTGCATACACCTCCTCGAGGTCCAGGGACCTGAGCCACCCGCATTTCCCTCCCTACACTGTTCCCAGGATGCAATGCTAGGGAAGAGTCAATTGCAAGCAGGTGTAGACAAAAAAGAAAGCTGTTTAATAAGACACACACACAGTCAGATAGACAGACAGTAGCAGCAGTCCTTTTCTGGCAGTAGAGGGGAGTGCAAGACCTAGATTTCATTCAACCTGCCCCTCCACCCAAAAAATACCACCTGGGAGGTCCATTCTTCTAAAAGCATCGCCACTCAGCTGGTCCACATTGGCAGGAGGAAACATCCGCTGGCAAATGTGCTGGATTTGCCAAAAGCTGCTGCCTGGCCCTGCAAAGAAGACCTGAGAGCAGCCCCTCCAAATTCCTCAGCCCCTCTGCCCCCCTCGCATTGGGGGCAAAGGCAGCAGCCCAGGATTCGGGCTTGTGGGGATGGATTAAAGACAAGTCTTGAGGAGGACTCGTGCCAAATAAAAGTGTCTCGGTCCATTCCCGTCCTGCGTGGAATTTGTTCGAAAGCCTGTCTTGGAAGAAGCAACTCGTGTTTCAAGTTTTGTGCTTTTTTTATTTATCCCCTGCCACCCACAACGGTCGGTCGCTGAGTCAAACCCACCCCACCCCACCTGGTTCCCATTCGGCAGTGGTGTGAGCTCGGGAAGAAGAATGTGCGTAAGACAACTGGGTCACAGAACCGTAGATCTGGAAGGGACACCCGAGGGTCATCTAGCCCAATCCACAGTGATGCAGGAACCGCAGCTTCCCGGGGAAAGAGGAGGTGTTTGACTGGAAGTTTCTTGAAAGGCAAAGTTCGCACCCAGAACCCAGTTAATGCACTTGACAGACACACAAACACTTGGTGGAGTAGGAAACGGCAAAAGGACTGACCTCTGGCCAGCGCCAAAGCAGCACCCAAACTGGGGGGGGCAGGGTGCTTGGGCCAGAACAGGCCGGGGGGGGGGAGGCAGGGGCCCTCCAGCTGCCAGAACACCTGCTTTGCCTGCAGAAGGTTCGATCCCAAGCGGCACCTTCATGTCCAGCTCAGAGCATCCCCTGCCCAAAACCTCAGCCGGCCACTGCTGCCATCAGTGTAGACTCTATAAGGCTGCTTCCAAGGTCCCTTCCTAGCTGCTGGCAGCGGCACCACCAAAGTCCGGCTTCTCCACTCTTCTGCAGATACAAGAGATGTCCTCCCCGTAGGTTCCCAGATCTCTCGAGAGCAAGCCACGCAATTTGGCCACGGGAACGAAACCCGGTTCGCGGAGGAAAGCGGCCACGCTCGCAACCCTGGAGCAGGATGGATTAATGTCTGCTGGGGACAGAAGTATCCGAGTCAAAGGAGCAGTGGTGGGAGAGAGAGAGAGCTAACCAGCTGGAAATGGGAGCCACGGGCTCCCCGGTCAGCTCCACCAGGCGTCCAGCCTCCGGACGCGCACCCTCTGTTTGTAGTGGTACTCCTTGAGATACGCCTTGAGTGTGCTGGGGATGGGCAGGCGGCCGATGCCGTCGTAGGTGGTGCAGCAGGTGACGACGGCGCGGCAGAGGTGCTGCAGCCCGAAGGGGAAGGTCCGGTTGACGGGGACGGATAGCAGCGGCTCGAAGAACATGCAGACGCTGGGGTCCTTGTAGTGCTCCAGGAGCCCGGTCACGGTGGGCGCATGGAAGACGCTGGGGTCATGCACGTCGAAGCTGAAGTTGTGGTTCCACTGCTCGATGCGGGCGTGCAGGGAGCGGCCGTAGCGGCGGAAGCTCACCGAGAACAGGTAGTCCTCCTGCGCTGAGTCGCGCAGCAGGAACGTGCCCTCGGGCTTCCCGTCCAGCAGAGCCTCCGCTTCGTAGCGGTCCATCACGCCCCAGTAGCAGGGCAGCTGCGTCAGCTGCAGTAAGTCAGGAACGAGGCAGTGGATGTAGTCGATCTGGGTGTGGATGCGCACGTCAGGCGGCAGCCCCGCGGCGCAGGAAGAGGAGCCCGCGGCCACCTCCTCTTCCTCCTCCTCCTCGTCCTCCTCGTCCGCCGCCGCCAGCGCCGCCCACCCGGCACCAGCCAGCTCGCTCATGCCATGCGCCAGCTTGGGCCCCAGTTTGTAGAGGGGGTTGTTGACCTGCGCTGTCACCTCAAAGGTGTGGATCAGGGCGTCCGGTGGTGGCTCGACGCCTTGCTCGATGCTGATGCGCCGCCGCTCCCGCAGGCGGTCGTCCTCGTCGTCGGAGCGTGGCGCCGGCGCCGCCAGGGCCTCTTGCTCGGAGACGGGTGCCGTGTGCTGCTTGATGAGGTTCCAGGTGCGCGCAAGCTCCGAGCCAGGAGGGAAGGGGCAGGTATCAAGCATCAGCTCCCGCAGGTGGATCTTGCGCTGCGCCGAGAGGTCCGGCGAGCGGGAGGCGCTCTTGAGAGGGAAGCACTGCCCCACCGCCGCCTGCAGCTTCTGGCGCAAGGAGCGGCCCACCACTTTGCCGACAGGCTCTGGCGACCCCGAGGAGCCTCCTCCGTCTGTTTCCGCTTCTGGCGGCGAAAGGCTCTGCCTCTCCAGGGATCGGCTCGCTCGGGCTCGCCAGCGGCTGGCGGGACGGGCGCCAGGAGCCGCATCTTGCTTGGCTTTTGGCCGGGCGCCCCCCTCCTGCGACATGGCCCCACGGGGGGAGGAGCTAGAGGGAAGGAGCATCTTGCAGGCGCACAGAGATGTGGACACGGATGCGCCGAGGGAAGCACATGGTGGCGTCGGCGTGGGAAGCGGGACCTGGGCAAGGGAAGAGAGAGCCCGTGTTAGAAACTCAGGTAATATAAGCTAGGCTAATAATAATAATAATAATAATAATAATAATAATAATAATAATAATAATAATTTATTATTTATTATTTATACCCCGCCCATCTGGCTGGGCTTCCCCAGCCACTCTGGGCGGCTTCCAACAAAATATTAAAATACCGTAATGCATCAAACATTAAAAGCTTCCCTAAACAGGGCTGCCTTCAGATGTCTTCTAAAAAAGTCTGGTAGTTGTTTATCTCTTTGATATCTGGTGGGAGGGCGTTCTACAGGGCAGGCGCCACCACCAAGAAGGCCCTCTGCCTGATTCCCTGTAACCTTAAACCTAGGTTATAGTCACCACAACACCACAAATGTCCATTTTGCCCGGGGGTTGGACTAGATGACTCCCAGGATCCCTTCCGACACTACGATTCTGTGATGTTGTGCTCTCAACCGCATTGCTCGACTGTCGCTCACTCTTACAACAGTTCACGTCTCCCGATAAGCAAGAAGGAGTAGCACACAGTGGAACTGGAAATGGCATTAACTCTGGACTAAGGCAGAGGTTTGGTAATTGTGGAGAAACCTCCACATAGTTGTAACTGAACCTGTGCCAGTAGCGCTATGCGCCTGGGGAATTTTGAATGCTGGAGAGGTCATAAGGTCATCGGTGCCGCATTAAGTCAGCTAGGACCCCTGATGATGGATAGAATTGATTGACTGACCTCCACCATAAGGTCATTAAAAACTGCTGCCTTTTGAACGGTTTAAGACAACGTGCAACCAATTTGGGGGTGGAAAAGCCAGGGTAAAATGGTGTGCTTTCAGCATCCTCTGGAAGCTGTGCAATGAAGGTGCCAGGTGCATCTCTCTGGGGATGGAGTCCTACCGCTTAGGGGCCACCGCAGAGAAGGCCATTCAATTTTTTGACTTCCATCAGTCCTGCCTGAAAACTTCCCAATCTAATCTCTTAGTATGCATTTCTTACTTCCCCTCTTACATTTAAAACTCATAGCCAATATCTCTATCCTTTTTCTACTTGGTAACACTTCGTATATTCCTCCTTACAAAGCTTCTTGCAGTCCTCCTAGCGTAATTTGTTGTTTGCAACTACTCTTCAGATAGTTCATATACTCCCAGTCTTCTGTAAATCTCTTGGAAAAGGATCTAGGAGTCTTGGTTGATCACCAACTTGACATGAGCCAACAGTGTGACGCGGCAGCTAAAAAAGCCAATGCAATTCTGGGCTGCATCAATAGGAGTATAGCATCTAGATCAAGGGAAGTAATAGTGCCACTATATTCTGCTCTAGTCAGACCTCACCTGGAGTACTGTGTCCAGTTCTGGGCACCACAGTTCAAGAAGGACACTGACAAACTGGAACGTGTCCAGAGGAGGGCAACCAAAATGGCCAAAGGCCTGGAAATGATGCCTTATGAGGAACGGCTAAGGGAGCTGGGCATGTTTAGCCTGGAGAAGAGGAGGTTAAGGGGTGATAGGATAGCCATGTTCAAATATATAAAAGGATGTCACATAGAGGAGGGAGAAAGGTTGTTTTCTGCTGCTCCAGAGAAGCGGACACGGAGCAATGGATCCAAACTACAAGAAAGAAGATTCCACCTAAACATTAGGGAGAACTTCCTGACAGTAAGAGCTGTTTGACAGTGGAATTTGCTGCCTGGGAGTGTGGTGGAGTCTCCTCCTTTGGAGGTCTTTAAGCAGAGGCTTGACAACCATATGTCAGGAGTGCTCTGATGGTGTTTCCTGCTTGGCAGGGGGTTGGACTCGATGGCCCTTGGGGTCTCTTCCAACTCTATGATTCTATGATTCTATGATTCTATGGTCCACAGGGTTTAATCCAGCACTGCCACTGTGAAAACAGGATGCTGGACTAAATGGGCCACTGGCTGGATCCTGCAGGGCTCTTGTTACAACGATGGGAGTCCAGCTTCCATCAGGACCCAAAGCTAGCATGCCAGCCAACTGAAAGCAGGGTGGTGTTGCTGCCTTAGCCCACAGCTGGAGTCCAGCTTCCCTTCCCACATGCAAACTACAAGCTCACCTCTCTCTCTCTCTCTTCTGCCCCACATTTCGTTCCCCCTCCGCCAACTTCTCTGGCTCAAGCTTATTTCAACACTGCCCGCTCTCTGCACCAAAGAGTCAGTATTGCATAGTGGGTGTGGGTATTCAAATGATGTTGGACTACAATGCCCATCATCCCTGACTGCTGGTCCTGCCAGCTAGGGATGATTGGAGCTGTAGTCCAAGACCAGCTGGGGAACCATGTTTGAGAAACATGGGGCTAGAGCAGGCATAGGCAAAACTCCGGCCCTCCAGATGTTTTGGAACTACAATTCCCATCATCTCTAGCTAACAGGACAAGGATGCAGTTACAGATGGGTAGCCGTGTTGGTCTGCCATAGTCAAAATAAAAAAATTCCTTCCTGTAGCACCTTAAAGACCAACTAAGTTAGTTCTTGGTATAAGCTTTCGTGTGCATGCACACTTCTTCAGATACACTGTTGATGGACTTCCATTTCATGCGGCTCAATGTGGTGCCTTCCATGGTTCCAGTTACAGATGGGTAGCCGTGTTGGTCTGCCATAGTCAAAATAAAAAAATTCCTTCCTGTAGCACCTTAAAGACCAACTAAGTTAGTTCTTGGTATAAGCTTTCGTGTGCATGCACACTTCTTCAGATACACGTGTATCTGAAGAAGTGTGCATGCACACGAAAGCTTATACCAAGAACTAACTTAGTTGGTCTTTAAGGTGCTACAGGAAGGACAAGGATGGTGGGAATTGTAGTCTCACAACATCTGGAGGGCTGGAGTTTGCCTATGCCTGGGCTAGAGTATCTGAAGAAGTGTGCATGCACATGAAAGCTTATACCCAGAACAAACTTAGTTGGTCTCTAAGGTGCTACTGGACAATTTATTTATTTTGATGGAACTAGAGTATCGGACTAGGGACGCAGGTGGCGCTGTGGGTTAAACCACAGAGCCTGGGACTTGCCGATCAGAAGGTCGGCGGTTCGAATCCCTGCAACGGGGTGAGCTCCCATTGCTCAGTCCCTGCTCCTGCCACCTAGCAGTTTGAAAGCACGTCAAAGTGCAAGTAGATAAATAAGCACCGCTCCAGCGGGAAGGTAAACAGCATTTCCGTGCGCTGCTCTGGTTCACCAGAAGTGGCTTAGTCATGCTGGCCACATGACCTGGAAGCTGTACGCCAGCTCCTTCGGCCGATAAAGTGAGATGAGCGCCGCAACCCCAGAATCGGCCACGACTGGACCTAACAGTCAGGGGTCCCTTTACCTTTACCTTTAGAGTATCGGTCTAGGGCCTGGGAGAGCCATGAAACTCACTGGGTGTGACTTTGGGGGCCAGCCGCTGCTTCTCAACCTCACCTACCTCACAGGGTCGTCATCGTGGGCTTAAATGAAGGAAGGGGAGAACCACGGAGGAAAGGCAGGGTATAAATGCAACAAAGAGACAAAATCCCTCTGCTGCCCATCGCAGCCCCCTACTCCCCATCAGACCATCCCAACTTGGGGAGAGCTTACGGTTGCAAATGGAGTTCCTTGTCCTGTTCGGCTCATCCATTAACCAGGTGTTGGAAGCAGGTAAAGGCGTCTCTCTCCTTCCTCACACGGAGCACCTGAGCAGGACAGAAAGAAGACCGCAGATTGGGAACAAAGAGACAGCAACAGGTGGAAGTGTCCCCAACTCCTCAATACTCCATTTATAGACCACCTTCCTGCCACATTTCTTAGATTTTCGCCCCCTTTTGCCTTCACAAGAGGTTGCTTTCTAGGTCTGCTAGGAAAGGAAAATAACACAGGAGAGGATAAACGAACTCGGGTGCTGCCTTAGATATAATCAGAAGAAGAGAAAGACAATTATGTGCCACCTTTTCTTCCAAGGACCGCAAGGCAGTAAACGTGGTTCTCCCACTCATTTCATCCCAGCAAAGACCCTGTGAGGTTGTGAGGCGGCGACTGGCACTCAAAATCTTCCAGGGAGCTCCATGGCCAAGTGGGAGATTTGAACCCTGGTTCCTCCGACGTCCTAACCCGAAACTTTAACCTCCATGCCGCAGAACTCCTTTCTTTAGGGTACCTGAGGGAGGCTGGGGGAATCAGCTCACCTGTGGGCCTCTGGGCGTGTGCAGAGCGCCGGACCCTCTCCGCCTGTCCGCAGCTGGGATCGGCGCTTCAAATGCAACAGCGAGGCTTGGCGCAGGGCTCCCCAGAGGCGCACCCCGAAACCCGGCGCACCTTCCTGCTCACACCCCGCATTCCTCATCTCCGCCTCACCGTGGCTCCATCCACCCAAGGGCCTCGCCCGCGGGAGGCACTCTGCACATGCTCAGAGCACCCAAAAGGGAACCCCCGCGCCTCCATCCACCTCCCAGGCCTCTCCAAGGCGCCCGAGCGCACCGTGCGCCCTGCTGCGCGCCCCTTACCGGCCGGCGACCCCGGAGGTCTCCTTCCTCTCCGAGGTTCTGGAGGCGCACGGAGAGCCCCGGAACCTCTCCGCCTCCCCAGGCCGCTGGATCTCCAGCTCCCCGGAAGCCCCGCGCGTCCAGGCGCGCTCGCCCTGCCCCGATCGAGACCGCTTCCTGGGTGGCGTCCGGGAAGCGACGAGAGACGCGAAGGCAGCGAGAGCGCGCCGCCTGCCTGCCTGCCTGCCTGCCTGGCGCAGTGCCGCCACCTGCCGCCGGAGGAGACGCAGGAGAAACCTCGGGCGGGCACGCGCCTTGGAGAGCGCCCTCGCCCCGCCCAGGCAGCCCAGAAGGTCCCAGGAGTCCGGGCTGGCGGGGGACCCTTTGGGAACGCAGAGCGGCTGGACCAATTCTTGCGCCATCATCTTGGGCTACAGAAAATCCCGCTTTCTCTGACTGCCTTTCCAAGATGATGGCGCAAGAATTGGTCCAGCCGCTCTGCGTTCCCAAAGGGTCCCCCGCCAGCCCGGACTCCTGGGTCCTTCTGGGCTGCCTGGGCGGGGCGCTCTCCAAGGCGCGTGCCCGTCCGAGGGGGGAGACCCGATCCCCAGTTTGCTCCCCACACACCCCCTTTTTAAATTCCTTCCTTCCTAACGCGCGCCACCTTTTCTTCCCACCAAGCGCAAAAGGCCGGCGCGCCATGGCCTTGGGGTTCTTTGCGATGGCAGAGCGGGACAGAGACTCAAAGAGGGTGGGAGAGGGTAAAACTGGAAATGAGACCCCGCCCATGCGGGATTTATTTTTTACTTTTATTTCATAGAATTCAAAAGCCCTCAAAGCGGTTTACAAAGAAGACGGACAAAATCGTCAGTGGGGAAAATTGAGAGAGATGCCTTGAACACCAGCGTCACCCCACTGCGGGGGACGTTAGTACTCCTTCCATGCAGACGGAAGGTGTAAATAGGTGAATCAACCAAATTTCTTAAAAGCTAGGACTGCCTCCGCAGTCAAAGGAACGTAGCCGTATTTACTTGAACCTGGATAGATCCAGAACACCATCTGGTTCTCCTAGCCCCTTTCTGAAAGTCTTCCCCAAAATGCTAGATTCTGAATATTCTTCAGCTGTTCCCAAAACATCTCCAGCCATTTGCAAAATATGCAATACGGGCCTTGCAGGGCGGAGAAATTAGTTGCACTACACTGCTTCCTCCTGTTCAGATTGTGCTCTCCTAATAAAACAACCCCTAGATCAGTGTTCCTCAAACTTTCCCCCCCTCTGGGCCAAACTTTCAGAATAAAAATTTGCACCAGATTTTTTTTAATGGAAAATAAATACATTGGAAAACTCATCTAGGGTTGTTCTCAGTATCACTTCCTGCACTTGTTTTCATTTTGAAAAGGTACCTATTCATATTCTGCAAAGGGAAACATTTTTTTTATACTATATAACATGGAAATGTCTAAATGTTTCCTTGATTATCCTTGAACCTTCCTGCCCCATTTCCACCCTCTCCTGCCCCACCCTTTGAGAACCCCTGCCCTAGATCATTTCCACAAGTGCTGCTACCAAGACACTTGCTAGCCTGACTCTTCCGGCCCAAAGGCAGAACTTCACACCGATTTCTGCTGAAGCCGCGAGTTTTGTTCTGGGTTCTCCAATCCTGCCCAAAGCATCTTGAATGCTGTTGCCGAGTCTTACCAGCTCTCCCTCTCTGATCCGTGCCATCGGGGAAGCTTGACAATCACCCCCTCCCCTCCTTCATCCAAGTTTATAAAGCCCTGAACAACCTGGCTCCAGGGTGCCTCAGGGATCGCACGAATCCTCATAGATCCCATCTCAATCACCGAGATCCACAGGAGTGTTGTTTGCA
This sequence comes from Podarcis bocagei, assembly GCF_964188305.1. Classification (NCBI taxonomy): domain Eukaryota; kingdom Metazoa; phylum Chordata; class Lepidosauria; order Squamata; family Lacertidae; genus Podarcis; species Podarcis bocagei. The sequence goes on along the minus strand of NC_138132.1, from coordinate 2,691,629 downwards.
TTCCCTAAGTTCACGAGAGTCACTTGACAACAAGAAACACTTTGGTGCTGTGGGTCCAGTCCTGTGGAACTCTCTGCCACTGGATATTCAGCAGGTGCCTTCTGTGCCAACAGTTAAAACACCTGCTAAATTCCTTTCTATTCCTATGCAAGCAATTCAGGAGAACATCCTTCCACGATGGTTTTCTGATGGTCTGCACTTAACATTTTATTACTTTAGAGCAGGCACCCCCAACCTTCGGCCCTCCAGATGTTTTGGGACTACAATTCCCATCATCCCTGACCACTGGTCCTGTTAGCTAGGGATCATGGGAGTTGTAGTCCCAAAAAGTCTGGAGGGTCGCAGTTTGGGGATGCCTGCTTTAGAGGATGGTTTCATTGCTTTATCCCGATTTGATGATTTTTTACGAAAGAACGGTAGGCAAACATTTTCCGAAATAAATAAGTGCACTTGCCCCAACAGTGTTGCAAGTGGCCTTGATTAACCAGAGAGCGGAGATTCAAGAAGCAAAAAACTTTATTTTGGGCTGGGTGAGAGAGAGAGCTGCCGTGTGGCGCATTATGTACAGCGGGAAAGCGCGGAGAACAACACAAGAAGAACCAAATGCGACTGAGTCTGTGTCCCACCGCACACCCCAAACACCAGTCGTTCCTGCAGAAGGTTCGCGGCAAAGAGTTCGCTGGCGGAGGCGGAAGATCGGCAGAAACGGGTGGCGGGGAGGCAGCCCTCCGATCCGCCTCGTTCGCCGGGAGGAAAGAAAATTCCCAGAATCCTCTGGGCTTAACTGGGACAAAGCTGCCAGCCAGCCAGCCAAGGTAAGTACCGTCCGTTCCCAGGTGTGCTCCCTGCAGAAGAGGGGTGTAGCCAACTTCCGAAAGGGCCTGCTCAGTCGCTGTCGCTGCCCTCTTCGCTGGACTCGGACGGGGCTTCGCTGGCGCTGGCCTCCCCTTCCTCCTCCTCCTCCTCCTCGTGGTTGGAGCGGTCCTCGCTGCCGCTGTGGAGGGGGCTCTGGCTGCTGGCGCGGCGCTGCTGGCGCCGGCCGCCCCCTTCCTCGTCCTCCTCCTCGTCGTCCTCCTCCTCGCTGCCGCTCTCGCCTTCGTCGCGCTGGCCCCCCTCCTGCTCCGAGTCCTCCTCCTCGTCGTCGTCGCTGCCGAAGATCTCCTCCTTGTCTCGGGCCGCCCGCTCGTCCTCCTCGCTCTCCTCGGCCGGAGCCCCCTCGCCTTCGCTGGCCTCCCGCTCGCTCTCGCTGGCCGAGCGCCCTTCCTCCTCCTCCTCGCCCTCCTCCGCCTCGCTGGCCTCCTTCTCGCTCTCGCTGCCTTTCTCCGGCTCCTCGTCTAGGGCGAGCGGGAAAGAGAGAGAGGTGAGCACACGGAGGGCAGGGGAAAAACGGGGGACAGCTTGGCTTTTCAGGGGGACCGATTGCGTTTCTTTCGAAGGGGCTCAAGGTGGCAGCACATGACTCTTCCCCCTCATTTAATCCCAAAACAACCACCCTTTGAGGTAGGGTAAGGGCTGAGAGAAGCAGTGGCTATTCCCCCCCCCCCCGTGGGGGCCACAGGGTAAGCTTCACAGCCAACAGGGAGGATTTGAACCCTGCTCTCTCCTCGCCCAATGCTCTAGCTCAGCCTTTCTCAACCTGTGGGTCCCCAGATGTTGTTGAACTACAACTCCCATCACCCCTAGCTAGCAAGGCCAGAGCTCAGGGATGATGGGAGTTGTAGTCCAACAACATCTGGGGACCCTAAAGCGGGAGGACGGGCCAGGAACATCCGTTTATTATTTTTTAAATAGTTTTTTTATTAAGTTGTACAGTTTTATATTCAACACAATCCTTTTTATCACAAAAAGTATATATAAATCCCTATCCCCTTCACCCATGACTTCCCTCAACTTCCTCTTCTGATTCCTTATTTACTTCTCCTGCCTGTTTTATTCTACCTTATTTTTATAATCTCTTAATTTGATATTGTTACAATCTTATCGCTTTTGTACCATACTTTTCCGTATTACCTCTTGCCCTTTATTATTTCCCCATTATTACATCTTGACCTTCATGCTCGTTTTCTTGTTAAGTGTTTACTCAAACCCTGCTAGTGAGTCCACATCTTCACAATATTTCTGTAAACACAACATACAGCAGATGCTCGGGTTGCGAACGTGATCCGTCCAGGATGCACGTCCGCAACCCGCAGCGGCGCGTCTGCGCACGCGCGTTGTGATTTGACGCCTCTGCACATGTACAAAGTGCAATTTGGTGCTTCTGCGCATGCGCAAAGTGCAATTTAGTGCTTCTGCACATGCGCAGCCGCCAAAACCCGGAAGTAAACGGTTCCGGTAATTCCGGGTTTTGGCGGTCCGTAACCCCCAAAAACACACACCCTGAAGCGTCTGTAACTCAAGGTATGACTGTATACGGTTCCCATCCCTTTAAATGAAGAGGGTATCGATGGAAGGCAGGACCTCCCCCCTTAAGAAACAGGGATGCCGCTGCGCCAGCCAATGAGGCAACAGCGATGGAGCTGCTTTGGAGTGTTCCACCAGGGGCCAAAACAGGGGGTGTCCTTTAAAGCAGAGGCTGCAAATTCCGCAATGTGGCCGCCTGGCCACACAGGGATCTTCAGCAGCGAGCACAGGGGGCACCAGGGAGAGATTTTGCCAAGCCGGCACCTACCTGAGGCTTGGGCCTCTTTGCCCAGGTCCATCTCCTCCTCCTCCTCCTCTTCCGGCTCGTGGTTCTCCAGCTGGGCTTTGCGGGCTTCCTGCAGGGGACAGAGCTGCGAGTTAGGGGGCATTTGGGGAAGGAGAAATCGCCTCCCGCTGACTTCCAGCAACTCCACTGGCCTTCCTGCCAGGGCTGGAATCAGAGGGAGGTCAGAACAAAGAGGCAAGGCCTTCCACCTAAGTCTTCTCCTCTCCCAGATGTTTCCCAAGCAGTCTCAAGTTGCACCTGCACACCTCTGGCTTCTGTTCTGCCCTCATCTTGCATGTTCTTGGAGATCAGAGGAAAGAGGAACTTGTTGCAACAGGAGAGGGAGATACCCTGGATAATTCAGCATTTTTGACCCCCTTCCTCTGCTTCAGCCTCAGAGTCTGAGCTGCTCCCTGTCACAGGTTCCTCCTGCTCACTAAACCGTTGTCCCGTCTGTATCCAGCATCCCCTTCCAATCTCCCTCTGACCGCTCCGTCAACCCCTGGGGTTCAGAGCCTTCCTTCCTTCCCTTGGGGGTTCCCCAGCCGGTGCCTCCCACCACTCCTTGTCATCCAGTCAGTCTCCACCCCCATCGTTCTGCCCAGACACTGAGGTCCAGCGCCGAGAGCCTTCTGGCGGTTCCCTCCCTGCGAGAAGTGAGGTTACAGGGAACCAGGCAGAGGGCCTTCTCGGTGGTGGCACCCGCCTGTGGAACGCCCTCCCACCTGATGTCAAAGAGAAAAATAAGTACCAAACTTTTAGAAGACATCTGAAGGCAGCCCTCTTTAAGAAGTTTTTAATGTTTGATTCTATTTTTAATATTCTGTTGGGAGCCGCCCAGAGTGGCTGGGGAAACCCAGCCAGATGAGCGGGGTATAAATAATAAATTATTGTTATATTACTATTATGACACTTCCCCAGGTTCTGGGTTCACTTAGCCCAGGGGTCAGCAATCTAAGGCCCATGGGGGTCGTTTAACTGGCCCACGAGCCGCCCCCAAACCAAGCCACCCACTCGGCGAGTCCCTGCGCACTGCGCCAAACCAGCACAACATGGCGCAGGGACTTGTGTCAGCAGAAATTGCGTCTGCGCATACACCGGAAATTGCATCTTTGCAGACGAAGACGCCAGAAATCGCATCTGCGCAGACACAGATGCCAGAAATCGTGCCTGCTCATGCGCACGCGCAATCTGGCTCACAGAGGGATCTCCACTGGAGTGAACCGGCCCAGGCGATTTAAACCTTGGCAACCCCTTACTTAGCCTAACCCGGCCAAGACCAGCCGAAGGGTCGAGCACTCTGCCCCCTCAACAGCGGCTGATGGGATTCCCCTGAGAACCTACAGTGGTGCCTCGCAAGACGAAATTAATTCGTTCCGCAAGTTTTTTCTTATTGCAAGTTTTTTGTCTTGCGAAGCACGGTTTCCCATAGGAATGCATTGAAAATCAGTCAATGTGTTCCTATGGAGACCGTCCGGGGACAGAGGGGAAGCGCCGCGCGCCTTCCCCTCTGTCCCCTCTTTTGAAGCAAGGGGCGGAGGGGAGAAGATCGCTTCTCCCCGTTGCAGCCCCTTGCTTCAAAAAGGGTCCGGGGAGAGAGGGGAAGGCGCGCGCCTTCCCCTCTGTCCCTGGAGATTGCGGGGCTGGCAACGGGGAGAAGCGATCTTCTCCGCGCCGCCCCTTGCTTCAAAAGAGGTCCGGGGACAGCGGGGAAGACGCGCTGCGCTTCCCGCTATCCCCGGAGCTTGCGGGGCAAGCTTCGTTTTGCGAAGCAAGCCCATAGGGAAATTCGTCTTGCGAAGCAACTCGAAAACGAAAAAACCTTTCGTCTTGCGAGTTTTTCGTCTCGCGAGGCGTTCGTCTTGCGGGGCACCACTGTATCTAGCAAGCACGGTGGGAAAAGCCCTCTTCTCTCCTGACTCCCCCCCCCCCAAGGTATAGACTGCTTTGGAACATGGAGGCTCTACAGAACTGCCATGGCCAAAAGTGCTCTTGGAACTTAGGAACCCCAAAGGTACCAGTGAGCAGAGGCAGCTTCCTTCCCAGGGGGGCAGACTTTAGTCATCCGTCTCCCACCCCAAGTCCTCCTTTCCAGAGAATTTCGACCGGAAGAGAAGGCCTGGCCTTCAGAGATTGAGGTGCACCAGACCCCAGGTGCCAAGGACCGAACTAGATTTCCGTATCCCTAGTGGTGGCCGATATAGTTAAAGTTATGGTTAAAGCTATGTATAGTTCAAGCTCTGGTTTTCCCAGTAGTGATGTATGGAAGTGAGAGCTGGACCATCAAGAAGGCTGATCGCCAAAGAATGGATGCTTTTGAATTCTGGTGCTGGAGGAGACTCTTGAGAGTCCCATGGAGTGCAAGAAGATCAAACCTCTCCATTCTGAAGGAAATCAGCCCTGAGTGCTCACTGGAAGGACAGATCCTGAAGCTGAGGCTCCAAGACTTTGGCCACCTCAGGAGAAGAGAAGACTCCCTGGAAAAGACCCTGATGTTGGGAAAGATGGAGGGCACAAGGAGAAGGGGACAACGGAGGACGAGATGGTGGGACAGTGTTCTCGAAGCTACCAGCATGAGTTTGACCAAACTGCGGGAGGCAGTGGAAGACAGGAGGGCCTGGCGTGCTCTGGTCCAGGGGGTCACGAAGAGTCGGACACGAGTAAACGACTACCGTATTTTTCGCTCTATAACACGCTCCCAACCATAACACACACGTAGTTTTTAGAGGAGGAAAACAAGAAAAAAATATTCTAAATGAAACAGTGGATGTATGATTTTTGTGGTTCATGCTGTGGCCACAGACATGTGATCTGATAGTGAATTTGGGGTGACCCAGTGCAAAAATCCTGAGGATCCATGTGGATCCGTGCTTTGTAACCACGTTTTAAGTGGGGATGGAAGGAAAAGCACTCAAGGGATAAGGAGCACGCGTGGGGTGGGTGGTAAGGAGCTTTTCGGGGAGCTGAGCGGGGAGGAGGGAGGGAAAGAGCACTGTTGCTTTAAAGGTATACTTAAGGTATTTGCCCTGTGCCTGGGTTTTTTCCATTTAACAGTTTGCAGCCTTTTCCTTCCGCTCCTTGTTTTGAGGCAGAATAGATTTGAGCAAGTGAGGAGGACTTGGATTGCAGGGGATTCGCCATTAGCTGTGTAAAAGCGCTCCTCCTTGCAGCCTGGACGATAAGCAGCCACCAGCAGCAATAGAATGGAGCACAACAAAGCGGTAGGGGCACTAGGACCCAGACAATGCTCAAATCTATCCTGCCTGAAAACAAGCTGCTCCCCCCCCCCATCAGCTGAGACGTGGGGGATTTGCGAAGTTTTCCCCTCTCCCTCATCCCCAGCCTTTTTTTTTACTTCCTGGTTTTCACTGCGTGGCTCAGAGCTAGAGGTTGGTTTTATTTTGCTGCTGGTTGCTTAAATTTTATCTTTCCTGCTGTCCCTCTGCAGCCTCATTGCTCTGTTTAGAGAGAGCGCAGACCTTTGCTAGCGTCTGTCCCTCCTCCGTGTCCGCTTTGCTGCCATGGCTCTCCTTCCCTCCCTCCTCCCCGGCTCCAGGTCGCTTTAAAGCAAAGCGAGAGCCTCATAGAGCGTGTAAACGGCTCCCGCTTTGCTTGACTGACGGCAGCCATGGCTCCGATCCGTGCATTCGCTCCGTAACACGCACAAGCATTTTCCCTTACTTTCTAGGAGCAAAAAAGTGTGTGTTTTGGAGCGAAAATTACGGTACACAACAACAAGTGGTGGCCGATAGCCAGTGGTTTGCCTCTCCTCTCTCTAGGAATTGGTTCTAATTCCGTCAATGAGCCTCGCTTCCATTAAGCATCCGGCCAGCTCCAATGGCCAGAGCGGGGCAGTGAGATGGGGTAGAAACTCGAAGGAACATTTTATCATACGTGGTGGGAATGTAAGAAAGTAAAAAACTTTTGGGAAATGATATATAACGAGTTGAAAAAGATGTTGGAATATACATTTCTAAAAAATCCAGAAGCATTTCTACTTGGCGTTATAGGTAAGGATATTAATAGACAGGATGTAAAATTGTTTTTATATGCAACAAGAGTATTGTTAGCCCAGAATGGAAGCAAGAAGAAATTCCGACAAAAAAAGAATGGCAGACAAAATTAATGGGCTAAGCAGAATTGGATAAAATGACAGGAAGGATTCAAAACCTGCGGGACCAGAGATTTGCAGAAGATTGGAAGAAATATACGAATTATTTGAAGAGCAACTGTAATCCAACAAATTACGCTAGCAGGACTACAAGAAGCTTTGTAAGGGGAAATATACGAAGTGTTACAAAGAAGAGAAAGAAGAGAGATATTAGATATGAGACTTAAATGTAATAGTGAAAATAAGAAATGTAAATTAAATGAATAGATTGGAAAATTTTCAGATGCGACTGAAGTAAAAAAAAATGTAAAAGTACGTGCAATTATTGTTGAAAATGATATGTTGAAGAGCTAATAAATTTTTTTTTGAAAAAATAAGAAAAAAGAGATGGGGTTGAAGCTCAGAGCCAGGATTCCTGGGTCCCCTGGGTTCCTCCACGCCAGCCTTACCTGCGCCTCCAGCTCCTTCTCGTTCATATCTCGGTGCTTCACCACCAGAACGGCGTTGGTTCCCGACTGCACCCCGGCCTTGGCTCGCCGCTTGCTCAGACGCACTCTGCGACGGGGAGGGAGAGGTTAAGGAGGGAGCAGGGGCCCGACTCCCTCTGCGCATTTACACATGCCCTGGCGGCAGGATACAGCCCTCGAGTGCCGGTGGCGTGCTGCACAAAATTGGGGGTGGCGAGGGGCTGGTTGCATGCCAGGACCGCCTGCACCGCTTAGCGGGGTCGCAGTGGTGGCCAGCAGAGGGAACACAATGGGGTATCTCTGGGGAGGCCCTTATTTCATAAATTCAAAGTATTGGAAGGGACGCCCAAAGGTCATCCAGCCCACCCCCTGCCACGCAGGACTTGCAGCTCGGATGCAACATGTGCCAGGGGGAAAGGACTAAGAAGAAGAGGCTGCTGGATCAGGCCCAGCGCTAGTCTCACAGTGGCCAAATTCCCCAGGAGTCTAGATAGACTGCCTCTGGACCCAGAGGTTCCGTGAAATCCTAACGTGCCCATGAAGGGAAACCCGTAAGCAGGATTTGAGTACAGGAGCAACTCTCCCCTACTGCCGTTTCCAGAAACTGGCGTCCAGAAGCATTTATCTGACCAGGGTGGCAGAGGCCCTATACAGCCCAGGACCCTCGTACCTACAGGACCGCCTCTCCTGGTATGTCCCACGGAGGACCTTACGGTCTTCAAACAAAAACATCTTGGAGGTCCCGGGGCACAGGGAGGTTAGGCTGGCCTCAACCAGAGCCAGGGCTTTCTCGGCTGTGGCCCCGGTCTGGTGGAACACTCTGTCCCAAGAGACCAGGGCCCTGCGGGACTTGACATCTTTCCGCAGGGCCTGCAAGGCGGAGCTGTTCCACCAGGCCTTTGGTCAGGGCACAGCCTGACCCCTTCCTTTGGTAATTCTTCACACAACTCTAGCCCAATGGTTGCCATTAATTTGACTCTGAATTGATTTTAAAACAAATTGATTTTAGACTGTTGTGTTACTTTTATTGTTGTTAGCCACTCTGAGCCCGGCTTCGGCTGGGGAGGGCGGGATATAAATACAAAATAATAATAATAATAATTATTATTATTATTATTATTATTATTATTATTATTATTATTATTATTATTATTATTATTACAGCTATCATGGCAAGTAGCCACTGATATCTTTCTCTTCCTTCATAATTTGTTTTTGTTTTGCTTTTGTCTTTGTTTTCGTTATGTGTTTTGTGCTTCTGTTTTGCATTTTTACACCGCAAACTTTCATCTTCAGCTGAAAGGCAGTATACAAAGGGAGCAAACAAGACAAAAAATACATAAATAAAAGTGACTAATCCTCTTTTAAAGCCGTCTTCGTTGGTGGCCATCCCTGTCTCCTGTGGCAGGGAGTTCCACAGGTTAATCATGTGCTCAGTGGAGAAAGGCAAAAGGCTGGATGGATCTAGCCAGCCCTGACACCACCACCAACACCGTGCCCCCAATTGCCCCAGACCCTTTTACCTGGAGGCCCCCCTGGCCACCAGAACACTCCCCCCCCAAAAAAAAACCGGCTTCACTTTCTCCCTCCGCCTCACCTGGTCTCCAGTTCGTTGTAATAGACCCCGTCGCCCTCCCGGAAGATGAAGAAGTAGTTTTCTTCGTAGCCCTTGCTGGCTTTGTTCTTGACGTTCCAGTTGTATTCCCGGGCGATCTTGTACTCGTACCTGGAGGAAAGGGATAGAAAGAAAAGGGTGAGGGCTTTGCAGCACCCCCATATTCATTCCGAGGTGTTCTCCTGCCTCCCTCCAATAATCCCATCGGCTGAGAGGGCAAACGGTTCTACCCAGGCTCCTTCAAAATATAAGCACAGAACTGTCATCTGGTCCAATGCAGGAATCACAGCTGAATCCCCGAAGCATGGCCTCTGTTTTAAAACCACCAAGGAAGAGCTGTTCTTCTGTTGAACAGCCCTTGGTGTCAGAAGGTCTTCCCCAAGGTTGGTGGTGCTATTGCTTTTAGTGTTCTTTGATTCCTTCAGGCAGCAATCCTTGGATGTCAAAGTGATGGCGACACAAATTTACAGTGGTGCCTCGCAAGACGAAAAGAATCCGTTCTGTGATTCTCTTCGTCTAGCGGTTTTTTCGTCTTGCGAAGCAAGCCCATTGAAGGATTAGCGCTATTAGCGGCTTTTAGCGGCTTATCTGCTGATCAGATTAGCTGATAAACGGCTTAGCGGCTTAGAAAAAGGGGGGGGGGAAAAACCAGCAGGAACTCGCAATACATTGTCGTCTTGCGAAGCAAGCCCATAGGAAATTCGTTTTGCGAAGCACCTCCAAAACGGAAAACTCTTTCGTCTAGCGAGTTTTCTGTCTTGCGAGGCATTCGTCTTGCAGGGCACCACTGTACATAGAAAAAGAGAATGATGAAATTGGCACGGTTGCTTCTTCTAAGGGTCGGGTGCAATTGCTATCTGCACCATCAAAGAGTTCTGCTGAAAGGTCTTGCCCCAAGAAGGACGACAGCTGACGTACCGTATTTTTCGCTCTATAGGACGCACCGGCCCATAGGAGGGGGAGAACAGAGGGGGGAATTTTTTTTCTTGTTCTCCCCTCTAAAACAAGGTGCGTTCAAGGTGCATTCACCCAAAGCCTCCAGAGCGCAGCGGGAATTCCCGCTGCACTCTGGAGGCTTCAGGCGGCTACCATCTCCAAGCTAGAAAAGCAAGACCGTCTTGCTGCTCTGGCTTCGGGGACAGCCTTTGTAGCCCCTGCAGGGCAGCGGGGTGAAGCCATCCCCAAGCTAGAACAGCGAGACAGAGCGCTCCGCAGCGCTCCGTCTCCCTGTTCTGGCTTTGGGCTTAGTCGCACAGCCTGCATTCGCTCTATAGGATGCACACACATTTCCCCTTAATTTTTGGAGGGGGAAAAGTGCGTCCTATAGAGCGAAAAATACGGTAAATCCAGCAGCATCCCAGTCTGTCAGGAAGGTTCTAGGAAATTTGAATGGGCCTTTAACAACAACAACAAAGAGCAACTTCCCAAAGGGAAAAAAGTCGTCTACGAAAAAGGCTACTGAAACTGCAAACATGAGTTGAAAGCAGCAGCATGGTTCCTGAAGGCTATCCAGAAATGGAGACCCTCTTTTCCTATGATCCTTTAGACTTTTGAGAGTTTTGAAGTTCCCGAAGACCACAGGCTGAGCCACACGCCCCTGACTGGAGTTCCTCTGATGGTATTTGAAAATGCCGCTGACAGATTTGCAAGCACAATCTCTGTACCTGTAAAAGAGCCTTCCATTTCATTGAGCTATGATACCCTGCAGTCCACTCTAGATTTCCTGGCCACTTTGGATGAATTAATAACTGATCTTCCCTCTCCCTTATAATATGTAAACAGGCGACTATATGGAAATGGCGGAAATGATTGGCAGAATTCGAGATCAGGGAGAAGAGCTTGTGGAGGAAGATTGGAGGAAATTTAAAACTTATTTACAGAAACATTGTAAAATTTTTGAATGCTGATGACGTGGAAATGAACTGATGGGGTTCTAGCACCAAGGTAAAATGTAAGATGGGATTGATAATAGATAAGTTAAACTGGATATGAATTTGCTGAACTAAATTTTAAGAAAAGGGATACAAAAAAGGGAGGCGTGAGGAAGTCAGGAAAATAAGTTAACTAAAGAGAAATTTAAAAAGAGGGAGTTTTGTTTTCTTTTTTATGTGCTTCCCCCCCTTTCTTCCTGTCTTTTTTTGTGTCTAATGTTTGTATTTTTGTATTTTGTAACTTTGTATTTTTCTGTTTTTGTATTCTTTTGAATCTCCTTATTGATAAAATCTAATAAAATATTATAAAATATATATATATATAATATGTAAACAGGCTTAACTCTTTTTAAGCTGAATTTTGAGCAAGCTGTGTTAATTTTCATAATAAAGGACTTGGATTAAAATCGCAAAAAAAGAAATAAATAAAGTCCTCCCCAAATGTTTATTTGGGATTTCCTTTCTTAAACTTGAAGCCACTGGGTTTGAGCCCTGCCCTTCAGAGCAGGAGAAAACAAGTCCCCGCGTGCAGAAAGGTAGTGTGTCAGGGAGACGGCTTGGGCAGGAAACACGCCTGACCTGTTGGTTTTCCAAGTGCGGGGATTTTTAAAAATAAAAGGTCTCCCCGTAAAGTTTTGCTTTCTTAACCAGACAACCCGTGCGCCCTCCCGGTTGGTACACATACACGTCCTCGGGAGCGTAGTCCATCTCTTCGTCCTGGTCCCGTTTGCGTTTGCGCATCGTGTCGTCCACAGGGAGGAAGTAGGCCACAAACTGGTTCCCTTCTTCGTCCATCATGCCCCTGGAATTTGGGGGGGGGGGGAGAGAGAGAGAGAGAGAGAGAGAGAGAGAGAGAGAAAGAGAGAGAGAAAGAGAGAGAGAGAGAGAGGAAGGAAGGAAGGTTATCTCTTGCATGGAATCCAGTAGCAAACCAGTTTGTCATGGAGAGACTGGAGTTTGGCGCATAGCTGTCAACTTACAGATTTGAAAATAAGGGACCAGCAGCCTCGAAAATAAGGGATCAGCAGCCAAAATAAGGGATTTTCCGAGCACAGGCATGTTCAACTTCTGAGCCCCTCCGAGCCAAAGGCAGAAAGCCCAGCCAGCAGCCAAACGAAGCCTCAAGCGGTGGTTCCCACAGCGCAGCAACCCGGCAAAGGGGATGCAGCAAGGAAAACCACCGTCACCTCTCTGCTGGGAAGCGCTGAGCAAAGGCGAGTCCCCAGGCAACGCGGCCGATTTGATCAGCACAAGGCATGCAAGCTCCACCCCCCAGTCGTTCTGAGACTCCTTATTGGGTGAGCAACGCAGCCAAGCAACATAGTTGGAGCCTCCCTCCTCCCTGGCCGGCAGGGAGGGAGGGAGAGGAGCTGCTTCCTTTGAAACCCGGGAAATTTAAGGGACATCATCAATAAGGGACAGCAGCGGGACACGGCGCTGGGATAAGGGAGTTTCCCACCAAATAAGGGACGGTTGACAGCTATGGTTTGGTGGCAGGACACCTGCCCGGCATGCAGAAGGCTTCAGGTTCACCCCCCAGCACAGCTTCTCCAAGCGAGGCTTGGAAGAATTCCCGTCTCCCACGAAGAGAGCTGCATTTCCATACCTGATCATGGCCTGGGACATCATCTCGAGGGCGGCTGACCCACTGGTGTCCTTGGGCGCTGGGTCGGAGTCGAAGATGACCTGGGCGCAGGGGTTGATCCACATCTGGCGGAGGGCGGAAGAAGAACAGGTTACGGCACGGCAAGAACCCTCCAGAAGTGGCACACAGCTGGCAGGGCCTCATCCCCACCCCTCCAGGACATAGCTGTCAACGTTTCCCAATTTTTAAGGGGCATTCCCTTATTCCGAATAGGATTCCTCGCAAGAAAAGGGAAAAAGTTGAGAGCTATGCTCCAGGATTTGCCCCAAACGGGCTTGACTGTGCAGTCCGAGGAGAAGAAATGAGGGGCTTCTGCGTGCAAAAGCAGGGAGTGGGTGCGAGAACCAGGGCGAAGAGGTTCTGCGACTACTACTCCACCCCTTGAGTCTTACTCTCCTCTTAGGCAGAGGGGCCCGGATTAAGACCTTTAGAGGCTCTAAGCACTTAAAAATATTTTGGTGCCCCCATATATATCTGATCCAAAATATACACAATTATAAACCACGAGATAAAATTTTACTTTTCGAAACAAGACGAAACCTACAGTAACATGGAAAGTAATGTTTCGTTTTTGTATACAGTTGTACCTTGGTTGCCGGACGCCTTGGAACTCATACATTTCAGCTTCCGAATGATCGAAAACCAGAAGTGAGCATTCCGGTTTTCGAATGATTTTCGGAAGCCGAACGTCCAGCACGGCTTCTGATTGGCTGCAGGATGCAGGAAGCCTCGTCTTGGTTTTCGAACAGTTCCGGAAGTCGAACAAGACTCCCGGGACGCATTCTGTCCGAGAACCAAGGTACACGTGTACTTCTGCTTTATTTGTATTCGAAAAGCTTTCTCCTACTTTTTCCAACTGCACAAGTCTTTGATCAGATCCTCAAAACCATCTACTTCTATACTTAAAGGAGATAAGCATTCCGCCTGCCTTGTTGCATTGTTGTTCTGTTGGGGTTTTTAATATACCGTATTTTTCGCCCTATAGGACGCACTTTTTCCCCTCCAAAAATGAAGGGGAAATCTGGGTGCATCCTATGGGGCGAATGCAGGCTTTTGCTGAAGCCTGGAGAGCGAGAGGGGTCGGTGCGCACCGACCCCTTTCGCTCTCCAGGCTTTGGGAACGCATCCGCAGCCTAGGCAACCCTGCGGGAGGTCCCGCAGAGATGTCTAGACTGCGGATAGCAGCCTGCCGCCCAGCGCGAGGGGCGCCCTGAAGCAGAGCGCCCCTCGTGCCGGGCAGACATCCGCAGCGTGGGGAGCCCTGCAGGAGTTCCCCGCAAGGCTCCCCACGCTGCGGATAGCAGCCTGCCGCCCAGCGCGAGGGGCGCCCTGATGCAGAGCGCCCCTCGCGCCGGGCAGACATCGGCCAGCCCCACAAGCTCGGGGGACAGCAGGGAGGCGCAGCACCGCCATCCCGCTGTTCCTTGACCTGGTTCGGTTTCCCCGACCTGCTTTTGGGGGGGAATTAAAGGGAAAAAAATTTTCCTTTATTTACCCCCCAAAAAACTAGGTGCGTCCTATGGGATGGAGCGTCCTATGGGACAAAAAATACGGTACTTCGGCTGAGAAAAGGAACGCCAAGCTGAGCAATTTGTGACCACTAAATGTTAAAAATCCAGCCATGGAAAATTTCTGTGGCTTCCCCCCCTTCCCTTGATGCCCAAAGCAAGCGCTTGTTTCGCTCAGTGTTTCATCCATCTTTGCCAAGAGCCCACCACCTCTCTAATCTCGCTCTCCCTGCCTACGGACCTGTCGCAAATAAACAGGAAAGGAATTTTCGCAGTCGAAAAACCATAGGAACCGAGCAGGTGGAGAGAGGCCTAGTGGCGAGAGCAGGACTGCTGTATACAAAGCCCAAACATCTTAGATCCAACTGCCCCCCATACATAGAGTTAGGGGTCAAGAGTTAGGGGTATATGCACATATGTGGTGGGAGTGTATTTGTGTAAAGGAATATTGGCAAAAGATTATAAAGGTTATTTCTGATGTATTTCAAGTTAAGACAGAAGTCAATAGAGAAATGCTTATCTCAGGAATACTGGAGAATAGTAAAATAGAAAGAAAAGAGCAAGATTGGTATAAAATTATGATCTTAGCTGGTATGCTTGTTATTGCATCAGGATGGAAAGAAAAGGATAAATGGACAATGGAAAAATGGAATGACTATGTTTTTGAACATATACAATCTGATGTATTTGAAGAGGTAACGAGGGAAGAAACAAGGAATAACAAAGGTCAAAAGATTTTGAATAAATGGGCAAGTTATAGGAATTGGATAGCACGGGGGGAGCCAACCCAAGCATCCAAATTAGAATGACTAAACTGTGCACATGGTTAAAGATTTGAAGAGAGAACAAGTTTTTGGGGGGAGGGGTAAAGGGGAGGGAGGGGGGGAAATTAGGATAAATGAATAGGGACAAAAGAATATACTGTTATGCATAACTAATAGGAGGATGATTTTGATGTATGTTATAGTTAGATTTTTGACTGATTTTTTTGTAAGTTATTCGATGTCCCGGGAGGAAAGAGTGATTATAAAGAATAATAATAATCAAAATAAAATAAAATAATCCAACTGCCCCTTCCCTCAATCTCACCTTGAAGTCAGGGAAGACGGGCATGACCTCCACCGGCGTGACCCGAGGTTTGCTGTAGTGCTGAGCGATCTGGAGGCAGAATTTGGGAGTGAGAAATGTGGGTGAGCAGAGGCAAGGACACCAATAAGCTTCTTAAAACTGCGTCCCCAAATCCCCCAAAAGCATCGTCCTCCCAAAGGGAGACAGGAAATAGATTTATGCTGCCGCCCACCTCTGCATTTCCTGGCCAGGTGGACAGCTTCAAGCTCTGAGTATTGTGTTTTAATTAAAGGGATGCGGGTGGCGCTGTGGGTTAAACCACAGAGCCTAGGACTTGCTGATCAGAATCCCCGCGATGGGGTGAGCTTCCGTTGCTCGGTCCCTGCTCCTGCCAACCTAGCAGTTCGAAAGCACATCATAAGTGCAAGTAGATAAATAGGTACCGCTCCAGCGGGAAGGTAAACAGCGTTTCCGTGCGCTGCTCTGGTTTGCCAGAAGCAGCTTAGTCATGCCGGCCACATAACCCGGAAGCTGTATGCCAGCTCCCTTGGCCAATAAAGCGAGATGAGTGCCGCAGCCCCAGAGTCGGCCACGACTGGACCTAATGGTCAGGCGTCCCTTTACCTTTACCTATTGTGTTTTAATGCTTAACCTGCGCTGTAACCTCAGGGTGAATCCATCAATCATCATCACCATCCCGTTTACAAAAGTGCAACAGTGAGAGGACAGCGGTTTCATTTCCCCCAAAAAGGTACCACCCCGGACAGCTCACCGACTTCTGAGCATCCTCAAAGGTCTTCTCAATGGCCGCAATCTGGCTATCTCTGTCCTTGTAGATCTCTTCCTCTGTGAACTGTTGCTTGACAGACACACCAATCCTGATTGAGAACCAGGAAAGAAGTATGGATCAGAAAGGAGTCGTTTACCCAGGTAAAGGAAGACCACAGCGGTCCTCTGGAGGAACTTTGGGAAACTGGCTGAAACAGATCTTTCTGGAGGCTTTGAAGGCGTGGTCCAGAAACTCAAAGATTCACCACGTTCATCACTGTATTGTTGGGTTCTTTTTATGCTGAAACAGCAGCTTTTAAAAAACACGTTTAATTTCTACTCACTTAACCTCCGGCTTCTCATTGGAGACACCGTAGCGGTTGAACTCTGTGGAGATGTATTCAGTCTTCCTCATCCATGGCACCACTTTGGCATGCTGCTGGGATCTGCAAAGAAAGAGAGAGAGATTTTTATTTTTATTTTAGGAAGAATCCACGTGGGTCTCTTGTCTCCCTCCAGAGGCATTTCTGAGTACTGCAAGCCTCCCATTTCGTACAACCATGTTCCTAGCCCTCAAGATGGTCCGAAACACCTGTGAGAAAGACCTAGGAAGGAAAAGCTGCTGGGTTATCCTTGGCCACTCCTACTGGCAACAGAAACGTACAAGTTGCTTCATTTCAATCACTGAGCTACTTCATAGGACTTCTTCAGTACTGACCCCGACTTGGTGGAATGCTCTGTCCCAAGAGACTAGGGCCCTGCGGGACTTGACATATTGCAAGATGGAGCTGTTCCGCCTGGCCTTTGGTTTGGACTCAGTCTGGCCCTTATGTTTCCCTCCCCTTATGGTTTTGATCTATGGGCTGTTATTAAAGTGAGACTGCATTTTAAATTGTATTTTTAACCTGTATTTTGTTAACCCCCCCTCCATTATGTTATCATTGTGATTTTACTGGTGTTAGCCGCCCTGAGCCTGGCTCTGGCTGGGGAGGGCGGGGAGCGGGGTATAAATAAAATTTATTAATTATTATTATTATTATTGGCAGTGAAGAGCCCTCCTGCTGCGCAACGGGTCAGTGCAACTGGCTGTTAACCAGAAGGTCGGTGGTTCAAGCCCACCCAGGGATGCCTGCGGCCAGAATTACTGCATTGCAGGGGGTTGAGCTAGATGACCCCCAGGGGTACCTTCCAACTGTAGAATTCTATGATTCTAAGAGTATTTTTCCCACCTAACATATACCGTATTTTTCGCTCCCTAAGACATACTTTTTTCTTCCTAAAAAGTGAGGGGAAATGTCTGTGTGTCTTATGGAGCGAATGTGTGGTCCCTGGAGCCAAATTGCCCAGGAGCAAAAAGCAGATCGTGCTTTTTTCTTTTTGAAAGAGGGAAGTGGGTGTTGAAACAAAGCCGCTGATGGGCAAGCGATTGGAAGCGAGATAAGGGACACAACGGAGAGCAGAAAAGGGTTTTCTCGCAGGAGTCTGCAGTCGGAGGAGTGCTTTGGGGTTTAGGATCCCGGCCCAGGTGAAAACCATTACCTCTTGGAACTGGTTGGCGCTTGGATCTCTTCCTCCAGCAACTTCTCGTCGGCGGGATCCAGAAGAACTGCAAGAAGCCAAAGAAGGTGCAGCAGTGGTTAGAGACCGAAGGCTGTCACCCCTTATTTACACACCTAGCCTGGTCTAGCTATTTCAGCCAAATCCCCGGCAAGCGTCTCTGGCCAGACTTCCTGGAGTTTTGATTGTCTTCAGCACATCCATGACAGCCTGATACAGTCACATTAAGATGTACCAATCGTAGACAATTAAAGTGGGCTTTTTTTGCCATGGGCATCAACCCAGGCCTTGTGGGGAATTCCTTGCAGACAACCGCAGTGACTGGAGACAGTCAGCTCATGTAATGACCATAGGAGAAATGACCGCTGGGAGAAGCGAAGAGAGAAGAAACATCAGGGTGCATCTGCAGCAGCACAACTGGGTGCCTTTGTCAGCCCCAGCTGCAACAAAACATGTCTCTCCCATATCGGTCTCTGCAGCCAAAGTAGGTGCTGTAGGTAACTCTTGAACTTCGGTTTGACTTCACTCCTCTATTGCCTCCCGAAACAGACGGATGGGCAACCACATTTAAAAATTGGCATCCTAATACAAAACATATTTGTGTGTGACATCAAGCAGGTTGCACAATGGGAATCCAAAATGTATCAGTCACATCTCCACAACCGGAACCCACAACTGCTGTGCACGGTTATTAAAAAGGTAAAGGACCCCTGGACGGTTAAGTCCAGTCAAAGGCAACTATGGGGTTGCGGTGATCGTCTCACTTTCAGAGGGAGCCGGCATTTGTCCGCAGACAGCTTTCCGGGTCATGTGGCCAGCATGACTAAACCGCTTCTGGCGCAACTGTTACGGAAACCAAAGCGCATGGAAATGCCGTTTATCTTCCCGCCAGAGCGGTACCTATTTATCTACTTGCACTGGTGAGCTTTCAAACTGCTAGGTTGGCAAGAGCAGGGACCGAGCAACGGGAGCTCACCCCGTCGAGGGGATTTGAACCGCCGACCTTCTGATCAGCAACCCCAAGAGGCTGTGTGGTTTAGACTACAGTGCCACCCAGGTCCCGCACGGTTATTAAGATTTCCCGGTCCCGCAACTCCTCTCACCGTTGGGGTCGATGCGGTATGTATCGGGGTTGATTAGATCTATGGTGACCCCCAGGTCGGGTTCAGTCAGGAGGTCATGTTTGTGCTGCTTCTCGAGAGAGGTGGCTTTGTACTGTACAAACCTGGAAGGCGGCAGAAGCAAGAGGCAGGTCAAGCAGCGGAAAAAGCATAAGCCGAATTTCTTTTTTTAAAATTTTTATTTTTTAAAATTTTATTTGTTTTGCTACATCAAACATTAAAACAAACGAAAAAAACATACATCACACATACAGACAAAAAATAAATACATAAAAAAGAAAAATAATAATAAAGAAAACAAAAGAAAAAACGTCTCCTAACATAAGATACCAACAAATTAGGTTACATTTACTAAATAACACACACTAATTGACTTCCCTTCATCTCGGTTTCAGAATATATTATATGATTTTTTATCTGCAGTTTCTTTTCCTTAAAAAACTCTTTACATCACAAGTGTTACGTCATACCTACTGTAATTTTTAGATTTTTTACCTCTGTTTCCATGTATGTCATAAATTTATTCCATTCTTTGTTAAACTTTATGTCTTTTTGATTTCTTATTTTATGTGTCATTTTTGCCAATTCTAAATAATCAATTAGTTTGGATTGCCACTCGTTTATAGTTGGGATTTTTGATGTCTTCCAATTCTGCGCTATTAGGGTTCTAGCAGCCACTGTCGCGTACTGAAAGAGCGTTTGATCTTCCTTTTTGATTTCCTCTCCACATAAGCCGAATTTCAAAGGAAGAAAATTATTTCAAAATTTACAAGGACAAGCATTTTCCAATATTGCATGGGTATGTCATAAAAAAATGCCTGCACTGTTCTCCTACTAAAGGGCAGTT
This sequence comes from Podarcis bocagei, assembly GCF_964188305.1. Lineage (NCBI taxonomy): Eukaryota > Metazoa > Chordata > Lepidosauria > Squamata > Lacertidae > Podarcis > Podarcis bocagei. The sequence goes on along the minus strand of NC_138132.1, from coordinate 2,672,302 downwards.
CTAATTATGAGTTTTAATCCGCAAAAATGTGCTTCTGAACACTAATTTACAATACGATAATCTTTATTGTCGTCCCATACAGAACAACGAAACTGAAAAAATCCACATCAGACATTCAGAAACCAACAAGCCTGCTATCCCAGCCTGGTTGATCCCCTAAAAACTCTGATACCCCATAATTAAATACAATATACTCCCATAGAGACTACCTTACACTGCTTTTAAAACCAAAATCGCATTTGGATAGAAACTGTTTCTTAGGCGGCTAGTCCTAGTCTTTATAACCCTGTACCTTCTTCCAGAAGGCAGAAACTGAAAGAGATTAGTGGGGGCATTCGCCTTTCTTTCTGGCACAGGGGAGAATATGAACTGGCAATATGCAGTTTCCACAAAAATAATCAGTCTTTAAATCTGCAACCCAATTTATTTGGGACACCTTTCAAAAATGCTGAATGGGCCTTGGCTTCCCATAAATGATGCCTAAAGCAGCTATCAGTAAACTAACAGAAAAGGAATAAAACAAGGCAATATAAAAATGTGAGCAGATAAAACAGTGCCAACTTAAAAGAGTTTTTGTGAAATAAAAAGACTATTTCAGCAACTAATGATTGCCCATTCACTTTTGTTTCCTCTGTGTAACTTTTCACATAAGCATTACACATCTTCTATGATCTATTTTTACATGCAGACTTAAGAGGTCATAACCATTCGACACTTTGCAGCCTGATAACCTGCAGATTTAACTTCAGAATTAACTCGCCATGCACTGCAGAAAAGTCAGTCTGGTCTGTTCAAGACCCCGGAGGATCCACTTTGGACGTGCTAATGTGCAGGAAATGACAGCCTCACATCTGAGCCTCTCATTGCTCACCTGTTCTGGTCAAATGGGTATGTGATGAACTTGGGGTCGAAGGGGATATCGGGGAGACTGTTGCAATACTTGACGCGACACACCACCCCTGACCTGCAAAGGGAAAGGAGAGAGCGGGAGGTGAGACCACTTGCCACGCTCCAAGCAAGAGGTGAGGGATGGCAAGGGAGTGATCTTTACCTCTCAGGAAGCGTCCGGTGGGAGTTGGGCCTGAGGAAAAAGAGACAGAGAGATGGGGTTACTGATACTTTAGCACAGAGATGCTGGCGCATAAGAAATGAGACTTGGTGGAACGGTTTAGTCAGAATCTCCTTTTGAATTCATTGGTTCAGGCTCACCCCCCCCCCCCCCCGGAGCAGGAGAAAGCAAGTTTGCACCACCTTCCAGGTGTCGGCCCTGAAGATACAGGTGAAACTCGACAAATTGGAATATTGTGGAAAAGTTCAGTAATTCAACTTAAAAGGTGAAACTAATATATGAGATGGACTCATGACATGCAAAGTGAGATATGCCAAGCCTTTATTTGTTATAATTGTGATGGTTATGGCGTACAGCTGATGAAATCAATGAACTTTTCCACGATATTCTAATTTTTCGAGTATTTGAAGATGGCCATATCATCTCCCCTCAGCCTCCTCTTTTCTAAGCTAAACCTCCTTCGACCGTTCCTCATCAGGCTTGGTTTCCGGACCCTTGATCGTCTTGGTCGCCCTCCTCTGCCCACCTTCCAGCTTGTCCATATTATGAGTGGCATTGTTCCTTACCTGTCTCTCACCCCTGGGTCCCAAGGTGGTTTTCAGCATCAAAACACAGCATTAAAAGCATTTTAAGACGAGTTAAAACAATAAGTTCTATTACTTTCTGTTTACTGATTTAGTCCTCACTTTATTTCTCAGTTTTTAACGGAAGCGACTCAAAGGGACTTAAGAACTGTGAGCTACAAGGCGCCTGGCAGAGGGACCCAGGTGTCCGGGCTCAGCCCCTCCCCCTCTGAGGACCCTTTGGGGGGGAAGTGCTTGGGGGGCGGGGGGGAGGGAGCAGGAGACCCCTCCCCACTCCCCACTCCCACAGGGGACCCAGGCGTCCGGGAGAGGGGAGTGACGTCACCCCTACCTGTGCCCGGGCTCTTCCCGCTGCGCCTGAGTCTGGATAGTTGGCGCCATCGCGAACCCCCCTCAGGAGCAACAGGCGACGCCAGTCAACGGGGGCGGGGCTTAATAACCTCCCCCCTTTTCCCGCTGGGAAATGTAGTTCGGGCTGCTACGTCAAGCCACTTCCGGGAAGAGGGGAAAACGTCGCAGGCTGCTTATGCGCGCGGGAAATCCATTGTTTGGCACCTACAGGTGTGAGGGGAAGTGCCAGAGCGCGAAATAGGCGCCCTTCCCTCACACAGAAAGAAGCCGTCCCGAAAGGCATGTCGGGAAATGGAGTCCTGGCCGCAATGCACTGTGGGGGATCTAGCACCCGCCGCCGCCAATCAGGAGAGTTCTCGTGCGCAATGCATGCCGGGATCCATCCCTCCCGCGCCTGCGCCCCGCGCTGCATGCCGGGAGAGGTAGTCGAGAGGAACTACGGAGCCGAGCGCGCTGAGGCGGAGGCAAGATGGCGGCGCCTCAGCAGCCGCCTCAAGCGCAGCCGGCGCAGCTGACGCTCCTGCAGGCGCAGGTGGGGCCTCCCTCGGGCGCCGGGGCGGCGGCGGGAGGCGGGCACCCCGGCTCGGCGCAGGCCGCGGCCGGAGCGGCTTCTCTAACGGTCGGCCAGGCTCCCGGCGGGCTCCAGCCTCCCGCGCAGGCGCAGGACTTCGACCCCGTGCAGCGCTTTCGCCTCCTGCTGCCGCAGCTCAAGGAAAGCCTGCAGGTGAGGGGCGGGGCCAAGGCGGGGGCGGGGCTGCTGGGTCGTTTCCGTGGAGACGGAGGGGCGGGGCAAAGCGGGTGGGCGGAGCTTAAGCTCATTGCGTTGACTTAGGTGGGTTTCTAGTCCCTAAGAGCGGAAACATATTTTTTTTTACTGTATTTATTTTAATACCATTTATTAATTTTACAATAACAAAATTCAAATCATAAAGCTTAACCCAATTGACTTCCCTCTACTCCCCCCCTTGGTTCTGTAATAATAATAATAATAATAATAATAATAATAATAATAATAATAATAATAAATTTATTTATACCCCGCCCACAGTGGGGACATCGGTCTCCAGCCGGGAGTTGATCCCGGTGTGGATTTGCCAAGCATGTTTTCCTCTTAGCACGTTTCCCCCTTGCGCCCTGAGTTCGAGTGTCTTCAAAGCCCAGGACACCTTTGGTCAAGGCTGTTCTCCAACTGGAGCGCTCGCAGGCCAGAGTTTCCCAGTTGTCAGTGCTTATACTACATTTTTTAGATTTGCCTTGAAGAGTCTTTAAACCTCTTTTGTTGTCCACCAGCATTACCCATTACGCTTTCCATTATTAAGTAGGGAATAGAGTAGTTGCTTTGGAAGACGATCATCAGGCATCCGCACAACACAACCAGTCCAATGAAGTTGATGTTGAAGAATCATTGCTCCAACACTCGTGATCTTTGCTTCTTCCAGTACACTGGTACCTTGAGTTAAGTACTTAATACGTTCCGGAGGTCCCTTCTTAACCTGAAACTTTTCTTAACCTGAAGCACCACTTTAGCTAATGGGGCTTCCTGCTGCGGCTGCCGCCGCGCTGCCAGAGCACGATTTCTGTTCTCATCCTGAAGCAAAGTTCTTAACCTGAGGTACTATTTCTGGGTTAGCAGAGTCTGTAACCTGAAGCGTATGTAACCTGAAGCATATGTAACCCGAGGTACCACTGTACACTGGTATTAGTTTGCCTGTCTTCCCAAGTGATGTGTCAAATTTTTTGGAGACATCGTTAGTGGAATCTTAGGCTAGCCGGAGAGGGGCAGTGACTCCCGGTCACTCCCAGTCATCTTCATTGCTTAGTGGGGGATTTGAGCCCTCTCCTGAGTCCATCACACCACACTGGTTCTTCAAATGTGGGGCAATTAGGGCAGTGTGAAATGCAGTGGCCTTTCGGAAGCTGTTGTGAGCTGATAGCCCAGCGAGGCCCTTCACTTCTCCCTCCCAAAAGCCAGCTTCCTACATCTCCTCTTCCAGACTGCTTTACCTAAGCTGCAGAGCAGCTGGCTGCCCACCTTTGAGAAACCGCAGCTCTAACCCCTAGGCATCGCTCCCCTCTTGGGAACTGAGGCAAGCTCCTCCTGCCTCCCCTGCTCTGGTCTCTCTTCCACAGCCCTCCCTTCCCTTTCTGTTTCGCAAACGTGTGGTTTCGTTTTTGGCTTTGTTTTTTCCCGGAAAGCCCTTTGCCGAGTCAGACTTTTTTATTTTTATCCCCGCGTTTTGAAACGACTCTTGACTCTTTCCGAAAGAATGAGGCATCAGTCCTTGGCACAAATATATAAATTGCTGAAGCGGTAACTTTTTCCCTCCCCTCCTTTGGTCTGTGTGGCGCGGGGGCGAAGAGAGCCAGAGTCCCGTGGTGGGGAATGGATGCTTCACCGCCCCCCAGGGCTCGTGTCCAAGGCTTCTGGTAAATGAATCAGCGTGGCAGGATGAGCCCCCGGGGGTGAGGGCACCTTTATCCCTGTGTCAATATCCCTAGAACGAGAAACGGAACAGGCTTCGGCTTGGACACGGAGGCGTCGGCAGGCAGGTTTCCAGGATTGGGTAGTTTTGTGTGTGTTTTGTTTTGATACCTTTGAGCTTGCCCTCTCGTTTCCTGACCTTGCGAGGTCCTGGAAACGAAACCGCAGCTCTCGGAATCGCTGCTTGCTCCCAGCCAGCTATTTCTGACTCGCTGTGGCCTTGGGGTAGAATTTAATGTGCCCTGGGGCTCGGTTTCTGTGGAATAGGAAGCTGTGTATTAATAAAAATATTTCCTTTTAAAAACAAATATTTTTTTTATTTGGTTTTACAAATATAAATTTATAACCATACCAAATACACATTCATATAAAGAGAGTACAGTGGCACCTCGGGTTAAGAACTTAATTCGTTCCGGAGGTCCGTTCTTAACCTGAAACTGTTCTGAAGCACCACTTTAGCTAATGGGGCCACACGATTTCTGTTCTCATCCTGAAGCAAAGTTCTTAACCTGAGGTACTATTTCTGGGTTAGCGGAGTCTGTAACCTGAAACGTCTGTAACCTGAAGATTCAGAGTGCAATCTCAAGACTTCCCCCTATCCCCTCCATGGGTCCTAGTGTCAACATTTTCAACTGCATATTATTTCGTAATCTGTATTTTATATCTATCCATATTGTCCATAGTATTTGTTACATTACAAGCTTACAGTGGTCTCCTAAATAAATTATGAATCTTCCCATTCTTTCTTGGAAGTTTTTGTCTTCTTGGTCCCTGAGCTTTCCGGTCAGTTTTGCCATTTCAGCATAGTCTAACAGCTTGGTTTGCCATTCCTCTCTGGGCTAGTAGCATCCATGTTGCTGTTGTTGCATACCTATAATAAGAAGGTATCCAAAAGGAATAAGCAGATGCCCAAATGAAAGGATTGGGGAGAACTGGCTTGGCAGCAGGGCTTGCCAAAAGGATTGGGCAGCGGGGTGGTCTTAGTAGATTGCACGCTTAGCATGACCCACCACTGTGATGCAGCAGCGATAAAAAGGAAATGCAATTCTAGGCTGCATCAGCAGAAGTCTAGCGTCCAGATTGATGGGTGTCTTATTGTATTTTAATGTTGTGAACTGCCCTGAGCTCTGTGGATGAAGGGCAGTATACAGATTAAATAATAATAAAGTCAGCACACTGCTCTGTTCTGCTCTTGTCAGACTCTACCCGGGAGTCCAGTGGTGCTGCTGAGAACCTGTGGCCCTCCAGATGTTGCTCCCATCCACCCATGCCATTGGCCACGCTGGGTGTTGGGGGTCCAGCCAAAATAGCCACTCTTTGTTCCAACAAACACCCTCTCAGGCTGCTGTCACAGAGCCACTGAGCAGGTGGCTAGGCCCACAGCCATAATTCATTCCCAATCAACGGTTTGGTTATCTAACCGTCTTGATTCCCAGTGTCACAAAGCCACTGAGAAGATGCCGGGCAAACTGCCCTTTCGAGCCCAGATCAGGTGTTTTGTCTCGAAAACGTGCTTGTTTGCTTCATGCTAAAACCAAAACTTTGCATCATTTTAAGAAACCACCAGCATATGGTACGATGATATTTGCACACCTGGCCAGGCTCCAGAGGGGTGTGTGTCTTTGGGAAATGTGCCCTCTTCCTGCCACAGCTGTCTATCGCCCCCAATTTGTAAGCCGATATACTGTACTCTCTGCCTCTTGCGTTTGCAGAGCTTGATGAAAGTGGCTGCCCAGAACTTCATCCAGAACACCAACATCGACAGCGGACAGTGAGTTTTTGCCCCTACCCCTTGCCCGGCTTCTTTCTCCTCTCCCCTCCTCACCCTCCCCCCTAAATGCAAATCAATGATCGGCTTTCCTCTCCTTCCAGGAAAAGCAACGACGGCCCCGTGCAGAGAGTGGACAAGAGCCTCGAGGAATTCTACGCCTTGTGTGACCAGCTGGAGTTGTGCCTGGTGAGTGTCCCAAGAATGTCCCGTATTGGCAGCAGGATCAGGCCTTATGAAACGCTCCCTCCTTTTTCTTTTGCACGGCACATCATTAATTGGCGAGTTCATGCGCTCGGGAGCACTGAAAGACAAACAAACAGGCACGTACAAAGCAAAGGTCAGCCAGTAAGAAATTAAATCCCAAATTCACAGCTGGGCAGCGTCGTCATTAGCAGCAACCCCAATGCCGGAAAATAGCGAGCAGGCTTTCCAAGTCCTCCAGATCTCTTTCGTCAGGCAAAGAAGCAGCAGGGTTGGGAGTAGGGCGCGAAAATCCGGCTTTGGTGTTTCAGCCCTGAAGTCTGGATTTGGCCCTGAGATGGGAGAATGCAGACGGAATCAATCCTTCGTGCTGCAGGTTGTGACTTGGATTTATTTATTTTGTGCAGTTCTGTATTGATGTAAATTCAGAAGCGCAAATAAACCCCACAATTGAGGTTACAAAGCAGAGGAGCCGTACAGAGGTTGTGTTTTTCAAATAAACAGAGAGCAGATAAAGGGGCAAAAATAAGAGGAGCAAGAAACGTCATGATGGCCCAGGAGAGTTTTGCATATCTGCATTGGGCACATAGGAAATAAGATCCCATAAGTGACGTAAGAGCGTTCTGGGATCTCCATACCCTTAGAAACGCACGATGTGCAAGTTGTTTTCTCTGCAGCAGCCAGAGCCTACATATTCTTGTACCGCAACGAGAGGTCTTAAGTCCTGTAGTGCTTTCCATTTCTGGGCCAAAAAGGTACTTGTTGCAGCCATGTTAAGAAGTTTCTTAGGTTGGAAAGCTGCTGTTTGATTGCCCCGCAAATTTAATTGCATTCCAGGGGGTTGGACTAGATAGCATTTGGGGGTCCTCCTAACGCTAAAACTCTCTGATTCAAAAGGGAAAGTTGTGGGGAGGCTTGAATGGGGAATGTGTTTACAGTGGACGCTCGGGTTCTGAACGTGATCCATGCGGGAGGCACGTTCACAACCCGCAGTGCCGTGTCTGCGCACGCGCGGGTTGCAATTTAGCGCTTCTGCGCATGAGCGGCCGCCAAAACCCGGAAGTAGCCCATACCGGTACTTCCGGGTTTCGGCACGTCCGTAACCCAAAAAAACGCAACCTGAAGTGTCTGTAACCCGAGGTATGACTGTGTATATTTCTTCCAAAACGTCGGGGGGAGGCATTCCCACCATAAGTGGGGAAATGTCTCCCTGCTCCTGCAGCCACACCAATATTCTTGTATTTGATGCCATCTGAGATAGCTGCCCAGCTGCAATGCTCTTCCCCATTTTTGGAAAACTTAAAAGCCCTGCTGTTCCCCAGACCCTTTCTCACGGTCTAAATGAAGCCCCCGGGTCCCTGGTTAGACAGAGAGACTGATCGGCTGCTATTATCCTTGAGTACTAAATGGGTCCTCCAACTACAGAGGCAGTCTACCCCTGGGTAGCAGGCCCCAGGGACTAGCATCAAGAGGAAAGCTTTATTGCTTGGGTCACAGTTTCAGGGAGAAAGGATGCTGGAATACCCAGCCCAACCCGGCGAGGCCAAGTTCCTAACTCTCTCTCCTTCTGATCTGCCTCCCCTTCCTCAGCGCCTGGCCTACGAGTGCCTCTCCCAGAGCTTTGACAGCGCCAAGCACTCCCCGACCCTCGTGCCGACAGCCACCAAGCCGGACGCGGTCCAGGCGGAGAGCCTGCCCTACACCCAGTACCTCAGCATGATCAAGTCCCAGATCTCTTGCGCCAAAGACATCCACAACGCCCTCCTGGAGTGCTCCAACAAGATCACGGGAAAGGCCCCCTCCCAGGGCGTCCTTTAGGGCCGCCTGCAAACTGTTCCTGCCGGACGTTTTGGTTTGGACCGCTGGGCCAGAGTCAGTTCCCGGCATGACCAGAAGGAGGCAGTCCTGTCAACACAGACAGACAAGGAGCAGGGAGCCTCCTCCTACCTCTTCTGCTTCCTTCCTTCCTTCCTTTGCAAAGTCCTCCCAGTCTGCCCAGGTCTTCACATTGAGTCCTCTGTTCAGGTTCCCGACAGGACTTGTCTCCATCTGGGTCCGCATTGGTTTCACATCTTCCACAACTTCTAACCGAAACGCCAGGAGCTCAACTCAGATGCACAGAAACCTTTTCGCTTACAAACAGTTCACTTGTCAGAGAAGGATGCTGTGGAAGTACGACAAATTAAAATTCTCCTGATCTACGGGGCCTCGCAATCTGCGGGTCTTTTTTTGGAGCTGGCCAGTCAATATTTTTGCGCTTTTTTCTTCCTTTCGGGAGAGAGATGCTTGAGGACCACCCATAAGGAGCAAATCTGCAAGCCTAACACCCCCCCCCCATTTCTGCAGGTTCCTTAGCCAAACCTTTCCGCCTGCCATTGCGGTGTCCTCTCCACACAGAAACCTCCCTCCTGGAAAGGATCTACGGTTCCCTTTTGACTCCCTCCTTTAAATCTCGCACCTTGACTTTTTTCTGGAAGACGGGCTTGTGCGAATGTGTGTGTAATTTTGTAGATTGATCAAATGCATAATTCTGCAAAGGAGACTTCCTGAACCCTGTGCAGGCCTCCCGCCTGTGGATTTTCCTTTTTTTTAATTAATATTTTATTAAGTTTTATCAGTAGAAAAAATTCAGAAAAATACAAAAAAAAACAAAATACAAAAATACAAACATTAAACACGAAAAAGAAGAAGAAATTAAAACACATATAAAAGAAAACAAAACTCCCTCTTTTTTAATTTCTCATCTTTAGTTAACTTATTTTCCTGTGGATTTTCCTTTCCTAACCAGTACAAAAGGGGAAATCTGACCCAGTAGTCTTAGTTCAACCTGTTTCTACCCTGCCGTCCATAAATTGGGTGCCCCTGGCAGGATTAAGTTATTTCTCGCAGGAGAAGAGACCCTGCAAGCAAGTCTCTTCACACACCTCCCACCATGAATCTGGGAGGGACTGTAGTCTTGTCTGGTTTTCATCGCTGTGTTCTCTCTGCTCACCATTTTATTTTTTTCTGCCCTGGGGGAGCGTGTCCTTTTCCATTTCTCGTTGGTTTTGCTCCCTGTTTTCGTGCAAGAAGGAGAATTTGCCATGGCAGAGAAGAGCTGGCCTGTCCCCTGTTGTGGAAGACTTTCTCAGTTACTGTCTTTAGTTTTCCAGTGTGTGTCCTTTTATGATTATCAGGATAAAAAAAAAAGGCATTGGAGTTGGGTCCAGACTTCAGGCTGCAGTCCTCCATAGGTTTACCTGGGTGTAAGTCCTATTGGTTTCAGTGGGACTTACTTCTGAGTTCACTCTTCTGCGCTAGCTGTCCTGCCTTGAAGACCCACTGGCAGAAAGGGAGTAAGCTTGCCGGAACCAGCTTACATTCCATTGATTTCGGTGGGCCTACTCTAAGTAAGACTAGGTTCGGATCCTACCCATTAACCTTTTCAAAGAGCTTCGTTCTCTTCTAGGCTGCCAGTCTTGGTGACCAAGGCAAGGCAGTTCTGTTACTTTGTACAGCAGCAAAGGATTCCTTTGTGATTTATTTCCCCAATCCATTTTGCTCCTAATAATAATAATAAAAGTGTTCATTTTGCTTCTCTTAATTCCCAGCTCGGTTGCTTTCGTTTAGATCAGAGCAGGGGAACCCGTGGAACTCTGGGCATTTCTCAAGAAGGCTGAGAGCCAGTTTTTCGATGAGAACCAGCGTGGCATAGTGGTTAGAGTGTTGGGCTAGGACCTGGGAGACCGGGGTTCAAATCTCCACTCGGTCATGAAGCTCAGTGGCTGTGACCCTGGGACAATCGCTGCCTCTGTGTGTTAACGTTTCCAGCAGCAAATGGCTGGGTTACACCCACCCACCGCTGAAGTTCACAAGCAGCAAATGACGGTGATGGCTTCCATCTGGTAGACTGCTGCAGTCCAAGGAGGTTCCATTTAGCTGCTGTGTGCGATGTTTTCTTCTGAAGCAGTAAAAAGAGACAGGGAGGGAGGAAGAGAGAGAGAGAGAGAAGTGAGAAAGGGAGTTCCAAGCCCCACATTTCTGTTCCCAAACCTCAACTAACTCAGTCTATCAATTAAAAAAAAAAAAATTCGTATCTGAAGAAGTGTGCATGCACACAAAAGCTTATGCCCAGAACAAACTTCTTTGGTCTCTAAGGTGGTATTGGACATTTTTAAAATATATTTCGACTGCATCAGACGAACATGGCTACCTACCTGAGTCAAGTCTATCAATGGCTGCGAGCCACAATAGCTGTGCTCTGTCTACGCAACCCGAGGCAGCAATGGATCTGAATGCCAGGTGCTGGAAGCTGCAGGATTGGGAGCTTGTGTTCGAATCCTGCTTGCGGGTTTCCCAGGCCAGCCAGTTGGCCATGGTCACTGGCCTTAGATGGGTCACTGGCCTAATCTGGCAGCAAGACTCCTCTTATGGAACCTCCAGGTCCTGAGGCAGTCTATCTACATCCGGAGGTTCTTGGGGGCGCTTGGCCACTGTGAGAATGCAGGAGGCAGGACTTGGTGGGCCACTGGCCTGAACCAGAAGGCTCTTATGTCCCTATGGAACCTCCAGGTCCAGAGGCAGTCTATCTGAACTTGTAGGTTCTTCGACAGGCATAGGCAAACTCGGCCCTCCAGATGTTTTTTGAGACTACAATTCCCATCATCCCTGACCACTGGTCCTGTTAGCCAGGGATGATGGGAGTTGTAGTCCCAAAACATCTGGAAGGCCGAGTTTGCCTGTGCCTGTTCTTTGAGGTATTTGACCAGGGGGAGAGGTGGGAAGGGGAATTCCAAGCTCCACATCCCTTATTACACATCAAGGTCCACATTTCTGTTCCCAAACCTCAGCTTCTTTAGGTTCTCATGGAACCTCCAGGTCCAGAGGCAGTCTATCCAAACTTGTAAGTTCTTAGTGGTATTTGGCCACGGGGAGAATAATAATAAAAAATTTTATTTATACCTCGCCCTCCCCAGCCAAGACCAGGCTCAGGGTGGCTAACACCCTATATAAAAACAAATTGATTGAAATGCAACTTAAAAACAAGATTAAAATACAACATTAAAACATTAAAATACAGCCTCATTTCAGTAGAAACTCAAATCAAAAACCTTTTGGGGGGATGAAAACGTCAGGTCTTCACCAAGGCCAACTATCCAGACTGATCCTACGTGGGCCAGAAAAAAGCCAGGGAAGTCCCCAAACAGGAGTTCCATCAGAGGAGAGAAAGGAAAAAGGAAAGAGGGGGAGGGAATCAAATTGATTCCAAGCCAAAGGCCAGGTGGAACAACTCTGTCTTACAGACCCTGCAGAAAGAAATCAGATTCTGCAGGGCCCTGGTCTCATGAGGCAGAGCGTTCCACCAGGCCGGAGCCATCACTGAAAAGGCCCTGGCTCTGGTTGAGGCTAATCTGACTTCCTTAGGGCCTGGGACCTCTAGGGCATTGCTATTTATGGACCATGAGGTCCTCCGTGGGGCAGACCAGGAGAGGCGGTCCCGTAGCTACAACAGTCCTAGACCGTGAAGGGCTTTAAAGGTTAAAACCAGCACCTTAAACCTGTCCCTGTGCTCCACCGGGAGCCAGTGCAGCTGGAAAAGCACTGGGTGAATATGCTCCCATGGCAGAGACCCCGTGAGGAGCCTCGCTGCAGCATTCTGCACCCGCTGGAGTTTGTGGGACAGCTTCAAGGGCAGCCCCACGTAGAGTGAGTTACAGTAGTCAAGCCTGGAGGTGACCGTTGCATGGATCACTGTGGCCAGGGCGGGGCGGGAAAGGTAAGGGACCAACTGCTTGGTGGAAAAACGAGGATGCTGAGCTTCCAGCGTCTTTTCTGCTGTTCTGTGCTCTCACTGCCCCACCCAGTCCATCTTCGAGTTCCCCAGGAGGAAGGTTTTGCAATAGTTTTTTTCCAGGCAGAGCAAGAAGGGGACGTTCAGTCCCAGGAGCTGTGGCCGGAAAAGCAGCTGTTACATCACAACTGGATGATCCTGTCTATATATATATATTTCAAGAAGGAAAGCCTCTTGCTGCTAAGAGACAAAATCGTCCAGCCTGCCAGCCGTCTCCTGGGTCCTTCCCCCTGGTTGCAGCGATGTCTCATTCCTCTACCCACCCACCTCACACCCTTCTGCACCACCAACACCCGTCTCTGGCCGCGGGTTGCAGAGGAAACCACAAGGGAACAGCCTGTCCCCAAACGGCTCGGCTGCACCTCTTCAGGCTGCTTCCTGACCTCCCCTTTTCGAGCTCGTTGGGCCCGCGAGCCAAAAGCGCCTGTGAGCTATTGGAAAAAGGCACCTCCTGCCAAGCCACAGGGCCAGAGCTGTGTCAGCAAGCTGGGAAAAGAGCCTGGTTTGGGCTTTCCGACGGCTCGTTCCCGAAACGGTGCCAAACGCGGCTTCCGAGATCGTCGGCCAAGTTGGCACGGGGGCAAAGGGGCCTGCCTAGATTAAAGCCTGCTGTCAGTCCACTCTGGGGCTGTTTGGGATCCACCATTGTTGTTAAAAAGGCAGCTGTTCCGGAGGGCTTTTAAAGCCCTATACGGCCTAGGACCCTCATACCTACAGGAGCTTTCTGGTATACCCCTGGTAGGACCTTAACAATCTGCTAGTAATAGGTAAAGGTAAAGGGACCCCTGACCACTAGGTCCAGTCGTGGCCGACTCTGGGGTTGCGGTGCTCATCTCGCTTTATTGGCCGAGGGAGCCCGTGTCCAGCTTCCGGGTCATGTGGCCAGCAGGACTAAGCCACTTCTGGCGAACCAGAGCAGCACAGAGAAACGCTGTTTACCTTCCCGCCGGAGCAGTACCTATTTATCTACTTGCACTTTGACGTGCTTTCTAACTGCTAGGTTGGCAGGAGCACGGACCGAGCAACGGGAGCTCACCCCGTCGCGGGGATTTGAACCACCGACCTTCTGATCAGCAAGTCCTAGGCTCTGTGGTTTAACCCGCAGCACCACCCGTGTCTGCCACTCTGGGTAGCTTTTAGCATACAGTGGTACCTTGGGATACATACGCTTCAGATTACAGACGCTTCAGGTCACAGACTCCGCTAACCCAGAAATAGTACCTCGAGTTAAGAACTTGCTTCAGGATGAGAACAGAAATCGCATGGCGGCGGCACGACGGCAGCAGGAGGCCCTATTAGCTAAAGTGGTGCTTCAGGTTAACAGTTTCAGGTTAAGAACGGACCTCCAGAACGAATTAAGTTCTTAACCAGAGGTACCACTGTATATAAAACAGATAATCAAACATTAAACCTTTTTTTTAAAAAACCAAAAAAACCTTTCCCTCTACAGGGCTGCCTTCAGATGTCTTCTAAAGGTCATAGAATCATAGAATCCTAGAGTTGGAAGAGACCACAAGGGCCATCGAGTCCAACCCCCTGCCAAGCAGGAAACACCATCAGAGCACTCCTGACATATGGTTGTCAAGCCTCTGCTTAAAGACCTCCAAAGTAGGAGACTCCACCACACTCCTTGGCAGCAAATTCCACTGTCAAACAGCTCTTACTGTCAGGAAGTTCTTCCTAATGTTTAGGTGGAATCTTCTTTCTTGTAGTTTGGATCCATTGCTCCGTGTCCGCTTCTCTGGAGCAGCAGAAAACAACCTTTCTCCCTCCTCTATGTGACATCCTTTTATATATTTGAACATGGCTATCATATCACCCCTTAACCTCCTCTTCTCCAGGCTAAATATGCCCAGCTCCCTTAGCTCCCTCATAAGGCATCGTTTCCAGGCCTTTGACCATTTTGGTCGCCCTCCTCTGGACACGTTCCAGTTTGTCAGTGTCCTTCTTGAATTGTGGTGCACCACATTGTGGTGTCGTGTTGTGCAGATGCCTGATGCTCGTCTTCCAAAGCAACTACTCTATTCCGAACTTAAAAATGAAAAGCGTAATGCTGGTGGTCAATAAAAGAGGTTCAAAGACTCTCTCAAGGCAAATCTAAAAAAACTGTGGTGCCCAGAACTGGACACAGTACTCCAGGTGAGGTCTGACCAGAGCAGAATACAGTGGCACTATTACTTCCCTTGATCTAGATGCTATGCTCCTATTGATGCAGGTCGTATGGTTACTTACTTCCTTGGCTCACGGAGTTGCATAACTCCATACCCTCCAACATTTCTCCGATGACAATAGGGATGCCCTACGGAAAAGCAGGTTCCAGGATCAAATCAGAAGCCAGGGTGGTTTTTCTGTGAATCCAGGACTGTCCCTGGAAAATAGGGACACTTGGAGGGTCTGCGTCTTACGTGCAGTGATACGTTTTGCAAGTGAGCCTCGTGCAAATACAGCAACGCCCTTGTGCGATGCACACTTGTGTTGTGCTGCACGTACAAGTTTAACCTTCAAAGCGTACAGCTCGTTCAGCATCGGCTTGTCTTCTTGATATCCATCACCGGGACCTTAATAGTGTCAACGGGTGCAAATATTATCTGGTTTTTGATTAACAGGAAAAGGAGGCCACGCGTTCCTTTTATATCCCGTGCAAAGTTCAGTCCTAGTCTGTGACTGAGCAGGTCCTGAAGGATTCTGGGAAACAAAAGAGGCTTGATCGCCCCGAAGGATTCTGGGAAGTGAACCTGGTACACCGTCCCGGTTGTTCCAGAAACAGGCTACTGTCCCCTCTTGACCTGAAGGGGGCAGTGCTGAGCTGGCTGAGTTTCATGTGTGTTTGTGTGTCTTTGTGTTCTTCTCAATGATCTTCCTTGGCATCTTGTGAGATGTTCAGAGGAGATTTTCCTTTTCCTCACACATAAGTCTCCTTTACACTCCTCCCATCGCCAGCAGAGAACTTGCAGCTGGAGGCACTTGGAATAATACATTTTCTTCGGTTTATTTTGAGCGTCAATAGCACACGCTCCTTTTCGGGTATGCGATTCCCAGAAAAGCGGCTCATAAATCAGCCGGTTTTCTGCAAGGCTGAACTCCCAACATGTAGCGTGGGCTATGTGTTTATTTCTTCCAGTTATTTAGTCTGGGGACAAGCTCTCACAATGCGAAGCCTGGAGAGAAATCTCTTTTAAGTTTGCATGGAGATATTTTTCTCCGTCGCTCACAATCCAGTGGGATCACGGTTAGCAGCCATCAATAGGCCTTTCATCCTCCGTTAATTTGTCTAATCCTATTTAAAAGCCATCCCGGTTGCTGGCCATTTCTTTATTTACTTATTAAATTTATATACCGCTGTTCATCAGCAGATCTTGGGGGTGGGGGTTTAAAATACAAGATAAAAAAAACCCGTCTTCCGATGCTCATTGGATGTTTATTAAACTGCTGCAACAGGGTGCTCCCTCCACACGCAGGAGGGAGGAGAGGAACCCAGAACAATGGTGCGCAAGCCCTTATATGTTGTTGTTGTTGTTTAGTCGTTTAGTCACGTCCGCCTCTTCGTGACCCCCTGGACCAGAGCACGCCAGGCACTCCTGTCTTCCACTGCCTCCCGCAGTTTGGTCAAACTCATGCTGGTAGCTTCGAGAACACTGTCCCACCATCTCGTCCTTCATCGTCCCCTTCTCCTTCTGCCCTCCATCTTTCCCAACATCAGGGTCTTCTCCAGGGAGTCTTCTCTTCTCATGAGGTGGCCAAAGTCTTGGAGCCTCAGCTTCAGGATCTGTCCTTCCAGTGAGCACTCAGGGCTGATTTCCTTAAGAAAGGAGAGGTTTGATCTTCTTGCAGTCCATGGGACTCTCAAGAGTCTCCTCCAGCACCAGAATTCAAAAGCATCCATTCTTCGGCGACCAGCCTTCTTTATGGTCCAGCTCTCACTTTCACTTCCATACATCACTACTGGGAAAACCATAGCTTTAACTATACAGACCTTTGTTGTTAAGGTGACATCTCTGCTTTTTAAGATGCTATTTTCATCAGAGAAATGTTGGAGGGTATGGAGTTATGCAACCCCCCCCCCCAAGCCAAGGAGATAAGTAACTATACAAGCTTTAGAAGACATCTGAAGGCTGCCCTGTACAGGAAAGTTTTTTCATGTGATGCAAACAAAATCTGCTCCTTTTCCCTTATTATGTGGTACCCAAGAGGCCATATAGAGTCCTTAAGTGGGTTCCCTATGGGTAGGAGGAAATAGCAGAGGCCAACCAGAGAATCTTGGGAAGCAAAGCAGCGAGTAAGCCTGATCTTTATTAAACTGTTGCAACAGGGTGCTCCCCTCACACGCAGGAAAGGAGGAGGATCCCAGAACATTGATGTGCAAGCCGTTATTATATAGACTTTTGAAATTGCCCACCCTTTGGCTCAAGACCACCCCCTAAAACATCATACATACATCACAGAAGGAGGCGGTCAACAGCAGAAATCCGCTCTGCCAGGATACCTGACAATGGTCACTGATTGCATTACCTGGGCAGCCTGGCCATTCTTTTGTGATGGTAAATACTTGTGGTTCCTGAATCCAGGTCACAGGCTCACCCTATTCATACCCAAATATGCCCTAAAGACAGGTAAGCAAAAGACAATGGAGAGGCTTCCCCATGTCCTTCCTCCTTGCAGAGAAACATTTGAGGTCAATTTGGGAGAGTCAAAATGGTTTCAGGATTGTTCTCCCGTGGTTTACATACTTATGTATGTGTTTGCCTTGTAAATTTATGAATATTTAATTTATATATTTGAGACCTTAAATTCTTATAACACATGTTTCATGTTTATTATGTTTTTATATCTGTTGGAAGCCACCCAGAGTCCCTGGGGCGACCCAGTCAGATGGGTGGGGTATTATTATTATTATTATTATTATTATTATAGGACATCCCAATTTTCATCAGAGAAATGTTGGAGGGTATATAAATGGGGCCTTTGCCTTGCAGGTCAGACTGTCTCAGACTGCAGGTTTGCTCTGAACCAGCAGAGTTCATCTTAGATTCATAGATATTATCAAGTCCGGTTCCAGATTTGCCAGACTCATGGCGCAAAGGTGGGTTGTCTTGAAAACGATGGCCCCAGTTTTGTATATGTAATAAAGGAATGCTAAATCATAGGTAGGAAGTGTCTGGGGTTTCTGGTCCCTGTCGAAATCTCAAATGGGGCGCAATCGTCACTATTGCAGCTTTGCCCCGGGGGGTGAGCGGTGCCAAGCACACAGTGTGAGATTTCGGGCTGTTTCGCATGTGCTGCATTTGCTATGGCATGGCTCTGTCTTCTGAGCTGTGAGAAGCATCCAGGATTCCTCCTGACCCCTTTTCCGCTTATGTCAAACCACAGAGGCCTTTCTGAAAACAGCAACCAAACGCAAAGCCCCGACTCTCACACCCGACGCTGCGTTATCACTTCCCTTTCCTGACTACAGATTCAGGCGTGAGACGCCACTGAATCGCCAGGCTTCATTTAGCCATCGGGTGCCGTAAAGGCGCACGGCAAGAGTGCCTCTGAGCATGTCCACAGCCAGCACTAGGTCCTTCCAGGACGAGGGGAGCCGGCAAAACGTCAGGCCCACACATTTGGAAACGATTTGTATTTTGTTACTTAAAGGATGTCTAAATTAGCCACCGCGGGAAACTTGCACCCATGTAGACACGACGGCAAAAGCTGCCTCTCTGGTTCTGGAAAACAGCCCTCTCTAGATTATGTTATTAAGCGTGAGGATTATTATTGCTAATGGCATGTTATTAAACTGCTAATTGCCGCCGTCTTTGTCTGCGGCGCTTACATAACGGGGGCACCGGGTTCACCTTGAGAACGTGATTTCGGCCCAGGCTCTCCCATGCTGACGCATCGTGCAATCAGATCATATTAGTCGGTGTGGTTTTCTTAATCAGGAAATACAAAAGAGAAAGAACCTAGTGCCCTTTCCATGCCACGGGCAGCGCTCTCTGCACTTACTGGAACCCGTGCCAAGGGCTCCATCTGGCTAATGTGCAGATCACCCATGGGGGAGAAGCTTGGCCCATATGCAGAGTTACTTCTGAGTAGACACAGCTGCCTCTAGCTGCACCCTCCTTTTTAGATACGAGTGCTGCAAAACCGTGGGAAGAGAGAGGAGGAATCGGGACCCGCACAGCCTATTCCTCACTGAGGGATGGAGGTCTGATTCCTGAGTTTAAAAAGTGGTTTGAGTTCTTTTGCATGCAGGAACATTGCTTCCCTCTCCTCTTCCACCCTACCAGGGGACCTGCGCTGCAAATGGCTGCAAATATAGGCAGTAGCTCAGCAGGTGAAGCACGCTTGCTGCGGCAAGAGTCGAATACAGGGGTCAGCAACCTTTTTCAGCTGTGGGCTGGTCTAACGTCCCTCAGACCATGTGGGGGGCCGGACTATATTTTGGGGGGGTAAATGAATGAATTCCTATGCCCCACAAATAACACAGGGATGTATTTTAAATAAAAGGACACATTCTACTCATGTAAAACTCGCTGATTCCTGGACCGTCTGTGGGCCGGATTGAGAAGGCGATTGGGCCGGATCTGGCCCCTGTGCCTTAGTTTGCCTACCCATGCTTTAGAACCTAACAAGCAATGATAACAAGCCTGTGCAAGTGCATTGAGCTCCTAATTTTGGGAATTAGGTGCTGCTTCTGAGATGATTTGCGGAGGATGGGGGGGGTGGGACCAAAGTGCTTGGTGATCCCCAGCTTGCGAAAAGCAAACTCGGTGCTTTCTGCACAAACTCTGTGCTTTCTGCACACCCTGGCAGAGGCACACCCCTGCTTCCCAGGCCTGACGTCTCTGCGCTTATGAGTCACCCGCAAGCACACCCTCATCCTGTTCTCAGCACATTCCAGGTTCAGTTTTTGCTTTGTTTGGTTCTTCAGAGCAGCTGGGATGAGTCAACCCCTCCTTTCCACCCCTCCACAAGCACAAAGACAGCGGTCGCAAATACACACACACACACACCGGCGAGTCACGGTCTCAGCAGGAACGTGAGTTGCTGGTGTCGAATACGCTCTGTGTGCAGGGTTTGGCGCACCTTGGGCCGTAGAAGTGTCCACTGAGAGCAAAGCACAGCGCTCTGCCCCCATGGAGCTTGCAATCTCACGGCAGACTGTTATTGTTGCTTTAATAAAATAATAATGATGATGATGATGATGATGATGATGATGATGATGATTTATTTGTACCCATCTGGCTGAGTTTCCCCAGCAACTCTGGGTGGCTTCCAACAAAGATTAAAAATACATTAAAATGTCACACATTAAAATATCCCCTGAACAGGGCTGCCTTCAGATGTCTTCTAAATGTCAGCTAGTTCTTTATTTCCTTAACATCTGGTGGGAGGGTGTTCCACAGGGCGGGCGCCACCACCGAGAAGGCCCTCTGCTTGGTTCCCTGTAACTTCACTTCTCGCAGGGAGGGAACCGCCAGAAGGCCCTCAGAGCTGGACCTCAGCGTCTGGGCAGAATTGTGTGTGCATTAAGGTATCCTGCTTTCTGCTGCTCCAGAGGGCAGGACCCAAATCAATGTCTTCAAACAACAAGACGGGAGATTCCCAGCTAAACCTGGGAGTCATTTTGGACTCACAGCTGTCCATGGAGGCGCAGGTCCATTCTGTGTCCAGGGCTGCTGTCTACCAGCTCCATCTGATACACAGGATGAGACCCTCCCTGCCCGCAGACTGTCTCACCAGAGTGGTGCATGCTCTAGTTATCTCCTGCTTAGACTACTGCCATGTGCTCTACATGGGGCTACCTTTGAAGGTGACCTGGAAACTACAACTAATCCAGAATGCGGCAGCTAGACTGGTGACTGGGAACGGCTGCTGAGACCCCATAACACCGGTCCTAAAAGACCTACATTGGTTCCCAGGACGCTCCCAGGCACAATTCAAAGTGTTGGTGCTGACCTTGAAAGCCCTATCAATCACCCCTATTTCCTGACACCTTTGAAGTTCCAGTTTGCATTTCTTAGTGCAGAAAGTATTGATCTGATGTGTAGAGGTCTTTCCTATTCCGATTAATTCAAGAGGGTTCTGGAAGCTTCTCTCTGTGCGAGAAACAAGCAGAAAGTTCATGATTGTTTGGGTCAGCAAACTTTTTCAGCAGGGGGCCAGTCCACTGTCCCTCAGACTTTGTGGGGGGCCGGACTATATTTTGAAAAAAAATCATAATGAACGAATTCCTATGCCCCACAAATAACCCAGAGATGCATTTTAAATAAAAGGACACATTCTACTCATGTAAAAACACGCTGATCCATGGGCCGGATTTAGAAGGCGACTGGGCCGGATCCGACCCCCTTGCCTTAGTTTGCCTACCCATGGGTTGTACCTTCTGGGAAGTTAGTACAGTTGGTTTAAACTGGTTCTGTTATCTCTTCTGCAAGTCATGCTGACTATAATAGTAGGGCCAGAAGGAGCCTGAGTCTCACTCTCTTTCGCTTTCTATATCTCTTTTGTTCTGGTGTACAGTGGTGCCCCGCAAGACGAATGCCTCGCGAGACAAAAAACTCGCAAAACGAAAGGTTTTTTCGTTTTCGAGTTGCCTCGCAAGACGAATTTCCCTATGGGCTTGCTTCGCAAAATGAAGCTTGCCCCGCAAGCTCCGGGGACAGCGGGGAAGACCCGCTGTCCCCGGACCTCTTTTGAAGCAAGGGGCTGCGGGGAGAAGCTATCTTCTCCCCGCAGCCCCTTGCTTCAAAAGAGGGGACAGAGCGGCGCTTCCCCTCTGTCCCCGGACGGTCTCCATAGGAATGCATTGATTGATTTTCAATGCATTCCTATGGGAAACCGTGCTTCGCAAGACGAAAAACTCGCAAGAAGAAAAAACTTGCGGAATGAATTAATTTCGTCTTGCGAGGCACCACTGTACTGTATATGGTGTTAAGGTTCTAGACTTTTTATTATAAGTAATTGTAAGTTAGTTAAGTGTGCTGCAACTGGATTTCTTATGGACAGGGCCAATACTGATTACGCTGTGGGTTAAACCACAGAGCCTAAGACTTAGAATAGAATCATAGAATCATAGAGTTGGAAGAGACCACAAGGGCCATTGAGTCCAACCCCCTTGCCAAGCAGGAAACTGATCAGAAGGCTGGCGGTTCGAATCCCCGCGACAGGGTGAGCTCCCGTTGCTCGGTCCCTGCTCCTGCCAACCTAGCAGTTCGAAAGCACGTCAAAGTGCAAGTAGATAAATAGGTACCACTCTGGCGGGAAGGTAAACGGCGTTTCCGTGCGCTGCTCTGGTTCGCCAGAAGTGGCTCAGTCCTACTGGCCACATGACCCGGAAGCTGTACGCCAACTCCCTCGGCCAGTAAAGCGAGATGAGCGCCGCAACCCCAGAGTCGGCCACGACTGGACCTAATGGTCAGGGGTGCCTTTACCTTTACCTTTTATCTGCTTCCCAAAGAATAATAAAACTATTTAGACTTCGCTCTGCCCTCCAGACTTTCCTGAGTTTGGACTTTGAGAGTACCTGGTTCCAATACACTCCACCAATGGATTTCTGTCTGATTCATTGTTGCTCTCCTGTTCGTTTCTCTGCTTTCTGCTGGGAAAGGGTGAGTTGTAGCTGACATGACCATTAAGGGTAAATGTAAAGGTAAAGACCCCTGGACAGTTAAGTCCAGTCAAAGGCGACTATGGGGTTGCGTCGCTCATCTCACTTTCAGGAGAGCTTTCCAGTTCATGTGGCCAGCATGACTAAACCGCTTCTGGTGCAACAGAACACCATGACGGAAACCAGAGCACATGGAAACGCCGTTTACCTTCCTGCCGCAGTGGTACCTATTTATCTACTCACACTGGTGTGCTTTCGAACTGCTAGGTTGGCAGGAGCAGGGACCGAGCAACGGGAGCTCACTCCGTCACAGGGATTCAAACCGTCAACCTTCTGAGTTGTAGGTGACATGACCATAAAGGGTAAAGGTAAAGGACCCCTGGTAAAGGACTCCAGTCAAAGGCAATTATGGGGTTGCGGCGCTCATCTCCACCCCCATTGTTCAGTCCGGACACTGAGATCCAGCGCCGAGGGCCTTCTGGCGGTTCCCTCATTGCGAGAAGTGAGGCTACAGGGAACCAGACAGAGGGCCTTTTCGGTAGTGGCGCCCGCCCTGTGGAACGCCCTCCTGTCAGATGTGAAGGAAATAAGTAGCTACCTTATCTTTAGAAGACATCTGAAGGCAGCCCTGTTTAGGGAAGTTTTTAATATTTAATGCTGTATTGTTTTTAACACTTGATTGGAAGCCGCCCAGAGTGGCTGGGGAAATAAATAATAAATTATTTATCATCATCATCATCATCATCTCACTTTCAGGAGAGCTTTCCTGGTCATGTGGCCAGCATGACTAAACCGCTTCTGGCACAATGTAACACCGTGACGGAAACCAGAGCGCACGGAAACGCCGTTTACCTTCCCGCCAGAGCGGTACCTATTGCAACAGTTCAATAAAGATCAGGCTTACTAGCTATTTTGCTTCTGGTTGGCCTCTGTTATTTTCTCCGACTGATGGAGAACCTACAAAGGACTCCATAAGGGCTGTTGTGTTCCCCATAAGGGAATAAGGGCAGTTTTTTGTTTATTACAGATAGATAGATAGATAGATAGATAGATAGATAGATAGATAGATAGATGATAGATAGATTCAAGCACCTCTCAATTCTGGCACCTCTCAGGTGGGCACCATTGCCATTATAAGAGAACGGGGGGGGGGATATGTAAATCATAAAATTATTTTGTTGTTGTTGTTGTTAACCTGCCAATCCACTGTGCTCAGCAATAGTAGTTTGATCTTCCAAACCACTCAACAGCACTCATAACTGGTGTCACAGATCATAGCTATGAAAGGAAATTCAAGACTGGGGAGGGGAGTCTGGAGGTTTCCTGTCAATCCGCTTCCACTGGAGCGGGGCCTTCTTAGCGACACGTTTCCAGGGGCGCAGGAGAAGCCGACATAGGCACCCTGACCGCCCTTGCGACACTGCCAGAGGTCTCCCAGCCCACGCTTCCGGAACGGCGCACCGCGTCACGGATGCCCTGAAAACCGAGGACACCTCCAATAGCCCCTCGTGGTGCCGGGCTGCTGGCCTTGAGCGGGCGGGGGTGATACTGAGAGCGAAACCCTCTGGATGATGACCAGTGACCCCTGTGCATTTACGCTGTTTCTAAAGATAGGGCAGCGTGTTTGCTAAGGGTTTACACATTGACAGAACTCCAGGCGGGCGCAGAAAAACCAGCCGTGAAATTGTGAGTAAGCGCCGCGGTACCGAAACCCCACTGGTTATTCACAGTCTGAATCTGTCTGTCTGTCTGCAAGCAGCAACAGCTGTCTTTGACCCATTCCTAGTCCTGAGTCTTTTGGCAAATGTTCTTTTCTTTTTTAAACCACAAACAGGATCTGGGAGGTCCGGGAAACATGGAGGCGGGCGCAAGATAAGGGTTCAGTTGCTGGGAAATTATGATCTTGCTTCTTGTTCTCAAGTGTCCTTGGGTTGGGACGGGTTTGTAGTCAAAATAGGGGGGTGGGAATATAAGAAAAACCACAGACTGAGCTTTGCTGTTGCTCTGTGCTTGCTAGGAAGGGGTAAACAGAAGGATTCTGGGAAGTGAGAGGCCATATTGTCATGTTTGGGTCTGGTCTATGGCTGAGCAGGCCCCAGAGGATTCTGGGAAGTGAGAGGCCATATTGTTATGTTTGGGTCTGGTCTATGGCTGAGCAGGCCCCAGAGGATTCTGGGAAATGAGAAGCCATATTGACATGTTTGGGTCTGGTCTATGGCTGAGCAGGCCCCGGAGGATTCTGGGAAATGAGAAGCCATATTGTCATGTTTGGGTCTGGCTATGGCTGAGCAGACCCCAGAGGATTCTGGGAAGTGAGAGGCCATATTGTTATGTTTGGGTCTGGTCTATGGCTGAGCAGGCCCCAGAGGATTCTGGGAAATGAGAAGCCATATTGTCATGTTTGGGTCTGCTCTATGGCTGAGCAGGCCCCAGAGGATTCTGGGAAGTGAGAGGCCATATTGTCATGTTTGGGTCTGGTCTATGGCTGAGCAGGCCCCAGAGGATTCTGGGAAATGAGAAGCCATATTGACATGTTTGGGTCTGGTCTATGGCTGAGCAGGCCCCGGAGGATTCTGGGAAATGAGAAGCCATATTGTCATGTTTGGGTCTGGCTATGGCTGAGCAGACCCCAGAGGATTCTGGGAAGTGAGAGGCCATATTGTTATGTTTGGGTCTGGTCTATGGCTGAGCAGGCCCCAGAGGATTCTGGGAAATGAGAAGCCATATTGTCATGTTTGGGTCTGCTCTATGGCTGAGCAGGCCCCAGAGGATTCTGGGAAGTGAGAGGCCATATTGTCATGTTTGGGTCTGGTCTATGGCTGAGCAGGCCCCAGAGGATTCTGGGAAGTGAGAGGCCATGTTGTCATGTTTGGGCTTGGTCTATGGCTGAGCAGGCCCCAGAGGATTCTGGGAAGTGAGAGGCCATGTTGTCATGTTTGGGTCTGGTCTATGGCTGAGCAGGCCCCAGAGGATTCTGGGAAATGAGAAGCCATATTGTCATGTTTGGGTCTGCTCTATGGCTGAGCAGGCCCCAGAGGATTCTGGGAAGTGAGAGGCCATGTTGTCATGTTTGGGTCTTGTCTATGGCTGAGCAGGCCCCAGAGGATTCTGGGAAATGAGAAGCCATATTGTCATGTTTGGGTCTGGTCTCTGGCTGAGCAGGCCCCAGAGGATTCTGGGAAATGAGAAGCAACCTTAATAGTCACAAAGAATTATGGGAAAGGAAAAGGCCTTGCTGGCAACCAGGAAACGGACCCTTTCAGTTCCTTTGCGAATCCCGGCTCACTTCTCCTTTCTGGGCACTTGCATAACGTCTCTCAAATGTCAGCGCGGAGAGTTAGGCCAGTGGAGGAGGGAATCTCCCACAAAAGAAGTTGTTGACTTCCTCTCCCAGCTGGGAGAGGAAGTTGGTCATGCGCACAGGAAATTGCGCTCGCCGCATGTGTGTGTGTGTGTGTTATTGCCTTCCAACTTCTGCCGAATTTCAGCCACTCCCAAGCAAAACAAAACAAAACAAACAGCTCCGGAGAAGAAGTTGCGGGCAGAGTGCGCACAAGATGGGGGAGATACCGGGTTCAGATCTTACTGCTGACGCTCACTCGCTCGGTGGCGTCAAGGCTATGGGGCCACGCAGCCGAAACAGGCACACATGACCCCCTCAGAGCAGACCCTACGGCTGCCTGGTGCCCCCTGGACTACAACTCCCATCTTCAGCCCCCTCCTGGTTGCTGATCATCATGACAGCTAAAAAATATGCAATTGTTAACCTGTGGAACTCCCTGCCACAAGAGGGAGGCAGTGATGGCTTTAAAAGAGGCTCTTCTTATGTGCACAAATTTCAGACTGGGGCCCTGTGCTGTTACGAAACTGAAGCAGTCAATATGTGGTGGGATTAATAATAATAATAATAATAATAATAATAATAATAATAATAATAATTTATTTGTACCCCGCCCATCTGGCTGGGTTTCCCCAGCCACTCTGGGCGGCTTCCATAGAAACCAAAAATACACTAGAATATCACACATTAAAAACTTCCCTGAACAGGGCTGCCTTAAGATGTCTTCTGAATGTCAGGTACCGTATTTTTTGCACCATAACACTCACTTTTTTCCTCCTAGAAAGTAAGGGGAAATGTCTGTGCGTGTTATGGAGGAAATGCCTACGGGTGGCATGCCTACGGATTTTCCTCCTCTAAAAACTACGTGCGTGTTATGGTCGGGTGCGTGTTATAGAGCGAAAAATACGGTAGTTGTTTATCGCTTTGACATCTGATGGGAGGGCATTCCACAGGGAGGGCGCCACTACCGAGAAGGCCCTCTGCCTGGTTCCCTGTAGCTTTGCTTCTCGCAGTGAGGGAACCGCCAGAAGGCCCTCGGAGCTGGACCTCAGCGTCCGGGCAGAACGATGGGGGAGGAGACGCTCCTTCAGGTATACTGAGCCTTTGAGGCCGTTTAGGGCTTTCAAGGTCACCACCAACACTTTGAATTGTGCTTGGAAACGTCCTGGGAGCCAGTGTAGGTCTTTCAAGACTGGTGTTATGTGGTCTCGGCAGCCGCCCCCAGTCACCAGTCTAGCTGCCGCATTCTGGATTAATTGCAGTTTCTGGGTCACCTTCAAAGGTAGCCCCACGTAGAGCGCATTGCAGTAGTCCAAGCAGGAGATAACTAGAGCATGCACCACTCTGGCGAGACAGTCTGCCGGCAGGGAGGGTCTCATCCTGCGTACCAGATGGAGCTGATAAACAGCTGCCCTGGACACAGATTTGACCTGCGCCTCCATGGACAGCTGTGAGTCCAAAATGACTCCCAGGCTGCGCACCTGGTCCTTCAGGGGCACAGTTACCCCATTCAGGACCAGGGAGTCCTCCACACCTGTCCGCCTCCTGTCCCCCAAAAACAGTACTTCTGTCTTGTCAGGATTCAATCTCAATCTGTTTGCCGCCATCCATCCTCCAACCGCCTCCAGACACTCACACAGGACCTTCACCGCCTTCACTGGTTCTGATTTGAAAGAGAGGTAGAGTTGGGTGTCATCTGCATATCGATGGACACCCAGTCCAAACCCCCTGATGATCTCTCCCAGCGGCTTCATATAGATGTAATGAAATTAAAAAAAATTGGGAAATGATATACAATGAATTGAAGAAAATGTTCCATCTAACATTTGTTAAGAAACCTGAAGCATTTCTGTTCGGGGTTGTAGGGAAAGACCTGCCAAAGAAGTAGAAAAAGATCTTTGTGTATGCGACAATGGCGGTGAGAGTCGTACTACCACAAGGATGGAAGAATGAAGAAATCCTGACCAAAGAATCATGGCAAGAGTAACTGATGGACTATGCAGAACTGGCAAAATTGACACATAAATTACGGGGCAAGGATAACTGTGACTTTAAAGAGGAATGGGAACCTTTTACAAAGTATTTAAAGAAGCAACAAAGTGAACTGGACTCCTTGGAAGGCTTTGAATAAACACTCACAAACTTTTTATTGATAATAACCAGTCAGATAAATTAAGGATTTATACAATTTTATAACATGCAGAGAAGAGCATCTACAGAGAAACTAGAGATTGGAACTGAGGGAAGTCGGGGGGCGTTTTATGGGGGGTTGAATAGGGGGAAAAATTAAGGATGATATGTTTTAAGATAACATGTTTTGTTTAAATTCCTAATAAAAAATATTTTAAAAAAGAAAAGAAACTGAAGCGGTCAACTTCCGCACACCTTTTTTAAAATATGGATAATGGTGGTTAGAGAACTAACGGGCCAGATTCGTGGAGGAGGGCAAGGGTCTCTTAAAGATGTTCTTCGAAGTGTGTATTCATGATCTGGGCTCATGATCTCTTGGACAGACGCAACCCCACTCTCATGAACTGTTTGTGCCTGCAAAAGTTTCAGAGGGCGGACACGATTCTCCGTTTCCAGCCACGGCAAGCCCCGTAACTTCCTGCTGCAACCGGGCAACTTTTTACGTACCACAAATGCTCTGAGATATTTTCGGCTCCTCTTCCTTTGTGCCACAGCGCGAGGGTGCCCCTCGGGGCGGCAGTAGCACAATTGTGTTGGGGGAACACCACCAAACAAGAAGAGCGACGTGTGGACGATCTGGTATAAATGCTCCAGCCAGTGGCGTAGCGTGGGTTGTCAGCACCCGGAGCCAGGCAAGTAATTTGCGCCCCCTAACCCATGGATTTGCGCCCTCTAACCCGTGGATCTGCGCCCCCTAACCCTAACCCCCAGATGTTGCGCCCGGTGCGGCCGGCCCCCCCTGCACCCCCCCACGCTACGCCACTGGCTCCAGCAATGCGCTTTTATTGCACCCATGGCCTGACGCAGAAGGCACCCACAGACCACCTCCAGCACCCTGAAATCTGGAGGGTCCCTTCTGTGGCACAGTCTGGTCTTTGGACACAGGGAATCTTCAGCAACTGAACTTGACCATCGGGCCTCTCGCTTCCCAGAATTCTCCAGGGCCTGCTCAGCCATAGGCCAGATTAGGCAATCGACACAGCTCTCTTATTCGGATTTTCAAAGATTTAGGCAATCTCTGGATTTAGAGAGGGGAAACTGGGGGGTGGCAGTAGTTGGAGGAGAAGGCCGCTTGGGCGAGGCGGAAACTAAAGGAGGCACGCGGGGTGTGCAAATCACATGAAGACGAGGTGTGGACAAGCCCCTAATGGAAATAATAATGATAATAATAATACAGTGGTACCTCGGGTTAAGCACTTAATTCGTTCCGGAGGTCTGTACTTAACCTGAAACTGTTCTTAACCCGAAGCACCACTTTAGCTAATGGGGCCTCCTGCTGCTGCCGTGCCGCCAGAGCACAATTTCTGTTCTCAACCTGAAGCAAAGTTCTTAACCTGAAACACTATTTCTGGGTTAGCGGAGTCTGTAACCTGAAGCGTATGTAACCCGAGGTACCACTGTAATAATAATATAATTTATTATTTATACCCCACCCATCTGACTGGGTCTCCCCAGCCACTCTGGGCGGATTCCAACCAAATATCAGAAACAATACAGCGTCAGACATTAAAAACCTCCCTAAACAGTTGTCTTTTAAAAGTAAAATAGCTGTTTATTGCCTTGACATCTGCTGGGAGGGCATTTCACAGGGCAGGTGCCACCACCGAGAAGGCCCTCTTCCTGGTTCCCTGTAACTTGGCTTCTCGCAGTGAAGGAACCGCCAGATGGCCCTCGGCGCTGGACCTCAGTGTCCGGGCAGAACAATGGAGGTGGAGACGCTCAGTCAGGTATACTGGGCCTTTGAGGCCATTCAGGGCTTTCAAGGTCAGCACCAACACTTTGAATTGTGCTCAGAAACGAACTGGGAGCCAAAGCAGATCTCTCAGGACCGGTGTTATGTGGTCCCAGCAGCCGCCCCCAGTCACCAGTCTAGCTGCTGCATTCTGGATTAATTGCAGTTTCTGGGTCACCTTCAAAGGGAGCCCCACATAGAGCACATTGCAGTAGTCCAAGCAGGAGACAAGTAGAGAATGCACCACTCTGGCATAAGAACTGAGGTGGGGTGGAGAGAGAGAGCACCAAGTTCAGGCAAAGGAAGGTGTTGCGGAGAAGAAGTTAGGGCAGACTGCAGAAGGACAGATTGATCTGGCTCTCCTGAAATCTACGTGGTGCTGCCTGGGCGCTCCTTTGTCTAGCTGAACACCTCCTTCTCTCAGACATTATCTGGAAGCGCTCTTCCCACACCCACAGGTCTCTCCGCGCTGGGAAAGCACCCCTGCCGTGCAGATGGAAGCGTCTGGCCCTCCGTGAGACATACACATCTGACTCATCTCATCCTGCTTGGCTGGGGTGACACAGGGCCACGGCAGCCTGGGGAATTGTTCGGGGACTGTTGTGCAGATGCCCTTGGATGAGAACAAAGCTGTTTAACGGGAGGCAGAGGGAGCCAAATTTTGGCTTTTCTAGATCCTGAAGCTGAGGCTCCAAGACTTTGGCCACCTCATGAGAAGAGAAGACTGCCTGGAAAAGACCCTGATGTTGGGAAAGATGGAGGGCACAAGGAGAAGGGGACGACAGAGGATGAGATGGTTGGACGGTGTTCTCGAAGCTACCAGCATGAGTTTGACCCAACTGCGGGAGGCAGTGGAAGACAGGAGTGCCTGGCGTGCTCTGGTCCAGGGGGTCATGAAGAGGCGGACACGACTAAACAACACAACACCCCTCCAAAGGAGCCTTGGCAAGAAAAAACACACATCAGTGTTGTTAAAGCCAGAGGGGACAGGAATGTGACAATCCGGGAGTAGTGCCAAGTCATAGAATCATAGAATCATAGAATCATAGAATCATAGAATCATAGAATCATAGAATCATAGAATCCTAGAGTTGGAAGAGACCACAAGGGCCATCGAGTCCAACCCCCTGCCAAGCAGGAAACACCATCAGAGCACTCCTGACATATGGTTGTCAAGCCTCTGCTTAAAGACCTCCAAAGTAGGAGACTCCACCACACTCCTTGGCAGCAAATTCCACTGTCAAACAGCTCTTACTGTCAGGAAGTTCTTCCTAATGTTTAGGTGGAATCTTCTTTCTTGTAGTTTGGATCCATTGCTCCGTGTCCGCTTCTCTGGAGCAGCAGAAAACAACCTTTCTCCCTCCTCTATGTGACATCCTTTTATATCACAGTTCCCCCCATGGCCTCAAGCTAAAGTCAGGACGATGAGCCTGACCGTTCCCCGATACCATACACAATTCTTCTTCTTCGGCGATCACTTGTAGCTGAGTTTTAACACAGTTTTAACAGTGAGTCCGTAGGTGACTGTGGAGGCCAATTCTGGACCCACACGTCCTTCCACAGTGGGGACATTGGTTTCCAGGCGGGAGTTGATCACGGTGTGGATTTGCCCAGCATGCCTTCCTCTTGGCATGTTTCTCCCTTGCGTCCTGAGTTCGAGTGTCTTCAAAGCCCAGGACACCTTTGGTCAAGGCTGTTCTCCAACTGGAGCGCTCGCAGGCCAGTGTTTCCCAGTTGTCGGTGTTTATACTACATTTTTTTAGATTTGCCTTGAGAGAGTCTTTAAACCTCTTTTGTTGACCACCAGCATTACGCTTTCCATTTTTAAGTTCGGAATAGAGTAGTTGCCTTGAAAGACGATCATCAGGCATCCGCACAACACGACCAGTCCAACGAAGTTGATGTTGAAGAATCGTTGCTTCAACACTGGTGATCTTTGCTTCTTCCAGTACACTGGCATTAGTTCGCCTGTCTTCCCAAGTGATGTGTAGAATTTTTCGGAGACACCGTTGATGACCTTAAAACCCCGAACCTCCCTCATTTGTCCTAATTCTTCGGCACAAGTGAAACCAACTATTAAATGCATGCTTAAATGAAATACCATTATTTTTTATGAAAAAAGTCCACATTTTCTGTGAATGGGTACCGACTGACCAATCAGGATGGTTAGATTTCGACAGACAGCCAATCAGGTGTTCAAACAGCAATCTCAAGTGTCTGGAACATGCAATCAGCAGGGAATCACTGCAATGCTTATGCAGGGCAGC
Source organism: Podarcis bocagei (assembly GCF_964188305.1). Classification (NCBI taxonomy): domain Eukaryota; kingdom Metazoa; phylum Chordata; class Lepidosauria; order Squamata; family Lacertidae; genus Podarcis; species Podarcis bocagei. The sequence continues at coordinate 2,640,893 of NC_138132.1, read as the reverse complement.
CCAGCCTTTTGAATGGTCGTTTGAGCGCCGCCCTGCTGGGCAGACAATGAAATTGGATTCATAAAAGGTATCCATTCTGATTTCAATTGCCCAGAAGTGTTACAATGCATCTTTTGAACTTGGCTGAAGGGGAAAACATACAAAATCTCCAGAAATTCATATAAAATCAATGCCTTAAGTGATTCGCTCCATTCCAATGGCATCTTACCCCGACTTGGAAGGCAGAACTTAGGCGTGGCCTTCCTCCATAATCCTACAGGCATTTTGTCATGACAGGGATGCAGGTGGCGCTGTGGTTTAAACCCCTGAGCCTCTTGGTCTTACCAATCAGAAGGCCGGCGGTTCGAATCCCCGCGACGGGGTGAGCTCCCGTTGCTCGGTTCCTGCTCCTGCCCACCTAGCAGTTCGAAAGCACGTCAAAGTGCAAGTAGATAAATAGGTACCGCTCCGGCGGGAAGGTAAACGGCGTTTCCAGGCGCTGCTCTGGTTCGCCAGAAGTGGCTTAGTCATGCTGGCCACATGACCTGGAAGCTGTATGCTGGCTCCCTCGGCCAAGAAAGCGAGATGAGCACCGCAACCCCAGAGTCGTCCGTGACTGGACCTAATGGTCAGGGGTCCCTTTACCTTTACTACGGGTATACCTCCCTCTCCATGGAGGCGCAGATTGCAGCTATAACAAAGGTGGCATTTTTTCATCTCCGCCAAGCTAAGCAGTTGGCCCCTTACCTCTCTTGCCCTGACCTAGCCACTGTGATCCACGCGACGGTCACCTCCAGACTGGATTATTGTAACTCGCTCTACGTGGGGCTGCCCTTGAGACTGACCCAGAAACTCCAGCGGGTGCAGAATGCCGCGGCGAGACTCCTTACGGGGTCTTCGCTGCGAGATCACATTCACCCAGTGCTTTACCAGCTGCACTGGCTCCCGGTGGAGTACAGGGTCAGGTTTAAGGTGCTGGTTTTAACCTTCAAAGCCCTATATGGCCTAGGACCCTCGTACCTACGGGACCGCCTCTCCTGGTATGCCCCACAGAGAAACTTACGGTCTTCAAATAAAAACATCCTGAAGGTCCCAGGCCACAGAGAGGTTAGGCTGGCCTCAACTAGAGCCAGGGCTTTTTCGGCTGTGGCCCCAATCTGGTGGAACGCTCTGTCACAAGAGACAAGGGCCCTGCAGGACTTGACATCTTTCCGCAGGGCCTGCAAGACAGAGCTGTTCCACCAGGCCTTTGGTCAGGGCGCAGCCTGACTCCCTCCTTTGGCAATCTTTACAAAACTTTAGTTTATGGTTGCCATCAATTTTGATTTTAATTAATTTTTATAATGTCTTTATAATGTTGCACTATTTGGTGGCTTCGGCTGGGGAGGGCGGGATGTAATAAAATTTTTTATTATTATTATTATTATTATTATTATTATTATTATTATTATTATTATTATTATTATTGGCCCTGCAGCCAGTCACACGAGGAGGAAAGCATATGGTTATTCTTGTTTCTGTAGAACAAGTATTGAGTTTCCCCTGTTCGGCTATAAGACTTTATTTTGATGCAGCTTTAGCACACTAATTCCTAGTACAGTGGTACCTTGGGTTACAGACGCTTCAGGTTACATACACTTCAGGTTACAGACTCTGCTAACCCAGAAATAGTACCTTGGGTTAAGAACTTTGCTTCAGGATGAGAACAGACATCGTGCTCTGGTGACGCGGCAGCAGCAGGAGGCTCCATTAGCTAAAGTGGTGGTTCAGGTTAAGAACAGTTTCAGGTTATGAATGGAACCTCCAGAACGAATTAAGTTCTTAACCCGAGGTACCACTTTAACAATGTACCAGGCCACACTAGAGGACTGCAAGGAGTGAATGAATCGCGAAAGGTTCCAAAGGAGTCTTCCTGCTGCAACTCTGTATGCTCTGCTGCTAGATCTGCCCTTCAAACCAGCCTCTGCTGGGCGGCAGATCATTCTGTCTCTTTTCATCCACAGCACAGGATTCAATCAGGCTGCTGAGAGCTGAAACCTTTTGGGCGATCATCCCATAGGTTTCGAGTGAACGAAAGCTGCGGCGATGTTCGAATGAGACGTTTAAGGAGTTTTGTCCTTTCTGACGAACAAGACCTCATCTGGAGTTTGAATCCCTGTGGGCAGCCCCACCACAGGTGTGGGAAAGTGCCTCTTCTCCCACAGCCCTAAGAAGATGGTGACGTTGGCGTGGCCAATTTTCACCGGCGTGCAGTGCCATCTCTGTCGACGCGGCGGCGGCACTGTCTGGGCACAACACGGAGGGAGGAGACCAGAAGCACAGCGAGAAAATCCTGTCCCCGACTTTCTTTGGCGGTTGGTATTCAAATGATCTCTCTGAAGTTTGCACAACCGGAGGCAGAAATCTGGCTGCTAAAGCAGAGGGGGAAATCCCCAGACAAGAACCTGAGAACTTCTCATCTGATAATAGAGTCCCTTTGGGCTCTGCGGCGTCCTCCCCACCTGCCAGAGGAAGACAGAACAGTGCACTCCCCCCCAAACATGCTCCTTGCAAGGTCAGCTTGTAATGTGGAAATTCCAGCATGAGGTTGCAAGGAAACCGGGGTCCGAAATACTGGCCATAGATCTTAGTTTAGACAAGTTCCAGTCTGGGGAAAAGGTGGGGTATTAATAATAATAACAGAATCACAGAGGTGGAAGGGACCCTGAGGGTCATCTAGTCCAACCCCCTGCAATGCAGGAATATGCAGCTCTCGAACCTGCAACCCTGCCATTCTCAGTACCACACTCTAATCAACTGAGCTGTTCTTCTTCTTCTTCTTCTTCTCATCATCATCATCATCATCATCATACCCCGCCCATCTGGCTGGGTTTCCCTAGCCACTCTGGGCGGCTCCCAACAGAACACTAAAAACAGAATAAAACTTCAAACATTAAAAACTTCCCTAAAGAGGACTGCCTTCAGATGTCTTGGAAAGTCAGGTAGTTGTTTATTTCCTTGACATCTGGTGGGAGGGCGTTTCACAGGGCGGGCACCACCACCGAGAAGACCCTCTGCCTGGTTCCCTGTAACCTCACTTCTTCAAGGAAGGGAACCGCCAGAAGGCCCTCAGAGCTGGACCTCAGTGTCCAGGCACGACGATGAAGACGCTCCTTCTGGTATACTGGGCCAAGGCCATTTAGGGCTTTAAAGGTCAGCACCAACACTTTGAATTCTGCTCAGAATATTAATAATGATAAAAATGCAAAATGAATGTTGCAGTTAGAGACGAGCCAATGAGAGACTGAGAAGACAACAGTGCTTCTAGGCATGTACAGAGATCTCTATATAGGGCAAAGGCTCTCCTGTGATTTGGGTAATCACCACCCGATTGCAGCAGCGGTAGATTAGGCCACGCCAAAGCCAGATCTCTCCATCTTAGTCCATTTGCTAGGCCACCCATCCAGGAAAGGACATAGGCTCACCTCTGACTGGTTTTTCAAGCGATAAATCTTTCTGGGGCAGAGTCAATGTCGATTACGTGAAAAGTCTCTTAGCCAGAGATGGAAGGACCTTGCAGCAGCCGCAGGGCATTTAAGGCAGGGATGAATGTGTGCAGGATGCGCCCAGACAGGTTTTCCCAACGGAGGGAATTTGCCATGGGAATGTCCCTGCCCACAGAATGTCTGTCTTGGGGACATGAACCTTTTGACGCAGCATCACAAAATCGTGTAAGCTTGTTGTCACAGCTGTCAGTCAGTCATCTGGGACTCCAGACAGAAGAGTTGGACACCCCTGAAGACCGCCTCTTCATTTTATGTATTTTTCAAAACACATACACGTATGCATGTTTCTAGCCCTCATTGAGGCTCTTTCTAAAGTTGAACACAGCAACCTAACCCGGACTGTGGAGAGGTGATATGCTAGCCATATTTTAATATCCAAATGCCGTTCCATGGATGATGAAGGGGAGGCCTGTTTGCTGCCTGCTCCAGAGGGTAGGACAACAACAACAACAACAACAACAACAATAATAATAATAATAAATTTTTATTTATATCCCGCCCTCCCCAGCCGAAGCTCAGAGCGGCTAACAACAAGAAAAGTAACATAACATTCTCACAACAGATTCAAAAGGCAAGGAAATGCAGCGAGTATCTGGAAAAGCAGTGCCCTCAAATTAATACCTGGACTTTGTCTTGGCAAATTTCCGCAAAATAAATCAGGACGTGAGAACGTAAGATAAAGAGAAAAATAGAGAAGAGGAATCAAGAAAGAAACCGTTGACTGAGTTTACAACCGGACCCCAGGTTGAGGATGAAGGAAGTCAAATAGAAATGAATAAGAACTGAAACAGGGATGTACTGTATCTGTAACATCTGCTTTGCACTTGTAGCCGTAGTATCTTTTTGTTAGTTTGTTCTGTGAGTGTTGTCTGTGTTGGTGTCGGTATAATAAATCAATAATAAATAAAATAAAGATTTTTTTAAAAAACAAAAAAGGCAAGGAAGGAGATCCCAGCTCCACATTTGGGAGAGGTTTCTTTTTTTTTTTAATAAGATGTTTATTAAGATTTTTTAAAGTATAACAACAACAACAAAAAACAGCCATTGAAGGGCTGTTAGAAACTTCTCCCAAATGTTGTTGTTTTTGTTTTTTTTCACATTTGGGAGAAGTTTCTAACAGCCCTTCAATGGCAGAACAGATGCCTTGGGAAAGCGGAGGAGGTTTTTAAAGAGAGGTTGGACGGCCGTCTGCCAGGGATTCCTTTGTTGTGATTCGCGCATTGCGGAGGGTTGAACTCTTCCAACTCTATGATTCTACCCAATGAAAACCATAGACCGAGTCATCTCCAGAAAATGTTGCTCACCAGATGTATCCACAGTGTTAATGAACCACAGTAACCCGAACTCTCTGGAACTCTGCCTCTGCAAACCTGAATCCCAGATGTTTTCTACTACAACTCCCATCAGCCCCAGTCAGCACAATCATGGGAGTTGTAGTCCAGGACATGTGTGCTATTCCAACACACTGGCCCTTTAAGAACAGGCCAGCCTCCCAGCTGGTCCCGATTTCCCCTGCGGCAGGCCTGCCTTTGGTGCACCTGCTGGAGAATCGTATAAGACCGCAAAATTTAATAATAATAATAATAATAATAATAATAATAATAATAATAATAATAATAATAATTTATTTATACCCCACCCATCTGGCTGGGTTTCCCCAGCCACTCTGGGCGGCTTCCAGCAGAATATTAAAATACAATAGTCTATTAAACATTAAAAATTTCCCTAAACAGGGCTGCCTTCACATATCTTCTAAAAGACATTCCCGGACAGTCCGTGGGCCGGACTGAAAGGGCGATTGGGCCGCCTCCGGCCCCTGGGTCTTAGCTTGCCCACCCCTGATCTGCGCAGGTCTTCCTGCCTCCTTCAAGAAACGGAGAAGGTTCTTCAAAAATGGATGTGATTTATGAGAAGTGGGGTGGGTGGTTTAGGCAAAAATGAAAGGAGAAGGGAAGGAGCTTCGTCTTGCTGGAGAGTCAGGTCTCCTGCTGCCTCCTTCCTGTGGAAAGATGAGCCAGGTTGGTTTTCTGGGGATGCAGTTTCTCCCAGAAACTGATCCCCTTCCAGGAATCGGCTCCAGCAGTGGGAGAGGTTTCTCCCGACGTCTTAATGGAGCGCATTGAGTCTGCCTTCGGCTACTGGGGAAACCCCTGGCACTGAGGGTTGTGCTGAGAGGCCGGGCCAAGCCAGCCTGGAAATACCCTTCTGGGAGGGAGGCAGCGCAATGCTCAGTCGGCAGGCCTGCAACATGTGCTTTCTGGGTGTCAAGGAAGCAGGGAGTGTTTTGGAAGGGGATTGCCTGCTCTGCTTGGATGTCGCAAGGAGATGGTTAATGGCACAACAGAGGTGGAGGGGAGGAGGAGGGAGGAGAAAAAAACCCTCCAGCTGGTGCCTGTTTGCTGTGACTGACCATTTCCACAACCCAAAAGGGCAGTGGTTGCCAGGATGGTTTCCCTAGGTGGCGGAAGGCAGGGAAAGGAAAACAAATCTGCCCTTGGAAAGGCGCCAGCCTGCTGGTTTGTCACCCGGGTTGATTAAATTTCAGTGCCTTTGCAAGGGCTGAAATATCGACGCAGGCGCCTTTGGAGATCTGGAGATATTGAGGGAAGGACACCATCACTTAAACAATGCCATAAGCAAGAGGCGGCCGCCGATTAAATAGCCGGAGTTGGTCAATTGTCTGCCTAAGGAGTAATTAAAATTAAAACCGCCTTGGATGTCGCTTGCTCAACAGAGGGCCTTCGATAAACAGGAGCTTCCTTGTGGGAAGAAAAGGGTGCCTTTGGGATTTCGCTTTTTTCATTCCCCAGCCTTGCAAGTCCCACCAGCACCCGGCAGCCCTGCTGTGCTCCCCATCGACCCCCCAGCGTTGCTCGCCGTCAGGGGCTGCTGGGAATTGTAGCACAAAACCTCTAGAAGGCACCGAGGCCACATTTTCCACCATAAATTTAAAGCGCCACGACACCGCTTTAAACAGTCACACCTCCCTGCAATGAATCCTGGTAGCTGTAGGTTGTTAAGGGTGTTTTTTTGGAGGCCTCTGTTCCCAGAGTGGTTTAACAATGATCAATCCTTCTTTCCCAGAGTATTTTGGGAATTGTAGCTCTATGAGAGAAATAGAGGTCCCCAAATGAACTACAGCTCCCAGAATTGTTTTTGGGGGAAGCCGTGTCCTGTAGGGAACTCAGTGGCAAATGTGACGATGGACTGGGTGGTCTGTTCTAGCAAAGGCAGTTTCCGCATTCCTTCGATTGCCGCGTTCTCTTTTTGCTTTCCAAAACTGATTTTAATAGAGGGCTGGAAAACAAGGAAATCTCAAGCCATAGATAGATAGATTGTGAAGTAAAAAAATTAAGGACTTATATATATAAAATAAATGTTCATATATGTACCAAGCAAACACGTACATAAATATATAAACCACATGTCTGAAGCAGCACAGGAAAACAGCCCTGAAACCATTCTGACTCCCAAACTGACCAAATGTTTTCTCGGCAAGGTCGAAGGAAAATGGAAAAGCCTGCCCGTTGTCTTTTCCTTCACAAATCCTGTTTTAAGGGTATGTCTGTGTATGAATAGGGTGAGCCGGTGACCTGGCTCAGGAACTAAGTATTGATCATTACAAAAGACTGGCCAGGCTCCCCAGGGTATCCAGTCAAGTGAGCATTAACAGGTAACCTGCCAGACAGGAACTAAGCAACGACGGGAGATAAACAATGCACTCAGATTTCTGTTGTAGACCGCCTTTTCTGCGATGTGGGTGTGATGTATCTGGGGGGTAGTCTTGAGCTACGCCCCTTCTGTGATGTAGGTATGAGGTTTCTGAGGGTGGTCTTGGACTCCAGGGTGGGCAATTTAAAATGTCTATATAAGGGCGGGCACACCTTGGTTTGGGGTCCTCCTCACAACAATTGATTGTTTTCAATCAGCCCTAATCTGAGTTGGTGGGACTGTTGTTCTCTTGCCCTCCCACTTCTACCGCTGGTTCAAAAGTGCCTCTTGTTAAAAAACAGAAAACTGCACAAGCAGGCAAGCTTCTGAGTTCTACAGAGCTCTTGGTCCGGTAATGGAGAGAGGAGGAGATCTGTGCCGCTCAAAGGCTTGCATCCTTGCAAACCAAGGGAAAGAGGCAGCACTGCTCTCTTTCCTTCTTATCTAATAATAATAATAATAATTTATTATTTATACCCCGCCCATCTGGCTGGGCTTCCCCAGCCAATCTGGGCGGCTTCCAAAAGAATATTAAAATACTATAATACATCAAACATTAAAAGCTTCCCGAAACAGGGCTGCCTTCAGATGTCTTCTAAAAGCCTGGTAGTTGTTGTTCTCTTTGACATCTGGTGGGAGGGTGTTCCACAGGGAAGGCACCACTACCAAGAAGGCCCTCTGCCTGGTTCCCTGTAACTTGGCTTCTCACAGGGAGGGAACCGCCAGAAGGCCCTCGGCGCTGGACCTCAGCGTCCGGGCAGAATGATGGGGGTGGAGACGCTCCTTCAGATATACTGGACCAAGGCTGTTTAGGGCTTTCAAGGTCAGCACCAACACTTTGAATTGTGCTCGGAAACGTACTGGGAGCCAATGTAGGTCTTTCAAGACCGGTGTTATATGGTCTCTGCGGCCCTTTCCCAGTCACCAGTCTAGCTGCCGCGTTCTGAATTAGTTGTAGTTTCCGAGTCACCTTCAAAGGTAGCCCCACGTAGAGCGCATTGCAGTAATCCAAGCGGGAGATAACCAGAGCATGCACCACTCTGGCGAGGCAGTCCGCAGGCAGATAGGGTCTCAGCCTGCGTACCAGATGGAGCTGGTAAACAGCTGCCCTGGATACAGATTTGACCTGTCCCTCCATGGACAGCTGTGAGTCCAGAATGACTCCCAGGCTGCGCACCTGATCCTTCAGGGGCACAGTTACCCCATTCAGGACCAGGGAATCCTCCACACCTGCCCGCCTCCTGTCCCCCAAAAACAGTACTTCTGTCTTGTCAGGATTCAACCTCAATCTGGGCTCTTTATCTCTTGGGCTCTTTGTCACAACAAAGGCACTGAAATGGACCTAATCTCCCGCTTTGGGATCCAGGCAGCTGGCTCTCTCTCTCTCTCTCCCCCCCCCTCTCTCCCTTTGCCACTCTCTGCAGCTCAGTGGAGGCAGCCCAGCAGGTAAACAGCTCACCTGAGCCTCTCGGCACAATGAGCTCACTGTTTGTCCTTGACTTGTCTAACTCCCCAGGGAGGAGTGAGCCATTAACCCAGTCCTGGCGTCAGCACAGCAATGCTCTTCTAAACTCCGGGGCCGCGCATTCTTATCCCCACTTTAACTTTCCTCCTATGATGAACACATTAGAAATGCCTTTCGTGAGTCACCGAGGCCGGGACGGAGAGAGACCTCCTGTTGTTTTCTGCAGAATTCCTTGGGTGTTTCCCCTAACTTTGTCCTGCTTTCCATAAATTCATCTCCGCCAAGAATATATTTTGGGCGGATTCAAACCATATCCTTGGCATCGGTCAAAAGCTGGAGCGTGGGCAAGGCAGAGGTGGGGGGTCTGTTAAGAGAGAAATCTGAGGGCTCCCTTGGATGAAAAAACAAGGACCCCAGCCAGGAATACCAGAGCAAAACAGCAGCCAGTAGGCTTGGTCTTTATTGATGACTGTCGCGACAGGACTCCCACCTGCCACCAGGTGGAACAAGATGGATGCCCCGAACAAAAGAGAACCCAAACTTTTATTAGCTGCTAATCCCCATGTTACTCCCCCCCCCCCACTACATCACGGTTACATCATGAAAGGGGAGGTCTGGTGGCAGTAATCTGAGCATCCTGGATCCTGCCCCATGGTTCCCCTTGCCTTCCACCAAACACCCATCAAGTGTAACAATTTCCGCCTTCCCTTCCCCACAGGTGGGCGGGGTTTGCGGCACCAAGCGGGGGGGCTCACCTGGGCAGGTGCCTCCCACCTGCTTGGGCCAACCTTTGACCTGTCCTCAGCCAGGGAGGACAATGGACAACCAGCCGGGGGTGGGGCTGAGGCCAAAGAAAAGAGGCTGACCCCTTTGTCATACCCTTTTGTTTTCATCTGGGTTTGTTATTTCTGGCATGGCTACCTGTCTGGCACTCAGGTATCAGGATGCCAGGGATTATCACTCCGGCAGAGGGGCTGCTGAGTAGCTGAGCTCACATGTCTATATGAATTTCTGGCATTTTCCCAGTGAGCCAGTACATAGATCCATTTATCAGTGAATTCTTACATTTGGTATCGTGCAGCAGAGGCCCTTGGAATAGATAGGAAGAAACTGTTTTGTGGGGACAAGTCACAAAAGTCACAAAAGTGATTGTGCTGATTTTGGTAGTGGGCTGCATGTGCATGTGCAACGCCCCCAACCTATACATAAATTCCTGCAACAGGTCAATTGTGAAGGCACTCTGCACATGATCAGACGCACCACCTCCTGCAATTTTATCTCGCCTCCTTCCCTTCTCAGCCAAACCAGGTCCCAGAGTGAAAACCCCAGGGAGCCTGGAGAAGTTGTTAAACTTCGTGGGTGCTGCCCACCCCATAATTTCCGGTCTGAGAGAGGTCAGTGTGTGTAAATACTTTCTGATCCTGAGCAGGTGGACTTTGGACCCAAACCGTGACACATTTCTTCCTGAGAGAATGGCCAGGGTGTAAACTTAGCCAAAGCTCTTTTTTTAATATATATATATATATATATAATATTTATTCAAAGTTTAAAATTACAAAAAGAAAAAAGAACAATACAAAATACAAAAAAGAATACAACAATAACAGAGAAAGAAAAAAAGAAAAAGGTATAAAAATACATTTGATTAAAATAAGAAAAGAGCAGATTAAACCTTTACATAACTTTCTTCCTTTACTTGACCTCCTCACACCTCCCAATTTTGTATTCTAGTTCAGATCATTTTTTCCAGCAAATCCTTCCAACCTTATTTTCATTTAAGTAATTTAATTTAAAGTATTATAGTTTAACATCCTCTCTTTCATCACTTTCATCAACTCATTTTTACTTAATCCTTTATATCATATCTACCAAAACTACCTAATTTTCTTTTTCCAACATCTTTCTAACAGTCCTTAATTTTACAATATTTTTGAAGATATACTTTAAATTTTTTTCCAATCTTCTTCCACCGACTCTTCTCCTTGGTCCCGGATTCTGCCAGTCATCTCAGCCAATTCCATATAGTCCATCACTTTCGCCTGCCACTCAGCCAAAGCTCAACACAGAACCTGTTTTGAAAAAAGCAGGGATAGAACCCTGGAACCGTAGAGCTTTATAGTTGGGATGTACCCCAGAGGCCATGTAGTCCAACCCCACACGACGCAGGAATCTTTTGCCCAGTGTGGGGCCTGCTGTGATTTAAAGCCCAGTTCGGAGTGCGCCTGAGCATGTTAGGATTGCCACAAGCAACCCCACTCACTCAACATACATCTGGGATTGAGTGGTGGGGAAGGCTGAGCTACCCAGGCACACATAATAAAAATAAAAATAAAAATAAAAATAAATTTTATTTTTACCCTGTCCTACCCAGCCAAGACCGGGCTCAGGACAGCTAACAACCAATATAAAAACAAATTGATTGAAATACAACTTAAAAACAATATTGAAGTACAACATTAAGGTGCAGCCTCATTTCAGTAGAAACTCAAACCAAAAACTTTTAGGGGATGAAAACGTCAAATCTTCACCAAGGCCAGCTATCCAGACTGGTCCTACATGGGCCAGAAAAAAGCCAGGGAAGTCCCCAAATAGGAGTCCCATCACAGAAGGAGAAAGGAAAAAAGAAAGAGGGGGAGGAGATCAAGTTGATTCCAAGCCAGAGACCAGGCAGAACAACTCTGTCTTACAGGCCCTGTGGAAAGAAATCGGATCCTCCAGGGCCCTGATCTCATGAGACAGAGCGTTCCACCAGGCCGGGGCCAGTGTTGAAAAGGCCCTGCCTCTGGTTGAGGCTAACTTCCTTAGGGCCCGGGACTTCTAGGGTGTTGCTATATGTGGACCTTAAGGTCCTCCGCGGGGCATACCAGGAGAGGCGATCCTGTAGGTACGAGGGTCCTAGGCTGTGAAGGGCTTTAAAGGTCAAAACCAGCACCTTAAACCTGATCCTGTACTCCACTGCGAGCCAACTAGTAAAGCACCGGGTGAATATGCTCCCATGGCAGAGACCACGTGAGGAGCCTTGCTGCAGCATTCTGCACCCACTGGAGTTTCTGGGTCAGCTTCAAGGGCAGCCCCGCGTAGAGCGAATTACAGTAGTCAAGCCTGGAGGTGACCGTCGCATGGATCACTGTGGCCAGGGCTGGGCGGGAAAGGTAAAATTAAAAATTAAAGGCCAGCATTTAATTTTTAAAAGGTGAGGGCAAACTCAGACACACAGAGCAGAGGCTTTTCCTCCCACAAACAGGTGATTCAACCATGCTGTTTCAGACCGTGGGTGAGGAGAAAGATTCACAATTTGAACACTGCTCTGGACCATGTCGCTCCCCGCACTTAGAAAGCTAGCCCCACTTTGATATGCTAGCTTTCTGCATGCATTTTCCACAAGGCAACGTCCCCACCCCATGCCCACCTGGAGACTGAAGTGGTTCATTTTTGGGGGGAGGGGGGAAGCCTGCCGGAAGGCGAGGAGAGGGTTGGGAAGGCGGTTCCTGGGGCGGCACCGGCAAAGCAATCCAGCTCTGTTCCTGGAAAAGGCAGGGCCTGGCTGACGGAGTAACATCACCCGCCCGCCAGCCCAAGGAACAACCTGAGTCTTCTCACATGGTGGGGGTGACGTCACCTTCCTTGCTATCTCTCCCGCCTGAAAGACAAACACGTACACACACACACACACACACACACACAGCAGCCTATTGTGCATGCAAGCACACTCGCCCCATTGCCACAGGGACCCGGGTGCCAAGCAACTGCTCTTTTGCAAAGTCATCTCAGCACATCTGAGAGAGAGAGAGAGACCCAGCCAGGTGTGTAGCAACCCCAGGGAGCTGAGGACAGGTGAGACGCAGAGAGGCCCAGGTGCAAGATGGGGGCCTCCTGCTGGGCTCCGCAAGGTGATCAGATGCCTTCTTCCCTGACTGGCCCAACAAGCCTGCAGGATCAGGCCAATGGCCAATCCAGCCCAGCATTCTGCACTCACAGCAGCTGGCCTGTGAGTCCCCCTCAAGCAGGTGGAACCAAGCCCTCTCGCCTCCTGCAGTTTACGTCAAGCTGGGATTCCCAAGTATACCTCCTGCCTCCAGCGGATGGCTAGTAGCCATCAATAGCCCTCTGCTCCTCCATCAACCTGTCTGATCCTCTTTGAAAGCCACCCAATGGGTGTCCATCATCACTGCCCATTGTTGTAAACAAAATCTGCCCATTTTTCCCCTTATGGGGTATCCAAGAGCCCATATAGAGTCCTTACGTAGGTTCCCTATTGGTAGGAGAAAAGAACAGAGGCCAACCAGAGAATATTGAGAAGCAAAGCAGCTCGTAAGCCTGATCTTTATTGATCTGTTGCAACAGGGTGCTCCCCTCACACGCAGGAAAGGAGGAGGACCCAGAACAAAGGTGTGCCCGCCCTTATATAGACATTTTAAATTTTCTGCCCTGGAGCTCAAGACCACCACCCCCAGAAACATCATATATACATCACAGAAGGGGTGTAGCTCAAGACCACCCCCAGATACGTCATCCCTACATCACAGAAAAGGTGGTCTACAGCAGAAATCTGAGTGCGTTGTTTATCTCGTCTGACAGGTCACCTGTTAATGCTCACTTGATTGGATACCCTGGGGAGCCTGGCCAGTCTTTTGTAATGACAAATACTTAGTTCCTGGGCCAGGTCACAGGCTCACCCTATTCAAACACAGACAGATATACCCTTAAGACAGGATTTGTGAAGGAAAAGACATTTTCCATTTTCCTTCGACCTTGCAGACAAAACATTTGGTCAGTTTGGGAAGCAAAAATGGTTTCAGGTCAGTCAGTGCTGATCTATGTATGTGCTTGGTTGGTACATTTATGAACATTTATTATATATCTAAACAGGAGAAAAGCTCGTTACCTTTTCCATGTGGCAGCCCTTCAGATGTTTGAAGATGTCTATCCTATCACCTCCCAGTCTCCTCTTTTCCAGGCTAAACATCCCTAGCTCCCTCAACCGTTCCTCACAAGGCTTGCTTTCCAGACCCTCGATCATCCCTGCTCACCTTCCTCTGCACACATTCCAGGTTGTCAACCTCCTTCTTGAATTTGGATGCCCAGAACTGGACACAGTATTCCCAGTATGAATACTGACCAAGGCAGAAGAGAGCCAGAGGATTACTTCCCTTGATCTGGACACAGCTGTGGATGCGGCCGAGAATAGCATCAGCCTTTTTTGCCGCTGCATCACACTGTTGGCTCATGCTAAGCTTGTGGCCTACTAAGACATACACACCCCAGACCCTTTTCACATGTACTACTGGTAAGCCAAGTGTTTCCCATCCATAGTCAGCCCCTGGGCAGAAGACTGGACAGACAGACAGACAGACAGACAGACAGGTCACCTCATCACCACCAACTAGATTTCTGTTTACATAGTAGTCATTGTTTCTAAATTGGCACCTCTGCATCTAAATTACCGTAGCCCATGAAAATCCCATGCAAATCCTCTTCACCTGACAGGTAGACAAACTGGGGAACTCCCTGTCCTGGGATATAGTGATTGCCACTGACTGGGATGGCTTTAAGGCGGCGTAGGACAAACTCATGGAGAGAGAGAGAGAGAGAGAGAGAGAGAGAGGTCTGCCCGGGGCTACCAGCCACAATGGCTATGTCCTTCCTTCAATGACAGAGGCAGTAAAGGGACCCCTGACCATTAGGTCCAGTCATGACCAACTCTGGTGTTGTGGCGCTCATCTCGCTTTACTGGCCGAGGGAGACGGCGTACAGCTTCCGGGTCATGTGGCCAGCATGACTAAGCCGCTTCTGGCGAACCAGAGCAGCGCACGGAAACGCCGTTTACCTTCCCGCCAGAGTGGTACCTATTTATCTACTTGCACTTTGACATGCTTTCAAACTGCTAGGTTGGCAGGAGCAGGGACCGAGCAACGGGAGCTCACCCCATTGCGGGGATTCGAACCGCCGACCTTCTGATCGGCAAGTCCTAGGCTCTGTGGTTTAACCCACAGCGCTACCCACGTCTCATCAGAGGCAGTAAATACCCCTAAATGCCCGTTGCTGCAAACAGCAAGAGAGGAGAGCAGTCTTGCTGTGCTGGGCCCAGGGGTAACCCGGGTAACGCAGTCCAGGTCCGGTCCCGAATCCATAGGTTCTGCGAGGAGTCAGTCCGACAGGGCCAAGGCAGGAAACCAGGCAAGGACAGGTACAGGATCTCAGGCAGGATCTGGCAAACAGCAACATTGCTCCCGCAACCTGGGGTGGGGTCCGACAGCCTTTTATCTTTGTCGGGGTAACGGCCGGTCCTGATCCCCCAGCGACTCACCTCCCTGTTTCTCCCGAAGGCGAGCACTCCTCCTGCGAGTGCTCAGGTCTCTCCTTCTCTCAAACCTTAGTCTTTGCAACTCGGGAGACGTCGGTGGGTGACTAGACCCAGAGGCTGCCTCAGCCTCCCCTGACCCAACAGGTAGTGGAGCACCTGTAAGTGATGGCCCAGCTGGAGGCAACGAGGTCATCCCTGCATCTGGAGCCAGGGCAGGATCAGGCCCCTGACTCGGCCCAGCTGGTATTTGCTGCAGGGGCACCTGTGCAGACTGGGACTCTTCAGGGTCAGGCCCCAGACTTGGTTCAGATGATGCCTGAGGCAAAGGATCCGGTGCAGAATGAGACTCCTCTGGTTCCGAGTCTGAGCCCGAGTCCCAGGCCATCAGACTTGCAGACTTCCCATTGGGGGAATCTGGTGCATTTATTTTTATTCTACTTATTTATTTATTACATCTATAGACCACATTTATCCTCTAGGGAGCTCAAGATGTGGCGTACATGATTCTTCTGCTCCCCATTTCACCCTCACAGCAACCCTATGGGGCAGGTGAGGCTGAGAGATGGCGACTAGCCCAAGGTCAGCTTCATGGCTGAGTGGGGATTCGAACCCTGCTCTCCCAGGTCCGTTTTGGTCTGATCCGGATTCAAGGCTCTTCTTACGTGGTTTCATTTTGGGGAGATGCATCCCATAACCGGGATTCAGAGGCATATTTACTCTCAGTATGGAGGCCCGGTCCTTT
The DNA here is from genome assembly GCF_964188305.1 of Podarcis bocagei. Lineage (NCBI taxonomy): Eukaryota > Metazoa > Chordata > Lepidosauria > Squamata > Lacertidae > Podarcis > Podarcis bocagei. The sequence continues at coordinate 2,625,147 of NC_138132.1, read as the reverse complement.
ATTAAGGTCTGTATTAATCTATGACAAGCATAGGCAAACTCAGCCCTCCAGATGTTTTGGGACTACAGCTCCCATCATCCCTAGCTTACAGGACCAGTGGTCAGGGATGATGGGAGTTGTAGTCCCAAAACATCTGGAGGGCCGAGTTTGCCTGTGCCTGATCTACGACCATTCTAAAGCCAGCTATGGAGGCGCAGGTCAATTCTGTGTCCCGGGCGGCTGTCTACCAGCTCCACCTGGTACGCAGAATGAGACCCTCCCTGCCCGCAGACTGCCAGAGTAGTGCATGCTCTGGTTATCTCCTGCTTGGACTACTGCAATGTGCTCTATGTGAGGCTACCTTTGAAGGTGACCCGGAAACCACAACTAATCCAGAATGCGGCAGCTAGACTGGTGACTGGGAGCGGCTGCCAAGACCACATAACACCGGTCTTGAAAGACCTACATTGGCTCACAGTACATTTCCGAGCACAATTCAAAGTGTTGGTGCTGACCTTGAAAGCCCTAAACGGCCTCGGTCCAGTAGACCTGAAGGAGCGTCTCCACCCCCATTGTTCTGCCCGGACACTGAGGTCCAGCGCCAAGGGCCTTCTGGCAGTTCCCTCATTGCGAGAAGTGAGGTTACAGGGAACCAGACAGAGGGCCTTCTCGGTAGCGGCACCCACCCTGTGGAACGCCCTCCCTTCAGATGTGAAGGAAATAAGCAGCTATCTTATCTTTAAAAGACATCTGAAGGCAGCCCTGTTTAGGGAAGTTTTTAAGATTTAATGCTGTATTGTTTTTAACACTCGATTGGGAGCTGCCTAGAGTGGCTGGGGAAACTCAGCCACATGGGCGGGGTATAAATAATAAATTATTATTATTATTATTATTATTATTATTATTATTATTATTATTAACCAATAGGGTTGTGGGTTCGAACCTCATATTGAGCAAGAGATTCATGCATTGGGCTAGATGACCTTGAGTCCCTTTCAATTCTGTTTCTTCTAACCTTAAGAAGCCTGTCCCCTCCAGCTTGGGAAATGGTTGCAGGCCCACAGATAACAGACAGAGAGAGTTTGCGGGATCCACTTTTCTGGGGAACAGGGACTCATTCTGGTGTCATGGGAAGCGCGGCCTGTGGCTATAAAACTCTACGTATGTGTGACATCCAGGAAATATGGAGAATTTACACATCCGACAGACAGTGACAACATTCTGATGGTTCTCTAGATGGGGGAAAGAGGTTATTTAGCCCAGCAGAAGCAGCTGACTCACTCTGGTGGGACTTGCTCAAATCTGTATCACAGGCTGCTTAACACAAGCCCAATGTGCCTTTGGTGGCGACATCGGTCAGCTGCGAGCAACAGAGATTCTGGGGAACCGACGTGCCAGAGACCATGTCCTCCCACACCCTGCCTCTCCAAGGCAGTGGGTCTTGCAACATGTGGCCGTCATAATTATTATTTTGTGAAGCTTTCGAATCACCGCTTGGTTCTAAAGAGCCAGTGTGGTGTAGTGGTGAAAAGCGATAGACTCGTAATCTGAGGAACAGGGTTCGCGTCTCCGCTCCTCCACCTGCAGCTGCTGGGTGACCTTGGGCCAGTCACACTTCTCTGAAGTCTCTCAGCCCCACTCACCTCACAGAGTGTTTGTTGTGGGGGAGGAAGGGAAAGGAGAGTGTTAGCCGCTTTGAGACTCCTTAGGGTAGTGATAAAGCGGGATATCAAATCCAAACTCTTCTTCTTCTTCTTCTTCTTCTTCTACAATGTACAGCGTGGTATCTCGGTTTTCAAAATGCCTCCGTTGACGAACGTTTCAGAACTCGAACGCCGTAGATCAGTGGTTCTCAGCCTGTGGGTCCCCAGATGTTGTTGGACTACAACTCCCATCATCCCTGAGCTCTGGCCTTGCTAGCTAGGGGTGATGGGATTTTTGGTTCAACAACATCTGGGGACTCACAGGTTGAGGAAGGCTGCTGTAGATGCTTCCGTTTTCAAATGCACCGAACGGTTTCTGCCCTTGGTGCCTCGGTTTTTGAATGTTTCGAAACTCAAACGGTGTTCCGGAATGGATTACATTCGAAAACCGAGGTACCGCTGCATATCAAACGGCGAGAACGACGATAACAGCAGGTGGAAGTCGAAAGATAGAGGAAGAAAGCTGTAAAATAGGAACGCAGGGTGAATGCGGTTGCAGGCGGGTTGACGTAACAAAGTCCGAGAAAAGAATAGGATCGGTATCCGATTATCAAGCGTAACTCCAAGGTTCTGCAGTGTGCCATTGGCCAACTAATAACGCATGGCTGGTGAGTTTATACTGGGCCATCCACACGCCCTTCCGCCTTATTACCGTATTTTTCGCTCTATAACACGCACCCGACCATAACACGCACATAGTTTTTAGAGGAGGAAAACAAGAAAAAAAATATTCTAAATGAAACAGTGGATGTATGATTTTTGTGGTTCATGCTGTGGCCACAGACATGTGATCTGACGGTGAGTTTGGGGTAGCCCAATGCAAAAATCCTGAGGATCCATGTGGATCCATGCTTTGTAACCACGTTTTTCCACCACTGCGGCCCCAGGCAACAGTGGGTGCGTGATTTTTTTGGTGCAAGATGTAGCCATGGACATGCTATGTGATCTGATGGTGAATTTGGGGTGACCCAGTGCAAAAATCCTGAGGATCCATGTGGATCCGTGCTTTGTAACCACGTTTTAAGTGGGGAGGGAAGGAAAAGCACTCAAGAAACAAGGAACTCGCGTGGGGTGGGTGGAGAAGGATACTATTAATAATGCAGAAGAGGAGTATAAGAGGAGAAGGCTCCTCTCCTCTCCCGCTTTGCTCCTTTAAAGCAAGCAGGCTCTGTCCCTCTCTCCTCCCCACTCAGCGGCTCTTCTCCCACTTTGCTGTTTCAAAGCGAGCCACGGAGGAGGGAAGGAAGGGGAACCATGGATCCTCTGTTCACGACTGCAGCAGATCCCCCCGTCATCTGTAGGCATTCCCTCCATAACACGCACAGACATTTCCCCTTACTTTCTAGGAGGAAAAAAGTGAGTGTTATGGTGCAAAAAATACGGTAACTGTTCTGCAATGCCAACAGGAGGTTTTTTCGTGGAACCTCCAAGTCCAGAGGCAGTCTATCGAGATTCCTAGGTTCCGATGGATATTTGGCCACCGTGAAAGCAGAATGCTGGAATTTGGCCTGTTCCAGCAGCCAGGCTCTTGTTATCATACTTTTCCATGTATAAGGCTATGTTTTTTTCTTTTAAAATTATGCTGCTGTAATTGGGCAGGCGATTGGTAGCTTCTGCCGGCGAGGAGACAGACGAGAGGCGGATTTTTGGATGCGTGCGGGTGAGCGATTTTTGGCAATCCCCCCTAAAAGAAGCTCAAGGACCCTGGGTAATCCCCCCAAAACAGCTCAACAACTCTGCGCCATCTCCCCCAAATTTTCATAAATCTGAGTCCCAAAAATAGGGGGCGTGTATACATGGTGGTGTCTTATACATGGAAAAGTACGGTATGTTCTTGTGAGAATGGGATGCAAGGCTAAATGGGCCCTTAGCCCGGTCAAACATGCAGGCTCTACTGGTGTTCTTTATGGAACCTCCAGGGCCAGGGCCAGTCTACCTGGATCCCTAGTTTCTTGGGGGTGTTCGGTTGCTGGACCAGACGGGCCACTGTTTGAATCCAGCAGCCTCTCATCTGCCCAGGGTAGGCGATCGGAACCATTACGTCCGGACGTGGGGCATCGCCCAACCCCACCACTGCTGGCAGCCGTTTAAAAGGATTTGCCAACCCCATGAACGGTTCGAGAGGCCAGAAGATGCCTTCCTCTGTCCCAGGCAGGGCTTTCCCCCCCTTTTTTTATAAATATTTATTGGATTTTCACAAATTATAAAAACACACACAATACACAATACAAACACACACACACAAAAACAAAGAAACATGTATAATTTCAAATCCTTTTTTTTTTCTTAAACCTTGCTTCACCGACTTCCCCATACCTCCCCTTTCTGCATTCCAATTTCCAAATTTGTTTCAGCAAATCCTCCCCCTTAATTATATCCAATTGTTTCCTTTTCTTTTCTTTTACTTAATCTTTTTCAGCTGTAATCCCTTACTTTCTATAACCACAACATTTTAACACTCATTAATTTTACAATATTTCTTAAGATAAATTTTAAATTTCTTCCAATCTTCTTCCGCCGTCTCTTTCCCCTGGTCTCGGATTCTGCCTGTCATCTCGGCCAGTGTCATATAGTCCATCACTTTCATCTGCCATTCTTCCAGAGTGGGTAGATCTTGTGTCTTCCAATACTTTGCGATGAGTATTCTTGCTGCTGTTGTAGCATACATAAAAAAAGTTCTATCTTTCTTTGACACCAATTGGCTGACAATGCCCAAGAGAAAGGCCTCTGGTTTCTTAGGAAAGGTACATTTAAGTACCTTTTTCATTTCATTATATATCATTTCCCAGAAAGCCTTAATCTTCGGGCACGTCCACCAAAGGTGAAAAAAAGTACCTTCAGTTTCTTTACATTTCCAACATTTGTTATCAGGCAAGTGGTAAATTTTTGCAAGCTTGACTGGGGTCATGTACCACCTGTAAATCATTTTCGTAATATTCTCCCAGGCAGGGCTTTCCCCACCACTTTCCTCTCCTCTTCCTGGAAGAGGCGGCACCTGTCTGTCAAAGGAGACGTCTCTGTCTTTGGAGAAAGGGTGGACTTGAATGACCCGCTGCATCCCTCCCAGCCATCTCCGTGACGTTCCGATCCGCCTCTTGGGCGAGGGTGCCTTTCTCACGAGGCCAGCGGGGATTCCCCCGGGACGGAGGCGCCACCTTCCGTTGCGGCTCTGCGAGCTCCGGCCCGCACCGGTTCCAGCTAGCCTGAACTGGTTTGGCCCTCCCAGCCGCTTGGCAAACCTCGCAGGGCGGGCACGCCAAAGAATAAAAAAACAAAAACCGTGGGCTAGTCAATCAGGAAGTGCGGGAGAAGGCGAGGCTCAGAAGTTGGAGCGAGCCTCCTTTGCCGTGACGGTGATGTTGATCATCTTCCTGGTTCAGCTCGGATCACTGTCTGTCATAAGAACACAAGCGGAGGCTGGTTGCTGGGTCAGGCCAAAGGCCCATTCTAGTCTTGCATCATCACAGCGGCCAAATGCACCAAAGGACCGAGAATTCCAGATAGACTGCTGCTGGAGCTGGAGGTTCTATAGGAATCTAAAAGCAGCCTGGCTCCTAGATGAGGCCCAAGACCCATCTAGTCCACGCTCTGGTTATCTCCCGCTTGGACTACTGCAATGCACTCTACGTGGGGCTACCTTTGAAGGTGACCCGGAAACTACAACTAATCCAGAATGCGGCAGCTAGACTGGTGACTGGGAGTGGCCGCCGAGACCACATAACACCGGTCCTGAAAGACCTACATTGGCTCTCAGTACGTTTCCGAGCACAATTCAAAGTGTTGGTGCTGACCTTTCAAGCCCTAAACGGCCTCAAAGGCCCAGTATACCGGAAGCAATGTCTCCACCCCCATCATTCTGGTGGTTTCCTCACTGTGAGAAGCCAAGTTACAGGGAACCAGGCAGAGGGCCTTCTCGGTGGTGGCGCCCGCCAGGTGGAACACCCTCCCAGCAGATGTCAAAGAGAAGAACATCTACCAGACTTTTAGAAGACATCTGAAGGCAGCCCTGTTTCGGGAAGCTTTTAATGTTTGATGTATTACCGTATTTTAATATTTTTTTGGAAGCTGCCCAGAGTGGCTGGGGAAGCCTAGCCAGATGGGCGGGGTATAAATAATAAATTATTATTATTAGTATTAGTATTATTAGTATTAGTATTATTATGTCAGGGACTGGCAGGAGGCTGACAAGTGTGCACTGGGGGAAGGAAGGGCTGGAGTCTGACTCGGGAGACGGGGGCAGTGGTGGGGGGAGAGATGGACCTGTACTAGCCAGGAGGCAAGAATCAGGGGCAGGGGAAGCCTCAGAGCTGGAGGGTGGAGCCCAAGATGGGTCAGAAGAGGAAGAGGCAAGCCAGGCAAATGAAGTTCCAGGAACATCCTCACCCTCTCTTGCACCGTTGTCTCCCAGAACCAGGAGCGGACTGAAAAGGGAGGAGCAAAGGACGTTTCCATGTTGGCTCAGTCTCCAGGTGCATGCATGCATATTGTTGGGGGAAGGTGCATAAACTGTTGGAGGGGTGGTGGTTCCCTGTTCCTGCAACTGCTCCATATGGACCTGGGAGTAGCTGCCTAGATTGGTGTACGAAGGGATCCAGCGCTGCAGAAGCAACTGTGTCATCTTTGGCCATGGCCACTGGGCCCATCACCTCCTGGCAAATAGAAGGGGAAGAAATGGAGGCAGTGAGAGATTTTACTTTCTTGGGCTCCATGATCACTGCAGATGGTGACAGCAGTCACGAAATTAAAAGACGCCTGCTCCTTGGGAGAAAGGCGATGGCAAACCTAGACAGCGTCTTAAAAAGCAGAGACATCACCTTGCCAACAAACGTCCGTATAGTTCAAGCTCTGGTTTTCCCAGTAGTGATGTAAGGAAGTGAGAGCTGGACCATAAAGAAGGCTGATCGCCAGAGAATGGATGCTTTTGAATTCTGGTGCTGGAGGAGACTCTTGAGAGTCCCATGGAGGGCAAGAAGATCAAACCTCTCCATTCTGAAGGAAATCAGCCCTGAGTGCTCACTGGAAGGACAGATCCTGAAGCTGAGGCTCCAAGACTTTGGCCACCTCATGAGAAGAGAAGACTCCCTGGAAAAGACCCTGATGTTGGGAAAGATGGAGGGCACAAGGAGAAGGGGACGACAGAGGACGAGATGGTGGGACAGTGTTCTCGAAGCTGCCAGCATGAGTTTGACCAAACTGCGGGAGGCAGTGGAAGACAGGAGTGCCTGGCGTGCTCTGGTCCAGGGGGTCACGAAGAGGCAGACACGACTAAATGACTAAACAACAACAAGTGAACTCTCTGCTCTGTGCATTCCTTTGGCTGGAAGCTCAGTTCAGCATCTTGGCCAAATACCCCTGAGAACTCAGCAGCCAGCCTCTTCTGATGGAACCTCCAGCTCCAGAGGCAGTCTATCTTGGCCAGCGTAGACCCTCCTCGCCTCCCAAAACCAGGGCCGCCCAGGCCAACTCTCCTCTTCTTCCAGCAGGGCATTTGTCCTTCCATGGTTTTCCCAATTTGTGTCGGCCGTTCTTCCTGAGCGCCCGCCTCTCAGAGAGCAGATGTCCCTGGAGCAGAGGCTCTTGGTGTCTCCTCGCCCGCGGACGCCCTGAGTGGTGGGTGACACGTCATGCTTGCATTTCTGCTGAGACACCGTGATTCCACCGTTCGCCTCTTGCAAAAGCCGCCTGCCCACATCTGTTCCCCAGCCGCTCAGTGGCTCACGAGGCGGCTGCGTGGCTGCCACTCTTTCCTCCCCTGCTCAGTTTTGTAAAACGGTGGTTCCCAAACCGTGCTGGCCTGCAGGGTTCATTCGAGTGTATCGCAGGAGGCCTGCGGATTTGTGGCAGATGTATTAAAATACATTTGGGAATGTTTTAAATAGCTGGTTTCAAACTGCTTTCACCAATAATCTTGTGGTTTTATCCCTCTTTTTTTGCATTCGGTTTTTTGCCAATTAATTGTGATTGATTTTCAACATTTTCAACGAATTAATGACGGTTCAAATTTAAAACAAATTATTCTTTTTTTGTAAATTTCTTTTTTTAAAAAAGATATTTATTAAAGTTTTTAAAGTATAACAGTAAAAATGAAAAATAAAAAGAAACATACAAAATAAAAACAGTTAAAAAACACATTGATTTTCCATAACATATCTTCCTTACACTTATTTCCCCGGACCTCCTCGTACCTCCCTTTTTTGTATTCCACTTCAGTTTGTTAGTTCAGCAAATCCTTACCATTAAGCTTTTACCCTTTTGTAAACCTTTTTTCCTATCTCTTAAAGCATTACAGCTGGAAACCACTTAGTTTCTATCCAACATCCTTCTAGCATTCATTAATTTTACAATATTTCTGTAAATAGTCTTTAAATTTCTTCCAGTCTTCTTTCACCGACTCTTCTCCCTGGTCTCGAATTCTGCCAGTCATTTCTGCCAATTCCATGTTTTTGTAAATTTCTTTGAGGGGTGTGGTGTGTGTTTGTGTTTGTTTGTTTGTTTGCTATCCAGTGGTATATAAATTTCATGAAATAAAATAAAGAAGTGAAATAAACAGTCATATGGATGCTTAACTGTATTTGATTTACAGGTATAATAATAATTATTATTATTATTATTATTATTATTATTATTATTATTATTATTATTATTATTTATTTATACCCCGCCCATCTGGCTGGGTTTCCCCAGCCACCATGGGCAGCTTCCAAAAAAATATTAAAATACGGTAATACATCAAACATTAAAAGCTTCCCTAAACAGGGCTGCCTTCAGATGTCTTCTAAAAGTCTGGTAGTTATTTTTCTCTTTGACATCTGGTGGGAGGGCATTCCACAGGGTGGGCGCCACCACCGAGAAGGCCCTCTGCTTGGTTCCCTGTAACATCACTTCTCGCAGGTAGGTTGCCGTGTTGGTCTGCCGTAGTCGAAACAAAATAAAAAATAATAACATTTCCTTCCAGTAGCACCTTAGAGACCAACTAAGTTTGTTATGCGTTTTATAGTCTCACTAGGCGCTGCTGCCCCTGCTTGCAGCTGGTCAACACAACCACCCATTTGTGCACCTTGTGTCCCATCCTTTTACATCTCATCAAAGCCCCCCATATCCTCACAACTGCTCAGTGTCTCTCCCCCCCCCACGACTTTAAACATCTGCTGTTGTTCAAAACCTCCATTTAAAAACTGACCTTCTTTTTCACCTCTCCCCCCCGCCTAGCTTCATGCAAATACGGTGTGTGTGTGTGTGAAGCAACACTTCCATTTCTCCAATGGGAGCTACGTGACGACAGCCTTACAATTTTATGTCTATAGGAAGACGGTCAGAACTCTATGGAGCCTGCATGGCAGTGCAATAAAACACAGTATCTAGGAAGCAAAAGAAGCAACGACAAATACATTTAAGAATCCTGCAACTGCTGCAACAGGCGGAAAAATCACCCGGTCGCCTGCCGAGACCCTTGGCGATTTCCAAGCCGTCCACGGAAGGCAGGGAAGTGTTGGGGACCACTCTCCTCAAAGATACTAGCAGCTGTGAAAAAGAAACTATGGAGAAACCGGGTTGCTGGTTCAAATTAGCTAATCTTGGGAGAAATCCGCTCCTCTGTGGTTTTAATTAGTGTTATGTACTGAGTTGAATAGGATTCAGAATGCAGCAGTCTGATTGGTCCTAGAACAATAGGATTCAGAATGCAGCAGCCTGATTGGTCCTAGAACAAAAGGATTCAGAATGCAGCAGTCTGATTGGTCCATAGGAGCCACCCAATCAAGCTCCAGGTGGAGGTGAATCCGCAACCTGATTGGCCTACAGGAGAATCCCGGAATTAGCCAATCACGTGGGACCCATTGTGTAAATAATGTATATAAAGCAGACCTTCTGGGGGAACTAACATTCCTCCTCACCACTATGAGCTGAATAAAGAGCACGAAATCCGCTCTCGACTCCATTTCAATTAGGATGAGCTTTGGTGAGCAGCGTAAGCTGTGCAAGACCTCAGCTGTTGACGGCTCTGGAGCGCTTCGCGAGAGCTTAGCTCAGGGGTCAGTAAACTTTTTCAGCAGAGGGCCGGTCCACTGTCCCTCAGTCCTTATAGGGGGCCGGACTTTATTTTTTTTGGGGGGGGGGAATGAACGGATTCCTATGCACCACAAATAACCCAGAGATGCATTTTAAATAAAAGGACACATTCTACGCAAGTAAAAACACGCTGATTCCCGGACCGGATTGAGAAGGCGATTGGGCCAGATCCGGCCCCCGGGCCTTAGTTTGCCTACCGCTGGCTTAGCTCCGCTTGTTGAGCTGATGATGGCCAGAGCCGTAGCAGGAAGGGTTAAGCGTCTGTGCAGCTGGCTGATGTTATCAGGAGGGCAAACAGCTTTATTTGTGTGTTAGTGGGCAATGGAGGGCTTGGAAGGGGGAAAAAGGTAGACCTCTCTGGCTCTGTTAATAATACAAGAACCATATGCTTTTGTCGGCTTTGCAAGAGCTTAAGAGCTCAGCGTTCTCTGCTGCCTGTTAATTATGAGCCTAGCCAGACCAGACACGGCTCACGGCTCGCCTGGCTGCGCCACTGGGGTGTGGGATTAGGCCAAAGGTCCTCAAGGAAGCGTGCATAAAAAGGTCTGTGTATATATAATATAGGACTTCATCCGACCTTTGCAACTCCCATCAGCCATGCTAGCTGGCGGCAGATGGCAGCGCATAGTTGAGTGTATAGTTAGACTGCGGAACTCCCTCCCACAGTGACAGGCCACCGGCTCAGCTGGCTTTGAAAGAGGGCTGGGTGCATTCACGGAGAAGAGGCCTATCGATGGCTGCTAGCCATGTTCTTGCCTCCGCAATCTGGAAGCCAGCGGAAGGGAGAGGGGTCTTGGATTCGAATCCTGCTTGTGGGTTTCTCAGTGAGGCATCCGGTCGGCCGGGGTGGCAAGAGGGCGCTGGACAAGATGTTCCCTTGGCCCTTGACTCTTCTCACACTCTTCCGATTTGGATCCCAAAACCTGTCCGGAAATAGGCTCTCAAATGAGAGGTCTCCTGGGCTGGTGCAGAGTGCCGCCCCCATTATTTCCAATACTCAGTACATCCAGGCCTCCTGGTCCACATTTATTGTTGTTGTTGTTTAGTCATGTCCGCCTCTTCGTGACCCCCCTGGACCAGAGCACGCCAGGCCCTCCTGTCTTCCACTGCCTCCCGCAGTTTGGTCAAACTCATGTTGGTAGCTTCGAGAACACTGTCCCACCATCTCGTCCTCTGTCGTCCCCTTCTCCTTGTGCCCTCCATCTTTCCCAACATCAGGGTCTTTTCCAGGGAGTCTTCTCTTCTCATGAGGTGGCCAAAGTCTTGGAGCCTCAGCTTCAGGATCTGTCCTTCCAGTGAGCACTCAGGGCTGATTTCCTTAAGGTTGGAGAGGTTGGATCTTCTTGCAGTCCATGGGACTCTCAAGAGTCTCCTCCAGCACCAGAATTCAAAAGCACCCATTCTTCGGCAATCAGCCTTCTTTACGGTCCAGCTCTCACTTCCATACATCACTACTGGGAAAACCAGAGCTTGAAATATAAGGACCTTTGTTGGCAAGGTGATGTCTCTGCTTTTTAAGATGCTGTCTACGTTTGTCATTGTTTGTTGTTATTATTATTATTATTATTATTATTATTATTATTATTATTATTATATTTTAAAAGTATAACGATTCAACATACATACACAAATACAGAAAGAAAAAGAAAACAGGAAAAGACAAAAAAGAACTAACACTACCAATACCAGTACCAATACCAACAATCAACAATTATAACAAAATTATTCCCACCTTCCTCACCCTGTGTGTCTTCCCTCCCTCAGTTCTCATCCGTCCTTTACCTTATAAACTAGGTTCTACATTGCATAAATTCCATTCCAAGTCAATGAGCTTGTTTGTCCATTCTTTGTTCATCCTCTCGTTTAAATTTAATTTAATTGTTCCGTGCAAGCTTAGTCCAAGCATATCAGAAAGTTAATATTTGAACAATACTTATTCATATACTGTTATCTTTGTAATATTTCCATTGGGATCTTAGTTTCTTCTTCTTCTTTGCCGATCCCACATAGCCAAGTAAGATTGTCTTCCATGAACACGGTTTTAACAATGAGTCCGTAAGTGACTGTGGAGGCCAGTTCTGGATCAGCACGTCCTTCCACAGTGGGGACATTGGTTTCCGGGTGGGAGTTGATCCCAGTGAGGGTTTGCCAAGCGTGCCTTCCTCTTAGCACATTTCTCCCTTGTGTCCTGAGTTCGAGTGTCTTCAAAGCCCGGGACACCTTTTGTCAAGGCTGTTCTCCAACTGGAACTCTCGCAGGCCAGTGTTTCCCAGTTGTCGGTGTTTATACTACATTTTTTTAGATTTGCCTTGTAGAGTCTTTAAACCTCTTTTGTTGACCACCAGCATTACGCTTCCCATTTTTAAGTTTGGAATAGAGTAGTTGCTTTGGAAGACGATCATCAGGCATCCGCACAACACGACCAGTCCAACTAAGTTGATGTTGAAGAATCATTGCTTCAACACTGGTGATCTTTGCTTCTTCCAGTACACTGATATTAGTTTGCCTGTCTTCCCAAGTGATGGAATAAATACTCCATGACTTTCTTAAAAAATGACTCGCCTCTGAAGGATAGCAGCTAAAGAATTGCAACAAGTGGATTGGTGACATTTTCCTTCAAAATTATAGGAAGGGCTATGTATTCCAGCTTCACCTTCATTGGGTGCAGGTATTTTACGTTCAGGATAAACAGGGCTCCGTTTTTCGCACCCACAGCACTTTTAATTGTGCTTTTTTCCATGGGGGGACACAGGGGGACGCATTCCCCTAAAGATTTTGTGAATCTAAGTTTGACTTCCTTGAGGGATGGTATTTCAATATGAGTAGGAAAGTGAGAGTAAAGTTGTACCTCGGGTTAAGTACTTAATTTGTTCCGGAGGTCCGTTCTTAACCTGAAACTGTTCTTAACCTGAAGCACCACTTTAGCTAATGGGGCCTCCCACTGCCGCCGCACAATTTCTGTTCTCATCCTGGAGCAAAGTTCTTAACCTGAGGTAGTATTTCTGGGTTAGCTGAGTTTGTAACCTGAAGCGTATGAAACTTGAAGCATATGTACAGTGGCGTAGCGTGGGGGGTGCAGGGGGGGCCGGCCGCACCGGGCGCAACATCTGGGGGTTAGGGTTAGGGGGCGCAAATCCATGGGTTGGGGGCGCAAATCCACGGGTTAGGGGGCACAAATTACTTGCCTTGCCCCGGGTGCTGACAACCCACGCTACGCCACTGCATATGTAACCTAAGATACCACTGTACTGTTATAAGAATTTAAGGTCTCAAATATATAAATTAAATGTTCATAAATGTACAAGGCAAACACATACATAAGTATGTAAACCACGTGTCTGAAATAGTATGGGAGAACAATCCTGAAACCATTTCGACTCTCCCAAATTGACCTCAAATATTTCTTTGCAAGGAGGAAGGAAATGGGAAAACCTCTCCATTGTCTTTTGCTTACCTGTCTTTAGGGCATCTTTGTGTATGAATAGGGTGAGCCTGTGACCTGGATTCAGGAACTAAAAGTATTTACCATCACAAAAGAATGGCCAGGCTGCCCAGGTAATGCAATCAGTGACCATTGTCAGATATCCTGGCAGACAGGATTTCTGGTGTAGACCGCCTCCTTCTGTGATGTATGTATGATGTTTTTTTTTTGGGGGGGGGTGGTCTTGAGCTACAGGCTGAGCAATTTCAAGAGTCTATATTAGGGCTTGCGCACCATTGTTCTGGGTTCTCTCCTCCCTCCTTCGTGTGGTGAGTGGGGTTCCTGTTGCAACAGATCAATAAAGATCAGGCATACTAGCTGCTTTGCTTCTCAATATTCTCTGTTTGGCCTCTGTTATTTTCTCCTACCAATAGGGAACCCACTTAAGGACTCTATATGGGCCTTGGATACCCCATAAGAGAAAGGGAGCAGTTGCTGTTTTTCTTATAACACATAATACAGTAAACATAAAGGTAAAGGGACCATTAGGTCCAGTCGTGGCCAACTCTGGGGTTGCGGCACTCATCTTGCTTTATTGGCCGAGGGAGTCGGCATACAGCTTCCGTGTCATGTTGTTGTTGTTGTTGTTTAGTCATTTAGTTGTTTCCACCTCTTTGTGACCCCCTGGACCAGAGCACGCCAGGCACTCCTATCTTCCACTGCCTCCCGCAGTTTGGTCAAACTCATGTTTGTAGCTTCGAGAACACTGTCCCACCATCTCGTCCTCTGTCGTCCCCTTCTCCTTGTGCCCTCCATCTTTCCCAACATCAGGGTCCTTTCCAGGGAGTCTTCTCTTCTCATGAGGTGGCCAAAGTCTTGGAGCCTCAGCTTCAGGATCTGTCCTTCCAGTGAGCACTCAGGGCTGATTTCCTTCAGAATGGAGAGGTTTGATCTTCTTGCAGTCCATGGGACTCTCCAGAGTCTCCTCCAGCACCAGTAGGATGCTCCTACTGATAAGGAACCCACTACCGATAGGGAACCCACTTAAGAACTTTATAGGGGCTCTTGGATACCCCATAAGGGAAAAGGAGATTTTGTTTACATCAGTACCCCTAAACATTTTTTATTTTTTTTAAAAAAGCACTGGTTCTCTGAGACATGCAGGGGAGGACGAAGGCAAAGCAGGATATTCCAGAATCAAATCCGAAACCAGGATGGCTTTTGTAGTACAGTGGTACCTCGGGTTACAGATGCTTCAGGTTACAGACGCTTCAGCTTACAGACTCCGCTAACCCAGAAATATTACCTTGGGCTAAGAACTTTGCTTCAGGATGAGAACAGAAATCGCGCAGCGGCAGCAGGAGGCCCCATTAGCTAAAGTGATGCTTCAGGTTAAGAACATTTTCAGGTTAAGAACGGACCTCTGGAACGAATTAAGTACTTAACCTGAGGTACCACTGTGCTGGGATTTGTCCCTGGAAAATCAGGACCGTTGGAGGGTATGCATTCTGCGTCACGGCCTGGCAGGCCTTTTTCCTTCTTCCAAAACAGAAAGATCAACACACACACACACCCGAAAACCCCCCACGACCTACAACCCTTCCATGCAACTGCGGGAAATGGGTTTTGCGCGAGTCATCAGGATATATTTGTCTTTGTGTGTAAGCAGTTCTCTCCCCGCCTCCCCTAATCTTTCCTCGTTCTTCCTTTCCTGCGGCTTCTCGGCATTTTGTTATTATTCTTTTTTTGCCAGATTTGTGAATTTTTTTCCCTGATTCACCCGGGTGGGGGGGGGGAGGGAGGCCACAACAGGCCAGCTCATTTGCTGCAGCTTCGAGAAACATGAGCCGAGTTCAACAACCCCCAGGACCCAATCCAGTTTCCACAAGAGTCATTCTTCCACCGCCTCCCACAACAAAATTCCATTCTGTTACTCAATCCCATGATTTCTGCTCCTCCGAGGGCATTTTTGTCGAGACCTCGGGGGATAAAGCCTGACCCAGTTAGCAATCTGCTATATTTGCATCGCGAGTCCACATGCTTGACACCTAAGGCTGACGGGGTCTTGGTCCCAGCAGCCCAGAAGTATGTTCAAGAGGTGGAATTTACCCTGGGTGCAAATGGTTCCACGTTAGCGGATCTGGGCATGGTGCCAGCAGCTGGCACAAAACAGAATTTCACCCAGGCTTCTTTTAATTTATATTTCTTTATATTTTCCCCAGACCAGGACACCAAGGCGGCTTCCACAAACGGAAACAACACAGATTAGAAATTTAAAAACGTGTCCCAGGTTCATCGTTATAACTCTCGGAGAATTAAACAATATAGATATACCATAATACCTTGGTCCTCCAACTTAATCCGTTCCGGAAATCCGTTCCGAAACCGAAGCGTTCCAAAACCAAGACGCGCTTGATTGTGTGATTGCAGTACATTGTTTATTGCTTTCATTTTATGGAGCAATGGTCTCGTTAGATAGTAAAATTCACATTGGTAAATAGCAAAACTCAATCCGTTCCGCAAGTCCGTTCCAAAACTGAAGCGTTCCAAAACCAAGGAGCGCTTTCCCATAGAAAGTAATGCAAAACGGATTGATCCGTTCCAGACTTTGAAAAACAACCCCTAAAACACCCATTAAACATGAATTTTACTATGTAACGAGGCCACGGATCCATAAAATGAAAGCAATAATCAATGTTCTGTACTATAAAATAAAGAAGACAGTATTGTAGGTGATAAAAATGAAAATGATTTTTTTT